>NC_142119.1:4345000-4970000 GCF_056152115.1 Neolamprologus brichardi | reverse complement strand
TGGGCAAGACACTTCACCCGTTGCCTACTGGTGGTGGTCAGAGGGCCCATGTCCTCATGTCCTTCACAGCTTAAAACAATATGAGGACAATGTAACACACACACTACAATCACTGGTCCTACCATATGAGGACTTCTACTTAAACACACTCATGTCCTTCACAGCTTAAAACAATATGAGGACATGACGACTGAACACATGTAGAGTTCATGTTCCTGGCTTCTTACTTCTCCTGCTGTTGTCAATAAAAGCTCTAGACCCAACACTGATGTAAAGCCATCTATTTCCCCAGAAATTAAATCATGTAAACTGATCAGTGGGAGGTTAAATGGAAAAAAACATGTGTAAAAGGACAAAAATATCAAATGTAGTCAGAATAAAGATCAAGCTGATGCTTTAAGGGAAAGTTTGGACTAACAAATGGTATAGACAATTACTTTCTCCTAATGCTAATGTTGATTTTGGTTAACTTTGACTCAACCTGATTGTTTTAATACAATCAAAGTGCATTTCATTTATGCACTAGGCCCAACTGACACATATACTTGATACCAAATACAAAAAAATAATGTGTAACCTGTTGGAAGAATGAAGTGGGTATGTCACTCACCAATTGGTCTGAAGGAGGTTGAGACAGGACCTCAGCACTTGGTGTCTGCAACAAAAGACAACAATATAACGTCAGAAACATTCTGTACTGTAAATCCCGACTAGATAATTAACTACAGATCATATTTGTATCAGTGAACATTATTACAGAAGGATCTGACTTCCTTATACCAGATTCTATAGAAACTTAACACTGTACAGTTCTGCTACCCAACAATATGAGGACAATGTAACACACACACTACAATCACTGGTCCTACCATATGAGGACTTCTACTTAAACACACTCATGTCCTTCAAAGCTTAAAACAATATGAGGACATGACGACTGAACACATGTAGAGTTCATGTTCCTGACTTCTTACTTCTCCTGCTGTTGTCAATAAAAGCTCTAAACCCAACACTGATGTAAAGCCATCTATTTCCCCAGAAATTAAATCATGTAAACTGATCAGTGGGAGGTTAAATGGACAAAAACATGTGTAAAAGGACAAAAATATCAAATGTAGTCAGAATAAAGATCAAGCTGATGCTTTAAGGGAAAGTTTGGACTAACAAATGGTATAGACAATTACTTTCTCCTAATGCTAATGTTGATTTTGGTTAACTTTGACTCAAACTGATTGTTTTAATACAATCAAAGTGCATTTCATTTATGCACTAGGCCCAACTGACACATATACTTGATACCAAATACAAAAAAATAATGTGTAACCTGTTGGAAGAATGAAGTGGGTATGTCACTCACCAATTGGTCTGTACAAAGTTGAGACAGGACCTCAGCACTTGGTGTCTGCAACAAAAGACAACAATATAATGTCAGAAACATTCAGTTCTGCTACCTGACTAGATAATTAACTACAGATCATATTTGTATCAGTGAACATTATTACAGAAGGATCTGACTTCCTTATACCAGATTCTATAGAAACTTAACACTGTACAGTTCTGCTACCCAACAATATGAGGACAATGTAACACACACACTACAATCACTGGTCCTACCATATGAGGACTTCTACTTAAACACACTCATGTCCTTCACAGCTTAAAACAATATGAGGACAATGTAACACACATTACAATCACTGGTCCCACCACATGAGGAAGGCAACTGAAACACACTCATGTCCTTCACAGCTTAAAACAATATGAGGACATGACGACTGAACACATGTAGAGTTCATGTTCCTGGCTTCTTACTTCTCCTGCTGTTGTCAATAAAAGCTCTAAACCCAAGACTGATGTAAAGCCATCTATTTCCCCAGAAATTAAATCATGTAAACTGATCAGCGGGAGGTTAAATGGACAAAAACATGTGTAAAAGGACAAAAATATCAAATGTAGTCAGAATAACGATCAAGCTGATGCTTTAAGGGAAAGTTTGGACTAACATATGGTATAGACAATTACTTTCTCCTAATGCTAATGTTGATTTTGGTTAACTTTGACTCAAACTGATTGTTTTAATACAATCAAAGTGCATTTCATTTATGCACTAGGCCCAACTGACACATATACTTGATACCAAATACAAAAAAATAATGTGTAACCTGTTGGAAGAATGAAGTGGGTATGTCACTCACCAATTGGTCTGAAGGAGGTTGAGACAGGACCTCAGCACTTGGTGTCTGCAACAAAAGACAACAATATAACGTCAGAAACATTCTGTACTGTAAATCCCGACTAGATAATTAACTACAGATCATATTTGTATCAGTGAACATTATTACAGAAGGATCTGACTTCCTTATACCAGATTCTATAGAAACTTAACACTGTACAGTTCTGCTACCCAACAATATGAGGACAATGTAACACACACACTACAATCACTGGTCCTACCATATGAGGACTTCTACTTAAACACACTCATGTCCTTCAAAGCTTAAAACAATATGAGGACATGACGACTGAACACATGTAGAGTTCATGTTCCTGACTTCTTACTTCTCCTGCTGTTGTCAATAAAAGCTCTAAACCCAACACTGATGTAAAGCCATCTATTTCCCCAGAAATTAAATCATGTAAACTGATCAGCGGGAGGTTAAATGGACAAAAACATGTGTAAAAGGACAAAAATATCAAATGTAGTCAGAATAAAGATCAAGCTGATGCTTTAAGGGAAAGTTTGGACTAACAAATGGTATAGACAATTACTTTCTCCTAATGCTAATGTTGATTTTGGTTAACTTTGACTCAAACTGATTGTTTTAATACAATCAAAGTGCATTTCATTTATGCACTAGGCCCAACTGACACATATACTTGATACCAAATACAAAAAAATAATGTGTAACCTGTTGGAAGAATGAAGTGGGTATGTCACTCACCAATTGGTCTGAAGGAGGTTGAGACAGGACCTCAGCACTTGGTGTCTGCAACAAAAGACAACAATATAACGTCAGAAACATTCTGTACTGTAAATCCCGACTAGATAATTAACTACAGATCATATTTGTATCAGTGAACATTATTACAGAAGGATCTGACTTCCTTATACCAGATTCTATAGAAACTTAACACTGTACAGTTCTGCTACCCAACAATATGAGGACAATGTAACACACACACTACAATCACTGGTCCTACCATATGAGGACTTCTACTTAAACACACTCATGTCCTTCAAAGCTTAAAACAATATGAGGACATGACGACTGAACACATGTAGAGTTCATGTTCCTGACTTCTTACTTCTCCTGCTGTTGTCAATAAAAGCTCTAAACCCAACACTGATGTAAAGCCATCTATTTCCCCAGAAATTAAATCATGTAAACTGATCAGTGGGAGGTTAAATGGACAAAAACATGTGTAAAAGGACAAAAATATCAAATGTAGTCAGAATAAAGATCAAGCTGATGCTTTAAGGGAAAGTTTGGACTAACAAATGGTATAGACAATTACTTTCTCCTAATGCTAATGTTGATTTTGGTTAACTTTGACTCAAACTGATTGTTTTAATACAATCAAAGTGCATTTCATTTATGCACTAGGCCCAACTTACACATATACTTGATACCAAATACAAAAAAATAATGTGTAACCTGTTGGAAGAATGAAGTGGGTATGTCACTCACCAATTGGTCTGTACAAAGTTGAGACAGGACCTCAGCACTTGGTGTCTGCAACAAAAGACAACAATATAATGTCAGAAACATTCAGTTCTGCTACCCGACTAGATAATTAACTACAGATCATATTTGTATCAGTGAACATTATTACAGAAGGATCTGACTTCCTTATACCAGATTCTATAGAAACTTAACACTGTACAGTTCTGCTACCCAACAATATGAGGACAATGTAACACACACACTACAATCACTGGTCCTACCATATGAGGACTTCTACTTAAACACACTCATGTCCTTCACAGCTTAAAACAATATGAGGACAATGTAACACACATTACAATCACTGGTCCCACCACATGAGGAAGGCAACTGAAACACACTCATGTCCTTCACAGCTTAAAACAATATGAGGACATGACGACTGAACACATGTAGAGTTCATGTTCCTGGCTTCTTACTTCTCCTGCTGTTGTCAATAAAAGCTCTAAACCCAAGACTGATGTAAAGCCATCTATTTCCCCAGAAATTAAATCATGTAAACTGATCAGCGGGAGGTTAAATGGACAAAAACATGTGTAAAAGGACAAAAATATCAAATGTAGTCAGAATAAAGATCAAGCTGATGCTTTAAGGGAAAGTTTGGACTAACATATGGTATAGACAATTACTTTCTCCTAATGCTAATGTTGATTTTGGTTAACTTTGACTCAAACTGATTGTTTTAATACAATCAAAGTGCATTTCATTTATGCACTAGGCCCAACTGACACATATACTTGATACCAAATACAAAAAAATAATGTGTAACCTGTTGGAAGAATGAAGTGGGTATGTCACTCACCAATTGGTCTGAAGGAGGTTGAGACAGGACCTCAGCACTTGGTGTCTGCAACAAAAGACAACAATATAACGTCAGAAACATTCTGTACTGTAAATCCCGACTAGATAATTAACTACAGATCATATTTGTATCAGTGAACATTATTACAGAAGGATCTGACTTCCTTATACCAGATTCTATAGAAACTTAACACTGTACAGTTCTGCTACCCAACAATATGAGGACAATGTAACACACACACTACAATCACTGGTCCTACCATATGAGGACTTCTACTTAAACACACTCATGTCCTTCAAAGCTTAAAACAATATGAGGACATGACGACTGAACACATGTAGAGTTCATGTTCCTGACTTCTTACTTCTCCTGCTGTTGTCAATAAAAGCTCTAAACCCAACACTGATGTAAAGCCATCTATTTCCCCAGAAATTAAATCATGTAAACTGATCAGTGGGAGGTTAAATGGACAAAAACATGTGTAAAAGGACAAAAATATCAAATGTAGTCAGAATAAAGATCAAGCTGATGCTTTAAGGGAAAGTTTGGACTAACAAATGGTATAGACAATTACTTTCTCCTAATGCTAATGTTGATTTTGGTTAACTTTGACTCAAACTGATTGTTTTAATACAATCAAAGTGCATTTCATTTATGCACTAGGCCCAACTGACACATATACTTGATACCAAATACAAAAAAATAATGTGTAACCTGTTGGAAGAATGAAGTGGGTATGTCACTCACCAATTGGTCTGTACAAAGTTGAGACAGGACCTCAGCACTTGGTGTCTGCAACAAAAGACAACAATATAATGTCAGAAACATTATGTAATTTAAATCCCGACTAGATAATTAACTACAGATCATATTTGTATCAGTGAATATTATTACAGAAGGATCTGATTTCCTTATACCAGATTTTATAGAAACTTAACACTGTACAGTTCTGCTAACCAACAATATGAGGACAGTGTAACACACACACTACAATCACTGGTCCTACCATATGAGGACTTCTACTTAAACACACTCATGTCCTTCACAGCTTAAAACAATATGAGAACAATGTAACACACACTACAATCACTGGTCCTACCATATGAGGACTTCTATTTTCTTGTTGGAGGTTGAGACAGGATGGAGGGACAGCAGGGTAGTAGCTCGCACAAATGATTCTATTGACACAACAGGGAAGTGAGATTAATGAACTGAACACAACAGACTCTTTCAAAATAAAACAGGAAACATCGCATGAAAATACAAACGTGGTAATATACAGCCCTAACATAAATTCCTTAAAACGATGTTAATAACGTTATGCCAAAGTCAACTAACCCGCCACCAAACATAAGAAACTCAAAAACTTTAGAATAAAGTCAGAAACGCTGGGCCAGAACCCCAGACCGTGAGCGGATAACTATAATACTATTGATTTGTGCTAAATACGAAAACATTAATATTATCATTTAAATCCCCCCAAACATATCTTGTGTTGAAAAAAATGTGTGTTGCAGTTAGCTACACTTAAAAAGAGCTTAGGCTGACTGTCTCTGCAGTTGAAGATGCAGAGCACATGCTAGGCCGCAGGTCCCTTTAACTCCAGTGGGAATTTAAGAACAGTTAAATTTAACTTCTAATATCTATTGTTGAAGATAAATCTTAAGTAATTTTTTAACATTTATCATCATTCACCACTTTCAGTTTGTTCAAATCGATTGTGCATTGTTTTAATTCCGTTTAGCTAACGTTAATTAGCTTGTTAAACATACAACTTTACCTTGCGAAGTGTGCGTCGAATCATGGATATCAAAGGTAAATACATACGTCAAGATAAATCTCTCCTGAGTGCTGAAGGTCCCGGATGTGCCGTTCACGCAGAGCTCAAGCGAGTTTGTATCTTGCCGTGACCAGCAGCTCTTTGGTTGAGGCTTTCGAACAATCAGATGCATCTTTACTCACTTGTTGACCAATCACAGACGTCGTTCTATGCTCCACTGACGAAATGCTGCATCCTCTCACCAGCCACGGGCTCTCCTCGTCCATTTAACAACAAAAACACAGCAACACGCGCTGTATTTGAGGTAGGAACACTTGAGAACTGTCACAATGTTTTGCAAACTGCTGTTACAGTTAATTTCGTTCCGTTAATTTGTTTGGTACCTATTGTTAAGTAACACTTGGTACACATGTGGTTAGCTTGCTGGTCTAGTTTAAGTTAGCATGGGCATGCTGTTCACTGATGGAGTAAGGCCAAATTTGTCTTGATATTATCAGTGTGTTATCATAAACATGTCCTAATTTGTTATGAAAAGAAGAGCAGCACCCCTAGACCCCCAGGTGAAAATACAGATAATAGATAAGCAATTTAAGAAAATAAGTATAATGTGTATAATAAATGATTTTACTGTCACTTTCCTGGGTCTGTTGACCCAGCGTTTTAAGTTTTAGTTTGTTTGGATGTCGATGTTTATTTATAAGTTCTTTAGGTTAGCTAAGTTCATTTGTTTATTAGATTACCCTTGTTATGTCTGTTTTATTGTGAAAGTCTTTTTCCTATATCCAGTGTGTCTAGTTTTGTTTCCCCTTGTCTTGTTAGGTCTGATTTGTCCCAGCTGTTCCTCATCCCCTCATTATCTCTCTGTGTACTTACAGTGGCTTGCAAATGTATTCGTCCCCCTTTTCCACATTTTGTCACATTACTACCACAAACATGAATCAATTTTAATGGAATCCAATTGCAGCAAAAGGTGGTTCTACAAAGTATTGACTCGGGGGGCTGAATAATTACGCACACCCCAGTTTTCAGTTATTTATTTGTAAAAAATGTTTGGAATCATGTACGATTTTCGTTCCACTTCTCACGTGTACACCACTTTGTACATCTTTCACGTGGAATTCCAATAAAATTGATTCATGTTTGTGGCTGTAATGTGACAAAATGTGGGAAAGTTCAAGGGGGCCGAATACTTTTGTAAGCCATGCTGTGGATTAATAAGACATGCTGTGGATTAATAACAAGTATGATTCAGTGCAGAGAGGTCTATTAACACATAGTGAGTGAGAAAGGTGACTGGAAAGGAAAAAACTCAGTGCATCATGGGAATCCCCCGGCAGCCTGGATTCAGGAGACAGACACTATCTCTACTTTCAAGATTAGGCTTAAAACTTTCCTTTTTGCTAAAGCATATAGTTAGGGCTGGACCAGGTGACCCTGAATCCTCCCTTAGTTATGCTGCAATAGACGTAGGCTGCTGGGAATTCCCATTATGCATTGAGTTTTTCCTTTCCAGTCACCTTTATAACTCAGTATGTGTTAATAGACCTCTCTGCATTGAATCATATCTGTTATTAACCTCTGTCTCTCTTCCACAGCATGTCTTTCATCCTGTTTTCCTTCTCTCACCCCAACTGGTCGCAACAGATGGCCGCCCCTCCCTGAGCCTGGTTCTGCCAGAGGTTTCTTCCTGTTAAAAGGGAGTTTTTCCTTCCCACTGTCGCCAAAGTGCTTGCTCATAGGTGGTCATATGATTGTTGGGTTTTTCTCTGTACCTATGAAGGGCCTTGAGGCGACTTTTTTTTGTGATTTGGCGCTATATAAATAAAATTGAATTGAAATTGAATTGTACTGCTGCATACTGTGACATTTACAGTTGCTTAGTTAATTAAGTGACTTAATTACTCACTTTTATTTACTAATTGAATTACTAAATGAAGCTGGAATTGTGCATTCTGCAGTTTTTAATAGTGTGTTATTAGTTTTTAAAGAAACAATATGCATTTTATACTATATTGTAAAAAGTATAAGGTAAGTTGATTTTAAAATATAATGAAGTGTTGACTTTTTTCATCAATTCTTGTAGATACACAGAGTCGAGACTGAGCCTGATGATCATACTGAATCAGATGACAGCGGCAGGAATCTCCAAGTTCAACTGCAGATTGCAGATGCAATTATATTAATGCAGATTAATATAAACTCTTCAAGGGTCAAAATCTGCACACACATCATTCTGCATAGTGAAGGTCAGACAATTTGTGCATTGATCTTGAGAAGTAAGACTCATTAATTAATAGTAATATAATTAGACAAATGTTGAAACTTTATATTTCGAGACATTTTGTCAACAACAAAAAAAACCAAGATGTGCAGGCACTGATAACTGAATCTAAAGACCTTCATTTTTGTCAAGATTTGCCTGATTTAACTGTTGTTAACCTTGCTTATAGCTCACCCTAACATGTATAAAAATGGGAAAAGTTTTTGATATGTGTTAGAATGATTGTTTAATTGGCAAGGTTTGAACGAACAATTTTTAGAAGCCTCAAATCTTATCTGTTATTATTCCACGAATGATTCAAATAAAGTTCACCTCCATTTCAACATTGAATACGACTGTGGACATAAGAGCTAAAAGGTGCTGTCCACGCATGTGTCCGCTAAGCCCCAGAAGGGTATAACCTGGGTCAAATGTGTTATTGTGTCTGACACACCTACAATATGAGGACTCGCAGAGTGACGTCACTGAAAGTGTGTTTAAAGTGTGTTAAGTTCCAAAACTGGCCAGTAGGTGCGAAAACTGAAAGTGAGGAAAAACGCTAAACACACTTAAACACACTTTTTCATAAAATTGTGATGTTTCAGGACTTTCGAGATTTTTGGTTTGGGAGCATGTTGGGAGCCTCTAGAACACTTTAGAAGGCTCAGAAAAATGAGGACCTCAAAAATGTCCTCATTTTTCTGAGCGTCCTCATTTTGTGAGTGTGTTATCATAAAATTGTCCTAAGATGTCATGAAAACAAGTACACACACACACACACGCGCGCACACTTAAAAAGTAAAATTGGACTGGGTACGCATGAACCAAGTGAGGAAACACTATCACGGAGAGCCGTCTGCACCGGAAGCCGGTCACAGACCGCAGCCTCCAGGCTGGGCACACAGCAGGAGGGAGGCAAAGAAGCCCCCCAGCCAGGCTGAGAGGACCCCCAGAGCCCCAGCAGCCACGGTGGATCACAGCCCCGGTGCAGAGAGCGCCTTCCGAGGAAACACTGGAGATATGACACAATAGGATATATACTAATATATAAAAATGGTAAGTTGGATACAGGTCTGTAGTTATTAAAATCATTACAATCCAAATTGCTCTTCTTCAGAAGGGGCCTCACCACCGCCGTTTTAAAGGCAGCAGGGAAGACACCTAACTGAAGAGAGCAATTCATCATGTATAAAAGCTCAGCTTCAAAAAAATCCATAAAGTGTTTTAAAGAGTGAAGAAGGGATTGGATCTAAAAGACATGTGGTGGGTCTCACTGTGGAGAAAACTTTCTTAAGGTTCTCAGCATTAACCAGGACAAAGCTGTCCAGTGTCTCCTCGGGTACAATCGAGCCCTCAGATGTGTTTAAAATCATATCGCGAGAAGATAAAATATCAGATCTGATGGCGCTGACTTTTCCCCTGAAGTGGTCTGCAAACTGCTCACAGAGCGAGTCTGTGGGGGTTCTGTGGGAGCTGTTAAAATCAGGGTTAAATAAATGATCTATGGTGGAAAAGAGGACCTTGGGATTATTTTTGTTATTACTGATTATTTTGGCAAAGTATGAATTTCTTGAATTCCTTAATGTATTATTGTACATTTTAAGTTGCTCGCAAAATATTTGATGGTTGATTGTATTTTTTTTTCTTCCTACATTCTTTCTGCTGCCCTGCAATTTCTTTTGAATTTTTTGACTTCTTCGTTTCTCCAGGGTGATGCATGTTTTACGTTAATCTTTTTTGGTGGTGAGTGGAGCAACGGAGTCAAGGCTTTTCTTCAGTTTGCTGTTAAAATGACTAAAAATAAAATCACAGGGTGCAGGTAAAATCACAGGGGGGCATTCGTCTAAAACCCTGGTAAAATTTGCAGCCACTTCAGAGGCTAGATAGCGCCTCCTCACAGTTTGCACTGAGGTCTCCCGCTGAATAAAACCGGTGATGTTAAAAAACACACAGTAGTGGTCAGAGACAGCCAAGTCAACAACAGAGGACACACTGGCGGACAGCCCATGGGTGATGACCAGGTCCAGGGTGTGTCCTCTGTTGTGAGTCGGCTGCGTGACGTGCAGGTAAAATCCAAACAGTGAAGAATGTTTAAGAATTCAAGGTTAAAATCACCGGTTAAAATTATCATATTATATTTTGAATGTATGTTTGTTAAAAATTCTGAGAATTCCTTGATAAAAGCAGCACTGTCTTTAGGTGGTTTATAAATTGTGACAGATAAAACTGGAGGGCTGCTGAAAACAATAGCATGGAATTCGAAAGTGGTAAAATGATCAAATAAAATTTGTTTGGAGGTGAGTGTGTTGTTGGCTAAAGATGCAGTCCCACCACCTCTCTTACCACTTCTAATAGAAAAAGAGAAATTAAAATTTGGTGGGGAGGCCTCAGTGAGAACAACTGGTGCATCCGAACCCAGCCATGTTTCAGTTAAAAATAAACAGTCAAGATTATTATCTAAAATTAAATCATTAATAATAAAAGACTTGTTCAACAGAGAGCGGACATTTAAAAGTGCCATACTGATTGAGACCGGTGGATTTTTGACAGAGTTGAATGGATGTTGACATTTTTGAAGAGGCCGGAGGTTATTAATGTTTTTGGAGTTACTGGATTTATGATGATTCTGTTGCTCTCTGTTTGTGATCATGACAGGTATTGTGTTGACTGTGGGAGAGAAAGGTCCGAGTCCAGAGTTTTGTGTATTACTGTTAAAAGTGGAACAAATATAGGAGCTGGGACAAGGTAGTGTTTTGTAAACATTTCAGTATATGGATGAAAACAATATCTAATAATTCACTTTTGTGCGGGTTCTCATTGAAGAACACCAGTCCTTCTGCACCGCAACTGCAAG
Source organism: Neolamprologus brichardi (assembly GCF_056152115.1). Lineage (NCBI taxonomy): Eukaryota > Metazoa > Chordata > Actinopteri > Cichliformes > Cichlidae > Neolamprologus > Neolamprologus brichardi. Next base: position 4,958,579 of record NC_142119.1, on the reverse strand, counting down.
ACAGCAATTCATAACAGCAGCCCTGAAGTAGCCATCAGTCGAGTCGTGTCACCCGCTGATGGTTTGCAACCCCAAGTGCAGTTGAGCTCAGGCTCCTTTCATTTCAACAACAAAACTAAAACGGAGGCTGACTGGAAGTTTGAACTGTCAGAAAGTAAGTGATCGCTTTAAAACTTTGTCACTATAGAGACTGGGAGTAAGAGTATAAGGGGCCCCTGGACAGGCTAGATCATTGTGCTAAAAAGGAATCTTCTTTAGCTCTCTGTCTCTGTCACTCTTTTGCTTGCTCACTTGTTTAGCTGTCATGATGGGTGCTGACAAGCAAAGTGACACATTCATACATCTGTAAGTAGAACGCAGAGTTCAGAATGCTGAACAAACTGAGACACAGTTAGAGAAAACATGCAAATTTTTCTTTACTGGTTTTCTAATTGTGTTTCTGTGCGTCACATAAGAGGAAAACTAAATTAATTTCAGTCTCAGTGCCACTGGTATAACCCTGCACCTCACGAGTGCAAACTTGTCATGGTCATTTTGAGTTTTTGTAGGTTGATTATTTTGGGTATTCTGGGTGTTAGTTTTATTACAACCTTCACAAAGTCAGATTCTCACAGTTACTTCCTGTTTTATTTTGACAGTCTCTTGTCTCAAGTTTTGGATTTACTTCTACTTCCCTTGTCTTGTCATCTGTGATTAGTCCCAGCTGTGCTTCCACCTGTTCCCTCTCGTTGTGTGTATTTATTGTCCGGGGGGCGTGATTAAGTTAGGACACCTTATTTTTCTTGAGTGAGCAATACTAAATGTTTATCAGCTGACAAACATTTCAATTTGTAGTTTGTGTTATTTATTAACATTTTTTTTATATTATCACATTCATTTCCAATTTTATATTTATTTGCTAAACAAGTTTCAGAATTATTTATTCTGAAACTAGGTTTAAGCTCAGTTTCTTCTTATGATCTTTCAAGAAATATAGCCTAAACTGTTGTTGTTTGTATTTACTTGCACAATATGTTTTATATAGAATTATTATTATTATAGAATTTACTGAACTCAACACCAAGTACTGCTGTAATTCCTTGAGGACAACAGCATAGTGTAGTCATATCTCAAGTCTAATAACAGAAGATGGAAAATATCTGTGAGGAAACAGTTATTCAAAGCACAAATCAAATGAGAAGTAAAACAGGTTGGTCTAAAGTAGGATTAAACTTCAGCATGATCAATATAAATGACAATGAAGATTACTAATATATTGGGAAACCAAAATACTTACCACTCAGACATCTTTCTGTCCAACAGTTGCTTTTCTAGAGTTGCACGAGTTTGGTGTAATGTGGTGAGTGCTGGTCCAGACCCTCAAAGAAATCTCTTTCAACAGTCTAATGACAAATGTATCAACTCAGAAAATATCTGATATTAAAAGTAAAAAGCAAGCAGAGGGCGAAAAGCCACCAAATTATTTAGAAGCTGATTTGATTCTTAATGGCTGTGGAACGATTATAGCTTACAAAATGTACAAAAACACTCCTACTACCACTACTACTACTTATTACTGTGTGGTATTGCCACCTTCAGCTTATGCCTAAAAAGATGTTTAATTTTTTTTATAACATTGCCACACATGTTCAAAACAAGCCACAAAGCTTAATCAGCAGGGATTAAGAATACATCTATTTTTTTTTTACTGTGTATAGAATGTATAAAGCAATAAACAACCTACTTCCTGAAAATATCCTGGGAACTGGGAAACAATTTGAGGGAGGGAATTAAATGTAAAGCATCCCTGTATACCTGCAACACTAAAGTTTTTGCACCTCTGTGTGTGGAGTAAAGTTGTGGAATAGACTAAGTGAAGAACTAAAGCATTGTCCCAGCATGACTCAGTTTAAAAAGTGGTTGAAAAATATGTTTTTTGCAAAATACAGGGAGGAGGTAGGACTTTGATTGGGTATTCTCACCCACTATTTTCACAATAGGGATGCATATATATATATATATATATATATATATATATATATATATATATATATATATATATATATATATGTGTGTGTGTGTGTATGTGTATGTGTGTGTGTGTGTGTGGATGCACAAGTATGTTCTGCATCTGTAAATGTGTATATTTTTTTGATGCGTTACTACGGTTTTAAAAAAATACAAATTGCAACAAATTGTAATGAAGTATTTATAAGAATTTAATATTGGACAGGCCATAAACAGGAAGGAAAAAGTGTAGATTATTAGTTACTAAATAGAGAAAAGGGGGTGGGATTAATTAAGCTATGCTTAAAACCAAGTTCAGTCTAGTTAATATTTTTAATTAAGCACAACATCAGGTTTTTACATTGCATACGAATGTATGTGCCGCTCCCATGACTGTGCACACACTGGGTCATGAAATGTATGTGAAATTTGATATTAATAAAACATTGAGCGTTGACAGGAAACACTATCTTCTCTATGAAATGTTCTGCATTTGTACTCATTAGAACCCATCCCAGCAACAGGAGGGCTATCTACTGTACATTTAGAGTCCTGTTCGCTGCTCATGCAGCTCATGTAATGCTTCCCCGTCAGCATGTGATGGGTGAGATAGGTCTTCCTTATCTTTTTACATTGCCTGCAGCTTCCAGTGCACACTAAATTTGATTTTCAACCGAGGCATTGCGAAGCATTACGAATGTGCTACACACTGACTTCAGCTTGTTAAAGAAATGTCCAGAGAAAGGCAATCAGAGCTGCAAAAGTGCCGAAGGTTTTTGAATAAAGTTGACAATGGGGATTTATATCTTACCATAAGTGGCATTTTCCTGATCTTTGTATATATTTAGCACAGCACAACAGGAAGTACACCTAAACAAAAGTTATGATTCAGAGCATCAGGAAGTAGGCTACATGTTGATTAGAATGCAGTGCCTAGCATTAGCATGTAAATGAGATTCAGTAATTTGTATTCGTAAAAAGTTTCCTCTTGCTAACCACCCTGGCCAACATGTGTGATGTAGAGAAGATAGTGTGTGAGAATCTTAACTGGAAAGCTCTAATGATGATGGTGAGGGGACGGCAGCTCTGCCGTTATTCAATTTTTAATCAAGACATAGGCCTCTGTTTCTGCACTCATGAACTACGTTTTTTTTGTGTGTGTTTTTTTTTTCTGATTTAAGTGCTTCTCACATGTATTGCAACTACAAGAATGTGATTTTCTTATGATGATAAATATGATGGTGGACATAGACAATATAAAATGTTTAAAAAGAGCTCAACCTTAAAATATATTCAGGAATACTATTAATCCATTTAAAACCGATGGTAATCATTTTTCTGTACATTTTTTTAGTAAACTTTTGATAGTTTAGGTACAGTTTTCTAATACCACTGTTTTATGTATAGTCTGGTGGCTTCAAGTGTTTAATTTATGTATATAAGACCACCTTGTGTCTTCCTTTTATATTTTATATTCCCGTTGCTATTAGAGCTGTGTAACACCCAAATTTCTCATCTGTGGGATAATAAAGGTTTATTCTATTCTATTCTATTCCATTCTATTCTATTCTAATTTCTCCTTTTCCATAAGGAATAGTTTCCTCTATCACTCATTGTCAGCTAATAGTAAATCATTTTTGATAATATATGGTAGTAGATATTTATTTAACTATAGAAGTAATAATATTTTACGTTTTCAGCCAGGAAGGAGAGCAGAAAGGTGACGACGTGCATGTAGAGTGCAGATATAGACAGACAACACAAATGCTATGTTTTAATCACATCCATTTTATGATGTTAAATTGTGAAACAGTGTCAATCAGTCTGTTTGACTTTCTGTAAAAGTCACTGCTCCTAGTCTCTGCTTTCAATAATAGATGCATTAGTAACGAAGCTGCAGTGTCTTGATTATTGCTCTTTAAAAATACTGTGCAAATATCCTAAGAGATTAATATGTGGTGACAGTGGAAAAGTAGAACTTTTTCAGTATTTCCATCTGTGGGCTGTAGCAGTGTGAAGACAGACTTTCACTTTGCAGTCAGCTAATTAGTGAGCTGACTGGACTGAACTCTTCTCTCTCTTATCAGGGGTCTGGCTGACAGGGCGATCAGGACAGAAAAACACCACTGGGTGCTTACAACTTTTGGCAACTGCTTACTGCATCTGATATATGACTAATTAACTGATATTATGATAGATAAAACGTTCTATTTTCACCCTGCCACCAATATCTGCAAATTATATCCTTATAAATGTCAACTGTGTTTGCGTATAACACAAATGTTAGTATGCTAAAGTAAAATAGAGATAACTATAAATGGAATATTATAACTGTTTATCTAACAGACCCAGCAAGCAAAGAAATGTGAGCGTAGCTGCAGACTATGGTTCTCCGCTGTTCTTTTAATGTGCTTCTAAGACTAAAGTTGGGATACTATGTAAAATGCACAAGATGCACAAAAAGCACATGATGCTCAAACCCCTGTATATACCTTGCAGCACAGATGGTGCTTCTCCAGATGTGGAAGCTGCCAGTTCCATAGTCACTAATGCACCACCATATCATCAGTGATTCAGGCTTTTGAAGTGAGTGCTGAAAACAAGCTGGATGGTGCCTCTCTGTACTTCGGAGGATGCTGCATCTACACTATCTTTTCCAAAAGGAATTTCAAATTTCAGCTTTTTTGCCTCATTCCATTTTAAATGAGTTTTGACCCAGAAGAGGCAGTGGAGTTTCTTCATGACTTCTTCTTCGCATGACAGAGCTTTAACCTGCATCTATCCATGGCAAGGCCGACTGGGTTCCCTGACGATGTTTTCTAGAAGTGTTCCTGACCCATGCTGGAATTTAATATAGTACATGCAGTACTGCTTTGTCCCTCATCCCTTACAAACAGAGATTTCTCCAGATTCTCTGAATCTTTTTATGATATCATGGACTGTAGATAATAAGATATTTAAATTCTTTGCAATTTTATATTGAAGATCTTTATTCTGAAATTACTCCCAAGTTTTTTGCAAATTGATGAACCACTGGTTCTTTAAACTGCCTTTTTTATGCCATGTTTTGTTATTGACCTGTTGTTGCTTAACCTAGGCAGTTTTTTGTTGGCTTGTTTTTTCTTTTATTTATCAAATTCTAGTCAGAGAGTTACTTGATATACTAACTTACACAGAGGAGAGAGAACCCAAATGTAGGACACACAGATGGCGATTAGAGACCAAAATCCAATTCTTTTAATCAACAGGCTAACGTGGCAGCCAGGTAAATAGTTCATGTGGGACCTGCTAAGTCCAGAAATACTCCAACAAGGTCATACACGAAGAAAAAAGAAGAGTAATAAAAGAAACAGGTGTGGAAGAGGACCCAGGTGAGTCTGGTCACAGCAGGCAGACAAAAACCAAAGAATTAATAGAGATGAAGGAACTCTAAAAATGATACACAACAAATAGTAAACATAACATACAACAGGAAATGACTTAAAGCTAAATATAAATAATAATAAATGACATCAATCAATGGCTGTGCAGCATTTGAGTGAAATTCTTTTTTTTATTTTTGTATTTATTTTGAGGGAATTGGGTAGATCATGTCCAACATGATATATCCATTTTATAAAAGGAAATGCTGTCGGGCCAGATTTGAGTTCAGCCAATTTAATTTTATGTTTTATTTAAAGCAATAAAAGGAGAAAAAAGTCAGAGTTAACTATACTCCAGAGCAGGTATTTGTTTACTATGTTTAAATCCTAATTAGGACTTTAAAAGCGCTTTAACAAAATCTTTGTCATAGTAACACAATCCCACATGAAATTAGTCTGATTCAAATGTGGCATATTAAGGCTCTAATGTTCCAATTAAAATACAAACTTTATGCCTCATTTACCAAGCTGTCAAAGCCAACATGAATGAAAAGACATTGTGTTGTATTACACAGAAACATAAAATAAATGGATGATTGGAGACATAGTTTCTGTTTAGTGATGCACCTGAGACTCAGCACTCAAAGACACCAAGCCAACAGATGTTCTGTGCTGTGGGAGCACCCCACCACCCACCCTCTTGCCTCCACCTCTCATTTCTCTCCTCCTTCCACTCGTCTGCATGATGTAAGGTCCCCCTGGCATTTTTTTTCTCATCCTTGAAATTCACAAACAACGTCCTTGTAACTTATTTCTCCCTAAACTCCTTTCCACCATCTGTTTTAGAGCAGGTCATGTACTGAGTGGAAGAGGAAAATATTGAGTAAAAAGGGTGGGGGGAAAGGAAGATGAGCCTGATGGGCTCTTCACTACACTCTGAGGCATTTAGGGATACGTTCAACAAGAGCTAGCACTCCTTGTGTGTTGACAACAACAGAAGTACATCTCAGATCTAACTGACAGTTTGCCAGTGCCAGTTTTTATTTGCTAACAAGCACATCAACTTCCCATTAACAGCCTTCTAGGAGAGACAGCATGGGTCTGCAAAAAAAGGGGGATTCAAGATAGACTCTCATAAAAATTACATCAGATAAGGTGATGCAGCTCATTGAACCATAACCGTATTGGGAGCAATTTTGAGTTTCCATTAATAGTAAAAGACAGATGAATGTGTGGGGGAAATATCCTGAGTTTTCTATTCTAATCAGTATTCAGGAGTGCAGTGACTCTTCATTATCCTCTAAAAAGACTTAAAATAGGTGGGTGAATATGTGGCACCTTTTTTTCTTTTCTATCTCTTCAAACCCAGTAACTGTCTTAGCTTCTCACCATCTGATATTCACCTTCTCTTTCCTTAGATTTTTCTCCTTTCTCTCTGACATTGCACTCTTTATCCCAAATCTTGCTTCAACAACTTCTCCCCAAGGCCTTATCTCTACCCCACCAGCTCTGCCATACACTCGCACACACTTAACACCATGAAAGCATGCGCACACACACACACACACACACACACACACACACCAAACCCTGTCCTTCATTTTAGTTTCAGGCGTCTGTCTCTTCAGCTCCAGCAGTGTAGCCAGCCAGCTAGCTGTCAGGGCCTGGGAGCTGTCTACCTCTGATTATGCTATCATATTGCCCTGGCGATGCAGTTATCTCCCATTCAGACGAGGAGGAATCCAGTTTCATATTGGCCATTAATGTTTAACGAGACAGAAGTTTAGAGATGGGTGTGGAAAGCCAGTGACCCTCAGGGCTCGATCTGGTTCAGCTTTGGGCAGGACAAGAGTGTGAGTGTGACATCAGAGTAGCACATGCTATAAATTGGTAACATACTTGTGTTTAATCTTGACACTGTAGAACGAGAACTGGATCAAAACAAACATAAAAATTACTGTAATCCCATGACCCTCTTGCCTCTTGTTTCTTCCTTACACTTTAATGTTTTTAATATGAGTTTATTAAGAGAGCAGAGCATTGCACCACCAAGGCTGTACTAAGTAAGGCATCATGTGACCCGGGGCTAAAACCTTCATAAACAGCTAAAGGTTTCTGTTGGAGTGACCTACCAAGAGGTAGAATACAAAAACAAATTGAAGTGCATTTGTTTTCTTCTTTTTTCTGCAGGGAAAATACAAATTAAAATGTTAAAAGAAAAATGAGATATTTTCGGCAAGGAACAAGTTCCCTTTTAACAGGAAGTTACCTCCGGCAGAAACTTCCGGGAGGGGGGGAGACAGGACAAAAGACACACTGTGGAAGAGAACCACGGGTTTATAATAACAAAAAGTGAAAAGAGGTGAATAAAAAAAGAAATTCTCAGTGTGCTGTGGAAAGCCCCCGGCAACCTGGGTCTATTGCAGTGTAACTAAGGGAAGAGTCAGGGTCACCTGATCCAACCCTAACTATATGCTTTGTCAAAAAGGAAAGTTTTAAGCATAAAAGACTTAAAAGAGACAGTGTCTGTCTCCCACATCTAAACTGGAAGCTGGTTTCACAGAAGACAGTTTTTAGGACAGCCTGAAAATATAATTAGCGATCCAGACTGGAAGTAATAAATGCATTAACTAGTTTTTTCAGCATTACTCTCAGACAGGATATTGCTAATTTTATGGTAGGACTTCTTTGACCATTCTTCAAACTTTCTGCTTCCAGGAAACAGAAAGAAAATGAATTTAAACTAGCCTCCTACTGGGAAGTTTGATTTCATCCCTTTGTGACCAAAAGTATTAACAACGTTACAAGTCAAGTGCGTAAGACATCCCTGGTCCACACATATGCAAGCTGGGAACACATCAGTTAATATGGCTTAGCTCCTGGGGGACTTTGCTTCTGAACAGAAATCCAATGAAAGAGTTTTTGTTCCATGTGCTGGCAATTGTTTACATTTCTAGACTGATTATAAGAAACTGAATCATCTTCAGGTAAATTGAAATTTTGACAAAAACCATCCTGCTCTGCTCACCAGCTTCCACTACCAAAGATGTTGTCCCCTGTGTACTGATATTTGCATATTCATACAGATATCCGTTTATAGAGCCTAATATATTCCTGAGGTAAGCCACTATTTCATAATGATAAAAATGTCTCGGTTTACATACAGTTTGTTCTCCGTCTGCCTGGAAGCTGGCCCAAAAGAAAACAAATTATAATAGTGCAGAATGTAGAAAATAAAAACTTAAAATTTGTGTGTAGAAACATTAAAATGCCACCAGTCGATGATACATTTACAATACAACAGATGTGGCTAGTTGTGATATCAGGCAAGTTGTAGATAATAAGTGAAAATTCTGTACAACGGATCTTTGTGTTGCTTCTCTTTGTTTCAGTAGACTAAAATATGAATTAATTCACAGACTGAGAAAAGTTATTTCATCAGCCAAACAACTGTATATCACAGAACAATTAAAATAAATAATTCTGCCACTCTCTGAGGCACTGACGGTCCTGAATGTCACAGGATATTTTCCAAGACAATGCAGGAGTGCTTCAGGTTAGACTTAAACCCTGATATCATGGAGACAACTGAACATTGCACATTCAAAAAGCATCAAAACTGGCATGAGCTGTTCGGTAGAATGCGATAAACTGCTCAAGTCTACATGTGCAGTTCCACTTACCCTTGAAGAAAAGCTTGCTGCTGAAGAGGATTTTACAGAAAAAGTTGTAATATTTCTGTAAATGATCTCCACATTTATGCTACAGTTGTCATTAACTTTGTTTCTTTTCTCTCATACTTGCTCCTTTTCCTCAATCTCATTCCTCTTTCTTCCATCTGCTAGTATCTCTGGCTACTGGCCCCACCAAACTGCTCACTTTACTTATTTTGTGTTTCTCAATTCTCAGTTTTGTTTTTGCTTACGCCAACCAACAGATGCAGATGGTCGCCCTCCCTGAAGCTCTTTCTGCTGGTGATTTCTTCTTCTTAAAAGGGAACCATTCCTCCTCAGAGATGCTAAATGCTTTTTCAAAAAGACATGTTCAGCTCCTCTCCATAATATTATGAGGTCTTGACCCTTTATTTGTAAATCACAGCTGAGTAATGAATAAGGCAACTCAGTGTGCACAGTGGCTAGCACTCACAGGAAGAAGCTAGGGTTAAAAGTCCTACCTCTCTCTGTGGCTGCTCCCCTTTCATACCATAGTTTAAAAAAACACACACACCTTGGGTTAACCAGGAACTCAAAATGTCCTGTAGGAGTGAATATAATAGTGCATGTGGTGGTCTCTATGTTAGCCCTGTAATAGACTGGTGACCACAGTCAATCCCACCTCTTTACTTATGAGAGTCTGGACTGGCCCTATGAGCAGTTAAGAAAATTGATGTATGGAGAAATTAGATGGAGTTTACAATTAATCTTGAGAGTGTTTGGTTTAATATATCCAATTGATTAATTTCTCCTCTGGCACCTCTGCTATTTCATTGTTTCTGTGACAAATTCAGAACTTCGTGGCTAAAGTGTAACACCAAGTAGACTACTGCTATGAATTCATATCTCAGAAATCACTACCCATCACCTCGAGGAAATCTTGGTTCCTTGTGAAACACTGACTCAGAAATGGATCTTTTAACAGAGGAAAGTGCTTCAATAAGAAAAGAAAAGTTAAAAAGACATAAATGGGACCAATGTGATTCTTCAAGTTCTCATTTTCCAGAGTATTGAGTGTTGTTCAGAGCATGCAAAGCTTTTAGTGTTAAAAGGGAGTGACAGTGGTGATACTCAATCAGACAAGCGCCAAATGCTTTATTTACTCTATGCAATATTGACATTTTCTCTCCAGTGTTAATTAACTATGCTGTGGCCTTAGCACAGTTATCTGGTTTTCAATAGGAACACAGCATTCACAGTAATACTGCTGCTAATTAATGATGACCACTGACAAAGGATACAGCCTTTCTAAACCTGTTGAGAGGTACATTTCTAGTTGAGAGGCAACTGAAGTGATGTTTGAAAAATGGCAGACATAGAGACAATGCCTGAGATATATATATATATATATATATATATATATATATATATATATATATATATATATATATATATATATATATATAATCTCATATAGATAGATAGATAGATCGATTATTACAACCATCTCTTAAACATTCACCCATCCATTTTCTTCTGCTTGTCTAATTCAGAGTCACAGGGAGAGCTGTCACAAAGTAAAAGGCAGGGTACACAGGGCTAACGCAGAGAGGCAGACAACCACTCATAGTCACACCTACAGCTAATTTAGAGTCACCAATTAACCGAACAGACATGTATTTGGACTGTGGGAGGAAGTCGGAGTACACAGAGCGAACCCTGGACCTTCTTGATGTGAGGTAACGGTGATCATCATCCCCCTAAAAAACTTGATAGGTGTAAATATTCTTAGTATTTTCTTTATATAATGTATAAATTAATATGCTTAACTTATTTCCGTGTATTACACAAAAATGAATACATATAGTTGAAACTGAGGTGCTCCTCTCCTTATTTTGACTTTATATCAGATGATGGACCTTTATTCATTCATGTATAACTTTGAAGGTGATTGTTGTTTATATTTGATTCTTTATTTCAGAATTCGACAGCATCAATAATGAATTATATTTAGAATTAGAGCCATTTTGTGTTTATTTGAGCTATTTTGTTACACTTGATAACTCTGTAATATATTGTATTAATTAATTTAGTTAGTTAGTTTATGTTCAACTGTGACCACATAATTTCCTCTGAGATTGATAAGGTATTCTGATTCGGATAAGATCAAAGCACTTTTTAGCCCTTTATTGGATGATTATCTGATTGCTGGCATGCTTTTAGAGTAAATACTTAAATAATTTGCTCTGTGTGTTTTTCTTTGGTTTTTCACATGTACATTGTCCATGTTTAATATGAGCATCCACCACTGTAACAAAATGTTAATGAATAGAGTCAGTGTGTGTGAGTAAAAAGCTCGGGCTTGAGGTGTAAAGGATCTATTTCAGAGTCTTAATACATAGACCATGACCGTATTAAGACTCCATTCAAAGATACAGGGTTTAAAATTATGAAAATAGCGGGTCTTCTTAAACATACTACTTACAGACTAGGTTATTCAGGTGCTTTAATTTGTCTAGTATCATGAAAGCATACTAGCAAGATGTAAAGGCCCTGTTTTCCAGGTATGTGTGAAACATGAGAAATGTACGTGCTTTAGTTTTGTGTTGTCTTCAAAGTAGTTTTGTGTCTCTTTAATTTTTTGTGTTTTGTCATAATACCCTTGCAGTCGTTTTCTGCATCTATGGCCCTTCTCTGTCTGTGTAGCTGTATCAGTTCTGTTTCTTTGAGGTAAACCATCATTCTGTCCTGTGTCTTTATACTCTTTTTCTGGATCTTTGTGGGAAGTTTATGTATTTTTGTAGTGTGTGTTTCTCTACAGTCTACAGTACTTTTTGTTATGTCTCTCTGTGGAGGTTTGATGTCTCTTTGTAGTTATTTTTTGAGAATTTCTGATGATTTTGGAACAAAAAACGCACTACTTGTACTCATATCACACTCACACCTGTGTCGGTGCTTCAATGCAGTGTCTGTGAAATGGTCCTGCAGTTGGTCAGTCTGGAAAAGCAGTAACTTTTCTCTTAATACCCATACATTTACCAGCTATGTTAAGCATTACTTATGTAAGTAAGTTTTTCCAAATCATCACTTACAGAATAAGTAAATATCTCATCACAAAGCCACAAAGTATTTGCCAACCTTGAGTAAGTTTTAAGGATCTTTCTTGCTTTCATAAAAAACATTCATCGATCTACACAGTCTTGCACATCCATTGTGAAATGTGTAATTTTAATCAGAATACTATTATTGTGTCCCCGTGTTCACTGGAAAGTCAACATGTTCATCTGTTTTGGAGGAGAATGGTTCTGCTGCATTTCAGTTGAAATTGCAACATCCACAAAGGTTTGGTAGTTGTCACTGACTGAAGAGTATTTTCCTTTTATCGAGATAACAGTAACTCGGAGAAAAGAGTTTTCTGAAGAATAAATATTTTTCCGTCTAACCTAACTGAAAAACTGTGTGAAATGAACTGTCATTTTCCTGCTGTATTTGTATCAGGGTGGAACATTGTTTTGGTATACAAACCCCCCCCCAATCTAATACCAATTTTTGATGTAGCTGCTGAAAATACACTTTACAGTACAAGAGGAACTGCACTATTGTTTTTGGTGTCGGTGCATCATATGCTTAAGTACCGTAAGTGTTACCTCTGCTCTCAGCTAATTTAACAAAATATATTCACTATCTGCGTCTAATGTTTCTGAGCTGAACGACGACTATATTGCAGTTTATTTTCAGATTGGCCTCTGATCACTTTTCTTAATCATTTTTATCTGAATATACGATGCTCACAGTTTTTTGAAGCGTGAGTAAATTTAGAAATTGCAAAATGAACATGAAATGAAGTGTTTAGTAATTTGCTTGCAAATTGCTACAATACTCAAGAAACACAAAATAAAACAACGAAAAAAAAACGAATATCTCTATCAGACATCAGTGTTGTTAATTTAACATCATTGAATTGTAGACACTCAAGACTCCTACAGCAAACACGTCTAAATTTAAGGCAGTTGGTGGGCTCAGTGCAGTGACTGTCACTGCCTTAAGACTTATTTATTTTACCGCATGTTTTCATTTTCTGTACTTAAATGCAAATGCAAATGCTCTGTATGTGTGCACGTGTATGTGTGCATTCACCATACATGACTTGATTAAGTATGATTAAGCATAATGCTTTGTGGATTTTCTTTTAATTCAACGTCAGCATCCAGGTCTGCTTGTTCCCGTGAAAGTTTGTTAAGATGTAGAACTAGGCCTAGGCAAATTTGGACATTTGTCTGTGTATACCGTACTACGTTCTTATGTAAGCCAAGAATCAATAAAGCAAGTCTGTCTTGCTGACTATTATAACTATTAGGCCACATGTTCTCATGAAGATGTAATGAATCCGTCCTCAGTTACCTGTCTGCTACCCAGACAGGTAGCATTCATGGGCTCCAGGAAGGACATCTGGTCATTTGGGTTTTGATGCCATTAATTTCCAAGCAGAGAAGAATTCCTCTTTTGGGTTCAGAGAAGAAGAGAATCAGGGGAGGAACTGGATCATCCTAAGTGACTCCACAAATAATTCATTCCAAGGTAGTAGAAGACAAATGACAATAAAAGGCGCAACAGTCTGTGCTCTCTCCATCTTTAAGAGCATTAAAAAAGTTGAGGCATTCTGGACTGAATGGGCTGCTACCTGGACATATCGTAGCACGACGCAATGTTTTGGCATTGTAACAGTGGCACTGCGCCAGTTGATCTTCCTCGAATAACAACCTACTTTAAAGCTAGCTGCTCAATTTGTTGCTGTACTCTGAGCAGTTACTTTCATGTTGCTGTGGTTTGTATTTGTATTGTATTTGATATATTTAAAGTTATATGATCTACAATTACTGCTACCTGGATTTCAGGTAGTCTGTTGTGCATTGCTTCCAACTACCATCAACATCAGCTACCAACCAGCAGTAAAGATATATCCTGTGCCAAAAGTGTCTCGTAGGTGAAGATTTGCTAAAGTAAAATAAAATATAACATGACAGTTAGGTAAGCAATAAAGTTGAATTACTATTCAATAAACCTGTAATTTACATATTTTCATTGTGAATAGTGTAACAATAAATGCCTCTGGATTCGCTGCCTCTTTAAAAGACACGCTATGATTGACGACATCGTCAATAACTGATCTGAGCGCTACTTTTTCCACCACAAATGCATACTTCTCTCCTTTGAATCCAATGACTCACTCCTTCCTTGCCTCTTTTTACTGTTTTTCAACCAACATGACTCCAGTGCTAGAGGCCAGTCTAGAACCTGTTCCACCCATTTCCTAAAAACATTTTTTGCAACTTTGTGGTGCCAAGCTGGTGCCAAAGTGGCTGGAATTGTGGCTATGGAAGTGACTCTCACCAGAAAGTTTACCACTGATTGGCAGGCACAGCCCACAGATTCCATCTGCCATGCTTTCATTCCACAGCAAGTACAGAAACTTCTGTGGGAAGAAACTTCTGTACTTTCTGTGGGATAGTTTGACAGAGGATACATCTCCCTTACAAAAAACATAAACTTGGAAAATACATAAATTACAACACAGCAATAATCAGAATCGCTGAGTGTAATGTTAAGTTTCTCACCCCGTAAACCATGCACAAGCAATTTTGTTAACATTTTTAAACGACAAACTTGTTTCACTCTCCTGTTCCCTCTTCTTTTCATCTCTCTCTTTTCTCGCTCCTCAGCTACAGCATTCTCATTAATTCTTGCTGATGTTCAGTTTCATTTGACCTTTTCTTTCAGTTTGTTCATTTTTAATCTCCTGTTACTGAGCACATTCCCTACAAAACACTTTGAAGCATTTCCTCTGCATAGTAAATGATTTTGATGAGGCCAGTATGTAAACTCTTCCTTGTATTTCCCCCTTTTACATCACACATGTGATTGAAAAAGGGGAACTCTCACAAGCAAAAAGCATCAACGTGTTTTCAGATACAAGCAGAGAGAGTGCCCTGCACAAAGCATCTGAGCTGAACTGACCAGCACAGCAATGCTACAGAATGCTACTTTAAATGAATTTACAATGGCATTTTCCTCTACCCATTGACAACCCCTTTAAAATTAGGTCAGCGGCCCATTTTGGGTTTCTGAAAGGCAGTAACAGTTTTGGGTCACTCGCCCTGTTGTTAGAACTTTCATTTTTGGTGAAAAATGTGAGAAATGAATGAAAAGCCATTAGTACAAACAAGTAGTAAAGGCAGCACTATCTGATACACTTATTAATGTTTCTTTTTGGCCTACTCAAATTATGCTTTGTTTGCCTTGCAAAGTATAATCATATTTTGACAAGAAGTCATATCACTTTTTTTTAAAATAAGGTTTTGTCTCAGTGTCCAAAAGGCAGATTTGATATGACTCTGTGTCAACAGTTGGTGATATTTCACTGGCAATTACTCATGTTTCGTACTGAGTGTTCCAGTGCGACTCATCCTTAACATTCCAGAAATGAGGAACAGACTTTTGCTTTTTTAAAAGAGTGAGAACTAAGACGAAGAACTTAAAGGGTAAAAAGTAGGTGTTCAGTTTGGGTACAAGTTGTTATTATTTCTTTTCTCTCCAGAGCTGTTGAAATTTGTCAATAATGTTTCGACTGCATAAAGTTTGAATTGTATTCCTTTCCTGATAACAACCGACATTTGATTCAGGGGTCTGATACTTTTTTTCTATATGCAATGACAACACTGCACTGTTAAGCATGTTTGTGTTTGTCTGCTCACTCTGTGACATACAATCCTACGGTACATCAATAGCTGTCTGAGGCGAGACCTCCATTACTGGTTTTGTGTTGCATGCATCCGAGGCCCATTGCTCGGAAATGTCGGTTCCTTCTCTGATCTGTGTCTCCACACATGCCACTGCGGCACTATGGGACACCTCCTGGGGCTATTGGTGTTGACGCTCAGCAACTGAAAACCAATCCATCACACAGAAAAAAAGAGTTAGGGAGGGAAAAGAGGGAGGAGAAAAGGGCAAGCCAGGAGGTGGTGAACAAAACAATGGCAGCACTGCACTTCATGGTTTTAAAGGCTATTCATCACAATGGTCCCACTGTCAGGCTCCCTGCCTGTATATCCGTGGAGGGAATCAAACCCATGCCAAACTCATTAATGAGCATGGACGTGGAGGAATGAGCCATCATTAAGTCACACAGACAGACTGCAGGTGACCACAGCCACTTGTGCACTATCCGGTGCTGTGAAGTAGGCATAGCATGGATGTGCTGGAGTCTTCAGTGCAGACCCAGGACATTTTGGGGTCTGTTGTCCACCAGTTGAAAGGCTTAGATTCTATATCTGTGCAAATCCCTTTTCTGTGACCTTGATGACAAATCTGTAAAGGAGATTTTAAGGGAAGACATAACAATGTTCAGAGAATCTAACAGCACTTTTAGAGGCTGCTTTATGAAATGTGGAAGCTATGATAGGCTAAAGACAGACCCCAAAACAGATTATTTTAGATGACTTGCTTGGGGGTTTCATCCTCTTCATGTATTAATAATTATGGACAACCTGGTGAAAAGGGGTTCCTATCACTTTATTTCCAAGGTTGGTACATAAAAAAGATGTACAAATGTTGTAATAAGCACAAAAGAGGTGTAACATTCATGGGTTTAATACATTATTGAGTCTTATGTTAGCAAGTTTTGGCAGAAGATGAAAAACAGCAGTAATGTCCATGATGGTCTGAGTGGTGGCTTCCACACAGACGCTTAACTTTGGTTAGTTAGGAACTCTCCAAAGCAAAGCTGATCAGTTGTCAGAAACCTGTCTCTGACGGTTGATTTGGAAATGTCGTGGTACAGAGGCCTGGTTAGCTTCACTTAAACTGCTGTCCCTGTCCTCTTCTGTCTTGCTTCTCTCACCCCAGATGGCCCCGCCCCTCCCTGAGCCTGGTTCTGCTGGAGGTTTCTTCCTGTTAAAGCGAGTTTTTCCTTCCCAATGTTGCCAAAGTGCTTGGTCATAGGAGGATCATATGATTGTTGGGTTTAGGTATTATTGTAGGGTCTACCTTACAATATAAAGCGCCTTGAGGTGACTATTGTTGTGATTTGGTGCCGTGTAAATAAATTGCATTGAATTGAATTGAAACCAGTACCCAGTTCACCTGATGTTGCATAGATAAAGTGGCATGCAGTGACTTTCAGAAAAGGGCAGCAGAGAAGATACACCAGGATGATGGACTGTTGATCATACAAATTAAAATCTGTACTTAAGCATCTGAATTGTACTCACAGAAAAAAAGAAACTAGAAAAAAAAAAACTGTCCAGATCACATGATACACGTGACTAATGCCAGTACATTACACATTACTACACAGAAGCATTATTAAAAAGGAAAAAAGTATTGAGTTGTGAAAAATATAGGTACTTTTTTAAGCCCTTTTAAATTGTCACCAGTTTCTTTCTAATATTTACCATCAAAGATAAGAGTACTCATTTTGAAGTTCTACTGTCGCCTCTGAGTCAAACTCAAGCACAAATGGTTGTTCGATATCAGCTCGTTGCAGTTTTGGCTCTGCTGAAAATGCACTCAGACTAAACAGTTTGTCAAAATACCCCAATGCAGCAGTTCAGAGCCCTTAGCCATCTGCTGTTGATGAAACAGTCACAAAGCTGGGGTGAGGAGGCTTTCAATTATTCAACTGTGCAGTTTCCTACACCTTGTGTGGGTATCCTCCCATACTACAGTCTCTCTTGTGTCTTTCATGAACGCAGATCAGTTTTTGTTCCTACATTTCAGTGACCTAGTAGAGATCTTGTCTTTACTGCAATAGTTTGCCTACTTATGCATCTACTAATTGAGTAAGTAAAGTGACATTATCTGGTATAGATATTATAAATAAAGCTGGCCAGTGAATACCAACCAGCAGCCTGAACTTCAACAGGTAACAAACTGATGGGCAGGCAGGCTGCAGCCTCCATTTCTACTTGTTCAAGTAGAATCACTGTGGTGATGACTTTAAAGTCTTTTTGTGCCGGTTTTCATCTTTGCTTTGTGATGTTGAGTTTGTGTTCATACTGAAATACTAAGAGAAAGATGATATGTGTGACCTATTATTATGATTCAAGTCATTTTACGGAGAAACATTAAGGAGTGTAATGTATTTACTTTAAAGAAAGTGTTCTGTGTACTATGTAATATTACTTCTTCAGTAATGACCGCAACACTGATCACAACAAAGAGGGAAAATACCTCCAACATGCACAAACATTTGGCCAGGGATGTAAGGATGTAATTGATTTGCGCAAATATAATGTCTTTGATGTGCTTCTTAGCGATGGCAGTGACTGTCATAGCAGAGCTGATGAGAACCCCATGAGAATCGAGTTTACAGAGAACTGATAATGGAATCACAATCACTAAATTCTTTTCAATTCTGAAAGTAGCTTTAGAGTAACACCACAGCAATTTAAAAGAAAAACTTCAACTTTAATCTACCGGTACTCCTTTTTCAGGTTTTTTTTTTAAATTTATTTATTTGCTCTGTGTCATCATCAGACTTCAGAATCATTTGACATGGATTTAAAAAATAATGATGTCCTCATTAAGTATAGGTTATATATGATACACATTCTGATTTGATTGGACAGATAAAGGACTATCTCGTACCACTCTATTTTAGGTATTTTAGCTTTCTACTTTTGTCACTAAAATACACTGTTAAAAAGCAGCAGTGCTGTGATCTGCTGGATGAGAATGCTGCTTTTTATTCTCTTGACTTTCAAATAAAATAAAAAGGGGAAACACTTTTTTCGGCTTCTAACCTGTGAAACTTTCCAAAAGTATTAGTGCCATTTAGATTTCAGAAAATGATAAATCCTGCATTTTATTTATGGTCAATAAAATTGTAAAGCATGCCCCAACACTTTTCTTATTTTATAGATCTTTTGTTTAAATAAACTGGCCCATATGGAAAAGAAATAGTAAAAAAGTGGCCACTTTCTCATTACTTTCATATATTGTTTTAGTAAGTATCTAAAACATATAAGTTTCATTATATAATTTTTCAAGGGATCTTATATCTGTTTTCACTCTTGTATGCTTTTCATACAAGTTTCACACACGGCAGATACAAACTTTATAAGATTTATATATATATCTTTTCCATATGGGGGAATTGAATGGATCAATTTGAAGCTCTCTCTCCAGTCTAAGTGATTGTATGGTGTAACAAATCGCTCAGGGTGGAATTACAATGTTTAATGAAAACTTGAAAGCAAAGAGAAAATGTAATTGTTATACACTGGTATTAGTTGGAGGCTCCATCATTAACTGCTGAAAATGAAGAAATCTATTTCTTGTGTAGTTTTCACTTTGCTCTTGCTCTCTTTGCCAGCAGGTGTCTAAACAAAGCCGAGACAGGGAAAGTGAATGGCGTGTAATAGGTCTTCAGCATTAAATGTTGAGTTTGGGGCGCTGCATGTCCAGGGAAATCAATTTAAAGGGTTCTTCAAATGAAAGGATCTGGAAATTAATTGAACTCCCAGTGGCTGAACATGGTGAGTGTGTTGGCTCTTTGAATGGTCGAATCTAGAACAAGCAGCTGTAGGGAGTGAACAAATCTTGCCATTATTTTTAATTTGTGTCAGCCCCTTTTCATGAATGGTGGCTCATAAAGCCCTCTGATTTACCCTTTTTGGCCTGTTTTCAAATGCAGTCCCTCAGACTTGTCGCTGCACAATCAAAAAAAAAAGAAAAAAAAGAAATAAAATTATCAGAACAAATAAGAGACAGGTTATTTTTAGGCAAAATGTTAAAAAAAATACCCCAAACATTTTTTCCCACTGAATTTTAGCATCCCTAACCCACTCTGGGTCAGCTTCTTCAGTTCCTAGAACTAAAGAAGCTTCTTGGACGAGAGGTGAAACATCTTCAAGCAACTTAAAGAAGTCCAGATGCTTTTCTTTCCAAGCTCCTTAGACTACGATGACCTGGATGACTAAAAACCTTCACAGACAGTGATTACTTGAAGTTTATCAAACAAGTGTTTTTTCCAGTCACTCATTCAAAGAGTATTTTTGTGACTTTTGTAAGTAAGAGAAAGTATTGACATGTTTATACACGCTCTAGAGTCTGACATGTGATTAGAGTTTCACTGTTGGAATCACTGACAGAACAGACTGATGTATTCTGAATGTTAACAGGTTATTAAACAGCTGTGCTGAGTAATAATACTGCATGACTCATCAGTAATACTAATTCTTATAATAGAGTGGTAGTGGGTGTATTCAGTTCCAGATGTGTAGGATTAAGCAAATAAATTAAAAAAAGACTGCATCTTGATATCTTTCTTCGGAGAACAGTGTTTATTAAAAATTTAACGTTTTCTCTCTACCCTGTACCAGTAGGGTAGTTAACTAATTTCATTTTTTTAAATATAGTATCCCTGAAATCTTCTGCATGTTCTTATAATGTCATATGAATAAAATACACATGCCTAAGGTCTGATAAAAGTCAAAATGTGTGGATTGTAATAAGAACTGGACCCAAACACAGGATGCTGAATCTTCAGAAGGCAGCAAAGCTTGGACCACAGTGATGAACATGCAGATCTACAACAGACAAGTCAGCGAGAATGAAAGGAGAACATTGGACTACTACAATGACTGATTGGGAATGAGAAACAGGTGAAGACAATAGGGACGATTGCAAAGGAGAAGGTATAAAAGTAACACAAAACATGAAGGAAAACCTCCCTTTAAAGTACCTTCACAGTAAAACAGGAAACAACCAAGGGACAACTAAACCAACACAGGTAGACCAGATTCAATGAAAAAGGTGTTACCACAGGAACAAAGGAACATAGAAGACTAGTCACATAAAGGACCTGAAGAGAATTTAAACCAGCATGAGAACAGTAAACAAGGGCATGAACTAAAATAATAGAGCACAAACAATAATGAAATCAACTCAATCTAAAAATTTTAGAGCACAAAAACAGCAGTAGAACCAAACACAAAAATGTTAACAAATGATCCAAATAGCAAGTAAATCACAAACTTCATGACATCTACAGCAGGGCAATGTGTCAGTTATGTTAAATACGTCAAATAAAACATCGGGCATCTGAGGTCAGCGTCGCTTAGTAGTAGTAGTAGTAGTAAGTAGGCTTATTATTTTCAACTGCAGATTCACATTTCATCCTTGGACTTTACCATAGAGCAGCGTTGCAAAACGTCATTATTTAACTTACCCAACCTTGGTGCAGCCCTTTGGTTTATCTGTCCTCTGAAAGAAGCTCTTTCAGCTTCTGCCCCATCCTCACACTTTTAAGCCACCCTCTCTTTTAGCCAGACCTGCTGCCTCTTGCAACCAGAAGGCTTGAATAGCAGGCGGGTAGCACTTCTGACACCGGCAGCATACAGAGCCAGTGGTACAAGAAGCTGCATGAATCCAAGTATTTGGAGCAATGTGCAGAACTAGCTTTTACCTCAGGATTTTTATAACCATTACACAAAGCCACTTTATTAGGAGCACATGTTCAATTGCTCGTTAATTCAAATATCTAATCTGCCAATTGTGTGGCAGCAACTCAAAACTTTTATGCATGTGGACGGTCAAGATGGACTGCTGAAGTTCAAACTGAGCATCGGAATAGTGAAAAAAGGCAGTTTAAGTTACATGGAATGTTATTTCAGAAACTGTTGATCTACTGGGATTTTCCTAAACAGACAAATTAGAAAATCAGCAGTTCTCTGGGTAAAAATGCCTTGTTGATGGTAGAGGTCAGAAGAATGCTTTAAGCTGACCACAACCCACTGGACCTTGATGCAGAAGGGCTACAGCAGCAGAAGACCACCATGAAAGAAAACAATTGGCTCACAAAAGTTGGACAATAGAAGATTGGAAAAATATTATCTGGTCTGATGAGTCAGTTCCTGCTCTGTTATAAACAAAATGAAAGCATGGATCCATCCTGTCTTGAATCAACAGTTCAGGCTGGTGGTGGTGGTGTGATACGTTTGTGCCAACTGAGCATCATTTAAATGCCACAGACCACCAGAGCATTGTTGCTGGTGATTTCCATCCCTTAAAGATCACAGTGTATCCATCTTTTGATGGTCGTGTTCAGCAGGGATAACACACCATGTCACAGAGCTCATTTCATCTCAAATTGGTTTCTTGAATGTGACAGTGATTTCATTGTACTCAGATGACCTCCACAGCCACCAGATCTCAGTCCAGCAGAGCATGTTTGGGAGTGGTGGAATGGGCGAGTCACATCATGGATGAGCAGTCGACAAATTTGCTTTAGCTGTGCAATGCTGTCATGTCGGTAGGGACCAACAACTCCAACATTTGAGAAAAAGAGAATGCAACTGCTGCCTGCATCATTAAAATTAGAATATGCCTTTTTCACAACAGTTTTTATTTGACATAAAGGAAAATACTAATAAGTTTGGCTCAGTATGTTAGCTCACAGGAACATTCAAATGGAAGCTAGCCATCATTATTATTACATTATTAGTTTCACCTGGGCTTTTCCTCCTGTGACAAGCCAAATAAGTGCAGTTATAAGGACCCATGTCTGTGTTTTGTGCTTCTGTAAAGCACTAACTAGACAACTAAATGATGCACAGGCTACTTTTTTCTATAGGAAGTGAAACATAGTTAGCCAGCTAGGAACATTTTACACTGACATAAGTTGTGGTGACATTTTTATTACGCTCTGGGTTACTGTAGTATTACATCAGCAGTTGTTACAGTGCTTATAAGCAGACAGGATAAAACTAGCAAACCGTAGTGTTTGTACATCATTGGTATCGCACTGTGGCAACAAGGGTCTGACATGTTCATCTGTTTATCAGATGCACTTGTCATTTGTTTTGTCACTGATGCGTAGTCAGTAGGTCCTGACATGTGTTGTGCAGTCCCCTTATGTAATCACCCTCTGGGCTTTACTTTATAGCACAGACAAGGTGAGTGGCCTTGAAAAGGGCCACTGCTGCCAGAAACTGTATATCAGCATCAGTGCACTGTAATAACAGCGAATGATTATTGGTATCTGATCTTGAATCAAGGTTGACATATCTATATTACATGAGAGCATGGGACTGTTTACAGCTGCAGGTATATATATATATATATATATATATATATATATACATACATACACACGTTTCAGTCAGAGTCATTTCAAAAGAAGAGTATTCTTTACATATCCATTAATGCAGCGGTCCCCAACCTTTTTTGCGCCACGGACCGGTTTATGCCCGACATTATTTTCACGGACCGGCCTTTAAGGTGTTGCGGATAAATACAACAAAATAAAACTAGTACCGGTACCAAACAAAAGAAGATTTATTCATAACACACGTGAAAAGACCCAGGAAAACCGAGTTAACGATAAAAACGATGACAAAATAACGCTGAAAACCGATAAAAACCCTGAAAACCATACATTTCACACCTGAGCCTCAACTCTTGCGGCCCGGTACCAAACGACTCATGGACCGATACCGGTCCGAGGCCTGGTGGTTGGGGACCGCTGCATTAATGTATTTTTGGGAGTCAGAGTGTGTTCAGGGATATTCTTGCTTTTAAATGCGCAAATATGAAAAGCATCCATATCCTTCCCTGAGCATGTATTTAAAGCCAGCGGCAGGAAGAGCAGCAGCAGCAAGTCCATGTGCAAAGCAGGCATCAGTGATAACATTATAAAGTGAACAATGATGGACATAAGATTATTTACAAAAGAATAAGAACAGAGAAGACATTAAGTTGTCTTAGAAATGAACTTTTAAAGCAAGATTGGAAAATTGTATATGAACAAACAGAAGTTAATAAAGCTTACGAAGGATTTTTAAGAACATTTAACACATTACTTGATAAAAACTGCCCAGTAATTGAAATCAATAGGAAACACAACTATGCAGGAAGACCATGGATGACTAAAGGCCTACAAAATGCCAGCAAAAAAAAGAATACCCTATATCAAGAATTCATAAAAAAGAGAACAATAGAAACTGAAAGGAAGTATAAAACTTACAAAAATAAATTAACTAATATAATGAGATCCTGTAAAAGAGAGTATTACATTAAAAGGTTAGAACACAATAAAGATAACACAAGAGATATATGGAATGTATTAAACAGTATAATCAAAAATGAATCAAGGAATAATGATTACCCTGGGTACTTTATAGAAGGGACAAGAAGTATTAATAACATGGAAGAGATAGTAAATGGCTTTAATGAATGAAACATAGGGCCAAAACTGGCAGAAGAAATAGAGGTTGATGGAATAGAAAGGGACACTGGTGAAAATATTGAAAGGAATAGTAGCTCAATGTTTTTAAGAGCAGTGGAAGAGAAAGAGATTTATGACATAGTTAGAGGACTTAAGAACAAAACCAGTACAGACTGGAATGATATTGATATGGTAACAGTAAAGACAGTTATTGATGGTATTGTAAAACCATTAAAATATATATTCAACTTGTCGTTTCAAAAAGGGGTTTTTCCACAAAAAATGAAAGTTGCTAAAGTTATTCCCATTTACAAAACCGGTGAAAGGCATCATTTTACAAACTATAGACCAGTGTCAATACTCTCCCAGTTCTCTAAGATACTGGAAAAACTTTTCATAAAAAGATTTGACAGTTTTGTGGAAAAATATGAATTAATGACAGATAGTCAGTATGGGTTCAGAAGCAACAGATCAACAGCTTTGGCATTAATAGATTTAACGGAAAAGATAATGGAATGTATGGATAATAAGAGGTATGCGCTCGGCGTTTTCTTAGATCTAAAGAAGGCATTTGATACTGTTAATCATGAAATTCTATTAAAAAAACTGGAAAAGTACGGGTTTAAGGGAGTGGTTTTGGAATGGTTAAAAAGCTATGTAGGGAATAGGCAACAACATGTACAAATAAATGAATATAAATCTAATTTGATGGATATAGCTTGTGGAGTACCTCAAGGTTCAGTACTGGTACCAAAAATGTTTATTATGTACTTAAATGATATCTGCAGAGTATCGGAGATTTTAAAGTTTGTAATATTTGCAGATGACACAAATATACTGTGTTCAGGTGTGGAATTGCCACAGGTTTTGGAGATGATCACACAGGAATTAACGATATTAAAGAAGTGGTTTGATATAAATAAATTATCATTGAATCTAGATAAAACCAAATTTATGTTGTTTGGAAACCAAAAGAGAAACATCAAAGTAGAAATATGTGTTGACAATGTATATTTAGAAAGGGTAAATGAAATAAAATTTCTTGGGGTGATCATTGACCACAAGCTCTGTTGGAAGCCACACATTACTTATGTTCGGGGGAAATTGGCACGGGGCATTGCCGTCCTGGGGAAAGCAAAGCATATGTTGAATCAGAAAGCACTGCACATTTTATACTGTGCTTTTTATACTGCCATATATGAGCTACTGTGTAGAGGTCTGGGGAAACACATACAAAAGTAACACACAAACAATAACTATAATACAGAAAAGGGCCATTAGATTAATAAATAATGTGGGGTACAGGGACCATACAATTGCACTCTTTGTCAAAATGCAAGCTATTAAATTCCAAGACTTGGTGAAGCTTAAAACAGCGCAAATAATGTATAAAGTAAGAAATAAATTGCTTCCAAAAGAAATCTGTAAATTGTTCATAAAAAGAGAAGGTGGGTATAACTTAAGAGGGAAATGGAATTTAAAAATACAAAGTGCTAGAACAACTTTAAGAACGATGTCTATCTCAATTGCAGGAGTTAAATTATGAAACAGTCTAACAGAAGAAATAAAAGACAGTAAAAACATAAACCAGTTTAAAGTAAGATATAAAAACCTGATTTTAAATAAGTATAATAATAAAGAAAACGGGGTTAACCCAGGACGGTAATGTTGCTGGTAATGGTGTTGTGGTTCTTTTTTGGGGTTTTTTTTTTGTTTGTTTTGGTGGTTTGGTTTTCCATAACTTGTGTATCTGCAAATATACACCTTCTGTATTTTTCATATGTAAGAAACTATACTGTGGTGGGGCTTGCTAATTTCTTGTTTTTCATTTATGTATGTTTTGTTTTGTTTTGCTTTACTTTTGTTTCATATGTTGTTTGTTTAATTTAAGACTAAAAAAAAATTTTTTAAAGGAATGAGTTGTAAAACTTGAGGGGGTAGGGATAAATAAGTAAATACTTCTACCTACTCCTTTTCAAACAAATAATGGAATAATATTTTGTAATGATTGTGAAGGCACATGTTTGAAATGTTTGAAATAAAAATGAACTGAACTGATATAATTCATTAAGTGAGAAACAGCATGAGGAGGAGCAGCTGGGCTGGTTGGTTGGAAAGAACCTTACAGATGCACAGCAAATTTGGGGAAGCTAAAGTGGCTTAGATACCATGACCTATGGTAAATTTCCCAGTTTGATGTATAGAAGATTATCAGCTGAGCTGAGCCATAGGCTGATCTGCCTGTCTGTTCTGTTTTTAGAGTCTAATGTGCTGGTTTACATTCCTAATGCAAATTCCCCTCGTGTGTTTGAAAAGCTTCAAATTCTAAACAGTTTTTCCTTCTAGGTTAAACTTCAACCATTGCCTCATTATTAGCTAATACCTACACTGGTATGTTTTAGGAGTGTGGTCAAATAGACTCGTTATCCTGCCATCCACTAAGGTCAAAGTAACAAATTTACTTAATCCTACCGAAAGCACTTAAAAGGTTGAAACTTAAATGAGACCAGTGCTTTGTGAACACACCTGCAGAATGTGTCTCACGTTGCCGTTCGCCTTTCCCACTATTACATCAGCTTCTTGAAACCCTTGCCGGTGATTGGAGGAAGTATGGTGGTGCGCAAGACTTACAATCAGCCAAGCAAGACGAATGACAATGAAGACTTTCCCATTTGTCTCTCTGCTGTTGTTTAACAGAGGCTGGCTACTGCACAGATGCAGAGTGCTCATCTTTTTCCCTCCTTTGGAAGAAGTGACATGCTGGGTTGTTGCCATGGTTACTACCTATGTAAGTCAACCAATTTTTGCTAATACAGCACATTGCTACTGTTTCAAAAGCACCCATTATAGTTGTTTAAAGGGTGATATTCTCTTTAATAAATACCTTTGAATATGCATGTAAACAAATGTCTTTTAGCTGACTAGATTTTTAATTGCTTAACTTGCCTCTATATGAAAGGGACTTAGAAATAACATTGTATTATGGCATCAGTTAAACTAAGCTGTATTATGTATTCCTGTGCATGAGTTCATTATAAAAAATGTATATATCCCTTCACATTTCACATATATCACAGTGTAAAGGTTTTAAATGTTGTTTTTGGATAAGCAAGGAGATCTGAACATGTAGCTCTGATCTCTCATGCTGTGGTGTGAAGCAATCATTTAACTAAAAAGGAGCCCATTCTAAAGCATATAGTTTTTGGATTGTGGGAATGAACAATCTCTTTGTCTGTAAGCTTTTTAAGTGTGAAGAAGTTTTGCCTTCTCCTAAACAACTGTGCCACTTACTAAAGGTGTGTGACCGTGGATAACCTTGCTTGATCAAATGTGGCTCACTAGAAGTTGGAGTAGAAAGAGAATCCAGAAAACATCCAGGGGATGAGATGTAAATTTAAATATAGCACGTCATCCTGCAGTAGAGAAAAGCTCAAAAGTTTTTATATTCTCTAAAGATACACAAGAACCGTGGTGCTGGCAATACACCTGGATAATTACTGCAGCTTTGTGAAAGACAATCAAGTTCTTTTAAAGCCCATTTTGAATCAAATTTTGCCACCTGGAAGCGATGTTGGTAGTTATGTGCCAATCATTTTCATGCTCTTGTCTAAATAAATACAGTGATGAAAGGATTGCTCCTACAACTACCAATGAACTTGAACTTTAATTTTAGTGGTAAACTGGACATTTAAATAAACAGCATTCATCGAGTGAACTGTTTGATCTGGTAAAAACTGCTTCAAAGATTTTTAGGGCTCAAAATAAAGTTAAAATTGTTTTCTTCCTTGAAGTCATGATTACATTATGAATGTGCCAAGCTACATGTTTTTTCCAGCAGATATACCTTCCAGCACATAATTGAAACTGTTGTGAACTTCAGCTGCACTATGCATCACAGGTACAACGTGCACGCTCCTGGTTAGGTTCTTAATTGGGTTTTTGGAGGTAGCAGCCTTTGCGATGGCCCTGCCATCCTCACTCATCTTGTGATGCAAACCTCGAAAAGCTGCTTAAAGGGTATTTAAAAGGAAAGGTAAGCATGCACTTGACCCCAAGTAATTTGCACACAGAGATGTTGAGGTCTCCAGGTTACTACAACAATTTTCCTTAGCCTTTGTTTTAACATCTACAGCGAATGAAAACTGGTCCTGGCTGCTATTTATCTCTTCATCCCCAAATTTTAGGCATACACTTGAAAGAGAGTGTTGTGTGACAGTCTAGAAGGCTGGAGAGCGGACTCTCTGACAAACAAACAAACCAAAAAGGATAAATGTTTTATAATTATTGTAAATATATTTTTATCAAGTCCGTTATTTTCATAGACAAGCTCCCCTTTGGATGTGTTTTCACACTTGTAACTTACATTCTTTATATAAACACAATATAGGCAAGTATTGGAATCTGGAGATATTAAACATTTTTTTGGACATAGACATATTCAAATCAAACAAATTTGAATTACTGCTGTAGTGTATCATACAGCAGTCATTACAGACCATGCTATTGACTTTACAGAAAGCAACAAGCAGCTCAGGGCTATCAGATACAGATATTAAGATGTGTAGAATAATAGGATTCAAATTACCTTTGTGGCCCTTGTTGCAAAGAAAAACATACAAAGATGGTTTGGTGCATGCAACAACTACACATAAAAGCCAGCATGAGATAATTCACTTAGTTATTGAATTTATGTATGTATGGTTATAGCTATTTATTTATTTATTGGCAGATCTTATGTCTGAATCACTTACCTGCCACTGCATTAGTTATAACTTTGCTAGTTTCAGGGTTGGACCTCTTTTTGCTTTCACAACTGTTTTGTGTGTTCATAGTGTTTTCAGCTGTGGAGTGAATCTTCAATCTGCACAGCAATAATAACAAAACCTTGAACCTGCTTTAACAAAACCTTGGTCCTCAAGGTTTTCTACTCTTAAGGCGACATAGCTCATTGTTACAAAGCACTTTACAAAGACCCTGGTCAAAATGTGTGCTGTTGTCACCCCTTCCATACACACATAACTACAAAATTAAGAGTTGTGGCATTAAAACTGATTAGAAAAATGGCTAAAAAGGGTTCAGCAAATTAATTGGGGTTATAAGAAATAGTGGTGGTTAGAGGTGAGCATGCAGAGTGCATCTGTTACCACTAATAACACTTATACCAGCATTTCTATTGAGTTAGTAGATAGCCTTTATTTATCAGTTGTGTAGTGCTGCACATCTTTCTTTTTTCTATTTTGAGGTGTGAAAAAATTTAACGGCTTGTTTTAAACAGTCAACAAACAAAGAGATGGGGTCACGTCACACTCAGCATCATATTGTTAACATGTTAAAATAGTCAAAGTGTGATGATTGTTTAAAAAAATGGTTAGAGACACAACTATAATTTTCTGCACCAGCAGCAATGTGATAGTAAAGGAACTAGTGGAACTAAGTGTTGTATTGATTTCACATTTAGAAACTATTACTGGTAGATCAATAAATAGTTCATTAGATTGTTTCTTGTGTCTAAAACATCAAAACTGTTGATGAGACGCCCATCGCACCTCCTGCAGTAGGGTGGCCAAAAATAAGTGCATGAAAACAGCGATGCTGATGCTGATGATGTCAGGTGAACTTTGAAGTAAGCTACAGAAATAGAAAAGACAGAATGTCATGGAAAAAGAGACACAGTTGTGTCAGCTGCAGTTTCAGAATGATTTAACATTAATCCGTGTTTCTCATTTTAGAATGAAATTTTTGCTATTTTATTTTTCTTTTATTTTCATAATGGGAGAAATTGTGCTAGCTGGTGATGGAAGTGACTGAATGGAACAATTGGTATTATTACCTGGTTTTCTCTCTCAGGGCGTCAAATCATTCTTTTCTGTCAGAAGCGGCTGACGTAGTGCTGAGACTCACAACAGAACCTGGGGTAATGGTGCATTACTGCTGCAAGCTGTGGAAATGTTAGATGACCCGTTTGAATGTGAGACAAAGGTTGCACAAGAAGTCAGAGGTAGTGTCAAAGATGTAAATCACAAAACTGTCCGCCAACAGGCTCTGATTTTATCTGGGAGCTCTGTGTTCTCTACTTTTCTTTTGATTTGTTTTCGCTCACTTTCTGGTTTCATTTCACCCTCTCAGCAGACTTTACTGTGAGGTTTTTAGGAAAAGAGCAGGTTTGGGTTTGATAACACCACTTCAGGTGGTTCTGGACAGTTTCCCACATGTAGCAAGTTCAGACTGAGATGACATCAAAGGGCAACTTGTATCAACGTGACAGCTTACGTTAACTCCTGTATTCAATTTTTTGCAATTACATTTAACTTTAGGTCAACATCTGCTCTAAAACTAGGATTTTCTTTCATTCTTTGCTGGCTATCAGTTGTTTTTGATGAACAAACTCAACACATCTCATCAGCTGACAGAAAATTCTGGATGTTTAAAAAAAACTCTACAAGGAAAGGCTTTTTCTGTACATCAGGATGCTATACTTTCATGGGCATGAATACCTACACTTGAATATGAAATTACCTCTGATGTGTCTTGTTTTATTATTATTTATTTATTTATTGCACATAAAAAATATATTGGCTTGTAAAAATTAATCATTTTTGTTGGCACATGTTGCTGTCTTGGGGCAGCACATAAAGTATCCAAATGCATATGAATGAGCAAACTGATGTTCTTTATGATTAAT
This sequence comes from Neolamprologus brichardi, assembly GCF_056152115.1. Taxonomy (NCBI): domain Eukaryota; kingdom Metazoa; phylum Chordata; class Actinopteri; order Cichliformes; family Cichlidae; genus Neolamprologus; species Neolamprologus brichardi. Next base: position 4,927,670 of record NC_142119.1, on the reverse strand, counting down.
GCAGTACTCTGAGTTCTATTGTAGTGTGAAAATTTTAGGATGACTTATCATTTTCTACCCTTATCGGGTCTTTATTTGAACTTCCTCCAGACAGTGAGAGTGAGTCAGACATCCTCCTTCACAGGAGCCAGGGAGGCAAGATAGGAATCAGCCACTGAAGGGACTTCCAGGTTAATAATGTAGCTGTCAAATGTGCTGAGAGTGGTTGGGATAAGTGCACGCCATGTCTGTGAGAATGCATATGTGAACCTTGATTTATGTTACCTGCCTACCTGCAGCCTACGTTTTAATGATACACTAAAGTGTTTTTGCAAATGCAAGACCTCACCATGTTGAATGAAGACATGTTTAATACTCTGTTCCCCCACTGTGACAAATCAATGTCTGCTATAAAAACAAAAAGGTTAAAAATGCTGTGAAAGACTTTGAATCCCCTTAACCTGAACCTGCTCTGGAGTCAGTTGTCTTGTTGTATTGTCACATATTTAGTTTTTACAAAATCAGCTTTGTGGGACCAAAAGATATGAAATCACTGAGTTAGGGCTGTGTTATACTGTGAAGCAACAAAGACTGTGTTATTGCGTCACAGTAAACTGCAATAAACTCGTGCCTGTTTTGTCTAATTTGAGTAAGACTATTATATCAGTTAAACACATCAAGGACTGTGAAGTGAATACATAGTGATTTTTATATACATTTAGATTGGAAAGAGCCCAGGCACATCAACAGGCATCTGCTGATGCCCTCAACTCTATAGCTTTCTGATGTTTTCAAAACGCAGCACTGCAAGATTTTGTTCTTTGCCAGAGTCACACAAACTTTCTTTCTCACGCGTGTGTATCTCTGCATCAATTCTTGTCATGCTACAGTTCGTTGAGCTTTAGACACGAGTCGTGGAGGCAGACACACGGTGAGAATTTCGTGCAAAGTATTAACAAGGCTAAATGTTTTCTTTGATCCCAGAAGCCTAAAGTCAGCCTTCAGTGCATGTTTCATTGCAGATTTCGCAGTGTTTCCCATTGACCCTTAGTGTCTCAGATGCTCCAAAACAGCATAGTGCAGAGAAGTAATTATGTCTGAGCTCTACTCTGCCCCGGCCCAGATGTTGTAGGCTGTTGTTTGAGTCGGGTATGAAAGCAGGTGTCATACAGTCAAATGGTTGATCATTTTATGTTTCATAATACGTCACAATGGACTGTATCTGCTCAGATTATTCATCACACTGAGACTAGCACGCTATTTATTTATTTAGTTTTCCACAAAGGTTTCTTCATTTCTATGAGGCTGACCAATCTGTGCACAACATGCTCACCAGCATTTTTTATTTCTCATCACTGAAATGATGTTGCCTGTGTAGTGAGGTGTAACTGAAATCCAGCTTCAGTTCAGCCTGTTGTCTGTTTTTCATTGTCTCCCTGGAAATTGCTACCTAGCACCTCCTTTCCAATGACATTGTGCACACTGTGAAAGACTGCAAGCATGATTGATTGGGCAGCAATGTGTCGTTTTATTATGTCAGTCAGTCATGAAAAAGCAAGCTATTATGACTCTAATTGCCTTATCTGACACAGGGACCCATCTTGACAAATAAAAATACTGTGCAGTCTTAGTCCAGCCTTTATCTTTCCTCTTGATGGATAACTCACAGTCAGATCAGAGAGCAGCTAATTTCATACATGTTAAGAGATCCTTCACATATAGCCATTTTTCCAGTTAAAATGGATGTTTATCCATGCCCTTAATTGCTAAGATATCGTGTGTGAAATCAGAAGATAAATACCTCTGGAACACTCCAGTACCAGATTGCTCCACAGCAGCTCTCAGAACTGCAGTTCTCTCACACTCTGCATCCGTGGCCCGTTATAAATGCAATCCCTTCTATCCTTTAATTCATGATACCATTTCTCCACTCCCCTGAGGCTTCAGTGCAATAGCACATCCAGTCGGCTGGCCAGTGTAAAGGTGAATATGCTGCACATTCCTGCCAGCTTCTTCTTACAGGTACATAATGGTGGTCCGCTGACAGACAGACCCCCAAAGTGCATGTTTGCCTGCTGCCACAGAGACAGGCCCTCATAAATCACTGTTATCTCCAACCAGTGGCACACGCCGCTTTTGTCCGTCACACAATGAGGGCCTTCTTCCATGATAGCTGCAGACAGTTTGTAAGCTGTGGGGCAGCTGGAGGTTGATGCACTAAACACATGTACACAAACACACACATTTGTGTGAATAACACTGCATCCCACTCTGATTATTAGTCACATACATTTTAAAATTCATGACAAATTTCATCTTTTAGTCCATCATTCTCATACTAGAGGCCAAATTTGTTGGTCCTGTCACAGAGCCTCGGATCAGCCTTTGGTATGTGTAACCTCTCCCCCGTCCACCTGCTAACACCTCATCTTCACTCTAACTCTCATTTCAAATCCGATTCTGTGGGTTTTTGTTTTTTGTGTATTGTTTGTATGCAACTGACAGAAAGTTACAAGAGATAAAAGTCTTTGCTGGAATATATGAAACCTCTAGCAGGTAAGAGAGCTGTTCAAACAGATTTGCACATGTTTACGTGCATTAACTGAGACAGACGCACATGTTACAGTGACAGAATTGTGTCCTATACAAACAAGGAAGGGGGAAGAATATAAATGACACATAGTGCAGATGTAATTACCATATTTCCAATAGACTGCATTGCTTCAATAGCAGTACAATCCACTAGCATTACTATTGCGGCAATAAAGTTGCTGGATATTTGACAGAAGATTTTTACCCTAGTCATAAAGCCATATGTCAGTGAAGTATAGCTCTTTCTCATAATGCATGCATTACTTCTCTGTGCTCGTGCAAGTTGGGAGCATGCGTCTGTGCCTTCTTAGCTAAATCATTTCTTTTACAATAGTATTATCAGTACACTGCACACTAGGGACCCATTGACATGTAGATTCTGCGCATATGTCATTTTGAAATGGCAATGCTCATCTGTAATGAGGCCCCACGTGTTCCTTTATTGTCAACAAAGCAGCTATTTTCTCCATTTACAATTTTTCCTCCTTTTTTCTTATTTTTCTATGAAAAGTGTCACTGTGCCTTTAATATTTTGCTAATCATGGGGGCTTATTAGAGAGAGAATGGGGGAACAATATCCAAACTACTGGCAATCCAGTGTCAGAATAGTCAATAGACAACCCATTATAATGATGAAAGGCACTCTACTCATTAACAAGCAGACTTGGTATTTTAAAGTGACACAATCTCTTGTTGACATTAACAAAGATTAGCAGTTCACCTCAATTTAGTGTAAACAAATACAGCAGCATACAGTACACTGTGAACCATTATGTGCAATCTGGTTACAGTTTTTAGTTAACATAGTGTTTTTTATATAGGTAAGTATTTATAAATTTTCTATAAAGTATTTAACATCAATTTAAGCTTGATTCATACTCATATATTGTTAATTGAGTACCGCTGAGAATTTTTTAAAGTAAGTCTTTTATTAAAGTAACATTAACTTACGGAGCCCCGCAGGGGACATGGGAGGAAAAAAAATTAAGACGGACTTTTGCGAGATCTCGCAAAACAAACTCGGGATTTCGCAAAACAAACTCGGGATCTCGCAAAACTTTTCCCGTTAGCTTCGAGCTAACGGGAGGTCGAGACCTACTACAGCCGGGAGGAACACCGCTTTCCCGGCACATCGTGCCTCGACCTCCCGGTCGGCTTCGAGCCAGCGTCCGAAGAATGCGGCTAAAACGTTTGCGACATCTCGCAAAAGTTTTGCGAGATCCCGAGTTTGTTTTGCGAGATCTCGCAAAAGTCCGTCTTAATTTTTTTTCTCTCATGTCCCCTGCGGGGCTCCGTATTAACTAACCATAAGTTTAAAAAAATCTTTCAAAAACCCTTGCTCAAGAATATAAAAACTACTTTATTGTTGCAATATACATACTGTAAGTCATTTCCAAAAGATTGGGCACAGGACTAAAATCAGAACAGTGTCCTGCTAAGATTGTACAAAGCTTGTAAGACCACAAGCAGCCAGATTTCTGGCTGCATCACACATCTCAGTGCCCCTGACACACACACCGACCAGGAATTTCAATGAAAATGCCAAACTGCTCAAGTCTTTCAAAGCCATGCTTGTTCAGGTCAGGTACTTTGCATAGCAAAGCTATGACAGGTAGGCTGGACTTGTACTAACTGGGTGCAAAAGCAGACAAGCAAGCAATACACAGCACAAAGTGGAACTTTCAAGTTGTTTCTGTCACATCCAAAACTGGTGACGAATTTAACTCTACAGCTGATAACAATACCTGAAGACGTGCCTACACAACTGATATCAGTTAGTTCACCTTTTTTTTGTTTTACCAAAGAGCGCTCTAATTCCTAAGAAGTACTATTTCAGCAAGTGTTTGAACAATTTTTTGTACATCTAGTGAAATTTATCATAAGCTGTATATCAGACATGTGGTAACATGTAACATGTGGTTAAAGGATGTATTTTGTCTAAAAACATGATCTTTCCGTATCTATGTAGTCTATTGATCCATCCATCTTCTTCCGCTTATCCAGTTCAGGAGTACAATGGGATGCTGGGGGCTATCCCAGTTGCCAGAGAGCAAGAGGCAGTGTAAACCCTTGACAGGTCACCACCTGGCTCCAACGGAATAGTTTTGATGATTAATCTTTACCAAGATAAGACTTAAAACGTTTACTATTTAAAAACGTGTACCTCAACCTCACTTTGCTTTCCAACACAGAAGTTAGGAACTGTGCAAATAACAGAATCCAGTGATTTGCAAATCGTATAAAGCCATACTGTAAAATAGAGGGGTTCTACTTTAAAGAAAACACAGAAAACATAATAAATGTCAAAGACAGAAAACAAAGCATTTAATTAAAACACATCTGAAAATGTTTGTGATTGGGCAGAAGAGTCCCCTCTTCTTTTAACAACAGTGTCTAAACATCTGGAAACTCAAGAGACCAGCAGCTAGACCTCTGGGAGATGAATGCTGGTGGGGAAAGAGCTGGACTGCAGGCAGGTCGGTTCAGCACCCAGACTCTTCTGTTAAGCTGTACAACTGTTGCTAAGGCTGCAGCACAGTTTAGCTTTGTCTTGCTTAAATATGCAGACAGGAAGATGATATGGAAGCAGATGTTGTTCTGAAACCTTTAATGCAGTTTTCAAAAGAAATGATGATGATGATGATGACGGTGATGATGATGATGATGATGATGACGGTGATGATGATGCTGATGATGATGATAAGATATTCAAAGTCTTTACAATTTATGTTGAGAAACATTATTCTGAAGATGTTCCAGTTTTTTGTTTGACTTCTTGTTTGATTTTTGGAGATGAACCTTTACAGGTAAACCTCTGCTCATCTTTACTTCTGTGAAACTGCTCTTTTAAATAAAGCCATGTTACTCACCTGTTACATATCACATATTTTCATTTGAGTAACATAAACATTTAGCAGATAAAATGACTATTAAAAATAAATACCTCATTTATGCTTTTGTGTATATTTCAATACACTCTACTGCTGCCTGTCAGGATTAGGTAATGCAAACTTAGGACACGTGAATGACTATTTGAACAGAAGTTGAGTGATGTAGCATGATTCAAGATGACAAATTTCACTCCACACACAGTGAATAATGACAGCATGTGGGGTGGGATTTATATTTTACATGCACTTATTTATGGAAAAAAGAACCAGTCTTAATTAATGCCGACAGTTAAAGTCAAATTAATGAACTGCCACACTGCCAAGTTCTCTTGGGCAATTAAGCTAAATTGTGGGTAACATTTCCAGCTACATGAAATATAGTATGTTAAAAAATGCTATGAACAAGCACCTGAATAATCCATTTGATTAAAATCCTGATTCAAAAGGAATATTCTTCAGTTATTACAGGATGTACTGAAAAATGAACTGGAAAAAAATAGACCTTATTATGTTTCTGCATTTTGTTCCAGCTCCTGTTTTGTTATTTGTTGAATATATACAGATTCTTATAATGACTTGATAGATAGATGGAATCATTTTATTTTGAACATGTAAATATACATGAAATAACAAGAGAAAATAAAAACTTTTAATGAAAATCTCTATGTCAACACAATGTTTATGCTCGAAAAGTTTGAACATTCAAACACAAAACATTTCAAACAATGCAATCTTAGATCACCAGTAACTCACTAGAAATGAATCAATACGTCGGTGACACAGTGTAGGCATTTGAGGCATTTCAAATTAACTTTGATAGTTTATCCCATCAAAATAAACATACAAGCACTAAATTATATGTATTTTTACATGCACTAACAACTTCATTAGGTTTGCCTTACCAGTATTGGGTTGGACCCCTTTTACTGTTAGAACTCCCATAATTATTCACGCCATAGATTCAGCAAGGTTCTGGAAACATTCCTTAGAGATTTTGGTCCATGCTGAAACGATAGCATCACAGTGTTGCTGCAGATCTGTAGCAGGACAGATCCAAGCGCTCATGATGTTTATGCCAAATTCTGCTCCACCATCTGAATGTTGTAACAGAAATCAAGACTCATCAGACCAGGCAGTGTTTTTTCAGTCTACTACTGTCCAGCATTAGTGAGCCAGTGTGAATGTCTGCATGCCTAAACACACTGACTTGCTATAATGCGATCGGCTGATTGGATATTTGCATTAACAATCAGCAGAACAGATGTACATAATAAAGTGCATGTATTTCCCTCCACTGGAATCTGATGGTAAAGTTCACAGAATATAAAGAAAACAAGAAAATCAAACCTGAATCAGGAGAACACAACGGAAACACAGGGAATGACTGGAAAACTTGGGCTTGGAAGAATAGAACAAGAGAACATGCATGCACTGAGGGAACTGATCTGATAACTAGAGACAAGTGCTGACAAAAAAAGTCAAGAGAAACTGAATAAAATGGCAGAAACTTATATTATTATATTACAAAAACAAAAGGAAAAGAAGATCAAGAAGTGAGGTGATTTAGGAAACACTCTAAACTTCATGTTATTTATTTAGCTTACACAAGGGCAATCCCAAAAGTAAGGTCTCCAAAGTGGTGGGGATGTAGAGAAACTATTCGTAGGGCTGTTGGCCACATTGTTGTGATAGGTGCTTCCTCCACTCCTAAAGACTCATGCACGGCTTCGCTGCGATGCTCAATCTTGGCTTGGCAGGCCTTGAAAATGGAGTTCCCATTTGAACGTTACCGCCAAGTTCAAAGTTCTCGCAGTAATTCAATTTTTGAACACAAAAGGCGTTAAACTGGATGAAAAACAATTGACTGAAGTACAGTTGTGATGTATGTCAATAACGTTTGCAGGTCAGCCAGTCAGGAATAGATTTTGCTCTGATGAAGAGATGAAAGATGAGGTTCAACACTTCCTGAAGGACATGGTGGCGACCTGGTATGACACGACAATTCTAAAACTGCCACAGCATCTATGAAAATGCATCAACTGAAATGTCAATTATGTAGAAAAATAAATTATTCTTAAACATTTAAAATGATGTAAATATTAAAGAAAATAAACACTTGTTTGTATTTCTAAAAGAAATAGGAGACCTTACTTTTGAGATTGTCCTCATATATTTGTCTTAATATCACAGCAGCAATGACAAACAGATTGGTCACTGGGGTTGACTCCCAGACTTAAAGCAATTAATGTTCTTTAAAATATACATAAAATATTTAGCTAATACAAAAAAAAATAAGATTGCACTTTTGTTTCTAGTCTAAAACTTTCTTTAACTTGTCAGGCCTTAATAGACTTTGTGCGAGCCAAATTCCTACATAATTTTACAAACTCAATTTTGCACAAGTTTTGATCTGGTTTACAACCACAAAATGTGTAGGAAGCTTCCAACTCTGTCTTACTCTTGTCTGTATCCTACAATGCAAGTCTTTGTTTGGATGATGTGTCCTAAAAGATGTATGCCAAACTAAAAACTAAAAACTAAAAACAGCCTGGTTGTGCAACTAATGTAATAACAAAATAAGAATGCAAACTAGCTACCCTGCAGTACAACAGCTATTCAGTTTTGTTGTTTTCATGGATAGTCAAGAAGGCTGCTGTCTTTCAGCCTGAAAAAATTAATCTTTCAGTCCAGTCTTTCTACCATGTATGGTATGTAGCCACAAAGTGCAATCAAGTATAAAAGAATCATTGAGAACGAGTCAGCTGTGGTGACATAGAGATAATAACATCTACAGGCAGCAGCTAATGTGTGATTTTTCTTGACATGTCTTGATGGTCTTTCTCGATGGGATAAAAACCTCAGGATATCAGTAGCTTAGAGCATATAACTGGTAAATGCTTCTAGGATTCCATTAGCGGTACTGCTTTGTGTCAAAATTTGGAAACAACCAACTGTGCACAGCAACCAAACGTTACTGCCCACAATCTGCTCATCCGTTAACACTTAGAGATCACAGGCAACACTTTAGTCTTTCAAGTCATTTGCAACCAGTCTTCTATGAAATATGGTATATATCTCAAAATGTTAAATGTTATCTGCATCTGGATTAGTGCATTCCAGTTACTCCGTCGACAGCCTCTCTGCTTCTGACAGTTATTTCATCATGTACTCTTTCATTTTCTTTTCTTAGATAACTTAGATCTGTCTCTCTTCAAGGGGTCTGTGCAAGCACTGCAAATGACATCTAACACCAGTTTTTTGTGTGACAAATCAACATGTTTCCCACTTTTAAATTACTACTTTTTATTTGGCAAGTCAGCAAAAACTGGTCACAGGCAGGCCAAAGCATTCAGTCACTTTATTGCCTCCCTCTTCCCCTGAGAAGCTCCCGTCTCAGCCAGGCATAGCTGGAGGACGTTTGCCCGGCTGCTAAATCACCGGTGGTACCAATAAAGCTTACTGCAATCACATGGGGCCTCTGTGTCGCATGTAACATTTTCTGCTTTTGGAAGCCAAATCTAAATCCTGTAGTAATTTATACTCATAATTAAGATGTTTCCTATTTTTCTTTTAGATGATTGTTGCTTATAGATGAGTAAAAGTAAATGTTTTTTTTCTTATCACTAGCTAACCTGTTGTTCCACTATAACAAATTTAAATATGAGTGAGACATATTTCCACACATAGTTATATGTAAAACAGTATTGGATGATATAGATAAATAAGCTTTTTTCACAATCCTCCCCTCTACCAGGATCAGACAATGCCCAGTTTGAGTCACCTGGCATTGCTATTTGAAACGGTAAATTTTAATCAGCATTCGCGTATTTATAAAAAAAAGGGGGGTAGGGAAGAGGAGGGAGGGGTGTGGCAATGAAAAAAGAGAGAGGCGCACACGATGCACCTATGAGTCATTGTGGTATAGTGGCTAAAATAGAGCACAAAGAGATAAAAGGAAGCATCTGCAAGGCTTCCTAAGCCATTCTCAGCTCTCTGTGACTCATCCCAAGGCATTGTTCATATTTTGGCTATTTCTTTGTGCCAATATTTGTGGCTTTCCTTCACCAATTAACTCTTTGCTTTTTGTAATTTTCACTTCTGTCCTATGAATGTATTTATTCATCTATGTCTCATAAATCACTCTGTCTGCAGGGGAAATGATGTTGCTTACAAACCAGCAAGGAAAGAGAAAAGTGAAGAAATCCAGAAGCCAGATTCTTGACTCCATAGACGACTTCTTTACACATGTTTAAAGTTTCCACCCACCTGCAGAGGTGGCTATTTTTGTTGATTGCCCCGCTACTCGGGATTGTAAAGCTTGATTGAAACATATGATTAAACTGCATGAAATATTCAGGAAATAATATGTGTATAATTTGCTTGATTTTTGAGTATACTCAACTGCCTTTTGTCTCAGAAGTGCCAGGCTCAGAGTTTGCGTCTTTAGAAACTTCACCAAACAAATGGAAAATCCTGCCAAATATTAAAACTATTTTGGCACATATTTTACATATTGAATTAATTTAATTGTTGCGTGCATTACATTCTGTGACTTTTTTGGCAAAATGCTACATTGACTAGTGCAGAAAGTACACAGTTGTATGCATCAACATTAAAAATAAATGAAGTCTCCAAGCTGAGATAAACATGGTTCTTTACCCATCACTGTGAAGAAACTCAGCATTAGCATTTGCCATTCAAAACTGCCATGAGTCCAGCGGGAGCTACACTGTGTGATGCTTACTGTGAAGTCTAAACATGAAACCAAATATGAAAAGTGGTTCTAGCCACAGTGACATCATCTACTTCTGGACTTTGTTAATTGGAGCCTTAAAGTTAGCTTTGTTGTGGTGATAGGTTAGAGTTCAAAGCTGGTTAGCAAGCTGATAAACTGTACATATGCAGACTCAGACCATAAATACCACGGTAATAAATGACTACATTTCTACCAGCCTCACATCACGATGTGTTATATAACTCAATTCAAAGTTCAAAAACAGTTGGGGAGTTCACCAAACCCCTAATTTTAAGCCTCGTTATCCTTTTTATAATTTATCACAGATGTGTTTAACGTGCTGGTACGTACGCGCGTGACACACTTTTGGAGCTAGAATAAAATGGACATTAGAGGAACTGCAGTTTTTGCCACTTCATCTTTCAGTCCACAGGTTAATACTTCTGTTTGATGCCCTGAGATGGTTAGTTAGTAAGTAGTAAAAAAGTAGTAACAAAAAAACTTTATTTAAATAGGACATCAAGAGAAGTTGGTAGTGATGACAAAGTTTTGTCGCACACTATGTATATATACATATATATTAGGGGTGCAACGATACACAAAATTCACGGTTCGGTTCGATACTTTGGTGTCACGGTTCGATATTTTTTCGATACAAAAAAATAATAAATATGAGTGAGACATATTTCCACACATAGTTATATGTAGAACAGTGTTGGATGATATAGATAAATAAGCTTTTTTCACAATCCTCCCCTCTACCAGGAACAGACAATGCCCAGTTTGAGTCACCTGGCATTGCTATTTGAAACGGTAAATTTTAATCAGCATTCGCGTATTTATAAAAAAAAAAGGGTGGGGGGGTAGGGAAGGGGAGGGGTGTGTCAATGAAAAAAGAGAGAGGCGCACACGATGCACCTATGAGTCATTGTGGTATAGTGGCTAAAATAGAGCACAAAGAGATAAAAGGAAGCATCTGCAAGGCTTCCTAAGCCATTCTCAGCTCTCTGTGACTCATCCCAAGGCATTGTTCATATTTTGTCTATTTGTTTGTGCCAATATTTGTGGCTTTCCTTCACCAATTAACTCTTTGCTTTTTGTAATTTTCACTTCTGTCCTATGAATGTATTTATTCATCTATGTCTCATAAATCACTCTGTCTGCAGGGGAAATGATGTTGCTTACAAACCAGCAAGGAAAGAGAAAAGTGAAGAAATCCAGAAGCCAGATTCTTGACTCCATAGACGACTTCTTTACACATGTTTAAAGTTTCCACCCACCTGCAGAGGTGGCTATTTTTGTTGATTGCCCCGCTACTTGGGATTGTAAAGCTTGATTGAAACATATGATTAAACTGCATGAAATATTCAGGAAATAATATGTGTATAATTTGCTTGATTTTTGAGTATACTCAACTGCCTTTTGTCTCAGAAGTGCCAGGCTCAGAGTTTGCATCTTTAGAAACTTCCCCAAACAAATGAAAAATCCTGCCAAATATTAAAACTATTTTGGCACATATTTTACATATTGAATTAATTTAATTGTTGCGTGCATGGCATTCTGTGACTTTTTTGGCAAAATGCTACATTGACTAGTGCAGAAAGTACACAGTTGTATGCATCAACATTAAAAATAAATGAAGTCTCCAAGCTGAGATAAACCTGGTTCTTTGCCCATCACTGTGAAGAAACTCAGCATTAGCATTTGCCATTCAAAACTGCCATGAGTCCAGCGGGAGCTACACTGTGTGATGCTTACTGTGAAGTCTAAACATGAAACCAAAATGAAAAGTGGATCTAGCAACAGTGACATCATCTTCTACTGGACTTTGTTAATTGGAGCCTTAAAGTTAGCTTTCTTGTGGTGATAGGTTAGAGTTCAAAGCTGGTTAGCAAGCTGATAAACTGTACATATGCAGACTCAGACCATAAATACCACGGTAATAAATGACTACATTTCTACCAGCCTCACATCACGATGTGTTATATAACTCAATTCAAAGTTCAAAAACAGTTGGGGAGTTCACCAAACCCCTAATTTTAAGCCTCATTATCCTTTTTATAATTTATCACAGATGTGTTTAACGTGCTGGTACGTACGCGCGTGACACACTTTTGGAGCTAGAATGAAATGGACATTAGAGGAACTGCAGTTTTTGTCACTTCATCTTTCAGTCCACGGGTTAATACTTCTGTTTGATGCCCTGAGATGGTTAGTTAGTAAGTAGTAAAAAAGTAGTAACAAAAAAACTTTATTTAAATAGGACATCAAGAGAAGTTGGTAGTGATGACAAAGTTTTGTTGCACACTATGTATATATAGATATATATTAGGGGTGCAACGATACACAAAATTCATGGTTCGGTTCGGTTCGATACTTTGGTGTCACGGTTCGATATTTTTTCGATACAAAAAAAAAAATTTCATGCCTTTTTAATTTGTCATTTATTAAAATTATAAATATATATTTTAACTCAAAAGTACAGTTTTTAAATTTAATGTTGCTGAAATAACAAAGTAATAAAAAAAAAAAACTATCTGATCGAGGAATCACTTATTTTTGGAAAAGAGAGTTTATTACAGAGAAATGGCTCTTTCCAAAATAAAAGCTATACTATACGCTTCTTCTGGGCTATATTCTCAGCAGCATATTAAACATATCAGGTCCCCATAAGGAGAATCATGTGCTAACGGCTGTCTAAATGACTCGGGTAAAGTTTGTAGCATGCCTGCTTGTTGTTTTTGTCTGCTTCCACTTGTCTTTGCACTAGGATGCTGTCGGCATAAATGTGCAGTCATATTCGTTGTGTTCCCCCAGCAAATCTCCGCTAACAAGCTACCGCAGATCGCTCCGTGCGTGGGGCTGGACGGCCAACACGTTAACGAGCTAACTGCGCTAACACACTAGTTCCCACCCATGTAATTGAGCATTGCTGGCACATCCAACATACTGTTTTACTTTTGTCCATGACGTGCTTACCTTCAGGGTCATACGTCACATGAAAACCAAAATAGTTCCAAAGGCCAGATCTGAATGAGGGTGGGGGAGGTTCAATTTGCCATGTTGCAACGAGCTTAACTTCTGTCTAGCTAGCTTGCCCTGCGCTCAGTGAATCTGCGTTCGACTACTCCGCCTAGGCTGCACTGTCGAGCGCAGATCCACTGAGCGCTCAACACAGACAGCACCGTCAGAAGGAAAGTTGATAAAATAAATTAAAAATTTTGTATTGTTCGATACATATGCGTACCAAACTGAAAGCACTGTATCGAACGGTTCAATATCGATACGACTATCGTTGCACCCCTAATATATATATATATATATATATATATGTACTGAACGGTAATATTTGATGCTAGCACTCAGATTAATTTCAAAGTTGTGAGACTTTGAATGTCTATGAATCAAAAAGTGATGTGTTTTTATTGTAATTCCTAGAGTGATTTTCCTAAATCTTATCTCTGGCACATGCCCTCCTAACAATGATACAAAAACAGTAACACTGAAACTAATAACTGAAGCTAAGCATGTCATACAGTCACTATGTGTCTTTGGAGTTTGCTTTCTTTAAGCTCTGCGCGGGGTTAAATTTTCCACTTGCATCAGAATCCTTTTGTGTGTTTCTCCTTCTGTCTGCATGAACCATCTTCCTACCTGTCTCCTGTGGTGTTGCCCTTGCCCCTGTTCCTAGCAGTCCGTGTTCTGACAGGTGACCCCACAGAGCATCGGTCTCACATGGCTGGCTGTGTCCGCACAGATGTGTCCCTGCTTGTCCTTTTCTGTCTTTCTTCCTGTGATGTGGCCCTCTAGTGTCTACCCAAAGTCATCTCATGGGTTGTAGCCCCTCTTCAGTTCAGAGTCCTCTACTGTCATCGTTCTTTTCCTCCATTTTTCCCTGCTCATAATTTCTTGTTCTTTTTCCCCTTTCTTTGCAATAACTTTTGATCTGCTCTGGCTCACATGAAATTCTTGCCGCCATGTCAGCTTCACAGGCTTTATTCTGTTCTGCCTCCGTCTCAATCCTTTTAATCTTTTTCAAATCCCACCCACTCCCTTTGATTTTCTGTGTTCCCATTGTTTTCATTTCTATTCAGTGTTCTTTCACCATTCTATCATTAACATTTAAGCCTTTTTGTCTTACCTGGAATCTGGTTTCTCTTCCTCTTAATGTTTGCTGCACATTTCCTAGATGATCATTTTGCAGATTGCGATTTGAACATGGTATTAAATACAAAGCTACAGACAGGGGAGAAAAAAACCCTCCCAAATCAGAGTTACAAATTTGAGGTGTTGTTTTTCTCCGAGTAATCCAATCAAATATTTCCCTTTGATCCATTTGGGGTTTTTTTTGTTTTGTTTATTTTGACTCTGCATTTGCCAAAAAAAAAAAAAAAACCATAGGAGCCCTTTAAAGCCAGATTAGTCATCCCAATACTTCACCTTGTATCACTGATCATATCTGTCGCAGAGTGCAGAAAAGCTGAATCCAAGTGGAAAAACACTACCTCCATTTGAAAGACTTTCTAACTCCTTCATACACATGAAGGAAATTTGTTGGTTTGATTAACAACAGTAAATACAACCAAAGTTCTTGTTCAATACCATCAGTGTCAAAGTGGCATACTTCTTCCTGTCCAACTGACATCATCCCTCCTAAGTTCGTTTAAGAGGTTTTACCTGCCATCTCCCCGGTTTCTCTTTATTACAAATCAATGCCTTTCATCTGGCTGCATTTCAGACAGCCAACCTCTTCCCTCTGCTTAAAAAAACACCCTCCCATGATTCCACTGTTATACATAATTACAGGCCAATTTAAAAACTTCCCTTCATTAAAACAATGCCTTTAGAAAGCTGCTCATCAGCTCTTTCAGCTACTTGAGTGAAACAAAATTTTTAATTGGAAATTGCAATCCAGTTGCCGACAAATCACAGCATTGAAAGAACATTTTTGAAAATTACTAACAATATTCGTATGCCTCACTGATAAAGGTGAACATTCGATTTTATTGTCTTGACACATGCTCAATCATCCAGGTAAGTCAATCCCGAAAGGTTGATTCTGTTCATCTGGATGTACGACTACGTGAACAGAATCAACCTTTTGGGATTCGATTTTATTCTTATGAGATTTATCTGGAGCCTTTGTTACTGATCACACTATTCATATTAACATGTTACAAAACTGCATTGGCATCACGGGCACTGCTCCTAAAGAGTTTGACAGATATTTCAGAATTTATTTGAGTCTATATGTTCTCATCTTCGCCCCCCGTTTTGTCTCCCAGGGCTCCAGTCTTGGACCAGTTCAGTTTTCTTTATATGTGTGTTATCCCTGGGCCATCTACTCAACAGTTTCAAAAGAAGCCCTGATCATTGCTATGTACTGTAGATGACACACAGGTGTACTTTTCTCTGAAGCCAACCAACCTCAACAACTGTATTGTCAATTCTAGTAAAACCCATTCTTGTGTTTGGCACAAGATTTCCTCTAAGGCGATCAGTCAGTACATCAGCCCCCTCTGATAAGAACAAATCACCTGATAAGAATGTTGGTACCATCTTTGACCAACATCTGCATTTTGAACACACCTGCATCTCTTAGCTGATCCAATCTTGTTTCCTTCATCTAAAGAAATATTGCTAAAACCAAATTGTTGCTGTCATACGGTCATTTTGAACTTTAATTTTCTCCTGCGTTGATTGTTGTTTTCATGTTTTCATATGCATCTCTTAGTCCTCCAAAGCCCATATCCAGCTGTTGCAGAACACAGCAGGAAGGATGTTAACAAAAATGAGTCGGCACTCACATATCACATCTATTCTTTTTTCTCTTCACTAGTTCCCAGTGAATTTCAGAATCTGCTTTAAAATCCTATTATTAACATATAAAGCCCTACACTGACAGGCCCTTGCTTATATATGAGAGCTACTGAGACCTTATTAGTGCAGCCAAGGTCTCACATCATCTGATCAAGGTCTAGTAATTGTTCCACCTTCTTACCGTAAAGCCAAATATAATCACCCATTTGAGACTAGCAAGTTTGGGAAAGCTTTCCTCATCAGGTGAGCTGAATCTGTGATTTGTTTTAAACGACTGCTGAAAACTCATTTTTATTCAGTAGATTTCTCCTAATCTTTCTCCCTTTATTTTGAGTCATAGTTTACATCTATTTGTGTAAATGAAAGTGAGTATGTTGGAATGTATGTGAAACAGTATGGTGTTGACTTATCCTTAATGTAGGCTTTTACTAACTGTGAAGCACTTTGTATCTTTGTGTTTTAAAAAGTGCTATACAAATAAAGTTATCATTTTCTTTTTTATCCTTCACTGTGTCTAATACAACAGTTGCCAAAATGACACAGTTTGCAATGATAATAATATTAATAATAATAGCAACAATTCTGAGCTCCTCAGTGCAAGAAGTGAGATGCCTCAGCTATGACCATGAACCTGTCTGCGGAACAAACTAAACAGGGAAGCAAGTTTTTATTAAGTTGTTGAAAAATAAAGGAAAAGTGATTATGATGGAGACAGTTTGTACCACCAGTTTCCAGAGGAGGTTTTTGAAGAACACGCCACTTCAAGCCATGATTGTTCTTTTCCGTAAAAGTACAGGACTTTATATGTGTGTGAAAAATGAGCCCTCAGTGAAAGGAGAAAAAACACACAGATACACACGGGGTTAAAGACTACAGGCTCCATTGTTTACCAGACGGGTGCATTGCTTAACCTAAAGGAATAGTCAGTGTACTCTCTTATATACCTGCAGCAACACAGACACTTACACATATACAAGTAGAAATAGACACGCAAGTGCACATTTCCGTCAGCCTCAGTACACATAGTGCATTTCTATAATGAATACTTTGATGCCAGTTGCACCAGTTGCCAATGGTCATGGTGGCAAGAAGTCTAATCTGAGGAACAAAGGAGACTTAAGATTTTAACCTCCGCTGCTCCAGTAAATATCCAGCGGCATAAACACAACACCTCTCCCAAATAAATATTGAACCTCATACCACCATGTCTAATTAAATAATAGCACTGGTGCCCAAGGCAGTTCGTTGCTTATATTAAGATTTGCATTTTTGAAAAACCACACTTCCTCTAAAGGTCCCGAGGTAAATATTAATTTTTGCTCCATGTGTGCACTTTTATTGTTTGAAAAGAATCTGAAAGGAAACAAAAAAGGGCAAGGTGACCTTTTGAAAATAGCTAGGCCAAATTTGGAAAACAGGAACAGAGTGGTGGTTGTGATGGTTAATGTTGCTGGTGGGACAGAGGTGTGGGGGTGGAGGTGTTGTGAGAAGTCAGCTCTTCCACTCATACGTTCACTCTGTGCCTCTTTTGGTGCCAGGAAGACAACCAGCCAGCAGCAGCACAAGGTAACCTTTCTCTAATTGATGTGTGTGTGTGCGCAGCGCACCAGGCAGCCATATTGTGAGGGAGTCAAGAGTAGCCCAGGTCTCAGCATGTGGCAGGGTTTGACAGGAGGGGGTTGATGCAGCTGTGCAGCTTGAGTGAAGCACCACAATCAGAAGCCAGTGTAATGGGCACAGTCTGAAGAAGGAGCTTTAATTTATCAACAGACTGAAAACTCTCAAATTCCAGTGTTTCACTAGAAAGAAAAGAGAAAAGAGCCAGAGCTTAATGAAAAGAACGCATCCAAGCACCACAACAAATAATTCGAATCTGCTGCAGATTATTATGCAATCAAATAATTAGTAATCAGTAAGATTTTAATAAACTAAACTAAACTTATGGAATTACTGAGGGTTATTAATGATGAATGGTAAACAAGTGCCAAGAAAAGTAAAGTTTTGGGGTTTAGCAGTCAAATATTACTTAAAGACATTAAAAGAAAGAACAGCGCATGGCTCATGTGGCAAATGTGCCCTCTGCAAATGAATTTGAGTGGAAAGTATTCAAAAATTGTGTTTTTATTTTCACATGAATTGTGAGATAGCTGACCTCCGGGCATTTTGGCAGTCATCCCGGTGAATTGTGAAATAAAACACAACGGCTGAATATGACTTTTAAGATATTTTTTGACTAGTTCCACCCCTCGTTGCCTTCATTAATGCGGTAAATAATGAAATAAATACAACAGACTCTGAAATCGATTGAATTTGCAGCGCTAACTTCCTCTTTACACTGTGGCCAAAATTGGTGCTGTCCTTGGTGCTGATTCTGTCTGCAGAAGATGGTGTTGTCCACGGTCCTGAATCAGCAGCCAACTACATGAATAATTATGTGGCGATTTTAATGAATTTATTTTCAAACATACAACTGACGTTCACACATGGCAGAGGGCTGCCAGACCATTGACAGCAATAATATGTCCACCGCATGTCCACTTCACCTTTTATTAATCCAGGAAAGCGTTGCTGAACACACTCGTTTCACTTAACACCTACACTGATTTTGTTTGCATGCGATGATGCCTTAGATCATCTTGGGCCAACCAGTTTTTAAGTGTGTGCCAATTATTCATACAACTAGAACATGTTTTGCCTTTCCTACACAGCACTGTGGTGATAGGGTTTTAAGGCTAATGTTTGCTCATTAACAAATTTCCCAGTCATTCTGATGATGTGAATCAGCAGTGGCCTGGTAATGGACCTGCCTAGACAACAGGAATTGGTGTCTGTAATCACAGTTTTCTTTTCTTCTTTTTTCCCTCCCCTTATTCCTGATCGCCTTTCTTCAATTAAACAGTAACAGCTTGTAGTTTAGGCCACGAGGCTATATGTTAATGCCGCTGTGGAGCCACAAACACAGTATGATAGAATAAAAATGCCAAATTTGACCAGCATATAAAAAGCAGATTCACTCAGCCGCAGTTAATGGAGACCAAATCGGAACATGCAGGATTTTTAAGTATTAAGTAAAATGCTGTCACCAAAAACTGAGTCAATCCCTCAGATTTAAACACCCAATTCCAGCCATGCTAAACGGGTCTTTAGTGCTGGTTTCCTCCCATAAGAAAGTTGCAAAACAGGTGAATTTGTTTACTATAACTTACCAATTTTAGGGTTGGTGAGTAGCTGTTTTGATTGACAGTCTGTCTTTAAAAAAGGCAGACAATTGGTGTGTGACAGGCTTCGAAGTAACTGAACTTTACCTCTGCTCTGTATTTGTCTTAAGGAGCATTTTTAATACAATTATCTGACATCCTATCCAAAGACCTTTAGTTTAATTAAAAAATACTTATTTTATTAATCTGATACTTCACACTAAGCAGTTTCATATTCGTATGAATACGTAAAAATTAATTAATGTAACAGGGCTGCCACAAACAATTATTTTGATAGTCGACTAGTCCGCTATTATTTTTGCGATTAGTCGACTAATCAGATCGGGCATCAATTGGACATAAAACGTATCAGCATGCGTCTGCGCTTATGTAACTATTATTAGCTTACAGCTTGAAGTGTTTAAGGTATGTGCTAATGAAAAATAAAGACAGGATGACAGTTTATTAAATTTTTAATGAATTTTGCAGATTGTCTCAGTGGAGCTTAATAAACTCAGCCGTCTGCTCTGCTATTTAAAATATAACAATATATGCCGGGAGTCCGCTGTTCTCGCTGGCTCTAGTGCGCCTTGAACCCCGGCTAGCTATCGAGCTAGTGGGTAACAGACGTCTCCGAAAACGTCGGAGCGCTTTTGAAAATATGTGGTGTCTTGATAAACTGAGCAGATATTTGAAGTTTACACAGCTACATTCTCACCTGAAAATATGTTAAAAGTTTATTTTGTGACCCAGAAACAGTAATAAGAGTAATATTAAAACTAAGTAGCTGCCACCATTGTTGGAAACTGGAATTGGCTGAGCCGTGCAATGAATTCTGGGATAGGTTGGGCCACAAAGGATACATCTGACCCATCCTTCAAATCTGGGGAAAAGTAGGACGCATTTGTCGGCTGCATATGCAGAAGTCTTCGAATTTTGAAAGCCTTCGTCGCGTCGCTGTAATGTAATCAGCCTTCAAATGCGGCCTCCGAAGGATGCGGACCCTGAATTTGGACACGGAGTTGCTTCTTCTTCTTCGGGGTTTAACGGCAGCTGGCATCCTTGTACATGCAGTGCTGCCATCTTCTGTTTTAGTCCGTTATTACACTCTTAAATCCTACTACTTATTCCTGCATCTTTCAGGATCTTACAAAGCTTCAAACGACGCGTCGACTATTAAATTTGTCATCGACGATTTTGATAGTCGACGTAATCGTGACTAGTCGACTAATCGTGGCAGCCCTAGCATGTAATCACCTGTATATTTTTGGTGCCATTATCTTAACCCATTTAATCCCAAATTTTTCCCTGCGAAATAAATCCATGCATTTTACTCCTTAGACTTCCCCACAAAATATGCTGATTTTTTTTAATGTCATAGGGGGTTAAAACTGCAATAATTGTTGCCAGTGGGATTCCCTTTAAATAGTGAACTAAAAACTGAGTATTATCGCTCTAAATATTAGCCAGAATATATGGTGCTTATTTTAAACGATACTTGTAATTTCTTATTTGAGTACAAATACATTAAAAACTATGTGAGCTGAAAATTGCAGTGAACTTGACCAGTTGTCCGCCAGCATCACTTAACGTAAAATGGGACAAAATAACTTACTGATTCATGGCATGTTTAAAAAGTAAAAACTAACCACCAGGTTCATTCTGTTGAAAAAGAGTTGATTTTATATAAGCATAGCTTAATATTATTTTATTTGTACTGTTAGGACTTGCTCCTGAAAGACCAAGCTTAAATCACAGCTTTGACTAACGTTTATAAAGATAAGCATTTGTCCTTCATCACAGCAATATGTGTTGTTCTTATGGTTAACTGTTTAGGAACTCTAATCTAAATCTAAAGCCGGTTGATGCTCTTGTTATAGGCCTTGGGAAATCCCTTTAAGAGGATTACTTGGGAATATTTCCCCTGGAAGAAATAAAGTAAAGATCTGGTTCATGTAATGTTAAAATAGTTTCTCTCTTTTCGCACCCTTTAAAACTTCAAAGTTGGTTCAAACAGCACTGAGCCAGACTGAAGTCCCAGCAGTTTTTCTTAAACTTTAAATGACATTTAAAAAGTTAAATTCAAACTCTGTGAGCAAGAACTGGTGCCCCATTTGACACTGACTAACAAAAGCATGAAGATGAATGTAGAAGAGAGCGATCACTCATTTCATAGTGGGAAATACAGTCATTTGCTTAAAGTAATGAGGAATAGAAAAAAAAGCCGAGCTTAAGTGAAAAAGCAAATTTGTTGTGTTGTTTATTTTTATAACAAATACAGAAAAGAAAAATGTTTGAATTGTTATAAAGACCAATGTAAAGTGTTGTTTATTTTGGTGGAAAAGGCATTATTCGTTTCACTGACATGGCTCCACAATGCATATTCTATGGAGATGCCTCTGTCACTGAAGTGAGAAGGTATATAACAAGTATAAAATTCCCATTTACACACTTCAGCTACAATATAATCCAAAAGTGGTCTTTGCACATCGCTGCACAGTCCCACACTTGAACTGCATCCTTTTCATTAGTGGGGTCACGGGACAGATGCAGCCTGGAGTTGGCGCCGTAATAACTGTCACACAGGTTTTTCCAATTTAGTGTCTGATTTATTAAATGAATGTATGCAAATCAAGTCAGTCACAATGTGGCAATTATCTGAAAGTCACTTGAGAGCACATGCTTACCAGCTGACAGATGTATGGCAAGGTGTTGTAACAGTGTGTAGCTGGCAGAGCAGTTACAGGATCTTTTTTTTCCTAGTGTTTCTGTCCTGTCACTGCTGGAGAAGGCAAAATTAGAACAAATTTAATGATGTTGTTGAGCACAAAAGGCACACAGCGAAACATGACTGAATTCATATGACACAACCGAGACTGCGATACAAATTATCCATTTTGCCAAAGCGGAGGCCGGGTTTATAACCACTGACAAAGCTTCTAACATGGAGAGGTCGAACTGAAGGAGGAGGTCAAGTGCAGGGCTGCTGTGAGAAAGAGCAGAGGGCAAAAGAGAAATGGCGCATTTCCCAAGGTGCCAGTTAAATCGTGTGGAATGACTCGCTGTTAACAAGAAAACACCAACCATCTACTCAGCTACTTTTTGTTCCAAGTGTAATGTCCCGTTTATGGTTCTTGGTTTTTACAGAACCCCTGTGGTTTTATGCTGCTCTGCTGCTTTTCCCAGCAGAAACCCCCTTATTCAGTCACAAGGTCACTGCTTTGCACTTTTTTCTTTTCTTTTTTTTAAGCACAGTGGACATAAAGAGCATCACTCAAATGTGGGTTTGTTTGATACTCAGTAGAACACTACTGAGTATCAGTATTAGTGAAATACACACTTCCCTGGTTTTCCTTTGAATTCCAAAGTTACTTTAAAGCTCACAAACCTACAGTGACATTCAGTTACAGCTGTTCACAAACCTTCTTTGCAACGCTGCCAAGTGGTAAAACAAAAAGAGTTCGTACTCCCGCCCCTCCATTTTTGATACCAATCATTAAAAACAAATAAATAAAAAAGAATGCAAGTAGAATTTTAGTGAAACAAAGGTCAGCAAAAGAGTATCAGCAAACTCTTGTTTTGTTTTCTTAAGAATTCATTCAATTTTGTTTCACTCCATATTTTTCTCCTGGTTGTTCATGCCCCCACTGCAGTGGCTCTATGCCAGGCCCTTGGTTTGAGAACTACTAATTTAAAGTGTAAGCAGTAAAAACGCAGTGTTTGTCAGTAGCTATGAGGAGAATAAATGTAAATTTAGCTTGTAATATAATTTTTATTCCTTCCAGTATCTTTGAATCAGGTTAAGGTCGTATGTGTACAGCTCTTATTGCATGGTCTGTTATAAGCTCCTGTCACCTGGCGCGTAAAAAAGGTCCTCCGTGATAGATGACCAACAACACAAACAGAACAAAAGATACAGCACATTCTTACAAATGACTATAATCAGTTTATACTACACTGCACCGGCTTCTCTATCGTGTCTCCTAAAATATGAACAAGTTTACAAGTTTAATGCATGTGCACATACAGTATGTGTCACATTAATGAAGCAATGTGTTTACATAAGTCTCATTTCTATTTCAATTTGCAATATAATGACTGTAGAAGTGCTCTTATTGCCTGTTCCACTTGTCAGTGAAAAGGCAGTTTTAATATTTGGTAATATTACATATATAACAATCTCTTTTTTAAAAATTCTATGTTGTTTTTTTGTGTGTTTTACATTTTTGATATCCATCCCATCACAGCAAGTTAGCTCTAGATCGCATATTTTGTACTATGCTTTAGGTGCACGAATTTTCACCTTACGTTATTCTTTCGTGGATGCCAGTTTGTGTGTGGGAAATGACATTTGCATATTTACATATGTAAGCATCATTTACATTTGGCTATGACACTGTATCTGTTACCACCCACATATTGTATGCATTACAAAAAATAGTTGTAGAAAAAAAGTGGGTGGCTGAGAGGGGGCATTATTAGTAAACATACTGTGAAGATGTACAGAAGGCATACTACCCAGGAAAGTACAATAAATACAGGTACGCAGTCAGCAATCTTATTTATCTATACATATATACTATACTTCTGTAGATATGCATCTTGACGCACATGCACAATTACAAACAAATTGTCACGTGGATGATGATCATCATAGGCCTTGATAGGTGCATATCGTTTATTCTCTCCATAGTGTAATGGGCGTGTGAATAGTTACTGTTATCTTTTTGACACATGACTGCAGTTAATCTTAAAATAAACAAAATAAAACAAAACACAAAACATTGTATGTGCAGCCAATGTTGATGGCCTTTTGTTTTTGTATATAATTATCTTGCATAACATGTTGTTTACTTTACAATCCGCTGTTCATCTGTCAGTGTCTTTCTTTCAGCTGCAGACACCTGAGACAAACAGCAAACAGCATCCCCAAACACTCACTGCTTGGTCAACTATCTCATAAATGTCACGCACCACAGCCCTTGTTCTTTTTTATGTGACATGAGTAGGACCCTGACTGGCCACATTTAATCTTCTTGTAGCACCCTTAGGCCCCATTAAACACAAAGCCAACATCAGCAGTCTGAGAATAGCTTCCCCCTGCAGCATAGTCCTGAGTCCTGCAATGACTTTAGAGGTAAAATCAGCTGATATTATGAATAGATTTCGGCAGTTATGGTACTTTAGGCGATTTTGGTGCGGGGTGTGTAAAATAAGAAAGCAACAACCATGTGTAATGGTATGGTTACATTTCAGCATGAGGAAGAACATGCACTTAGCAGCAAAACTACCACAGCAACAGCTTGGTAAAAAAAAAATGTAACAATACTCATTCGACATGTCTCTTTATTGATCTAAACATGGCCTCATCAAGTTGATGTTAATTTGAAATAGTATCATATTATAGCAGCTAATGGATGCACCCATTTGCAACATTTTCCCCTGAACTGTTTCCAGTATTGTATTGCATTTTTTCTCAGTCACACTGATTCAGTTCTAACATGAGGGACATCATTCTCCATACTCTTAATGAAATTTTGAGATCCGCAACACATTTCTTGTGTTTTGTGCATTTCTCATCTCAGTCTGACAGCTAATCAAAACAGTTTCTCCTTAAAACAAGATCTACAAGAAAATTCCATAGAGTCCCATGAAGAAGTGTTTACCCACTCCATTGTTTCTTTGTTTTTTGCATATTTGTCACATTTAATTGCTTCAGCTCGTCAATGCAATTGAGAAAAATTGTAATAAATGAAATCATTTTAAAAATCTATTTTCTATTTACTCTGGTTATTTTTGTCTAATATAAATACATGTTTGTTTATTTGAAACATTTAAAAGTTACAAATGTGCAAAAAAAAAAGAAATAAAAAGGGGGAGAATATTTCCCCGTGGCACTGCAAGGCCAATCACAAACTACTAAGTTCTTAATGGTAACATTTTTCATTTTTCCACCAAACTGTAGTCAAATGTTTCGTCTTTTAAACAAGCTCTTTCTCAAAGTCAACAGATATTTATTTTTATTTTTTTTCTAGAAGCACTGAAGTGCATAGAGTGCCCAACTTCCAAGTCCAAGACAATCACATTATAATTTGGACTTCGTAAGAAAAACTGTTTTCTTTTTTAAATGTTATTTTAATTCTCTCCTTAAGACAAACAAAACAAAAAGCAACTTGTTCATATTCAGCTTTTTTAAATCATGTCAATGGAAATTGTGGGTTTTAATTTCTCTCCAGCAATCAACGCCATTGCCATGGCAACTAACTGCAGCTGTGTTTACACAGGTGTTAAAATTGAGAGCTGACAAGCAGAGACGTTTGAATGTCATTGGTTGAAACTTGTCATGTTTTTCTAATCAAACTCTTTTCTCTCTCTCAGAAACATGGACGAATATGTTTGTAGGGCCTTTAATGAAATAAAATTCGAGATAGTTCTGTCTATGTAAACCTTTTTTTTTTATCTTTCTTTCTCTCAAAATGAATCTTTATTAAATATTCCTGTGGCCACTATATTAAGTACATCCATGGCCATTTTACTGAGGACACCTGTAGCAACTTTAGTTACTGGTATCTGTCATCAAAGAAAAGTGCCATGTCCCTTTGGCTTTTTTAGTCAGCCTATTTAACTACAACTTTTTAGCAAAAAGCAACAATCCTACTCTTGCAAAGCCACAATCCAGCATACTCTTAGCACCAGTTAACAATGGCCACCTCTGGTGCTGTTGGCCAATAGGGTTCAGTGGAGACTGTGCTACTGTTGGCCAAAGACAAGAGAGAGAGGCGGGGGGGAAGTGAAGAAAGCGAAAAAGAACAAAAGGTTGCAAAGTGGATCTGAGAGTATAGACTCTAAAT
The DNA here is from genome assembly GCF_056152115.1 of Neolamprologus brichardi. Taxonomy (NCBI): domain Eukaryota; kingdom Metazoa; phylum Chordata; class Actinopteri; order Cichliformes; family Cichlidae; genus Neolamprologus; species Neolamprologus brichardi. The sequence goes on along the minus strand of NC_142119.1, from coordinate 4,901,605 downwards.
TTAGAGACTATGACTTTACTATGTGAAATTAGAGAGCTGACTGATATGATGAAGAAAAGGAAGTTGGATATATTGTGTGACCAGGAGACCAGGTGGAAGGGAAGCAAGAGTAAGGTGTAGAAACCAAGAGCAATGAAGGAGCGATTATCTTAAAGGAAGAGTACATGAATAGTGTTGTGATGAAGTGTCAGACGGGATCATGAGTTTGAAGCTGAGTATGGAAGGGAACATGTTGACTGGTGTCATTGCGTATGCTCCATAGGCTGGATGTAAGTTAGAAGAGAAAGATTCATTCTGGAGTAAGTTCAGTAGAGAGTGGTACTGAGTGGGAGCGGTAGAGAGTGTCCCGGGGAGCGATTGTAGTGTTTGGAGCAGACTTCAATGGACATATAGGTGAAGAAGAGGTGATGAAGAGGTGTTGGGTAAGTAAGGTGTTAAGGAGAGAAAGAAGGACAGATGGTGGTGGATTTTTGTAAAAAGAAAATGGCTGTGGTGAACACAGGGTAACATACAAGAGTGGAGGAATGTGCACACAGGTGGAAATTTTCTTATACAGATGGTAAAACCTGAAGGACACACATGACTGCAAGGTGGTGACTGTAAGATGACTCAGTGAAGGCAGAGGCATGGACTAAGTGGTGGAAGTTGGAAGAAGTTGGAGTAATATTGCACACAGAAGGAACTGAGACTAGCTCTGGTTGGGAAGCAAATGTTAGAGGAATAGTTAAGTACAGCTGAGCTGTAGAGTTGAGGGAAACTGTCAAGAAGGTGTTTGGTGTATCCTCTGAACAGAGGAAAGGGGACAAAGAGACTTGGTGGCAAAGGAGGAAAATCTCCAAAGGAAGAGTTTAGCAAAGAAAAAGTGGGATAGTCAAAGAAGATGAATAAAGTAGACAGGAATACAGATTAAGACTAACAACTGAAGACTGTGTTGAGAAGATAGAAGAAGTACTGTGTGAAGACCATGAATAGAAATGAGAGAGAGAGAGGAGGACAGATAGACAACAATGGGTGAATCAGGAAGTACAGGGGCTTAGTAATGAGGAAGTGAGGACATCTATGACAGTGATGAAGAGTAGATGCAATCAATTCAGATAACATATCAGTAGAAGTATGGAGATATCTATGGGTAAAGACAGTGGACAGTGATCAGAATGCTTTACACAACTAGAAGGAGGAATGGAGAAGAAGTGTGCTAGCATCAATTTTTAAGAACAAGGGTGATGACAGGAGAGGCAGAGAGGTATGTGAGGGAGATGCAGGACCTGTTTGATGACAAGAGAGTGGCCAGGTGTGTGGTAGGTGTAACAGACTGGTTCAGTATGGGTGTGGATTAGATCAAGGTTCGGCTCTGAGCTCCTTCTTGTTTGCAGTGGTGATAGAGGTTGACAGGTGAGGTCAGGCTGGAATACAATATTCACAACATTGTAATCGGCAGTGAAAGGAAGCAGCTTGAAAACAGCCTGGAGAGGTGGAGGTATGCACTGAAGAGCAGAGGCAGGAAAGTAGAAGTAAAATAGAATACATGAGTGGATGAGAAGGAAATGAGAGGAAAAGTGAACGTGCAAGAAGTGGAGATAGTAAATGAGTTTAAATACCTGGGGTCAACCATCGAAAGCAAACAATAGTACACAAGAGAGGCGAAGAAGAGAGTTCAAGCAGGTGGAGTGGGCGGAGATGAGTGTCAGGGTGATTTGTGTCAGAAGGATAGCAGCAGGAGCGAAATGGAAGGTTTACAAGATTGTAGTGAGACCTGCGCTGATGTGTGGTTTGGAGATGATGGCATTGAACAAAAGACTGGAGGCCGAGCTGGAGGTGGCAGAGTTGAAGATGTTAAGGTTAAGAACAGACACAATTAGAAATGACTTCGGAAACAAGGTTGAAATAAGAAGTGTGCTTTGCACAGGGGAGTCTGTGTTATGACAAGTGCCTTAAATGCTATGAGAACTGCCGTAATATTGATGAGAATGACATTTCCGATGTGACAATTGTGTCAAGGCAATTGAGAAAAACTGTAAAACTGAAACAATGCCACATTGGAATGAGATTAAAAAAAAGCAAAAAGAAAGAAATTGTGAAACAGACAAAAGAAAAGGTGATCAGTAATTCTGGAACTAGAAACTAGAAAAACATGGCTGAATAATACGTGAAATAAAGAAGAAATGTCAGTGCCTTGCACCAGTCCTACAGTTACAGGTGCGCTTACTTAAAATATTACTATTTCAAGCCTTATTTATTCTTGTATTATTTTAAACAGATAATAAGCAGTTTCTTGTGTCATGACATCGTGCTTTGGAATTACTGCTGTTTAAAACATTGTTGCCTTGCACTCTGCTCAGTTTCTCAAAGCTGCATAAAAAAAGCCTTGATATTATTTAACTGAAAATCTGAAAATTCCTTGGAGCTACTGTTACATAGGAGATTGGGTAAAGCAGGTGATGTGAAGCGTCACTGTTGAGGCATCTCCTTGGGTGTGATAAAAAGAAGTATATCTTTCAAACAGTTGCCAGCGGTCTTATTGCTTTTATCTTAACTTAGCTTTGATAAGGTGTTAATTTTCCTTGTGCAGTGCCTCAAGGCTTTTTTTACTGATATTTGACACCTTGTACTTTTTGGTTACTTTTATTATTTGCCAGCCTCTGCTGATGTGACTCTTTCCGCATACAACAGCTAAGCTACATTTACACCCTTCAAATATGTCAAAGTATGATGCCTGATCACACTGTGTGTCTGCATTATGAACCTCTAATAGAAATCTTCCCATGCGACATCAGTGATGCCTGCAGCCCCACCAGAAATCACTAAGTGTTAGACACATTTGGGTCAAATATAAAATTCAGGCTTTCAAGTCAAGATTATCTTTAATCTTCTGGGCCAAAAGAGGCTGGGCATTTCAGAGCTATCTAGTCCATGGCATTTTTTATGTATGCAGTTATTTTTCCTCATTCCCAGTTTATCAATTAAGAAAAACACATCAAAGTAGAATTGCTGCTGAGAGATTGACAGTAAGTATTCTAAAGTGCCCAAACTCGCCCAATAATTCCCAAAATACCACCAACCAATACTGAGGTTAATATAGGCATAGCACTTTTATGACTTTAATTTGTAAGCAAAGTGTGGTTTCCTTGTTTTTTTCCCCCATTTTATATGTATATTTTTACTGAACATATAAATACAAGACTTAACAAGGCAATATACTAATTCAGATTTGCTTTTTGGTTTGTTTTAGTTGCCAGTTCCACCAGTTTTCATTATTTTACAAGTAATTAGCAAGTAATCTCTGATTTTGTGTGGATGAATCACTTAATACCACACTGCCCAATTAGCCTCAGGGGGTCACTGCAATGCAATAGAGTGACACAAATTACAATTAGAGGATCTTACCTGTGGAGAAAGTACCATGTCTAAAATTGAATAATTCCAAATGGACTCCTGATTAAAAAGCAAGTTAAATTGAATTGTCAGCTTCCTCTATTTTGTTACATTATTGGATGGCCCAAAACTTTTTTGTGCATTTTTCTTTCAATTTGTAATAAAAAATCTGATTTTTTCCCGAGGTATTTCCCAATCTTATTTTTGCCTAACGTCTAAAAGCATGGCTAAGGAAAAAGTAAATCTCCATAAAGACATGTACACCAATAACAATTCCATTTTGCAAGTCTCTATTAGCCAATTAGAATAATAACTTTATAGGCACATATATGGCCTGGTGAATGGTCTTATACAATTAACTCCTGTGTGACAGATTTGAAGACCAGCGAATTGAGCTGATATGCCACTTACCCAAAATGTTTTATTTCTCAAATGTACATCAGTTATTTACGAAGAGCGATTTGCAAAAGCTCCCTTATGAAGCTCACTTTTCAAAGAATCACAGTCACCCTTATGCATACAGTTTTGAATAAAATGAAACCCTCCGGCAATAATCTACATTTACTGCTCCCAATCCCCTTTTCTCGTGTATTTTGACACACTCATTTACCTCCAGCGTTCCACCTCATTGGACTGGCAGACCTGATACTGTCAGCTCTGTGGTGCTGAAAGAACCTCTATTTGCAAATGCACTGCGCACTTGCAAAAACTCCCATAGTAGCAAAAACAAAGCATAGTCTATCAAAAGAAAATTGGCCGCTGTTACAAAAAATACTCTTAACAACAAGAGCCCCTCTCCAGATGTCTCCCCTGTGCTAAAACCACTTGAAGTAAAAGTGTAATCATGTAGGAACTATCAGCCTGAGGTTATGTGATGCTGAGCTCTGATGATATCAGAACATTTTACAACTCGGTCTATCATTTTACCTTGCATAGTGTACATAAGGTATAAGTCCTGAAGTTACATCTGCATCTCTTTTTTATAATGATGTAGAAAGACAGTCTCACATCGTGAAAGTTGGCACGTATGACTGATGAAAGGTAACGTGTAATCTGTCATTTCTCTTAGTTATGAAGAGAAAGGATTTTCCATCCATGTATTTTCTTTACTACTTTTTCAGTTCAAGGCTGCGAGGGGCCAAAGTTCATCCCAGCTCTGTTAATCCTGCTATAGTTTGACAAGCTAACCAAACTATTGTCGCACTAACACATAGAGACATCATGACCGATCATTCACACTCACTTTCACATCTACAACTAATTTAGAAAAACACCCAAGGACACAGACAGAGCTGCACACAAAAACAGCTAAGCGATAATTAAATCCGGCACAAGTGAACAATAATATAAACAATACACTAAAATAAGTGATTAACACATTTTGAAAAATAACTCCTGGTCCAGCAAACCTTTGAGCGCAGACTCACTGTGCAACCAGCCTAGTGAAATTTGCCCATAAGTGATGTTCGTGACATGTAGTAATAATAATCGTCACTGCCAGTGCTACCCCTCAGCCTCCTAGCAGACACACCTATCATTTCACAATGTCGTCTTGTTCTCAAGTTATCATATTCGCTAGATTGTCAGAAGACTTACTCTTTGAGGTCAAGGTCACTGAGATTTGAAATTGTCCAGGATTTTTAGTAGATACACCTATGGTATAAATGTGAAAATCTTAGGTGATCTACTTCTTTAGTTATTGCAGTCACAAGAGTTTCAGAAAACTTGACCTGTGAGCTCTGAGTCACAAACGTAGGTGCCCACACCACCCACTGGCCGGGTGACAACAACACTCCATCAGCCTTTTATGATTGAGGGGGAAAAGTCTGTCTTTAGTCAGCGCCAATAACACTGCGTGGATTATGACCGATAAATAGTTTCTTGTAAGTCTAGTGTAGTTCTTATCACAAGTTTATTCATGACTAACATGCTATAAGCAACTGTTTTTCTACTTGCATACTTATTAAACCAAAATAATTCAAAGAAGTAGTTTGATAAATAAATGAGCCCAGTGCGAGCAAAACTAAACCACAAACGGACCAAACAAAGACATCCAAGGGTTAATCAGGATGACTTTAGATTTCACTTCTAAACATAACATATTCTGTTCTGCTGAATTTTACAAAATTTAGCAAATTTACATTTTCCAAAACACTACAATTTAGTACACTGACTACATCTCTCTGTGTATCCTGTGTAAAACAGTCAAAAATTGCATTTTGTGCGTCACAGTTTGTTAAACTCATCCTCCATGTTTGCATGTTTTTACAGTTTATACAGTGCCAGTGTCAGATGCATACGTATATTATTCTCTACTTATGTATCTGAAGAACTATTAGATGAACAGCTAAGACATTTGATACATCCATGGTACTCAGAATAGGATTCCCTCTGACTTTGTAAGGCTGTGACCTTCCACTGGTAAAATCAGCAGGCAGCCATTTGTGGTTTTCAGTGAAAATATGACCACTGAATGGATTGATATAAAATTTAGCACAGACATGTTACTGATAGCATGTGCTATGATAAAAGACATGCTAGGTAAAGACCATATCTTATATCAGCACTTTAGCCTTTGTAAAAAGTTTTTCATTATATGATAAATGAATTGAATATTTGCTGCCTTGTATAATCACCATGAATCAGCAAAAAAAAGAACTAAAGAAAGGAATAACGACTGGGTTATAATGCCTCATATAAAAGACTTACGATGGTTTTACAGCCGGTAAGTACACATCCTATTATTTATGCCAAGCAAGAAGCAAACTGAGGCCAGAGTGGGTACATTTAATTTCTCAGCTGATCATGGAGATAAATTCTATTTACAGCGTGCACATGAGGAAACTGAGAAAGATGGAGCAGCTGAGGAAAAAGGAGACACAGAAACCAAGAGAGAGGAACTGTTTCAGGATGATCGAAGGTTTTATTTGGTCATTTTGACAAACCTTGTTGTAACCATAATAGTACAATGCCAGGAAACTAAATGGAACATTCTCTCGCCACAGTTCATGTTTCCATATAAAAAATGGTCGTCTTACAGATGAGGTGTGGCCTACTTGCTAGCAAACTAACACAGATGCTAAGGCTCTTAGTATTGTGGTATGTAGAACTACTAAAATTCTGGTTGGACTGTAAGTCCAGGTACAAGTGGAGTACTCGTATTCCAATTGTAACATTGTACAGTTACATGAGTTTTTTTTAATTAAAAATAATTGAATCCTTAAATTATTGTACACTTTAGTACACAGAGCATCTTTTTTTTTTTAATAATTGTGCTGTTTGACACCTAAACCTGAAACATACTGGAACTTACAAGTTATTGTGTAACAAAACAAATACACACAGTATTCATACATACTTTCAACATGAGATCAGTGTGCAGACATGGGTATGACAACCTTAAGAAAAAGACTACATATGTAATACAATTGTCCTGGATTTGTCATTCTGTGTCCTGTAGAAAAATGTTCTTGTAATAGCTTAATTAGCTATGTCCACACGTTGCTTATATCACTTAGCGATGTGGAGCTGTTAATACCTGGTTAAAGCCTGAAAGTTTTTCAAACCAAGAGTGAACTGGAAATATTAGAGTACTGATATTTAGTGTATTTTTAGATCCTTTTGTAAGCAATATTTTTTTTCTTGCTCTTTCAGCCCTAAAAAAATAATGCTAACAACTGAACTGTTGTTTTAGAGAATCATTATACCACTACTTCTGAGGAATTAGGTGGATGATTATAAAGACTTTTATAGTTAACTCATAAAGGTAATCGAGTGTGCCCACTGCAGACATTTCATATGATTATAATGCTGCTTCAACTAGTAAAGAGGACCCTCCCTGTTTTGCTAAAACCACAAGGATTTATCAACTGTAAACGAGTGACTCTGTTTTAATTGTGCATGGCATGTTTAATGTGTGCAGGAATTGACCCAAAATGCAGACTCATGGAAGCAAAAAAAACCCTCAAAAACTCACATGAAACTAAACAGGCAGGCAGAACACACAGCGGGGAATGAGGGAGAACAGAGGAAGATGCAGACAGTAAATGCAAGGGAGGAACAGGACAAAGAGGAAACACCTGGGAAACACGGCTGGCACTAATCAAACAGACGAGACAAGGGGAGAAGCAAAACATGAACAGGACCAAATACTAAATAAGATCACCACAACCAGAAATACTGAATAAACTCAAGAGCATAAGTAAACTAAACTAGAAAATGCAAGGTACAGAAAACGTAAAAGAAGACTTCGAAACACTGGGTCTATGACCCAGGGACCCTAATAGTGGAGGCATTGGCGAAGATGTACCTGGAAACACCAACAAGCATTCTCTGACTAAGGTACAGGAATTGATCCTCAAATGTTTCACCACAATTTTGTTGAAGTAGGTAAGTTTCATGTTTTATGTACAAGGATAGTTTGACCACCCAAGGAAGAAAAGTGTATTATCTGCTCTCTGTTATACTTTTAGATGAGAATGTCATGTTTAAAATGCTGATCTTCTTCAGTGTGCAAAACACCAGTTGCTATTAATCTATTTTTTTATATTCAAGCCAATTTCTGTCTTCTTATGCTCCATTTTTACTTTTCACTTCATGCATCTACTGACCAGTTCACACTTTCAAATGTGTTTTTTTTATTACTGAGCTATGCTCTTCATTGAACATCTTATAATCATCCAACCCTAAAAGTGTTTAGTTAGCTCAGTTTAACCTCATGTTTTGAAAGTCCATGTAACAGGAATTACATGAACATATTTTCTTACTGTATATTCATGAAGACTAAAAATGAGTTCAAAGTGTTTCTTTACTGCAGAAGTGAACTAAATGAAACTCTGTCAAATAGGCAAGAATTACAGCTGTTACAGATGATGAGCTCTGAAACAGTTTGAAAAATGGCGTCATAGAAAATAATCTTGACTGCTTCCAAGAGTCTGAAAGGAAAGAGTATGAATATGAATATGAGGCTGATTAACACTCGACGTGTGACTTTTAGGTGTTATCATCCTCCATGTTTCACTTTTATTAGAGAAAATCCATCAAGGACTTTCTTTGTATTAACAGTATTTTGGAGAATCTGCCGCTATAGAACCAGTCGCAAAGTCCCTTTTCTCAAACACAGATGCTGGTGATGGGCTGGTTTTATAATCAGTCTTATATTCAAGCCAATATGGTAATAAGCTCAGTTAAAAATGAACAAAAATTCTTCAATTAATTTAGAAATTTCCGAAATATGAGCCAGTTTCAGTTCCTTCCAGTGATATTCAACAACCTTGTGTGTGTGTGTGTGTGTGTGTGTGTGTGTGTGTGTGTGTAGACCAACGATAACATTAATTGATGCCTGTGATCTAGCAGATGTTTTGCTGCATCTTATGGGGTTCTTAGGCTGCAGCTGAGACTTGGGAGCAAAAGCTGTGTGTACAGTTTCTAAGAACAATGCACTGCACACGCTTTAGTGCTGTTTGTTTATCCTGCCCTTGAAGCTATCCTTCTTAGCTGGCGCAAAGACAACAGGATAGCATTTTTTATGGTTGGGTTGCATCCATCAGACCCACCAATAACCTTGTGTTTGTAGAGGAGATGGAACTCAAGAATATCCCTTTACTGCTACATGTCTCTGGCAGTGAACCGAATGACAGCAATAAGTAAACCAAGAAGATCACAACAAGAAACAAAAGCCAAAAGTTGATGTGTAACGTAAAATAAGAGGAAAAAGAGAAAAAAAATCCTGCTATTTCTACTATTCAAGCGTCACATGTGCAGTCTACTGTATTTGTAGAAACAGGACAGTGTCGAAGTACTCCAAATGTAAACATGGATTTCTTTATTTATCTTCTGTGATATTGGTTTGTGAATTGTTAATTTTTAAATCGTTTCTTAATTGAATGTTATTTTTTGTTTAATCAGGTGCTATACAGGTACAATAGCAGCCTCACTCTGATTCAAAGAATGACAGGATAATATACAGCTGTCAGGAAAAGTGAAATTAGCTACGGAGACTGAAAGTATTTTGTACCTGTTGTGGAAGTTTTCCACTTAAATAAAGCCTGCAGACGAGTGGTGAGCGGTAGCTAACATTCTTTAATCAAAACACACAAAGAACAGACAAACAAGCTTGTGGAGCCCCTGCATGGCCGCGGGACAGACGGTCAGCAGAGTCTCACTGAGCCTAGCATGGCTCTCAGTTAAATACCTTCTCCAGGAACAAAAGGCAGTACACAGCTGTTTCACACCTTAAGGTTCACACTCCCTTGCTACCTCGCAGAGTCCTCGAAGAGACAAAAGACTGGTCCTCTGGAGTTCCTGTTTTCCCCAACATCCTTACTATACCCCCTACCATTTGTCTTAAGTATGAGTGTCAGACATGTTAAAATCCAGTGGCACCAAGGCATTACAATAACGTGATTAATACATAAGTGAAAGAAATTCCTATACATACCATGCTAACATCAGCTTCATGTTTGGGCTTTTTTTGTGTTTGTGTATATGTTTTCATCTTTACAATCGTTGGTACAACACAGGCTGAAAGGAGCTATTCCACACTCAGGAGAATTAAAACCTCTCTTGGGAATACAGTGTAATAACACTGCTTAAATGTGTTGGGCATGGTCTTGATGGGGAACAGGCTTGTCTGAGAGAGACATTAATAATTACACTAACAGTTTATATCTGTTAGCGTGTGAAAAATGGCCAACATTTCAAAAATGAGTTGTAGTTATCGGTTGTTTTTTTCATGTTTGAGCCATTTCACAAAGTCAATTTCATAACTGTTTTGCTTTTCTCCACTAATGCAGTGCTTCTGAAGAGCCAGGTCTGCCTCGGTCCATTCTGAGAATCAGCCATTTAGACTAGTTTGATAACTGAACATTACACTGATTTACATTCAGCAGGTGTAGACAACAGTGGGGATAATTTACATGGAATTGTAATCATGGCAGACACGACATATATAAATAGAGCAGACTGTAGACTGCAGACGGTTTTGTCAGGTAAAAATCTGTCTTGTTTTTTCACATCATCCACAGAATGCTCACTTGAGACTTGATGGGGTTTTTTTTTTGTTTGTTTTTTGTAATAGAAGCAGAGTTGTAATAACTGGCTGCCAATAAGTCAAAAATGTTGTTCTTTTATTTGTAACTTATCTTTTACAGTATTTTGTGGTACTGTATTGTACTGTGTTTGCTCTAACTATCCTAGATTGTATGATGCTGTTTTCTCTGCACTGTTGTGTTGTGATGTTCTGTTTGATATGACATATTTCATCATACTGGCTCTGCTTGTACCACAATGAACTGAACTGACTTGAACTCAAATGTATATAAATGTGAGAGGTCAAAACATTTGGCCATGCAAGAGAAGAAGATAATAAAGAATCTTAAAAGGAAACCTAAAATCTTCTTTCAGGGATAACAAAGCAGTTTGCCAAATTTAAATAAAAACAGACATACAGAGGAAAATTAAAAAAAAACAACCCTTTCTTAATTAGCTGCATGCAGAGAAAACAAAAAGTAAGTCAGGTTTTCTTGTCGACAATCAACAAATCATTCAGTGACCTCAGTGGATTCACAACAAAACACCAGCACATTTCAAAAACAGAAAGGTCAGATTACATTTGACAGAACTATGGAAGAAAATGTATGGTCTGATGAAATAAAAACAGAGAAATATAGAGAGAAAAAAGCAAACAAAAACTCAGAACCCAAAGTATATCACTACATCTGTCAAAGAGTGGCGCTTCTGTTCTGTCTTTAGCATGTATGGCCGCCAATTGAACAGACCATGGGTGAAGTCTCACTGCTGGCGCAGACACAATGATAAAGGCAGACATGTGCAAGAGCTTTCTCTGTGCTCATGCTTGGTAAAATACTTAAAAGCTGCTTAAATAACATTTCATCACTCAGCAGGAAAACCATCATGAGGCCGAAGCAACTGAAGAGCTTTTCATGGTGAAGTGCTGGTATGTTCTTAACTGACTTCAGTCACATGATCTCAATCTGTCATTTGAGCTACATTTCAACTAGTGTAGACCAGATGAAAGCCAGAAAGACCCCACAACAAGAGCTGAAGATAGCTGCAGAGAATGCCCAAGAGAGAATCACAAGACAAGATACAGAACATCTGCTGATGTGTGTTGGTCAAAGAATCCACGCAGTTTTTTTTCCACAAATATTAAATATTTAGAGACCTTGTATCAAAAGGGTTATATCACCAGCACAGCATAAACCTGTTTAAATTAAAGCTAAGACTTGGCATTTTAATGTAGCATCCACTATTTTTATTTCAAATTGAATGTGCTGAAACACAGTGCAGACAAAACAAATGTGCAACTCTAAAAATACTTCAGGCTAGGAATATATAAGGTTGCAATGCCTCTTCATGCATTTCTCTTTATTATTGCTGTTACACATACAGAATGCATATCGGTAAAGCTAAATAGAGACATCAATAAATATACAACTAATCTTGAATTTATTTTTTTAAGTGAAAACTTTTTATCCAAGACTTTATGTGGTGACAGAAGTATATGAAGTGCATTACTTAGCCTCATTCATTTGCTCAGTAACTTTTACAGTCTTTCAGAATGTTGCTCAAATCTTTGTGTTTTGTTAGTGATTGGTAGCTGAGGTTTCATGATTTTTATGCACAAACTCATACTATATGAAATAGCCATAGCCATCAGTTATCCTCAAAAAGCTCAGTTTTTGCTAAAATGTAAATGAAAAAACGTTCCCGTTACCATAATCCAAAACAAAAAAAACACCCAAAAATCCAAAAACACCAACCAGGAAGTTTTAATATTCATCCCAATGATGAATCCAGACACGACAACCTTGTGCTTGAAAGGTTATGAACATGTGCCTGGATCTACAGCATGAGGTTAAAGTGAGATGTGTAAGATGTGCTTTCCATCTTCAGCGTGACAATATTGAATGCCTGGAAGAAAAAAAAAAACTGTGGGGAAAAACTAATTGCCTGACCTTTATCGACTCCTCTGGAGGAGACACACGCCAATGTGCATCGTCCCTCCTTACATCCGCATAATTAACGTCAATCGATCGGACTCCCCTTTTTCTCTCCCCTGATTGGGACTGATGTGCAGAGTTGGGGAGTGACAGCTGTCGTGAAAAGTGACACTAGGCAGATTCATTACCCTGTGAATCAATAGCACTGCTTAAAGGCAAAAACCGAGCGAGCCAAGGAAAATCCATCACAACTCACAAACAGAACTGGGATATCAATCAAAAGCACGATTGACTATCTTTATTTGGATATCAATGGCTTTGCCCAACACATTGATTTTGTTATGGTGCCTTTCTTTAGATAAACACTTAATTGTCAGATCAAGTAAGATGAACATCTTGCAACACATGGTGATTTAGAAAACATCCTGTTCTAATTAAAAACCAGAGAGTAACTTTTGTACTCAGTGCAAGTGGACAATAGCTGAAATAGAATACTCTTTTTAAAATATAGCCAGGATCTAATATCTTATTTCAAATGTGTGAAGTTTACTTGTGCAAAAACTAAACATTTAATCATACAATAAATTGACTCAAGTCTGTAGGCTGCTCCAGTGTCACAAATTCATATCATGTTGAAACGTCCATATAGAACCTAATCCTGAATTTCACCACCTAAGGGGTCTAACAGCTTTATTTCCTCCCAGGAGCCCAACACCTTCTTCACTGTCAACCCTCACACGATTTGCATACAAGGTTAAGAGGTCACAGACTCAGCGGTGTAGTCTGACATTTTAATTCTGTGCAGACAGCCAGAGTGTCCCTCGTCCTTTCCTAACCCATCTTCACTGCTTTGTCTGAAAGGTGAGGTAATACTAGGCATGCTTGGTATTCATCTGCAATAGGAAGCATGAAAAGGCAACAAACCTTAATTGAACATGTGTCATTAAATGAGTGTGAATGCATCGAGAGCGATATATTACCAAGGACAGATTTACAGGAACAATATCAGTCCACTTTAAAAGAAATAATTAATTCATTACATATTGTGCTTGTATCATTTTTTTACTCCCCTGTCTGTGGTCTTGGGAAACACAAAGAGCTCTGTTAGGAATACTCTCTGAGCCTTTTTCAGGCCACAGGAACAGAGAATTGAGGCTGGATCGCGGCCATCACTTCTGACATCCTCGAAGCAAAAGTAACACAATTTACGTACTGATGTCATAAATCTTTTACAACTGGTGAAAAATGCTGTGATCTTCATGTGTGCTGACATTTCTCCACATACCTCTCCTTTTATAGATGACTTGAAAGATATATAGTTATGAAACAAACATTTTCACAATATTTAATTGTATGCATGACATATTGCTTTGATGGCTCCACATCATCCCTCCTGCACTGCCATTTCCCTGTGAATGAAAGCATTTATTAGCTGGACTGATAGTAACTTTGTCGTGTACAGAAAATGAGCAATGTGTGTTCATTTTACTGAGTGGGAATGGAATCTGTGGATTCGGCCTGGTGAAAGGGGCAAAGGTGTGCAGTGGTGGTGTTGAATTTGTGACTAACAAGCCATGAGCCAATGAATGTGCAGCTTCATCAGATCCACCCCTGGCACATCACACCTGCCTTAAAGCACCAGGATAGCGACTGGGAAAAAAACCCCCAACATCACCCATTGGTTTTTTGGGGTTTTTTTGCCTGTCCCGTTTGGTTCTTTTGCCATCAGAATTATTGTCTAAAGGCGAAGAAAGATGCGGATTTACTTTACCAAATTGACCATCCCAGCCTTGCCGTAATATCTATTTGATTCACCTTTTATTGTTTATTTTATTTTATTTTTTTTCACTTGCTAGATAGACAGACTTGAATGAGGAAAAGAAAAGGGAGAAAGGAAGAGGGGGGAAAAACAGCCGAGAAGAGGGACGGGGATAAAGGGCAAAAAACCAAAAACCAACTAAATAAGCAGACAAAAAAAATACATATATCAATCACCTGGATCATCTGTTGAGAAAGAAAAAAGAAAATAAGCAGAAGAAAACGAGAGCAATACAATAAACAACATCACAATGATATATGGGAATATAACAGTAAATACTAAATATTAAACATTATTGTGCAGCACGTAAGATCGACAGCGCACAGTGTGCTTTGAGGTAGGAGCCAAAAAGGGTGTAGTTTGTGTGTGTGAGCACCCGTGTGTACACCTGTGAGCATGGAGGCGTTTGTTTTTAAAAGGTTCCTTCATGTAATGATCTGCTAGAGGGTGTGGGGGGGCCACAGCCCCATCCACCAGGGCATGAAGCAGGTATGGAGGAGATCAAAACTCCAGACATCCAGAGGCCCTCAGAACACAAGAGACCAAAGAAGACCAACAGAGGGGCAGCTGCGCCACTATCCCAGAAAGAGCTGAGGAGAGTCCCAGATGAGGGGTCACTCAGCAGCCGCGGAGCAGAAGCCAGGGGGGGTTGCACCCATTGGTTTTTCTAAACAATGGTGACAAGAATAATTGAAAAGACGTGGCAACTCTATCACTAGCTCCACTCACTTCTCACACTCACGAGTTACAGTCCAGTAAGACATGACTCCGCTACGCCTCTTTATGCAGATTTTTTAAGCTGTTGGAACGTGACACCTACACTATGAAAAGAGGTGATAACAGCTGATTGAGCCTACTAGTAAGTGTAGGAGGGTGCACTCTAGCTAATCTGTGGGAGTGACAACAACTGATAACGACGATTTAATGGGCTGATAACATCTGAAGCAGGTGACTAATGACTCCAATCCACTATTAATTAATCTAAGAATGATGAACTGGTTTAGTCTCTTTGCGGTAATTTGTCTCCACACCAGAATCTGAATAAACAGATAAATGCAGTTGAGACAGGAGACTGCCAGCTGAGAGCTACACGATGAAGGGAGCACGTTGCTATCTTAGACACAGGTATTGATTATATGGAGGGACATTGTTACCAAATTACATAGATACTTAAAAGTAGTTATTTGTATCTATGTGGCGCTTCAGATCGTCATCCTTACATCATGTAGTGCAATGATACTTCTCATATTGTATTATTTCTTTGAGAATAGTGTATGTTATTATGTCATGTTTTAAGACATGAAGAAATTGCTCAGTTTGAAGAATACGTGTGAAATGTTGCTTCTGTCATGTAGTACATGAGGTGTAGTGGCTGTCAACAGTGAGGATTTATCACACCACTAAATATATGTGCAACATTTGATCTCAGCTTTTGTTTGCCACATAATGTTCAGCTCCACGTGAAAATATGCCATGTGCCTATAATTACCTATTCTGGAGAAAAACAAGGATTTTCTCACAGATGTTGTCCCCTAGGATACGGGCTCATTTGATCAAGCCTTTATTTTGTAGCCACATTTATTTCATTATTTTGTGGTCTTAGATTTGTTTTATTTCCAAGTTACTGCTTTGACAGTTCTGGGCATGCAGGAGTGATACCATGTGTTTGTCAGTGCTCATTAGTTAACATTTACTGTCTGTCAGCATACTGAAAGGACACACTCCACAGAAAACAGTCCGTCAGTAATACAGTGTAAAGTGTCGATACAGATTAGTCAAAATAGATGAAAAAAAAAATGCTATTTCTTATTTTATTATTCAAATTTAAAACAGATATGTTTCTGTAAGACTTTATTTCTGTGTTACAATGTTTTTATTAATTTTATGTGTTTTTTTTAAATATATTAAATACATTGTCTAACAAGCGAGATAACCAACTGTGTGTTATTTTAATAAGTATTTTTTTATTTATTTGTATTTTGCTTTGCTATAATAAGGCACCCATGGTTTTCCATCACTCAACACAGCATCCCATTTCCAAAAAACAGTCAGAATACAACACAGAGTCCTGTCCAAGCAAACATAAATAGAAATATAGTGTATGAGGCAAAAACAGAGTAAATGATATTTGATATGATCACTTTTACTCTTCAACACAGTTTGAACTCTCTCAGGCTTAATGGTAATGTATATAACTGAATGAAAACGTCATCCTGCCAGTGAGACCATTTCTGATGAAGCTTTGGTGAACAGTAAAAAGATCTACTGAAGGTCCAGATGTATCTCATAGGTGCTATTTTTTTTTTTAGCCCTGCCACTTCTTTATTATTTCTTTATTTCTACTTGTCAGTTTAATCATTTTTATAAGGTCACATTGCACACTACGTCAATTTACACAAGTTTTTTGGTAACAGCATCTTTTGACACTGTTGGTGTAAAACTACTGTCATGCCTGTCAAACTGTGTTAACGTAACAGCATGGGAGGCTAAAGCAACGTGAAGAAATTATGTGGGGTTTTTTTGGCAACAGGCTGATTAAAAAAAAGTACCCAAAGATACAATTTAAATCTTTATTTTTGCTGAATTTTCTGTTATGTTTACGCTGGTTCATCCCTTGGGTTAGATGTCGTTTTTATGCTTGAATGATTCACAAGTGTTAAGTGACTAAGCAAGTCAAAATCCTTTACCATGAAAATGGTCAGGTATAAGATAAGTAGGCCAAAACTGTTGAAAACTCAATGTAAGTCAAATAAACTCTAAGCAGCTCTGATGTATGTAATAGCTGATACGATACCAGAAAAAACTATTTTAAAATAAAGGAATTTTCCATGTTAATTTATGCAAATGCTTTTCCAAACAGTGCATTTAATTCTTACCGTTTCTTCTCATAAATTTAAGTATAATAGATAATATGCTGGCAGAAAACCAGGACATTTTCTATTTTTGTCTTTCTTTTCTACAGGGCAGAAGGTAGTTGAGTGTAAATTAAAGCAGCAATTTCACAAAATAGATGCATATATGAAAGAAAAAAAAATCCAAGACCATCTACTCTTCATGTCAAACGTGGCCTTGTGCATTATTTTAAAATTCTTGCCAAAACCAGGGTGGAATGAAATAACTAACGAGAGATTCATTTTAAGAGTATCTTAGCTCTCTATCTTATCTGAAGCAACCCAGCCATAAAATGATGCCATTCAATGGGCCATTATACTCTAATCAGCTCAGAGGATTCGGCTTTTACTTGGATTGTTAAACTCACCTTGATCCACACAACAAAAAGTAAATTACCAGTTGCATTCAGTACATTAGAAATATATATTTTTTGTCATCAGTGTGAACAAAAGGCAAACTCTTCTTTCATCTCTTTATTTTTGATCTTTGAATAAATCAGATTTTATATCCGGCATTTGATGTTTGCATAGTTGCAAGGTTCTTCTGCTTCTGTATGGAACTGACATAATGATTTTCATAGTTATGAAGCAGGAAGTGTGCCATAAATTAACTGCAATAAAGTTGAAAGGTGGCATAACTAAGGGTTAAAGAAGCCTACACTTATACTGAGTGACTGGAATACCTACTGATTCATACAGTTTCAGATTAAACTGAAAGAAAGGAAGGATCATATCACTCTTTGAAACCACTGACCCACTCGTTGAGCTGTGCTACTAATTTGCATGCCTGTTCTAACTACTCACTGAATACTTCTTCTTAATCTATAGCCAAAACTTTCATTTTATAGCTTCTGCTTTCTACAGCTGGTTTGAATTAATCAGACAATGAACATAAAACGCAGAATCTCCATGTTCTCACATTTAATCAGGCTGAAAATGAATAAAAAATGATCTCATCATTGTAAGATCACCCAAGGGAACACAATTTTGTTAGACCTTATTCATGGTTGGTAGATCTGTACTTTTTGTGAGCAGAAAATGGAGTTGATTGTACAGGGCAAAGGTGACTGGGTTCCGTTGTAAAGCAATGAAACGGAGCTGGGGTCTCAAACGTCCACATCATTTAAATTTAGGACTTGTCTGATGAGCCCTGACAGACTGTGGTCATTCCTGTGGGGGTGAGCTGCTATTGTTGCCAGCACAGATGTGGAGGGAAGTAAATGTGAACATATGGTCCTGGAAACCACACACAGGCATGCATGTGAATGCATTGACATACATGTACCTTGCACACACACAAACCGTGGTTTCAGAGGGACTGAGAAAAGGCCATCCTGCTGTGCTGAGCTCCCTCCCACCTGCTCCTCTGGGCACAGGAAATATGGACCCCTGGAACGGTTAGTTGTTCACTTCTGTCATCGTGTTCCCTGTACATACATTTATCACACGCCTCCTGCGTTCTTTCAGAGTAAAAAGACTGACATGGGTGTGGAAAATCATAAAGAGAGGAAAGTGGGCGATTGAAGCCGAGAAGGAGGGAATTGGACTTCAGTTGATGAGGGAAGGTGAAGAAATTGGCACAACGGTAGGGGTAAGAGTATGAGGAGTACGTAAAATATAGTGCAGAGTGGGTGGAGGGGTGTCAACAGGGATAATAGTAGTCTTGAAGATGAGGGTGTGCTAGCTTATAAAACAAAAACAGTTGTGCAATGTTGGAGCTTTCAAATGGAACATTTAATACAAAATAAACTGATGCAACTTAATTATTATTTATAATATTTGTGTCACTGGATATTTGCCTGCAAGAGCTTTTCAGCTTAAGCGTACCCTTTTTTGAAACACCATATATGGTCTTTACTAACCATGAATAATGTTAAAGTATTTAATTATAATAAACAGCAGAACTTTTCAAGTTGCTGAGAAGCAGCTAGTGTAAAACGTAGCCTTGATTATAACATGTCACTAGTTATCTGTCTGTCCCTGCAGGCACATGGGAAAAAGACGGGTAGATACCCTAGACAGTCTTACTTTTCATCTCAAAATGGTCAGTGTACCATGCATTGAGAACAAATCCCTCTTTTTCTGAAAATCTATTTTCTATAGAAAGTACAGCTCAGTGATCAAAACCCCATTCATGCAGAAGTTTAACTATTTTTCTGTTAAATGCAAAATATCAGAAAAAAAAACCATCTAAAATGTTTTGATTGTGTAAAATCCTTCTCCTTTCATTGATGTCTGAATAAGTTGAGTGTTTAGACATGTTTGGTGGGTAGTGAATGATGTTAGCGCTCCACAGCTTCTAAAAACTCACTTGAATCACATGATGCTTGAAGTGCTTTATTGTTAACTGTAAAAATATCCATATTTCTTCAGCATATACAGATTATTAAAAGATGTGTTTTTGCTTTTGGAAAAGAAACATATAAAAGTACAAATTTTAAACCCTCTGACTCAACATGAAAGCAAAAATATTAAAAAAAAATATAAAAATATTTTATTTAAGCACTGAAATAGCTTAGAATTCTTACAGTTTTCTTCTGTTCAATAAACTAATATGTATGTATATATATTTTTTTAATAAGAGAGTGTTTCTTTCTTTGTCTTCCAGTTTCTTCTCCCTCAAGACTAGTGCATTATTCCCTGAGTTTTCTAATAAAGTGGAGCTTCTATTAGGCTACATATTTATTAGTAAGTTTCAAAACCAATGTGAAGAAGAAAACAAAATCCAAAAGCACATCTTAATTCAAATGTTCAACATGTCCAGTCAAAAAGGACAGCTAACATCTGTATGTACATGACTTTTTATTGCCTTGTTTAGGCCCACTTTTCAACCAATCAGCCAAAAGATTCATCCCTATTGGACTCTCCAATGGTGGGTTTGGAAATTACTGCACACAAGCAAATGCTTAAGTATGCTCTATCATGCATCCTATTTTTGCCTACTTATTAGTTCATCTTACACAATAAAGAAGAAGTCAGTGGATTCACTGCTTTGTTCAGTGGCCATTATTGGTAAACCAATGTTGATGCAGAAGCGTGGAAAAGTGCAGGAACAGCCGCTTGAGGCTGCTTCCAAAATGAATCAGGCCCCACAGCATCCCATTTTAAAATCCCCAACAGATCAGGATATAGACATAAAGTTCAGGGTTTTCAACAGTTATTTTATCCCATCAATGACTGAGGATGAGTCCAACTGGTGGGCACCATTTTGTCTTTTTCAGTATTTGTCTGTTCAGATTTTACCAATAGACAATGTTACTAAACAAGCTAACACTAGCATTACCTGAAAAATCCAGATTCTACCTTCTCATCCCAATATGGTCGTGCTTCACACATGAGCCAAATAAGCTTGAGCCTACAAGAATACCGAATTAGTGGAGGACATTATGGTGGCCATGTCCGTCTTTTGATCTGTGATACTGTCTGAAGGCTGTTTTGTCTGACGTTATAGGAATTATGTTTTTATTCACTTTGTCTGTCAAAGAGCAACATCAGATTTTCTATGATTGCTCAAACAAGCAGGAGTTGTGCAACACACCGCAGCCTTATGTAGTGGGCAAAACACCCTTCTTCTCCTTCTTTGTTAAAACCTTGCTTGACTTTTGCTTTTTCCTGTGAGTGCCTGTAATGATACAATCACTGTACAGGCACTGCTCTCGCTCTAACCAGACTTTCCCGTGCAGTGACTCGGCAGGCTTTTTCGGCAAGCAACTCAGCTTCCTGTGCCTTTCTTATTACATTTGTTTTGATGCAGTTAAACATTTTTGAGTGTAACTATGGGTTAAATGTACACCGTGTAATTTTACAACAATTCAACTCTGCATTTTATTCTGTAGCTGTATGGTTGTGTGTTTCTGTGTGTGAACTGCTTTCTAACTTGGAAAGAAAGAAACAAAATTTCCTTGGAGAGAACAAATTTTATTATTTGTGGATGCTTTTTTCTCAGAAACATTTTGAATACTTCTCTGGGTGATTTCATGAAACTCACGTGATTGTGACAACAGCTATGTTGTGGCAATTTTTGGGATTGCTTTTTCATTTGTATGCACGACTTTTGTGATGTTCATCATTAAACTGACATGTAATGTAGGTCCTTTATCTGCCTTAGATAAATCAAGACAATCCTTAGCTGGGCGGTGGCAGCTTTCATTTTCCTTGGGATATCTGTCGCAGCTGCTTTAAGCCAAAAGAAAACAAAAAACGTGTGAGAAAAAACAAATCCCCTGGGAGAACTAGAACAGCACAATTAATACAAAAACAGCTCGGCAACCACACATATATTCAGGAGTAAGAATAAAAAAACAGAGGCTGATTATCTAGGAAACATCTTCTACTATTGTTTACTGTCATTAACATCTTGTTTGTCAGTGAGTACGTGGGGGGACAAAGAGTTCTGCTTGAATCGTTGAGTGTTTGTGGTTCATTACAATCAATTACTGATTCAAATGTAATTTCTCAGATTTGCAATTATATCTTGTGTTTGTATTATTCTTCAGTTTAAAATTGACAGACGTTCTTGAATAATTGGTTGAACATCAAGTCCACGTCACATGTCCTTTTTCTGCCAGTAACTTACAAAAATAAAATAAAATAAAAACTTGCATATCTGTCTTTTAGCATATGAATCGACTCTCTGAATACCCGAGTGTAAAATAAAAATGAAGAAACCATGTCTGGTGAGCAGAATATTCAACATTGACTGTCTTCAAACCCAGACTAATGATCTGACCTGATTTTTGCTGAAACCTCTTGAGACCATCTCACTCTCTTTTCTTCATTTTTTCTGGTTTTTATTTTAATATTTCCATTTCCATTTAGACACATTTATGCTTTTTTGTTTTGATGATTTTGCTGCAAAAGAAACACAGAACCAAAATGTGCACAAGATGTGTAAATAGTACCCTCTCCTTGCTTTTTCTGTGTACTACGTGGGTGAATGAGATGAATGCCCACATTACACACAGAGTGTTGACAAGTTGCAGTAGTTTTGGCAAATGACAATAATGAATTATGGTGCTGTGATAATGATCAGAGGGAGCTGGTGGGGATAGCATTTTGTCAATAATGTGCTTCCTTTATTCTGAAAAGCCTCGTTATGGACATAAATACACACCACTGCTTTTTAATGGGTTAATTAAGACTATATCATTGGCAGCAGATGATACCATGAACACAGCCATCAGTCTAATTTAAATTCTTGAAACCTTGCATTTGCCAGCCTAATCACACCAGTGTTATTGGTTTTTGCAGCATTTCTGCTGAGCACTCCAGTGTTTGTTCTGTTGATGTTTAAATCTTCATCCTCCCATTCTTATTACTGTTTTGGGAATCTATTATTCCAGCCATGGTATACATTTCTGTCAGTTTTATAACCCAATTCAGCATGAGAAGATGAAAATAATTGTGCACCGTAATACAGTCATAAACTGCATCCGAGCTGATATATTGCACTGATTTGAGAGTTGTTTTTCTAAATCCTTTTTCTCCCCTCAAAAAATGCACAGCTTGCTTGACTGCATTTAAGGCAAACAGTAACTCAGTAACTTGGAGAGGGAGAAAAGCAGACAATGTTCCTCATCAGAAAATAAACATTTTATGATGTAGTGCAGATTATTTTTAAAGTGCCTGAATATATCAGTGCACCATGGTGTGGCATGTCACAGTCACACTAAAATATTCTCCATGGCATTCTAACAAAATTCAAAAGTTAAAAATTGCATTGCAGCTTTTAATTGTACTGCACTACAGTAAAGCAAGTGTTGATAACATCAGGTTGGTGATTAGTTTTGTCCTGTTAATGACAACAACTTCAATTCAGATGACTTCAGTTAAGAATAACTGCAAACATGGGCATTGCTGCCCGGCCAGTACCCTGTTTCAGTTTAACCCAACATTCGTGGCAGATGGCCGCCCCTCTCTGAGCCTGGTGGAAAGGGAAAAGATAAAAACTAAATATAAATATTCAAAGGCACTGTAACATTTTGACATGTGGCAGCATGGCCATAAGCAGCTATAAGTCTCGGCCTAAGTAACAAATGTGATGAATCAATGTGTGACACTCTAAATGGCTTTTACTTTGAAAAGACTACAGGAAATCTAGGTTATGGCCTACGCTGGGGTGCGAGAAACAAAAAACAACAAAAACAGCCGAACTAAAAAATGAAAGCAAAAATCAAAATCAATATTTCAAACAGAAAAAAACAAACAAGACACAACCAAAGAGCCAAAACATGTAGTGTCCACACTTCAACATCCAGAGACGTGCATATGTTAAAGAAGAAGAGCACTCAGACAGTGCAACTCCCCTCGCAGAGCAAGGACAGTATGCTTGTTATGGCATCATCGTGACTTCGTAGGCTGTTATATTTAAAAATAAAAGGTGTGTTGTACATATATATTATTATATTATGATTTCTTGAAAATCTTTTTCAACTTTGACCTGTGACACTAACAATGAAGGTCAAGGTCAAATTCTTAGCCAACCAAAATACTCATGTTTCACAAGACCTAGTATATTCTTGTGAAGTGTGAAATTGATGTATAAAAAATTGTGGGTAACATAAAGTTTTTACTGATTTTCACATTTGTTGTTGGTATCTACCATCACACAATATGATATCTTGAAAACTGTGCAGGCTAGACAACTAACGAATACACAGAGAAACAAACAAATGCAACAGGTTACATATTCTCTCCCTTCGGAAAGCAGAATTTTTTTTTAAAAAAACTCAGCGTTTCAACGTCAAACACAGGATTTCTGGCAGAAAAGTTATTAAGCCTGGTGGTTGCAACTGGTGATGGAGGTGAAAGGTTAGGGTGGGTTAATGTTTCAGCACATCCACCCAGTATTGCTTTTGCTAATTGTGTGCTGTAAGTTGAACAGCAGTATAGGTACAGCTGTTTCCACCTCTGTGCAGATACAGTGGGTTAGACACCGGGGAGTGTATTTTTCACTTCTAGCATTAAAGGAGAGGTTATGGGCTATCAGTGAGAGAGCACCAAATTATGTCTCGGTCACATACAGAGATGCATGATTTAAACTACAGTAATTATTAGTCAACATAAATGGATCAATATGAGCTCAACAGGTTTGCCAATTTAAATCATGAACATTTTTCTTATTATAATGTCTTTAGCATAACATAACCTTTATTCATTTTCACCTTCTTCAGTGGTTTGTTTGAGCTGTTATGTATAATTAACTCTAACAGCAAGCTAACAAGATGCATTAGCTTAGTGGTTGTTCATGCTATTTACAGAAAAGTGGCATAAAATGAAACCCTTCTGTGCAGCATCATTAAATAAAATTTACCGCAAACTCAAACTCAGTCGAGTAAATCATCTTTAACTCGCTCTGTGGAAATGATCTGTCTTCTTTATTTCTCGAAAGAAAACATGATACTGTCCAAAATAGGACTAATATACATATCAATAGCTCTCATCTCCCTTCTCTAAGAGTTGCCGAGACTAAAACTCACTTTCAAAGACTTGCAGAAATCTTTATGGATAACTTTTGTGCTCCACCCTTGACTCAACATGCCTTTTTCTCCTTAAGTAAAATTCACCCAACCTCTGGGAAAGGGCAAAATGAAACTTAGAAAGCTCCAAGTCAAATAGAAGAGGGAGGGAATGAATTGACTGAATTTTGACATGAATATCTATTTCATTTGCAGACGTCTTCGGAGCATTTAAACAGAGTGTGAACAGAATCTCAAGAAACATCTTCAGTGTTTAGTTTTTTAAGTTAGACAGTCCTTGAGCAGAAAAAAAAAACCTTTCATCCAGCAAATGTCAAAAGTTGACAGCATTTTCCTCAGCGTTTGACAGGAGGTTACCGTTATGAAGCACAAATGCCCCAAATCCTCACAGAAATATTTGTGATCTCTCTTCCAGCTCTCCTGGTGGGTAAAAAAGCTTCTGGCATTCCATATTCTCTGTGCGGTATTTTGAATAATAACAACACTCTCCACCATCCTGTGGCCATCTGCTCACAGAGGCAAAGAAACAGGTTTTTCTCTGTCCAGGCGGTAAATGCCATTCAATATCAGTTATGACCAAAGAGTGGCAGGTTGAAGCCGGTCCTCCCGAGTGACCATGTGCTGGTAATTACATGGAAACTCCAGCCTCTGCGCTCTCAGCTGTGACATTTGCCATGAAAATAATGATGATAATAATACCTTTGTTTTTATCACACTTTCTTTATTTAAACAGTTACAAAGTGCTTCATAGTTTAGATAAAACTTACATTAGAGAAGTGTACATTTACCCCGGTACATACAAACACAGCTAAATCCCTAACATCAAGTCACTGATGTCGGCACTTTACCTGCAGGAATAAGAACAAGGCAATGCTTCCTGTTGTTTTTCATAGTTCTTTTTATTGACACTATTCTTGTGCCTCTTTAAAGCCATATTTACCCCTTGCCATTGAAAATGTAGTTGTATTTCATCTTAAATATACAGCCATCCATTCATTCATACACAGATTTTCCTACACACATTAGATGTGAACAATAGCCAAGATTAATGAGTAAAATGTTCAGGAAAAGCTGGAGAGTTTTCAGCACCTGTTTAAAATAAAGCACGTATTTAGTCGACCTCATGTGGAAGACTGTTCCAAAGTTTAGGTATTACAAGCTCAAAAGTGTTTTCACATCTGGATTAAAATAAAAGCAAGGGACTGTTCAAAGTCCCCGGTCAGACAATTGGAGGGGCCCAATGCTTGAATAATGTCTTAACATGTTTGCTATGTATTTAAAAATAAATGTTATCAGTAAAACTGTTCATATAAAGCTGAAGAGTTATGCTGTTTTCAAACTCTTTCCAAACCAGCTGCTGCTCCCTTCCCTCCTTATTTGAAGCCATCTTTCTTCTAATTGGCTACCACTGGAAAACAGAAGGTTTGAACAGCTGGGTGGGCTTTTTGTGCTCACAGCTGTGTGCCTGAGGTGACCGTGTTGGGGGACATAGACTCTCACTAATATCATTCAGTACAGAGCCAAAATTAGAAGCAGCTACCCGAAGAAGCACTTTGAAACTTGGGTTTCTGGGTAGTAGAGACTGCTTGTACATACCCCAATTGCCTTTTCTTCTCATTCTTTTGGCAGGTACCGGATGCTAACCAAAGCTACCTTAGCATCCTCCTGCATGTCCTCTAACTTCATTATTTTAAAGGTACGAAAAACATCATCCATTTCTATTCATTTTCTGTTCATTAGTGTTATTTATGCAAGAATTATATATCAAATTTCACTCTTTTAAAAACTATTTTCTAACATTTTGGAGTAGTCCTCCCATGCTCAGCTATCACTGCTAATTGTCTCAACCCCCTGTTGAGAATTTAAATCACCAAATGTCTCCTCTAACACACATGGAGTCACAAGCTGTGAGTTTGACCAGTCAGTGGGGAATTTCACCAAGAAAGTAAAAACACACGCAGAGTTATTATCCCCCAACCTGCTCTGCACAGCCATGCCCAGTATGAGCCATGAATGAAGCCCTCACTTGGTTCCCACAGGTGAACGCTGTTAGTTGTGTATGAGAGAGCACCAGTAGGAAGAAATGCCCATTGCTAGTGTTTTGACATGCATGCTAATTAATTGTAATGTCTCTTTTGCAGGAAAAAGCAGTATACTGTGGGTTCTCCGGGCAGTCCTTGGCAATGCTCAGACTGCAGGGAAAGAAAAATTTGGAGCTATTTACCAAGTCCAAATCCTAAGAAAGCTATATTGTGTGCTAAGGATTTGTTTTAAAGTGTGTAACAGCTTGAGCAGCAAAACTACTTTACCAAGAAGAGAATAACTGAAAGAAAACCTTATCACTACAAAGGATGTAACATTTTTAAATGGTAGGTAATTCAAAATGCAACATTTCTTACAGCTCAACAAATATCAGCAAACACACAAACTGTTTCTGTGCAGTCTGGACCACGGTATGTTTGCTGGC
Organism: Neolamprologus brichardi; assembly: GCF_056152115.1. Lineage (NCBI taxonomy): Eukaryota > Metazoa > Chordata > Actinopteri > Cichliformes > Cichlidae > Neolamprologus > Neolamprologus brichardi. The sequence continues at coordinate 4,874,615 of NC_142119.1, read as the reverse complement.
TAAAGTTATAGTTGCTTTCATTTCCCAGCAAGATAAAAGAATCAGAGATAACTTCACTTCACAGATGTAGGAAAAAGAGAAAAAGGGAAGATCTTTTTAAAGGACTGCTCAGTGACCTTTGATAAACTGGAAATTTATAGTTTGCATGTACTGCCATCGTTTTATTTGAGATATTTTAATGTGATACTCCATGAAAATACCAGACTAAAACTGATTCGTTTGTAGTACTGTGATGAATTTGCACAGGGGCAGAGCAGATCTGTTCATCAGATCAGTTTGAATTTAAAGCTGATGATGCTTAGATTCATCCACTGAATTCCACCTTTATGCAAACAGTATGCTGTACATGAAATATATGCGAATATCTTGATGAACTGCATGAATACACAAAGAGCAGTAAACCTCAGAGTAGCAGGAGCAGCACATGTCAATTGATCACAGTCTGTACAGAAAGAAAATCTACTGCAGCTCTCAATAGAAAATATAGTGACTTAATTCTTTCACCCATGCTGCAGCACTAGAACAAATCTTAGGATTCGCACACGTGACAAAAGTCATTTTAAACTGTTACAATACTATATGTGGGGTTAAAGTTATGCATTTATGATAAAGGGAACAGCAAATAGAGATACATTTTTCTCTGTTCATGATTTATATTAAATATATTCAAGTCAAGTAAATACATTGTAATTCGAATTTTTGGTGGTTAAACATAAAGTCTGCATTCCTGTGAGTCCTGTCAGGCTTTACAAACCAATGGCTGTCTTCCTGGTGGATACATCCATCTTTTATTTTAATTCAAGTTTGATTTCCAAGTTGCTGTCCATATAATATATTTGAAACAACTGCCGTTTGGCTAAAGTTCAGCAGTGATGCAGTGAGTAAAATGTAGTGGTTGTAACTGTATGCTGAACTAACACTCTGCCTTGGAGACACTGAAACATCTTCATTTTAAGAAATGAAGTGTGCAGAGAAGCTCAGAGGGGGTTTTATCCACTCCCAATCTGTAACCCTTGAAAATGTCATCAACTGGCACAGCCTTAAAGGCTCACGGGATGGGGTGTTTTCCTCCAAATAACTGAATAAATGAGTCAACACAGTGTGTCTGTTAGGAATAACACTGAAATATCAGACATCTGCTAACCATGTGAGGAAGTGAGAGGACATTTAAACATCCTCTCTTTCGCCTGAAACAGAGGAACATGCTCACTCTACAAGGAGTCAAAATGTTTTTGGCTCACACATTTTTGTCTTTTTTTTTTCTTGAGCTGAAATAAGAAAACACCTGACAATAGATGGACACTGCTTTCACAAGCCAGGCACAGGCTGTAACCAACTCGTTACAGTATCCAGACCCAAAATCTTTCATTCAGTAAATCCTGAATCATTCCTTCCATTTGTTTTTTGGGGGTTTTATGCATAAGCAATTTTGTTAGAACAATTACTATAGAGGTAGATTCTTTGCATGCACTCCATAATATGTATTTTATTTAGTTTTGTATGTTTTAGTGCTGTTTACATGCCTTCATCTCCTCATTTCTCACATGTCACATGTCCTGCTTCAAACAAATAACTGGCTCCGGATTCTGCAGAACTCAGACTCATATGTGGCCTGACATCGTCGGGCAGAGGTTTTAAGGAGCTATGAAGCTAAGAAAAGTTGCTTGAGGCAATAAGGTTAACAGAGTCAGTGACCCCTTTCAAATCTTATTTCCTATATACAGCATTTTAATGCTGTTATTTCTCAATTTAAATGCTTCTTTAGATGCATTTTATCGATACTGCTTATCTTCTTCAGGGATACTTTTATGATCTGCTTGTTTGTGGCTTTCATAAAGAACTCCTATGACAGCTAATCATTAAACCAACAATAGATGAAACCTCGGTCACAACCTGTGGTTACAATTCACCATTTTCTGTGATAAATTCTCAAAGTAGTTAACCCCAAAATGCCATACATAGGCTAAGCACTTCCTAATCTCCCAAATTAATCACCGTAATCAGATTCTCTTCTTCTGTGACCCCGGCTTTTATTTTACTCATTGTGCGCTTAACCTTTGTAATTAATTTCACCATAATTTGTCTTGAAATCCTCTCCGACATGCCCTATTTCACTTGCAAATAATTGTCTGCTTGTCAGACTGTGATGGTGAGTCGAACGCTGTCCTTTGTAAAATCTCTCCCTCCTTCTCTGTGTGCATATTATTATGAGGTCCATTTCGTTTTAACTGGCTGATGCTGTCAGCAGACTGCTTTGTGATACACACAAAGTTAAAATTCCCCAAACAGGCTTTGTATTTCAGCATGGAACAAAACAAGTATGACCAACTGGGGTGATAATAACTGTCCAACCGGTTTAGCTTGAGTTGTTTCTGCACTTGGCAAACGGACTCAAACTAATGAGAAGCCAAGTCATTATGTTGGCTAGTTCCAGAGTAATGCTAATGAGAGTTTTGAGCAAGGCTGTATTCTAAAAGGTCAGGCACTGGAAAATTGAGGAAAAAAAGTACATTTAGTGTTAACATCATAAAAAAGTAAGTATTTTCTCCCAGGATGGGTTATGCTATTCGAACAGGAACGCATCACACCAGGGCAGGAGAGTCTGTCAGTCTGCTTGATGTGTTATGATAATGGCGTCTACTCTGAATAGAGATCACACAACTGCATGGTAACAGAGGTCAAAAAATCTTTTTTTTTTATTTCAAACAAAGGATGGCCAGCTAATGCTCTAATGTTCTCACCTACAGGGACGTTTGTAATGATGTGGACATAAAAACCTGGAAGATGAAAGATTGTGCTTTCGTGAGCCATATGCCGTGTAATTCCAGTTTAAAACGTAACCTTAGTTAATCACGTTCGGAAACCTATTAATGAAGTTGGAAATGACTTCAATTACACTCTGACATCTGGTGCAGCTTGCTTTTAACCACCACATACATTTGTCTGACTGAAATTTGCTCACGGTTACACACGGAAATGAAATGTTACAAAGACCTTATTAGAAATCTGAGCTTCAACGGCACCTCAAAGAGTTTTCTGTTCCAGTTTGCACTTTATAAAATAGAAATGAAAACAAAATCGCATCATGTGTCACTTGTTGTAAAATCTCTGAACTCTGCTCTAGGCACAAACACTGGTTAAAATTCTCCAAAGACTTCTGTATCTACAAAAAAAAGTCAAGATATTAATTTTTCAGTAAGGTACTGTACCCCTACAAAAAGTGTCTCTCTCTCTGCTTCTATTGAATTAATTTACCAGTATCTCAAGACTGAAGGACCATTTAACAAATCCTCCTTTGATTCTAAGTAGCTCCTTAATGCATTGGTCCTTTCTTGGTGCAGCCATTTCCAATTAATCCTCCTGCATTATGCATGATTACATTAAACAATCCAATAAATTGATATGGACTCTCTGGCTATGGAGGGACTCTGTTAATGGATATTAAATGGAGTCTGGGATAAATTCGTTATTTCACTTATTGTTCCAAAAGGTAACATGCAAGGTCTGGGTGACACTTTATTCTTGCCTGGTCATTTCACCATACACCTCCACCTTTGTGTTTGTGTCCATTAAGACTCAATGGTGGAATTAAATTACATGCATGGTGCACAATGAACTCTATTAACACCATATATATCAATCACGTCAAGCTGTAGTTGTCCCTGTGTAACGATATGTATCAAAGAAAGTTAAACAAGGAAATGACTGATAATGCAATGAAAACTTCAAGACCTACAGTAACAGCAGCTGCATCTCTCGAATGCTGATTCATTATCTCCCCAAAGTCATTTCACACTTACTCAGACAGAGAGGGCTGTATAAAAAAGAAATGAAAGGACATGAAAACAGAAGATGTGGCAAGAACTGATGCAAGGACAGCATGGGGCTTTTGATCCCTCTGATGGGGTTTGACTGGACACTCCAAAATTATAATAGGTAATGCTCAGTGGGGTGGTGTTCACTCAACCTTGGTCCACCACTTTGAATGACACATACTTTGACATACTTTTCCTTGTTCCTGTTCCCAGAAAACTAAAGGAACAGTTTAGCAACCATCATTATGGTTTAACGATTGTGAAAAAAACCCATCATTCCTACTCTGAAAAATAATTATGGTATTACGCACTCCAGAAACAGAAAGCCACAATCCAAAAACACGTGCTTCCATTAAATATTGCCACCATGACTTTATCATGTTAATGAGTCATTAAAAATAGTTTTCATCTGTAAAAATGTGTTAATACATAATAAGTAAATCCATGTCTAAATAACAAGGTGATTTAAATGTGTAGCAAGTACAGCATTCCCATATATATATATATATGCAGTTCAAAACTTCAGTTCACAAGAGCCAGCTAATCAGGAAAAAAAAAGTTGTTTTAAAGAGGCACTAAAGGTAATAGGTTGTATGAATCAGAGGATGAAGAGAAGGACTGTACCAAAAACAAACATGGAGCTGCCAATCAACATACTGTTTCTCATTCAAAAGGTCTTGTCACTTGCGGTAGCCTGACACAGTCATAGCTTGTTTATACTTTTTTTTATGATCATGCCTAACACAGCACTTTGCAATACATTATTCAGTCATCAGCCTGTTTTAGCTATATTTGTATCAAGTATGGCGATGTTGCTATTGACCCATGAATTCAACATAAGAAGTAAGTCTGAGAGTGTAGGTGGACTAAAAAAAAGAAACAAACAAACCAAAACAAACTAAAGACAATGTCCAAGACAACACTAAAAACAATGGCTTGTCCTATGATTTGAACTCCAAAAGTTAGCAATTTCCAACAGACCTCCATGTTAAAAAGGTAGACTTTACAAAATATAGATAATGTCCTGTTTTATGGCAGTTGTACTAGAAGGGGAGGGAGAGTTAACCCCTGGCATCTATGTCTGTGCCATGAATGGATGCACCTGCTCATCAAGCTGGCTCATTCAAATATGGCCACCTCTGGTTCCAAAAACCCTAGATGTTAGTAGGAGAAATGTTAAACTCAAGGCTCCAACACATGCACACTAACGGGTAATGTTAAGATTGTCATGTCTATCATTTATTTATTAAAGTCTATGACTTTCACATTGGATATTTCTGGTCCTTCTTAATATCTCATCTGTTATAACTAGATTAAAAATTATTCCTACTTAACCCCAAAACCTTAATGGTTTGATCCAAACCATGTTTTGTTTTTGTTTTTTTTCTTAAACCTAACCAAGACATTTTTTTTAAAAAACCTTTAAAAAAGTTTTTTTGGTGCTGATTGAATCCATTAAATCCAGTCCTGTGTTTTGCACTCATATATGACTATTGGGACCAATGGAAAAAGATAAGATAAGATAAGATACGATAAGATAAGATAAGATAAGATAAGATAAGATAAGATAAGAAAAAACTTTATTAATCCCTCGGGTGGGTTCCTCTGGGAAATTCGGTTTCCAAAAGCACAGCACCGACAGAAGTTACAGAGCGTGAGCAGAATATTATATATACACACACACATATATAAATACAGAGACATATATAAATAAAATATACGAAGGGGATAAATAGAATAAATAGGAATAAAAATAAAAATACAAGTGAATTGCACATTTAAAGTATTGAGGTCTATTGCACCGTTGACTATTAACAAAAAGTATTGCACAAAAGGTAATTGCACAGTGAAGTGAAGAGGCACTACAGCTTAGTTGTTCCCCCCTCCTTTGTCCTCCTGTTTCCCCTCCCTCTCCCCTCCAGAGAGGCGTTAAACAGTCTGATGGCGTGTGGGACAAAGGAGTTTTTAAGTCTGTTGGTTCTTGTCTTTGGGAGAAGCAACCTGTCACTGAACAGACTCCTCTGGTTGTTTATGGCCGTGTGCAGAGGATGCCCAGCATTATCCATAATGTGCAGTAGTTTCTTTAGTGTCCTTTTCTCTGCCACTGACACCAGAGTGTCCAGCTTCATGTCGACCACAGAGCCAGCCTTCCTGATCAGTTTCTCCAGCCTGGAAAAAAAACAAGTGCTTCCTAAAAGAGAAAAAAAAAAGCATATTTTGACTTGTGCTAGCATTAGGATAACAAAAAACAAACATATTAATTGCTAAATGCTAACAGAAAAGGGTCACAAATGTTCAAATGTTTGTATTGCCGTAAACAACTTTCAACATGTCACTTATTTATTTCTCACTGTCTTCAGTTGACATGAACGGAGTCTCATTATACTGTTTTCTGTATAATACATTATTGTGATATTAACCAAAAAATGCAGAAAGCATAATAAAATACAGACTGCAACAACTGTGTAGAGACTTGACTAGCACAAAGCCTCCCCTCCAGGCCGTCATCATGAGCACTCCTGCTGTCTCTCCTCTCATTATACAGCCCCTTTCTCTGTCTTCACCCTCTCCGCCTCTTCCTCTAGGATTGTCAATGTCCTCCTTTGTTGCACATAGGCTATTAGGGCCTCATAACTGTCAAGAAACCTGTGGTTTGCCTGGAGCCTTATACAGTGCTGTACCCCTTGTGGTGAATCTAACTCGGTTCCAGCTGCTCTGAAGATATACTGTGAGCAAAAATTTTGAGGGAGAGTCAGTGAGATGGTGCATGAATAACTACTTATACTACAAGTTAGACTCACCAGAGATGGAAAATTGCATCCATGTGAATATAATTCCAAACAAAGCAACAGAACATAGCATGGCCATTCTTTATGGTTATTATTTGTGTATGTGTTTGTGTATCTGAGTGTTGCAGTGTTGTGCCATTATTTTAATACTGTTGTCCTGTTTTATTTTGTTAATTATTTCCTTTGTGCATCTTTGGTTTCTTTTGCCTTCTTGTTTTCCACCATTAGTTTTCCCATCTCCATACCTGTCTGCTCTGTATGTGCCCACCCAGGTCTTGTCACCCTCCTCCTCCTGTGTGTACATATTGTCCTGTTTCAACCTTTGCTCTCTGTCTATTTACCTTCCTGCTTGCCTCCTACCTGTGTTGGTTTAACTTTTTGATTTAGTCTTGGTTGTTGTTTTGTTTAACTTTATCCTTGTTAGTGGCTTCTGGTCATTTCCTGAGCTCTTCGGAAGCCTTTTGTAAAGACGTTCTCGGGTTAGGAGTTTTCACCATGCAATCATAAATCTAACATAAGATGAAATGCATTTTACATACCAGTACATAATAAAACTAATCTAATCTTCATCAGGTCTTAAAATTAGGGAAATGCTACTTCAGATGGACAACACATGGCACATCACACTGTATCATTATTGGTTTAACAATAAACTGAAGAAGCAATGAAAAAGGTTCATTCAATTCAATTCAATTCAATTCAATTTTATTTATATAGCGCCAAATCACAACAAATGTCGCCTCAAGGCGCTTCATAGATACAGAGAAAAACCCAACAATCACTTTGGCGACAGTGGGAAGGAAAAACTCCCTTTTAACAGGAAGAAACCTCCGGCAGAACCAGGCTCAGGGAGGGGCGGCCATCTGCTGCGACCGGTTGGGGTGAGAGAAGGAAGACAGGATAAAAGACATGCTGTGGAAGAGAGACAGAGATTAATAACAGATATGATTCAATACAGAGAGGTCTATTAACACATAGTGAGTGAGAAAGGTGACTGGAAAGGAAAAACTCAATGCATCATGGGAATCCCCCGGCAGCCTACGTCTATTGCAGCATAACTAAGGGAGGATTCAGGGTCACCTGGTCCAGCCCTAACTATATGCTTTAGCAAAAAGGAAAGTTTTAAGCCTAATCTTAAAAGTAGAGATAGTGTCTGTCTCCCGAATCCAAACTGGAAGCTGGTTCCACAGAAGAGGGGCCTGAAAACTGAAGGCTCTCCCTCCCATTCTACTTTTAAATACTCTAGGAACAACAAGTAGGCCTGCAGAGCGAGAGCGAAGTGCTCTACTAGGGTAATATGGTACTACAAGGTCATTAAGATAAGATGGGGCCTGATTATTTAAGACCTTGTATGTGACCTTGATTCAGTGGCTTGTAGCACCACGTTTAGCAGAAAACCTTGGAGTACCTTCAGATCTCTTCGGGTCCCACCACAGTGAGTTGGGGTCTGGACTTGATTGCATCACTGCAACACCTTGATTCCAGTCTTTTTTAAGCCATTTCAGCTAATGCTTGGGATCACTGTCTTGCTGCATTGTCCTGACCCAATGTCATATCTGACACTAGAAAACTTTGGTGTACAGAGGACTTCATAGATGACACAATGGCTGTAATGAACCCAAGTCCTTTCACTGCAGAACACACCCAAGTCATCACTTCTCCAACACCAGGCTTTACAGTTGGTGGTGATATCCTGTGTTTGGTCTTCACCACACAGATGGTGTGCATTATAGCCAAACATCTCCACTTTGGTCTTGTCTGTGCAAAGAACATTGTTCCAGATGGATTATGGATTGTTTAGATGCAACTTTGCAAACCTAAGCCAAGCTGCTTTGCTATAAGGAGACTTTCTCCCAGTAACACTTCTAACAAGCCATCGTCTTTTTATAATTGGAACTATAATTGAGAGGGTAAGTAGCAGGCAGGTCCTGCTAACCTTTCTTGCTTGTTGAATATTAAAGTTTCATTTTATGGCAGTAAATAATAACAATAATTGCATGTTTTGTAGTTCATCTGAGGTTTTAAGACCTCCTAAGGACCAGATCGACTTTATTATGTCCAGATATGTAAAACCTTAGAACGTGACTGTATCTTCATGGCTGATAATGCATATCCAATTCTTCCTGTTCTGTTCACTAGCTGTTGTTTAAGAATGCAAATAAGAATGCAAAAAGTTAAACCGTAATCAGACAATATCCAGTAGCTTTTCTGATTGCATTCCAACAGCGAGCTCAAACACGACTGCTCAACACTATCAGAGTACAAAGTGTACCGTGGACTACAAATGGACCACATAAAGATTTCTATCCCATAGATCTTGTCCCTTGCATATAGATATTGGATATTCATATAGATATTCACATATGTATTTACAGAAATAGCAGCAACCACTGAAATGGGATGGAGAAACTGCTTCAAACAGAAAAAACAAAATATCTGACAACTGACCGTCCACTAACCGAGTCATGAATGACTCAGCCAATTAGTCAGGCTCTATGTCACCTCTATCTAAACCTCCAACAACAGCCAGTCTTGAATGTTACTCTTATTTATTAAAAATAAGAAGAAGAATAACTGTGCAGCCTGCCTTGGAAAATGTGAAATGTTTGGAACAGCTGATTCCACTGAGAATCAAAAATCCAACCCTGCAGATTGTTCAGCTTTCCGTCTCTTTCATGTCAGTGTTTTGGTGTGTTAGTTGAACTATAAAAGCTCCCATGTACACCAAAAGAAGCAGTTTTAGCACACAACCTCAAAAGCTCTTTGTGACCTATGCTATGAGAAATAACTGTGGGTAAAATGAGATTTAAACATCAACCAAACCAGAGACCCAGGCATACTTCTCAAACAACAGTGGCTCAAACTGAGGTAAAAATATATATATATATATATATATATATATATAAAGAATATATAAAGTAATTCCCATTAGCATTTCTGCTGTTAGTTATAATCATTCACATGCACACACACATTCATATTCCCACTTGTCTTCGGTTTTGTGCGCTTTCAATAAGCCCTGAACTGAAGAAAGAATGAAAAGAGTTGCACTTGAATGAGCTGAATGTGGCTTTTAGTGATTCTCAGGAACCCACAGCTCAGTTTTTCTTCAGTGTTACAGCTCAGCACAAGGTTCATGAGCTGGTCAACCATGACAGCCCTGTCCTTTTGTTTCCATCATTTCACAGCTTCTGGAGCTTTATTAAGAAATCATATCAACTGCATCAGTCTACAGTTTTGAATAATAGTGTGCGAAAAAGAGAAATGCAAGGAACAGCTCTCCGTGTCCTGGTTGTGTATTCTGAATGTGTATGAAATATCATCTGACAGTCTCACTCAAATGTTCACACTGAAGGTTTCATTTTGTTTATCTTGTCTGTCTTTGTATTCACTGATCTATCCATCTATCTATGGTTTTAATGGCCTGTCTGAGTATGTTTAGTTAACCATCCATCTGGCCTGACAGGCTGTGATGCACGCGTTTGCGGGTTGATTCATTACTATGCATTTGAAAGATCATGTCCACCTAGATGTGCGCTGAAGGAGAAGTATCAGCGTCAGAGAAAGATGAAACAAAGATGATCTGAAAATGTATATTTTTATAGTTTGTGACTCTTTCTCTCACGTGAAATAAACTGTTCCAAACCTTCCTTTCACATTTTTTTCACACTTTGTATAAATAATGGTCGGATTCAATTATTCAGCCCATGAAAACAGTTTCAGCTGCCTGGGTGTTTCCCTTTTTATTGACTTGAAGCATATCTGGGCTAATTTTTCTCATTAATTTTACACAAAGAGGTCACATGCCATAATTAAAGAATGTAGATTTTAGTCCCATCTGGCACAACACTTAAGATACTTACATGACGTGTGTCCTCAAGGGACTAATCCTTTCAACATGACTTTATTACATTGCTAATTATCCAGTCTGTTTGAGCTGATTTTCACTCCATTATTGCAAAAGAGCATACTGTTATTTATCCTACACTTTGCATAGAATTACTTATGAGATCTTAAAAAAAACCTACCTTTTATCAAATATTTTCACCATGGACAATCCCAAGCCTGGCTGCAAAAGGTGTAGGGTGGAGTGACTGTTGCTGTTGGGCTCCCATAGCTGAACTCATAGCTGGACTGGCCATCGGGCATACCGGGCATTTGCCCGATGGGCCGATGGTGATTTTTCGTTTTTATGGGCCGATGTTTTTGTTTTGTTTTGTTTTGTTTTTGTAACGGTATAAACAATGAAAGATGGTGGATTGGCCAGATGCTGGCCGATGTGTAAAAATAACTCAGTTGTTTGGTGGTTTCAACGCCGAAGCTTCCACAGAGGCCAGCAGGTCGATGAGGGAAAGGGGAGGCAGGAGGAGGAGAGCCCCGAGGCGGCCGCCGGTCCGAGTGTCAGGTGATCTGAACTTCAGGTAAGAAGCTATGACCTGCAGTCTATCTGGGTGAGATATAAACCAAGTTTAGGTGGAGTTTATTTTCGTTGTCTGACTTTTTACAGTCAGTTACAATAACTCGTACTGCTACTAGCTAGCATGACGGAGTTTCTATACAGCTGGGTGGGTGCTTTGATGTTGCTGATAGTGAACTTTATTTTATTCATAAGGTTAGTTAGTAGAGTTGCCAACCGTCCCATAAAAAACGGAATCGTCCGGTATTCAGAGAAAATATTATGCGTTTTGTATTGTGCCAAAAAGGAACACAGTTTGTCCTGTACTTCAGCCAGGATGGAAAAAGACACAAAACACGCAAGTCCCGTCTCTTTTGCTTGTTTATCGCCCATTTTGCGCCAGAAAGAGGAAACCAGCGGATGTCGCGCTAAACAACAGCAGCACGTTTAAGCTTGATCAGCTGTTGTTAGAATTTATTTAATATTAATTTCTAGTATCAGCTGATGTTTGCTGGAGCCACAGCTGTAAAGCTGCTGGTCATGATATCGGTTTGCATATCTGGTGAGAGGGAAACATGAAGATGAAACCAGGAGATGTCCTTACTGAATCATCAGAGCTGAACAGGTGATGGAGAAACAGGTTTACCTTTTAGGTGACATGAATGAGTTGATGGGAAGTTATGAACTGTTTCTGAGAGACAAAAACACCAGGATTCTTTTCTACGTAGCTGACAGCTGCCGTGCAGGGGCGGGTCTAGCAAAGTTTTGCCAGGGGGGCCAGGTAGGACATTAACAGGGAGAGGGGGCACAAAGAAATACTTTTCTGTCTTGTACTCATTTAAAATGTCTCGATTTTAATAGATAATTATCTGAATCTTACAACCAAAGTTTTTATCTGATGTAAAATGTATAGAAATCATACATATACCAACAAAACAGTGTACATCACAGTCACAACAGCGTTTGTTTTCATTCAAAGGCTTTATGGCTTTTCCTACAATAGCTGGTGGGCTGGTCTCTAGTGAAAATGCCTGGGCCGATTTTTTGTCCCAGTCCAGCCCTGAGTGAACTGAATCATTTTACCAGAAGTCACAAAGCTTTTGGCAGTGACTGAAACAATGCAGATGTGCATGAGCACATTAAACACCTTAACCTGACTCCTTCGAGTCAGGCTATAGTGCTTGGACTTTTGCAGAGAGCCTGAGAGTAAAATCTCCTCCAGTCAGGACTCAGTTGAGGTTGGTTTTGGTGTATCCAGGATGCTTCCCTCTCAAGATTTCCTGAAAAATTCCAACTGTGAAAGATCTGAAGCATGCTGGCAGATTATTTCTTGCGGCTTGGCAGTATCTTGTGACCTGGAGTACTTTTGTTCATTCAGCTGACAGCACGACAGCCACCATCACCCAGGCCAAGCAGCAGCAGAAAATGAATGCAGAAGCAAACACCTCATGACACATGCACAGTTTATGAACAGACAGCATTGTTGAACAGGCACCAGCCTTGTTTTCCAAATTTCTACCTGCGTTTCCTCCTTGTTGGACAAATTTGGTAGCATGCAAAGGGCCAAGAGTGCTTCATCTAATCTTTACTGGGTACTGTATAGGCATGGTGTGTGAGTATAAGCAATTTAAATGAGGCCATGATGGAGAACCTGTACCAAAAGGTCTCTAAGTTGATTCAGTTGCATAATATAGTCAAAAATATAGCTACAGTTTATATATTAATATTTTTAATATATGTGAATAACTTGAATATGTCACCAAATAATGTTTTTTTTATTCAATATGTAAAATGTCAGCTGTGATATGCTGATATCAAAGTTTCGTTTTTTGAGCGAACCTGTGAATCAAGTGAGAAAAGAGCACCTGCCAAAAAGGGGAATTAACATTTCAATTCAGCAACACACAGCAGACTTCTACTTAAGTATATTAATAATAGTAGTAATGTTAATAATGAAAGCGAATTAAATGGGCCCTTAGGATCTGCTTTTGATTACGTGTAATGAATTCTGTGGCATCGGGGCCATTGTTCTGCTTAATGAAAAGAGAATGACTGTGGATGGGCAGGAGCACAGAATAGATTAATAGATCACACAGAATTGAACTCAATTTTGAAAGCCATAATGAGCTGTCAGTTTTCTGTGCAGCACCGTGAGAGAGACTTTTAACTTTTGCATTCAATTCAAGTCGTGGTTGATGGACGAAGGCAGAGGCTAATGGAGAAAAAAGGCAAAAAAGTGACAGGAGAAGACAGAAAATGTCCATCTGGAGGTCAAAATCATTTAATGAGCACTATTGTCAGAATAATAACAACATTTGTCGGTTAATGATGTAACTAGTCATTGAATGTATTTTTACTTTTCCAATTAAAAGATGCATTTGAACTTGTTTTCTTCTTCTTTTATGACCAGTCATAAAATGATAAAGCCAAAAGAATAGGCAGTACTTCTCTTTTTTGTTTTAAAAGCTTTATAAATAAACCACCTGAATTGTCTTTTTTCCCCCTTAGGTGGTTTAGGAAAAGTGAATTTGCAACTAATGAACCAATTTCAGTTTCAGCTACCTTTTTTTAGATTTTATATTAGATTTTCAGAAATGTACAAAGCCATCTTGTTCACTAACATTTGATATATTATCATATTTGATTTACTGTTACATGTACTGGCCATTATAAAGTGACAGCACACTGTTGCCAAGGTATCACTTCATAAAGATGCACACATGCAAAGTATTCATTAATTAATAATAACTGCAATACTCTGAGTACCTGTCTGGCGAGAAGCCCACCTCACGCGCTGTGACAGCCGGAATAGCTATCATAGGGACAAGCTTTTTCCCAAAGCATACAGGAGTTAATAAATATAGTATATGACTGCAATACGTGGGAGCCATAAAGCATGATTTTATAAAAATACTGTTTTGTTTTCTTTGTTTTTTCACAGCTTTATGTCAACCGTCTCCTAGACTGACCAACTCCCAGGTTGAATGTATGATACCCTTTCTGCGGTTTGGACTTGTTCCCTCCCCTAAACCACAGTCTTCTTTAGCATAAGCATTGTGTAAAATGAGAATTCACCTCAGACAAGGCCACTGAGCTAAGTACATCATTTGTGTAATGCAATTTATCCCTATCACATTCTAGGCATGGCTAATTAAACCACATACCCTCCATTCTGAAAAAGAAGAAGGTCAGGGAGAACTCTAAAGTCATCCAGGAATGACTTTTCAAAAAGCAGCATGCTGAATAACTTGAATACCACAGTCCAACACATTTTTCACATGACAGATACACCTGTCTGCAAAATCCTGATTAGCACCTGTTTATTATAAATGACATTTTCAACCTGAAACTCAAGAAAGTAGAAACAGATGTTCAACAGCTGTTCCAATGTAAAATGTCAGTCTGTTTTTTTCTGAAGTTATGAGAAAAGTTTATTGATGATGTAAGATATTTTGAGCAGCTACACTTAGGCAGTGTTGGGGAGTAACGGAATACATGTATCGCCGTTACGTATTTAAAATACAAAATATGAGTAACTGTATTCCGTTACAGTTACCGTTTAAAAATGTGGTATTTAGAATACAGTTACTTTGTTGAAATAAATGGATTACACGGCGGTACTTCTCTGTTTCATATTGTCGCGGGTCAGGACTGTTTGGGTTTTGTTTGACAGCTACGTTCTGTTGTTCCAGGCGGCAGCGTTACGGTTGCCATGGTTACAGGGTGACGCTTTCTCTCTGCGTGTTTCCTGGGTGAGAGAGCGCCTGTTGTTGTGCTAAGCTAATAGGCAGAATGTTACAGGTATAGCTCTAAAGAATGTAGCCTCATGGGCAGTGTAGTCCGTGCTGCAGGGAGAATGGACTGTCATACACGTTATGTGTCTGTGAGCAAGGTGGGAGAAAAAGGAGAGTCGAAAAGTACGAGCTGTCATCGAACAAAAACGGGAGCTGGAAGCATGTAATTAGAATAATAACACTGCAGCCAAGAAGAGAGCCTGACGAGCCCAGTTGTAAGTAAGCTATTAAGACTCGACTGTACACCGTGTTCGTGTTTTCCTCTGAAACAATAAGTGCGGTTGGAGCAGCCTTTGAACGCCTCTCTCTGTCTCTCGCTAGCAAAGTTGACCCAGACAACAAAGCAAAGCTAGTTTTCGGCTACGAGCCCGACACAGAACCCACCGTATTAGCCAGAGGTCCCTTTACTACGGTTCGGAGCCGCGGACCTTCAGTAACAGTAATAAATCACAGCAATAGTACATTCATGTAGTTGTAAACAGCATGATAATATATTAAGTAATCCAAAGTATTCAGAATACGTTACTGTCATTGAGTAACGTAACGGAATACGTTACAGAATACATTTTGGGGCATGTATTCTGTATTCTGTAATGGAATACATTTTAAAAGTAACCTTCCCAACACTGCACTTAGGTGGATTGAGGCCATCTGTCTGTAGGCTAAATGTTAAGTTATGAGTCAAGAAACTGCCAGGCCTTCATGATTTGGACTTCATGATTCCTTACACAAATGGAAAGCTTTCTACTTTATTGTAAAAGACATATTAAAATATGAAGAAAGCAACAAAAATTGATATATGTGTTGATAACAGTCTCCTCTATTGAACAGATTAAGTGTAAGAGAAAGAATAAGCTGGCCCATGTCAAAGTCTGTGTAATTAAAATGATGCAACATAAATCCAGGGCAGCGTATGTGTGCGTGGTCCTCTTTTACAGGTCTCATTTATTAAGTGTCCATAATCCTGTTTTTGACTCTGATCTTTAATCATGAGTTAAACTGCATAAATATATTGTCATTTGCATATAAAATAGCAAATGATAATGACGAAAATAACAGCAAGAAAGAGTTATGCTTTCTCTGAATCTTAAAGTAAGACACTCATCAGTCAAATGAAGACAAGGAAATGTGTTTTAGTTATCCCAGTAGTTATCTGGTATCAGGAACAGAGAAAAATACAGATGCTATCAATTCTTTAAGTCCAAAAAGGTCATAGGGTTTAAAAAAAACAGTGTCAGTTTTGGCCGTCAATCAAAGGTCCCTTCCAATAATATGATGCAAGACTGGAATAAAATGTATCCATAGACTGGAAAACTTTATTAAAGAAGGTACAAGTTAACACAGCACAAACACCAACACCACCTAAAAGCAAAATGGCTTCTTTCATACCCTACCTAATGAGGTAAGCATCCAGACTAGCCCAAGTATGGGGGTTAACCAATCAAAATGAAAACATAACCTTCCACACAAACAAACATACAATAACATTAGAACACATAACAAACATATACGTATTTCCAACACATACTATAACAAATCAATAACATAAGCTTCAACCACTACTATCTAAATTAAAAACCCTTCTTAACCATACTCCCCTAACCTGGCACACTGGTTTGCTCCTGGAGCTCATAAGCAAGCGATTGAGCTGCTTTTATCCTTTTGCTCCACATCCAGCAATAAGCAACCAGGCGAGGTGAGTGCTGTTACAAATTCTCTTTTTACACATACACAAAGTTTAGGATACAGACAAACGGTTAAATGTGAAAAGCTTTAACTTCGGCTCTTTTCTGACACATGGCCAATCCCCTTGTCTCTTCCCCTTTACAAGCTGTCACTTATATCCTAAATCAAATAAACCTAATAAAGAATTCATAAGAACAAATGTCTTTTTTCTTTATTATATTGTTTTTAATTCCCAGTCATTCAATCAGTTAATACAAATATAAGTAAAGGTAATGGAACCCCTGGTCTCCATTACAAACAGGCACATCCTAATGCATTAGTTTCATAAGAAAAGCAGACCAAACAAAAGTCTGGTAAGAAATATTGACAATCCCATTTTTTTAAGTTATACAACTTCACGAGATTAGGCTTTAGACATCTTTTTGTACAGAGCCTCATATCTTTATTTTTATTTTATTTTTGCACTAAAAAAAAAAGTGGGAAACTGACTTCAGCATATGGTCCATGAAATGTACTGTAAACAAAGTCATGTTCACTTACTGTTGTACTGTATGCAGTGGATTAACTTTGAACAGATTTGTGATTTCCAGCCCTGTTTGCAAATACATACTAATTAAAATATGCCACTAAAGTTAAAAGACCAGAAGGGGTGTGTGTCCACTTTGCTTCTCATTCATCTCAGCTCCACCACACAACCAATAAACCCAATTATATCCCATGATGTCGAAGTGTCACAACAGTCCTGTTTCCTACCCCACATTGTTATCATTATTATATTTTTTGGTCACAGTAGTCATCTGCACAGAAAATAAATCTCAAGTCAATTAATGGAGGAATGGTACACAGTTCCTTCTCATTTTTCATTTGCAGCACTTTGCTGCCGCAATTAGTAACTCTTATATCCAGAACATTACCGTACCAGCTGCTCTTTGCCATTCTGACAGCCTAATTGGAAGCTCATAGCATATTGTTCAAAGAGACTTTCAAGAAAGACAGTTTCTCCATTTTCTTATAATGATTTCCTCTATATGCGAAGATGTGGGAGCTGCTTTGGGCATATCAAACTTTGAGCAGTTTATCTTATTTAAACCGAGTGCTGTCTCAGCTTTGTTTAATATGTGTTTTTGGGAATAATGGATGTTCGGCAGTTCTAGGCTTTTTCCGTTGATCTTATTGATGACTTTTCTGTGGGTGGTTGTAAACTGTGTTCAGTGAGGAAACATTGCTCTTTTTGTTTTGTTTTTTTCCTTTATTGGATCAAATGAACCCTTAGCAGGTTTTGGGGAGCAGATTAGTATATTTCTTTTCCACTGGGGATTACCCTAAATGTTCTTAAATTTGGCAGCTATTTAGATAGAGAAGGGCCTATTCTGGTAAGCCTTTTAGATAATCTGCCAAAAATGAAAGAAACAAAGCCAAGGAACAGATTGAGCTATATGTCGTTCGTTTCTTTTGTGGCTTGTGGAGGTTTTAGCGTTTCCATGTTTCGCTTTAAAGAAACGTGGAAACACTTTAAAATCATTCATTCATGCATGGATTGTTTCTCATCGATTGTTCAGAAAAAAGATGCTCTCAAATGCAAATTTCCTATTACTATTATAAATAAAATGTATGAACTGCATTTGTACTTGGGGATTAATGATTAATTAAACTTGTATGATGAACTTTTCTGACATTCAGCAGTTATTTTCTTGCCTCCAGGGATTAGCTCAGACATAGCTGTTTTCTGCGTGATCAATAACAGATGCATCTCACTCCCACACACCATGGTTTCTGAGTATGACTCAAAGCAATGCATAAGTAACCCTTGGTGTAAGTGTCAAAGACAAGCTTGAGCTCAGTCATTGTGGCTGTGGGCAGCTCCCTAGCACGCATTTTCTCACTCTCTCTGCTGGTGTCTGTTTAATGTTATCACTCGTATATGTTTATGAGTCATATAGAAATGTTTTATACAAGTCCTACATGTGAGATTTGCTATAGCTTAGATCTGCAGCCTTAGAGAAAGGTGGAATCATTGCTTTTACTTTATCCAACAGACTGGACTTTTTAAAGTCTCATAAAGCGTGGCACTTATAGAGGTCAGACATATTCTCTATACTCAGACAGTGCAAGCCCACTGCAAGTAATAAGTTTCAGACTGTATTGATGTTTCACACTCCAGGAGGTGATATTTAGCACATATGAGTGGCATATTTCCTTATTTGAGATTTATTGTGCGTGTTGTTTGTGTCATATATTCACAGCTACAATGGTGAATGCTCAGGCTTCAGACTACTCAAAGTGCTTAGTTTTTGACAGTTTTTTTTCTTTTCTACTCTTGAGATTTCTTTGATCTCAATGAGGGATATATCCTCAATATTGTCATCTCCAGCACACAGCTTTGGCTGTGAGCTCAGAAGCCCAATCCACCTGATAGTCTTCTGTTCATGAGAGGCAGCCAGTCAGAAGGAAGTTGTCTTGAATAGATGTTGGCCTTAAAGAAGAACGAGTTAAAACTTTTTCTTTGAGCGGGTGGAACAACCAAGAGACTGCCTCAAAGTAGTATAACATAAATGGAAAGCTATTCAGACCAAAAATAAACAAATACATCTGGGAACCAAGTTTTACACTCAGCGAAACAACACTTAGTAGATAGTAGATGCGCTAGCTGATTGGATTTTGTAAATTTTCCATTTATTATCTGCCAAGTTGGAAACTGTCCACAAAAAAAACAGCAATCATTTACGAACACCTGGTATGTGTTGGCTGCTCTTCCACTATAACCTGCAGCTGTTCATAATAACTCTCAAAATAAATAAAAACACACAAGAAAAATCAAATCACACAAAAATTTCTGTCAGTTCTTGAAGTAATTCTTGCCCGTACACACCCTATTGTTGTAAGGTGCTTATGTGATCTGAATCTGAAAGACCAGTTCTTTCTTCACTGAACAAAATATATCATAACCATACGTTACATATACTGGTAACAAATGATTGTTAGGGAAAGGTATTTATTCAGCGAGTGGTTGCTGGAGGTTGCTGATTGTCGCTGTGAAATCGATTACAAACCCTTTGTCACACTGGAAGTCGCTAGGTTGAAAGCGGTCACAAAGTGTGATGCACCCAGATCCTCTGGGTAAGTCCTGATTTATTCAAAGGTTTTGGATGCACCAAAAATCTTCTTCCTATTGCTTTGGTTGCTAGCAGGTTGCTGTGCTTGTCACTAGTTCGCAACCCTTCCAACCTCCAGGAAACAACAGATATAAACACATTTTCCCTAGCAAGGTTACCAAGAGGTCACCAGCCAGTCTCTCAGCCTCAGTGATTGAAACCTTAGGGAGGACGTTGGGATGTATGATGGGTTGACAAAGAATCAGACTTACCTAACAGGTAAGTTAAAGTTTATTAGTCTTCTGTGTATCCTATCTTGTTTGTCTGAGCTCGCAGCCATGATTTTGGAAATCATCTATTTTAGGTAAACTGAAATTTTTCCATCAATATAGTATATTATTTTTATTTTATTTTTATTTTATTTTCATTTGTTTTACTCAGTTTCCCGGGGCGATTGTGGCTCAAGAGTTGGGAGTTCACCTTGTAATCTGAAGGTTGCCAGTTCGAGCCCCGGCTCGGACAGTCTCGGTCGTTGTGTCCTTGGGCAAGACACTTCACCTACCACCTACTGGTGATGGCCAGAAGGGCCGATGGCGCGATATGACAGCCTCGCTTCTGTCAGTCTGCCCCAGGGCAGCTGTGGCTACAACTGTAGCTTCCTCCACCAGTGTGTGAATGTCTGTGTGAATGGGTGGATGTGTAAAGCGCTTTGGGGTCCCTAGGGGGACTAGTAAAAGCGCTATACAAATACATACCATTCACCATTTAAGTATAAACCTGCCTAAACTTCTACATGCAAATAAAGCTTTACTAAATTAAAAAGGAGACTTTCTTTTTCCAATCTCACCAAAGGCACTTACTCAGTGTGTTTAATAAGGTAATTGAAAATACATTTATTTTTTGCATTAGCAGTTTGTTTATTGTTGTGACAGACTTTTTGTTTCAACAGTATACAAAAAAATAAGAAATAATGTGTGAATATAAAATGTTATATACCAAATCTGAACATGACACTAAAAATTCTGTCACAACATTTCACATATGTCTATCATAAACAAACCATGTGTGTCAAATCACTTTTTAACCCTCATCATTCCGACTCGGATCTGAAAAGACGACAGGTATATTTTTCATCATATTTCATGGGTTTGTGACTGTTTGCTCCTCTAGTACGCTCATTTGTGTGCTATAACTGCCTGTAGTGTGTTATTAGCTCTAGTATTTTTTTTCTACTGCCTGTGCAACTGGGTTCACATAACCTCATTCCTGGTAGGTGATGCCCTTTGTCACTGATTCTGTTAACTTTTATGGTCAAAATTTCTAGTTCCAGCCAAGGGGTCAGGGTGGAGGGCAGAGGTTGTCAGTCGACTCAAGATCTCATCTCTGCTTTTTACAGATGAAGTGCTTCTTTTGGCTTGCAAACCACCTCCAGTTTGCACTGGGGTGGTCTGCTGCAACTGAGTGTGAAGCATCTGGGATGAGAATTAGCACCTCCAAATCCGAGGCCGTGGTTCTCATCCAGAAAAGGGTGGAGTGGTCAGGGATGACTTGTTGCCCCGAGTGGAGGAGTTTAAGCATCTCGGGTTCTTGTTAATGGGTGAGAGGAGAATGGAGGAGAGGGCTGACAGACAGATTGGTGCACGTGCTATACTGCTCTGTTTTGCTAAGAGAGCTCAGCATGAAAGCAAAGCTCTCAATTTAAAAGTTGATTTACATTCTTAAACACACCTATGGTCACAGTTACTGAAAGAATGAGATAAAAGCAAGGGAAATTGGTTTCCTCTGAAGGGTGTCTGTGCTCAGCCTTAGAGTTAGAGTGGGGAGCTTAGTAATTCAGGAGGGGCTCAGAGTAGTGTTGCTGCTCCTCTTCATTGAAAGGAGCCAGCTGAGGTGGTTTGGGCATCTAACCAGGATGCCTCCTAGGTGAGGTGTTCTCAGCATGACCTACCAGGAGGAGGCCCTGGGACACATGGAGAGATTAGGCTCCATCTCTGGGCTGCCTGTTTCTTTTTTGTGTGTGTATTTATTTAAGTGCCTTATATCAGGTTCAAAATGACCCTTACTGCTTTCATTATATAAATCTGACAAAAATAATCAGTTTAAATTACTGAAAACCCAGCGATACACGAATCAAAGGGTGGTTAATAAGCTTGTAAGTAATGTGTTTGAGCAAGTTATAAGTTGTATTTTAAGATAAATACAAAAATGTGCAAATTAATTGTAAATCTGCAATAATAACAACAATGCTCTTTTTAGGCTGTAATTGTCCAACTAATTTTGCTCTGAAGAGAAACAAGTTTTGCTGTTATTGTTATTTTGCTATTACATTTGTTCCTAACAGAAATGTATTCTTGTGGGCCCCAGGGACCCCAGCAGGTATTCCGTGTACATTAAATGTATTGGTAGAATGAGAGCTGAATTGTGGCTCTCATCTCTATGCTGAGATGTTGCCCACTAGCAGCGTGAGCAATAGCCAGCAGTAAACAAGTCCCATCCCCAGCCAGATAATAGTCTTTCCAGCTGTGTCGATCTTACAGCTTTCGGGAACAGACTCTGTTCCTTGCTGTGCCAGTTGGACTATTCTGCTAGTAGTTTCCTGCTCAAACTCTCCACAGAATCCCAACATTATTCCTTTTGCAAACACATCATCCAACACCCCTGCTGCACAAAACCCCAGCCTGTCTTTTATTCTGCTTACCCACGAGATGCACGCGACTGTACTTACCACTACCATTCACAGGAAAAATGATCAAAAACAGCTTCCACAAATACCTCGTTTGCATGTTCCCAGTTTTCATTGACTTTTATCTCCTGCTCCACCATCGCACTCTGTTTTTAAAATGAGATTGAAAGGAAAGAGGACTGAGAGCAACAAAACAATTATGAAAGAGGAAGCAGAATGTCGTTCTATCACTCTGTCTCTCTATGTGGAGGCGCCATACGTGCAGTCATATTCACACTCATTCAGACGTCACTTAGACAAACATTCTAAGAAAACTGTTATCCCAGTTGCTTGGCTCTTCACTTAATTGTCTGGCTACAGCTTCATTCAGCATTCATTTTGCCCCTCGTGTTTATGAGGGCTCCCAATAAACTGATGTCACAACAACCTCAATCAGGCTACATTAGGCCAATGGGCCCTCAACACAACTGTTAGAGTCCTGTGAACATCTGGAAGAATGTGAGAGTTATTATTAAACAGCAGGGGTGGGAGAAAGAACCTCAAAATGATATCAGGATATTTGTAAGGAAATTTGAAATAAAGATATTTTGATGTTGTAGAAAAAAAGTGAACACTTTGAGTGACTGCGGTTTGTAGGCACCAACATTAAACAACAACAAAAAAAATCATTTTCCATCTTTCTTTTTCAGCGAGCCACTGTCACTGATGACAGACTACCTACTTCAAAGTGTGAATCTATTGCCACAATGTGCAAGCAGTAACACCAGCAGCATTATTAAATTGCAATAGTAGTGACATAGCAATGAATACAATGAAACAACCAAGTCAAACTTGAGCATAAACTGAGCCTCGGTCATACTTTCAGAGGAAATTTCAAGGAAAAAAACAACATTAAATTATTTTACCATAATGGAACGTTTTCAATAGTTCTCATCCACTGTTTGTTCTTCATATCATATGGCCCAGTGCAGTTAGTGTGCTCCGGAAGCTCAGTTGAGTCATGTTTGAGTCTCTCCATATCACAAACTGTTAGTGTCTCTCCTTTGTAGCTTGGCTGTACTTGCTGGTGTGTTTTGTGCCTCAAGTGGAAAACAAATTTGAGATTTCCACCTTTAGCAGGAATATTTTTCATGCATATTTTGCAAAGTATTGTGCTTTGCTTGAAGTTGATGAAGTAGCTGCTTTTTATTACTGAATGGTTGTCAGATGCTAACACACAGCTCTCACTGTCAGTCATGTCTGAGCTTGTCCAGTTAGTGCATGCAGGGAATGTAAATTCTTAATATTGCTATGTCCCTGATATCACAATATGACATGTTTATATAACATAAAAATGTATACAGCTATTATCATGGGCGATATGATATGGCACAGTCCTGTTAAAGAGCAGCCTGAGTAAGAAACTGGGAAACACCACATTGCAAAAAGGCAGTGTGTTAGATTGCTCAGGTCTGTTAATCTCTAATTACCAATTACAACAATTAAAGCAGAGATTCATTTTAATTGTTCAAGGCTTGAGATGTACATGATGTGTGTTATCCAAGACCCAGAAGAAGATTTTTTTTCCCCTCTAATTTGCTGATAGAAGGTATCAGATGGAGTTAATGCCGTGCACCCAAACAATATAACTTACAAACCAAAGAACTATTTAAAAATTGTTTTGAAGAAGGCCTTCTTTACCAAATCCATGTATCACTGCACAGGTGTCAAGGAATCACATAGTACTGAAAGTTGTCAAGTACCAGTGCTCTGTTAGGATCTCGTAATTTTTTTAATGTGCTTCCGAATTCGAAAGATTGCTCGGGTCATCAATAACCAAGCCGATGTTTCCCTTTTCACCTTCCTTCTTCATGCCCTAAAATGACGGTTTGCACCTAAAAACAGCGCTAAGGGTGTATATAAGACTGCAGGTAAGAATCAAGGTTCGTTGCAGAGGATCTGGATGAAATATAATGAAGCTATGAAGTTGACCTACTTTTTCTACTACTACTGTGACTTTAATATAAGTAAAAATGCATATATGATTAACTTGATCAGTGAATACAGGGCTCTACACTAGTTTCATGTTAGATGTGGATGAATAAACAGAAAAAGAGTGTAACCTCTGCTTACTAATTTACATATAATATTATGCAAATTCTTTAAGTGCATGCCTTAATATATCGTTATACAGCTGTAAAATACATTTGCCAGCACCGTTTTAACAACAAAAAGTGTGTGACTTCAAGATGAGGGAACATTGTATTTTTGTCTTTTCATGCCAACAGTCAGCCTGTTTCCTTTTAACCATGACTATGATCTTTCTCCAAGCTTAAAATGTTTGACATTTTTGGGAAACGCACTTGCTGTCTAGCAGAAAATTAGATTTGAAGATCAATACCCTTTTTTTATGTCTGTTGAATAAGAAGCTACAGCCAGCAGCTGGATGGCTTAGCTCGGCAAACACACTGAAAACATGAAGAAAAAGCTAAAGTGTCCAAAAGTAAACAAAAATAGCCCACTATGACTTGTGACGCTCACCTTAATGAGAAATTATATCGTGTTTCATTTTATATTTTTTTCAATTTTTCTACAGACTGAAAACTTAATTTAATTTTAAGTTTGGAAATTCTAGGGCTACTTATTTCCTCCTTTATTGGTAAGAACACAAATAAGAATACTTTCCCTCTTTATATTCCTTATAAGATTACATTTATTCTTTTTGCTTAAGTCTGACCATCAATTATGTAGAACAAGTCTGTGGAGATACTAGCGGGTGGATAGATCTGGAGCTGGAAATATCAGATTTATGAAAGTGGGAATTGACAATTATGCGATGATGATCTTGACAAAGCCCCAACCAATTCAATTCAATTGCAATTAAATAAAACGTTATTGATTCTGAAGGTTGACCCCGAAGGAAATTGGGTAACCACACTGATTTCAGAACCTTACAGTGGCTTTATGGTTGTTTACACTTTTATTTTTTGACCCTTGTAGAGTAGCTTTGTGTCACCGACAGTCAAAATAATGCTTATTTATCTTATGACTGACACTTGTGCTGTCATGCCAGTTTAAGGCCAACTTTCTTCTGATTAGCTAAACAGCAGGTTGGGGTTTCTGTGCCCCACCCACCCCAACCCCATTTTAGTGACATCATAAAGATGCAAGAGCAGAAAAAGTTGTCTGGAATGGACAATCAGTTTGAAGCCTGATATGTGAATTACTTGCATTGAACTAATTATTTAAAACTGCTGTATACACAGTTTTACTGTGGTTACAACTTGTATGTATGATTTATAACAGAAAATACAGAAAATTATAATAAACATAAAAACACAATCATCCCATAACGAAGGAAAAACATCCCTAAGGTGAACCAAATCTACACCACTGTGTTATCACAACACAAAACGTATTGTTTATGTGATTCGTAATTGGTTTGGCACTGCCAAATGAAGCTATTCCACTGATATGGGGTGTCGCGGCAGAAAAAGCTCATATATTTAGCTATAATAGACCTTTTTTTTTTTCTTTTTTTTTTTTGAGCTCTTGTAGTCCTGAAACATTAGATGTGTAACTGACGATCAGAGGCAAAACAAAGACACATAAAAAAAACACAAGGCACAATGAGGACTGATTTTTAAAAGCTAGTGTAGGAGGTGCTGTCAAATGGGTTCACTGGAGCCATCTTAAATAGATTTAATGGAATGCTTTGTGTTAGAAATGAGACTAAGCTGCATCTTTGTCGCAGCCTGATGTGGTAAACAGAAGGAAAACAGAATGCTTTATACCCCTTACACAACATTTGCATATGAAAGCACGCCATGTTTTTATATATCGTTTGAAGTATGCAAGTGTGGTGGGATTATTTCATAAGCAAATCATCGGGACTTTAATTGGAAAAATCTGATGTCAGGTATTTTAGATTTTCTCTGGTCCTAAACACATGTTGCGATGTACATTTGCATCACAATAGCTCCAAATGTCAAACAAAGTGGCTCATTAGAATTCAGGTTGCAAGAGCCAGTTTAGTGGGTGATCATGTGGGGAGATGCTCTTTCAACTCGTAAAAAATAAATAAATAAATAAATTACTGCAAGAATTCACATGGCATTACTAGACCAGCTGAATCAGTCCTGGAATTTGACAGAATCCTTACTGAAGATCAAAAGAGCTACAGTAAGAGCAGTGAATATTTTACTTGTGTGACAGGCATGGTATACCAGCTGCCAAGGGTATTGGTAGATTATCACATATACATGGCTTATCTACACAGCCATGTTTGTGGTTGACACAAAAAAGGAAAGAAAGAGATTTTGGTTAAACCAGCTTTCAGTTACATTCCTATTTAACATAATGTATATGTTTGTCTCAAGTGTCTTTTCCTTAACTTTTTTCATCCCTTTTAAAACTCTATTCCTCAGACTTATATAATTCTGGCTTGAGAACTTAAGTAAACAAGCCTTTGAGAGTTCACTCAACTCATTATATTAGCATTTAATACTCCCTAGACACTCATGGGACAAAACTGATGTGAAGACGTAGAAGTGTTGAGATACTATACATTTGGTGAATTTCTGGAAGACATATGATGAGTAAACTAATTTTGGTTTTACTGTTGCTGAGAGGTTAGAGTTCAGACTGGCTCGTGAAGTCATTGGGGAGAACGTGAGTGAGTGGATGTAAACAGTGTGAGAAACGGGCGCATAGGTTAGGGATGGCATGGTATGCTTCATGTAAATGCCATAACAGAACTGAGGGAAATAAAATTGCCAAAAGGAGAATGGAGTTATGTCTCTCTGAGGGTACAACAGAAGTTTGCTGTGTCATGTCGTAAATTAAAGCATGAGTGGAACAGGAATGCAGTATAGAAAATTGTTATCGCTATGGACTTCGGAACATTTTTTTTTACCTTAAAGAAGATTTGTAAGAATTATAGTTTGTAAGACCTTTTGTGAGTTTTCAACAAATAAAATGTTAACTTGTCTTTGAAAACCTTGGAGGATGCAACCTAAGTTTTAATGGATTGTTAGCATAACCCAAGAATTCATTCAGAACTTTCTGAGCTATCATGTTTGAAGACAGACTGGATGACACACATGCAGAAGCTACCAAAAACATAACCTCTGTATAAGAGAGAATACTTTTTTTTAATCTTTTCTTTACTTTTTAACTTTTCATCGTTGTTGTTGCTTCAATCTTAAGTCCTTTTCCATTAATACCTACGCAGATTGACTCGCCACGGTTCACCATGACTCGACTCAGATTGACTGATTTTCAATTAATAATCGAGTACCACTTAATACGTGGTCATCGAAATAGCAACGTGTCCCTCGACCCTCGGCCGATATAGGTGACGATATACCTGCTGCTTGGTCTGTGGCTTTTCGTCAGACTCAGGGACCACCATGCTGGTTTTCTGTAGTCATTTCCCTCATTACTGGGTTTCAAAAATGGTGGTTTTGATTTTCGTGAACTTTACACTCTCGTGACTCCTCGAGTGATGCCACTGACCAGCCAATCAGCGGGATGCAGTCTGACGATGTCACATTTTAGCACCTGGTCAGATCGTTTGGAACCCCGTGCGAGAAGGTACTATTTTAATACCTGGTATCAGGTACAATGACCTAATGGAAAACCCTGAAACTCTTGGCGAACCATGGTGAGCTTTCACACATACAGTACAGAAAAACAGAAATCTTACATCCTGTTTTGGACTGGTTCTTGTACAGGAGATGTGGAAGCAGTTCAGTTAACTTAACTTCTATAATTATTTTAATTTCATAACTTAGACATGACTTTGACCTAACAGTAACAAGTTTGACCTTTTGGTCTAATTAATTGTTCAGGTAATTAATGAATACACACCTATCAGAACCGTTAACCGCTGATTTTCTGTTGGCTGGAATGATCAGTGGCTCTCACGTCACTTTCAGCTTGTGTACTTTGTGTTTTTCTACAGATGACATTTGAGTTTAGCAACTTGCAGAAAAAGAATCACAAACTAACAGATAAGTTGACAGACTGCAGGTAATTCACTCAATAATAAGTCAGTGTTATGCCTCTTACAGTAATAACTCACAATCCAGTTGCTAATAACTAGAGTGGGTGGGTTGCTTGCTTCAATTACAGAGCATTATGTTAACACTTAACATTTTAAATTTTCAAAATAATAACACATGTCTGATGTGAAAACATCATGGTTAAGGTTTGAATTGAGATGCTCAAACAGGACACGGTAAACATTTTGCTTAACAATCCAACTTCTCCGGCAGCTGTAATAATGGCACACTCTTTCCCAGTGCGTTTTGTGCTGTTAACCTTAACATATTATCATGTTTGGGGAACTGATAGATCAACAGAGGCTGTCATTTTACTTGTGATGATTTTGGAAACATTTATACCAGCCAGCAAATTCTGTCTGTTTCTTTTTATTTATTTTATTTTATGCAAACGTCTTGTTCAGGTTTATCTTGCAAAAGAAGTACTGCCTCTGTAGGGCTTACACTGAATGAATAAAAATGGAGTGAAGAAAAAAACACAAGCACTAAAATTTGTCCTGTTACACTGCAGAAATTACTTCTTCATATACTGCAGGCACTATTTGCCCTCGGGTCACTGCAGCTAGAACAATACTGCAATTATCAATCTTTTATCTCTTTCTCAATACAAGTTTATTTCTTGAGGCTCGCAGCGATTTTAAATCATGAACTCTGCTGAGATATTTGGCTAAAGCTCCTCTTGGATGTAGGCCAAATGCAGCGGAAATTGAACAGTTATTGAAAAATGTTATGTTCAGCGTTGGAGTTAGAGTGGATTTTTCACTCTCCAGCTTCGGCATGGGTTCACATTCCTTTGATTTGCACCTTGTGAACCAGAATAACAAAGAGGCTTTAACAGAGCCCTATTAATTTCACATTGTCTATAAACATTAATTAGGGCTGTGAGCAATTGTGTACAATTACTCAAAGTATCATTTTTCATCCTTGGTTGCGTGGTTTGCACATTGAGACACCATTATTAAAGATCAGAGGCCGAATGAGTAAAAACAAAGTGTACCCAGGAAGGTGACACAGCGTAGAAAAAGTCTAAAATAAATATTTTGGGGGTCTGGAAATGATTTACATGGACAATCTACACCAGCAGAGCCACATAATATGCATTTATACATATATTTGCTCTAAAGCTATGTAATTAAAGTAACTAAAAAAAAATGAAATGCACCAGGAACACCATATGAAAAACATAGTATGTGTGACTACACATAAAAAGAATTTATTACCTCCCCGTATGCAAAGCCTTTCCATTTCCATTTGCTTCTTGATAGGAGTTTAGGCCAAATGGAGCTCTGATGGGCAGAGGGCACAGACAGCAAACAAGACAGGAGAATGTATATGAGGAATGTCTAATGGGAGTATCTGTAAATAAACCTGGAGGCATGCTTTTTTTTTTTTTTTCTGCGGCTCCAGTGAGTAATTTAACCCAGACAGAAATCCATGAACCTGACAGATGAAAAAGCCAAATTTATTTTTTGTATTGATGAAGAATGATGCCTCCACCTGTATTAAAGCCCACGAACTACGTATGCGAGGCCTCTCCATATATCATCATGTTATGAGAAAAAACACACAAAAGAAAAATGTCCATCAGAGAGAGAGCAGCAGTGTTAGCTAGTTGCAACATTTTGAAATATACACTGCTGGATCTTTTACTTGATGGCCTGACCCATAAACCCAAAACTACAATTTGTATTTTTTTTTTCTTTTTTGGGTGAAATGCATATCCACAGCTGGCCTTGTTTTAACAAAAGCGAAAGGACCGGGGCCCTGTGCCACTTACCCAGGTTATTGTTCTCTTCTCTGTTTTTTCTTAATTTAACACTGAATCAGAATAAGCGGCCACACGAAGCTGGTCTACTCAACAAGTCAACCCAGGGTTTCCCTTAAAAGAGGTGGTGTTTGCAACATTTGACAGCCACAGTTATGAATAAATGTAATTGCAGCAGAGCAGTGCATGACAGGAAAAGGTTGTACAGCAGGTCAACATTAGAAGAGCTTTATGTATGGGTGAATGTTTTGCCCAATAGGCAAGGAAAGATCTACTATACTGATGAAAATTATTTGAAGTATTATTATTTAAGTATTTGAAGCCAGAAAAAAATCCTGTGGTAAGTTAGCAGACTTATCAAATAACACAACTCTGTTTTTAAGACATGGAGAAATGTGATGGATTCTAATCCATTAAAATAATGTTTGTAGGACAGTTTTAGTTTTTATTCTTTTAACTGTGGCCTCAGTGATGTTTAACAGCCTGAGTGGAAAGAATAATTATTTGGCTTGGTTGATAAGGTCAGGAAGTATAAGTAGGTGTCTTATATCAATTCTTATGGAAAAATACAAATGTAAAATTATTTGCAGCCAACAGTTGAAAAAATTAGGAATAAAGTAGTGGTTTTTTCCTGTATTTTAACACTAAAACTTTACGTGGTACTGAAAAACTTCAGACTCTACTATCTGTGCACAGAGGTCCAAGGGGATGCTATTTTTGAGAGAACTAATTTGTCATAAGGTGGTTCATACCTGTTTGTCTCTAATCTGGAACCTAGCCCAGCGGTCTCAAACCTTTTTTGCGCCACGGACTGGTTTATGCCCGACAATATTTTCATGGACCGGCCTTTAAGATGTCGCGGATAAATACAACAAAATAAAACTAGTACCGGTACTGAAAAAAAGAAAATTTATTCATAACACACGTGAAAAGACCAAGGAAAACCGAGTAAACGATAAAAACGATAACAAAATAACGCTGAAAACCAATAAAAACCCTGAAAACCATACATTTCACCGTACATTTCGACCGCCACCGTACCGGTCCAAGGCCCGGGGGTTGGGGACCGCTGACCTAGCCTACTCTGGAGAAGTTTATTTACAAAGACCATAGTTTAAATGAAGACTCAGAGCTAACCCTAAAGTTACCTGGATAAGACATAACTCGTAGTACAGTCCTCAGATTACAGTCAAAGTTACAGACAGAAAAGTTCTTCTGCATGGTGCTCTTACATTCAGGAGATACAACTACCAATAACATTTAGATTTTCTGTTACGTTATCTGCAAAGTTGCAACATGTTCACGCTGAGAAAAGGTCATAGTGAAGCCTCCTATTGTTTGTGATGATTATTTGTGCTAAAAATGAATGTTAATTAAGCAAAACTCATTCAGTTATGATTGCCTGCCTGTGAAATCATCAAATTTGGATTCTAAATTATCAGCAATTCCAAAAACATCAGTGATTATTATGCTTGAATAATTAACCAAAACCTTGATTTTTTTCCCAAATGCTGTCCAAATTGATTATACCACATCCAAGTATCAGCGCAGCCCCTCAGTTCATCCTCTTTCTGAAATGAGCTTGTTTAGCTTTGTTCCCCCTCCTCTTAAGCAAGCTTCTTTATTATTGGCAGCAGAAAGTCAAAAACAGAAAGTCTGAAAGTGGCAACCTACAGATCCAAAGGTAGAAAAAACTCTGAGCATTTTTACCATTGACTTTCTGCATGTTTGTATGTAGGTATGTCTGTACATATGTCTGTCTGTATATCCATCTCCATGTGTGTGTGTGCTGACTTTAACAGTCTGTGGTGTATGTGTGCTGTGTGCTTATAATCCAGGGGCGTCATTTATCAGGAGAATAAATGTAGAATGAGTAGCAGCACTATGAGTAAAACCTGGCAGTGCACAAGAAAACTTGTAATCTGAACTATAATTTATAGCTGTGCACCACCAGCAGTGATAAATCTAAAGTATTGTAAATGGTTGTGTTCATGTGTAGGCAATCAGTTTTATTTTCCAAGCAAGCAAGCAGTATGTACAATATGTACTGAGCACTTTTCACAGACAGGAGTCACAAAGTGCTTTTTAGTAGTCTATGAATTACAACAATTAAACCATTAATAATAAAAAAGAAAGGACATATTAAAGACCAAATGCAATTTAAACAATTGAAATCAGTAATCTACCATCATTCGAAGCTTAAATTGTGCAATGTATAAATCAGACTTTATATAAGAAGCAAAATAAAAACAAAAATGACCGACTCAAGATGGAAAAAATTACTCTTAAAGAGTCATCAGGACAGGCATGTGTCAAAGATAACCACAAGACAGGGCACTGAGACTTTTTCTGATAATTTAGGCCCCAATTTTGGTGACTCAGTAAGTCTTTTGCAGGTCAGATGTGAGAGGTCCCACTGGAGGCACCACAGGAGATTAAGAAGAATTAAGTACAAGTTTCTAACAGAGACAGAGATGTTTCTGAGTCATTCTAATGCTGTACCTAAAATGCATGCCAATTATTTAGATGAACACAGTTCATATAAAGAATATACTCATGGTCAGAAAATCTGGAGCATAAAGAAGAAAAAAAGTATTTCACTGATAGCAAATTGGAGATTACCAACGTACACAGAATTAAGTGATAATTAAGTTCTATGAACACAAAAAGGAAACTGCACTTACCCGTCACTCAGCCCGCTTTACCAAGCCGAGATTAGCATGCACATTGGCCACAATACAAGACCAGCTGTGATTTTCACAGTATCATTTGTTGACATTAATTGACAACATCTTATGTGTGCAAGCAAAAGTCAACATTCAAACAAAAACGTTGATAGTCATGGACTAAGGGACTCACACACTTATTTGTAACCTCATTAATGTCACATCTCTTTAGTTTTGTTTTGTTTTTTACATAAACTCACTCTGGGTTTAAACAGCGTCACAGTACCGGGACGCTCAGTGGTCCTAGTTTTATTAGACTTATACGGTTGATCATAATATTCTCCTGGCAAGGCTAGAACATGTAGTTGGACTTAAAGGTAATGTCCTTTCATGGTTTAAATCATACTTATCCAAGAGGTCTTTGTCCATCACAATGGGGAAATACTCCTCCTCTTTCCGTTGTGGTGTGCCCCAGGGCTCGGTGCTAAGTCCTACGTTATTTTCTTTAGACATGCTGCCCTTGGGAGTCATTTTCAAAAAGCATAACATCTGGTTTCACTGCTATGCCGACGACATCCAAGTCTACTTCCTCCTGAATCAGGATGTCCAGTCCTCATTAGTGCCTTTGTTCAACTATCTGCGGGAAGTTAAAGATGGGCTATTACAAAACTCTCTAACCCTAAATAAAAATAAAACGGAAATTAAATGTTTTGACAGTCCCATTCCCCTGGACCAGCTAACTAATACACTGGGGTCCTATGCCAGCCATCTCTCTTATACCGTTAGAAATCTTGGAGTGGTCCTGGACAGCTCGCTCAAGTTAGACAAACAAGTTGCCTCAGTTGTGAAAACGAGTTTTTACCAGCTACGTCAAATCTCCAAGGCAAATCCCCATATTCCACATAAAGACCTTTGAAAGCTTATCCATGCCTTCATTACTTCGAGACTAGACTATTGTAATTCTCTGTACGTGGGCCTCCAATTCTCTCTCCTCCAGTGTTTGCAATCAGTTCAAAATGCCGCAGCATGCCTCTTAACTGGCACCAGAAGGCATGAGCACATCACCCCAGTTCTAGCCAATCTACACTGGCTCCCTGTGGTCATTTTTAAAATACTTTTGTATGCTTTAAAAATTTTAAGTAACCTGGCACCCAGTTAACTAACAGACCTTCTCAACGTGTATAGCCCCAAGAGAGCGCTCAGGTCCTCTAACCAACTGCTCTTAGTGCATCAAAGGCCCCGACGAAAGACTAGAGGGGACCAAGCTTTTGTAATTGCTTTGTTGTAATCTGCTTTGCTACCTTGTGTGAAGCACTTTGATGGACACTGTCCTTTTGAAATGTGCTATAGAAATAAAATATTGATTGATTGATTGAAAATCCAATTTAATATTGTATTTACAATAAACAGCATTTACCAAAATACATATTTCAATATGAGTATTTAAGTATTTTCTGTAAAGCAAATAAAAATAAGTATAAGTCAGTGGTTAAACAAGTGGAACAATCCAACTGTGGAATAACACCAGAAATAGATTTTATTTTTTTACTTTTTTCATCCTGTGTAACATAATTCATTTTTAGCATATTCTAGATGCTAAACAGGGTTTTACTCAATTATACCATGCAGCTCAAGGAACTCTTGACCCATACTGACTGCTGTGCTCTGGCTAACAGAAGAGAACAGCAGGGCTGGGAACCTGGGATTTAGCAAAGGTCTGAACCCTGAGGCCCCCCAGCAGCAGCTGGGTCCAGTACCTCCGAGGGTCTCCCTTCAATTAACACCCAGCTGTTTTCCACAGCAGTGTGCGGTTCAAGGCCTCCCTGGTATCTCCACTTATACTACATTACACACTGACACAGCTTAGTTAGACTTTGCAGCAGCATCTATGAAATGGTTCTATGGCTGAATTTGAGTACTCATTAGTGATAGGTAGCATTTCCCCCAAGGAGAAAAATCTGCAAGAAGAGACCACGACAGGAGCCAAACTGGAAACTCTGACCTTCAAAGCGGCTCCGGCAGGTGAGGCAGATTAGATCGTTGCTTTGTAAGACTTGTAGGTACGAAGCTGCAGGCATGCGGTAAGTGCTGAGGAGTGCCTGACGTAAGTGACAGATTTAATACCAATGTATATGCCCCGTTGCCAAGACTAGAAGCTTTCATATCTTCAAGGAGGGTAACAGGCAGAAACGGATGTGGAAAAAAAAGTGAAGACTACAATGACTGCACTGATATGAGAGAGAGTGGTATTTCATCAGTTTTCAAGGCCAAACAAGAATCGCCGCAAAGTTAAAGCTGTTTTATATGATTGCATATCTGTAAAATGTTGAAAAAGAAACCTGTGTTTGTTACAGCTTTATGGGAGCATATTATTCAAAATGCTTGATAAAGTTAACTATAATCTCATGTCATGTTAAAAATTAGCAATATACATTCATATATGCATGGTAAACCGTTACAGTAGAAAGCATTTGGAAGAGGCAAAACTAGGAGAGGCTAATGCGAATGCTCACCAGTCTGAACAGCTAGATGAATAAACATGTCAATGTTTCTCATATGACTTTAAATGATCATAATTTTAAATGATCATGATTATGTGTTATATCAGTTATATCAAGAACCTAATTATGCTGCCCACAGTGCCACAGAAATAAAAAATCCTCTAATTGCCACCCACATGAGGCTCTGAGGCTTTCTTTAGGACCAAGTCAGTCCCTATTGACTCAATGTAAAAATGCCCGACTGAAAGAAGTAAAAACCAAGTTTACAGCCTGGTATATAAAAAAAAATTGTTTGTTTGTTTGTTTTTAGCTTCCTTTTTTATAACCACTGTGGAGTTATATTAGTAAGGCATTAGTAAGTTTCAGATTGTTACTGCTTTGACTGGGGGGTGTCCCAACAAAAACCATTAGATGACATCAGGGCAGCTATGTTGGTCTTTTATTTTGAGATTATGTTTTATACCGGTAATAAAAGCTGTTGACAGCATTAAGACACATTTGATAGACAGTGTTTAATATTTGAACCCAGTCCCAGCCAGTGCATGCTCTTCTTTGGCAGCCGTTACAGGTTGGATTTACTGAGATCGTGGGGAGCAC
Organism: Neolamprologus brichardi; assembly: GCF_056152115.1. Classification (NCBI taxonomy): domain Eukaryota; kingdom Metazoa; phylum Chordata; class Actinopteri; order Cichliformes; family Cichlidae; genus Neolamprologus; species Neolamprologus brichardi. The sequence goes on along the minus strand of NC_142119.1, from coordinate 4,838,787 downwards.
ACAATAAGACAGGCATGTCACTACAAGCCGGATAAGAAAAGAAAGGAAAGAATTTAATAAATAATAATAATAATAATAATAATAATAATAATAATGGATTGCATTTATATAGCGCTTTTCGGGACCCCTCAAAGTGCTTTACAATACCACTATTCATTCACTCTCACATTCACGCACTGGTGGAGGCAAGCTACAGTTGTAGCCACAGCTGCCCTGGGGCAGACTGACAGAGGCGAGGCTGCCATATCGCGCCATCGGCCCCTCTGGCCAACACCAGTAAGCGGTAGGTGACGTGTCTTGCCCAAGGACACAACGACCGAGACTGTCCGAGCCGGGGCTCGAACCAGCAACCCTCCAATTACAAGACGAACACCCAACTCTTGAGCCACGATCGAACACTGGAATAGAGAGCAAACCAATACAATTTTAAAGTAAATAAACAAATAAAAACTAACTAATTAATAAATGATCCCAGTAAGGCCTGGGGTGGTCCAAGGTGTAACGCTCAGCAGTACGTTTGACAGGTTTTTCTGCACTTCATCAAATCCAGGTTGTTTTTATACTTTTGGGGTGGACCCAGCTCTCTTACCCCCTGCTGCCTTCCCCTTGGGCCTGTGTCCTGTAAGGAATCTGCCTGATTATTTGCAGGCCTGCGAGTCTCTGCATGCCTTCCTCATCATTATATTTAACTCTTCTTATTGTATTGAAATCAGTTTTATGCATGTTTGCATGCATCTAAATGTATCATTATTGTCACCGATACCTACAATTCAATCTTATCTTTTGGTAAATGGTAAATGGCCTGTATTTGTATAGCGCTTTTACTAGTCCCGCCTAGGGACCCCAAAGTGCTTTACATGTCCAGTCATCCACCCATTCACTCTCACATTCACACACTGGTGGAGGCAAGCTACAGTTGTAGCCACAGCTGCCCTGGGGCAGACTGACAGAAGCGAGGCTGCCATCGGCCCTTCTGGCCAACACCAGTAGGCGGTAGGTGAAGTGTCTTGCCCAAGGACACAACGACCGAGACTGTCCGAGCTGGGGCTCGAACCGGCAACCTTCCGATTACAAGGCGAACTCCCAACTCTTGAGCCACGATCGCCCTTTTGTTACACTGAATCTGTTATTGAAATTGCTCAAACATGTATGCGGGTTTAACATGTGTTAATCAAATATTTACTCTCATTTGAGCACTATTATGGTGTGGCTGTGGCTATATCTGGCTTATTATTAGCTCAATATTCCCTTATTCCAAAACTGGATGATTTTGGTGTGATAGTTTGTAAATATTCATGTGATCCAAATGTGTCTGAAATTGATTTAGTATTTAATATTCCAATTATTATTTTGTATTTGTGGCTAGTGAACATGCTGTACTTTAAAGGAAGCTGCCTATTCTGACTGTGGGAAGTGACACAACTACCTCTAGTGGCACTTTTTCGGGTAAAGGAAAGGCTTTTAGAAGCAGCATCTGAAATCAGATTTAAAAGACCACATTCCTTTTTCTTTCTTTGTTTCATCCTTGCCTCTTTGTCTCATCTTAACAAGGATCAATAGGTGCTGCAACCGTACCCCAAATACGCTGGCAAATGTCTCGTTGGTAATTTTTAGCACAACCTGAAGATAAATGGGTGATCGTTTTATCACTGATGTCATCGTCAAACAGAAAATCAGCCTTCATTGAGTTGCGCTGAGAGTTTTGACTGACAGGTGAGCCCAGCAGGGGTTTTGTCCTGAGGGCAGGATCTTTAATGTTCTCTCTAAATCTAGATTGTTCTTTGTTCAGATGCTGAGAGGAGGGAATCACAGATAAAGAAGAAAAAAAAAGCACGGGGAAAAGAAATGTGTTCTGCATGACTAAATCCCATTTTGACATTTTTTCTTGACATAATTCTTTAAAATAGATAGCCTCATGTTTGGCTCATGATTGTTCTTAGTCATCGAAGTTGAAGTGTTTATTTGAAAATCATCGCCCAGCAGCTGTCAGAGCTGTGGTTTAGTATGTCATGCCTTTATTCAGTGTGGTTATCCAATTACTTAAGTGGATCCTGCAAATTCACCAGTTAATCACATGCTTCATCCTTAAACTGTAATACATGTTAGTACTTAAAATGAAATATCAACCAAGAAGACACTCTGTCATTACTTTTCACTTTTCAAATCAAACACACCATTAAGCTCTGTCTACAGGCAATAGATAACTTTCAGCAGCTTTTGTCCTTCCAGTGTCCACAAGGAGACAGTCAATGTTGTAGCTAGTGATGCAGGGTCACAAAAGACAAGACAAGTGCACTTTTCCTATTTTCTGCTTTTGCCTTTCTATGCTCCATTGGACAGTGTGGCTCTCACTGCGGAGCCCTGACACAGCTCTCATCCATCATTCTCACTTCATCTTTGACTTGGATCAGATATGCTTCCTTTAGTCTACTGTCCCAGACAGGAGACACCACTTCCCTAGTCCCCTTTCCTGCTTTCACCTTGTTATTTGAAATGTCTTACTTTCAGGTGAACTTGAGGATTTGAGTTTTGTGTTAACAATCAAATGCCTGATATAAACGAGAAAGAAATATTCACACTCTGATGGAATGTTTTGGTTTTATATTGCTAGAATTACAAGTTAAATTGTGAGGCCATTGGTTCACTAGTTTTGAATGTTATCAGCCCAGTGCACACTGCCATTAGGTGGTCTCCTCCACCTCCTACAAATTCATTATCACCTCATTCAATTGTGGATATTCTGCCTACCTCAGTGGGGTGGGGGGAGCAGTGGGTGGTATTTTCAGATTTAAAAAAATGCAAAAACATTTTGCATGTGGCGTGCAGAGGAGTCCCAGACGGACAGTGATACTAGACATGCATTTAATTTTACTTTTGTTTCATTTTGATGTTTACTTTTGGTTGTTTCACACATTTTTCTTGGGTTCTAGGATTACCAATAGAAAAAGTTTTAGATTAAAACATATGTTTTATGGCACAATCTGATGTCTATATATATATATATATATATATATAAACAATACAAATCATACTCTAACAGAAATTCAGAAAGGAAATAACCACATTTGATTTGATCACAGGGTTGTCTTTATGTAATTTTTTTTAACTATTCTAGGAACAGTGGGAAGAAACAGAAATACATTAGTTATTTAAATGTCGTAAAACTAAATACTGAATAAGTAAAAATGTGCAAAAAGACAAATTATTATTGTTATTATTAGTTTCACATTCATATCGCTATATAATTATGGAATTCTGTGAGCAGACGTTGCTGAATCTGCACCCCAAGCAGGCAGAAAGTGTACTTTAAGGTCCCTTGTGTATTTGATGAATTTTGGATTTGGACAGCCTTCAGCACTCATGGGGATTTACAGGGAATGTGGCCCAACCCATAAGTTGGTGAATCTGCCATTCTCTGTAATAAGGTGAGATTTGGAAACAGCTACGAGGGCTTTGGATCCGAGGGCTCGTAGGGAGTTAACACAGAACAGAGCGTTTATTCTGATATTTATTTATGCATTTTCATGAGCCACTGACTGCAAGGTGTTTCCTTTTATATTGTGCCCAAGCAATTGCTTAAATAATTGATGTAGTATATAATTGAGTGATATACAATTGCATACTGTTCAATCCAAGTATTTGAACAAGGTAGTATAGTATACATGTTTAATAGGATGTTAACAGTTGGTGTAACTTTAAAGTTAATTAAGTAACTAAATATTAACAGAAAACCAGACATTAAGGCAGCACACCTCTGTTTACTAAGCTTTGAATGGTGGCTTGCAAAGCAGGTAATTGGGTAATAATGTAGCCAATAGCGATAAATATTCAAAATAGAAACTTCAGTCAGTGTTGCTACTTTTGCTTTGTGTCTGGCTCTTTGCCCAGATGCAACAGCTCACACAGTAAAGGTACAAGGATATTATTTATTTAAAAAACACAAAAGTTGTGCTGTCAAATCAATCTGCACCTCTTTTGTTTCCATTTGGACTTTTGCAAGCAAAACCGATCCATGCTATCACATTTATGCTAATAAGCCAGACTGATTAATTCTTCACCAAAGATGAATGGAAACACATGGATATAGTCGGCATGCTGCATGTGTGACTTATTTTCTCCTGGATATGTCATGCAAACAGTTGTTCCCATTTTTCGGTTAACTGACATCTCAACAGAAAATAACACAAAGCCAGCTGTTGTTGCAAGCAAGCCTTGCATATTTACTTGACAACCACCAATAATCATGCAACTGGAACCAAATTTAATTATTCATTCAGTTTTATTTAGAACAAGCTGGAACATGCTGAACCAGTTTTCATGTATTAATTGCTCTGTCTGAAACTTAAACTTATCTTTTGCTTTTTCCTTCAGCAATCATTCCTTTTGGTTGGAACCATTCTGTATTTAGACATGTTAATACATAGTATGACTTACTGAAAGAGTCCCTTTGTCCTAAATTTTGACTAACCCAAGGAAGGTTGATATAGGATGCAAGAGAAATCATTTTTGGTTATATAGCATTAACATGTTACCAGAAACAATAAAAATCTAACCTTTTAAAGCAAGCAACAATGTGTGCAGTTGTACTTTTAATAAAGGCACAGCTGATCTTTACATGAGGTAACAATATGTTAGCATCAAGTTTAAGAGGAAGGACACACAATGTCACAGAAGAAATTCAGCCCAAAAAAGAAAACTGTGTCAAGCAGTGTTGAAAACAAGCTGGATGTTGTGTCAGATGAGTCATAGTCCCTTTCCGATTTGGCAGGGACAGAGTTTTAGTGGTTATCTCAAGAATGGCCTGAAACTCTTCAAAGACGACCCCGTGGCCAGACAGACAGTAATATATTGGCTCCTCGAAAAGAAGCTGACTTCAGACAGAGGGTAAAGAACCTGTCAGCCAAGGGAATGAAGGCCTGATTACACCTACATACCCACACCTGAGCCTTACAGCCTGGTACATACTGTGTAATATGGATAGATGCACACAATCAGACCCATGCTGGCAGAGCCTATGTGCATGGTGCACATGAGCACATATATAGGATTCTGAAATCCCACCAAAGCATGTAAGTTTTCATGACATCTTTTGTAAAGTAGTTGATTGCTTTACAACCTTTATATATCTGCGCACACACAAATACACACACGTTTCCTCTGGCTTTCTGGAAGACATAATTTAAGATCCTCCACACTTGCCTGCACACACAACAGTGCAACATTGTAATGTTTTTTTTTTTTTCTCAGATGACGAAGATAATATCTGAAAAGTTTTTATTGTGTGCCCAACACAAGCAGCAGTAACTCCATTCGCTTGTCAAGATCTATATTGAATAGCCTGTTCCTGTACCAGGCTGGTGTTGGCATAGTGAATTTACCAATACCCGATTTCTAACACCTCAAGAAAACAAGATAAGTTTGCAGTTTTCCAAGAGCATTGTCTATTGGTACTTCCTGGATTGCACTTTTCTCATACCTGGTTTAAATTAAACACTATTAGAGACATATCCTGTGCAGCACTATCAAACTAGAATCCAGGATTTCTTTACAGAGGTGTGTAAATGATACACTAGTAGCTTAGGCAACTAAGAGAGAGAAATGTACTCAACCAGCAGATGGGGAGACGGCAACAGAAAAAAAATGTTTCAGTAATTAACAAATAATATTTCAGTAGGTGACAGTAAAATCACAATACTTCAATTTTTAATTCAAATCAATTTTATTTATAGAGAACAATATCACAACAACTGTCACCTTAAGTGCTTTATATTGCAGAGTAAAGATACTACAAGAGAAATTCCAACAATCAGATCACCTTCTGTCAATCACTTGGCGACAGTGGAAAGGAAGAAACCTCCAGCTGAACCAGGTTTAGGGAGGGACAACCACCTACTGTGACCAGCTGAGCATGAGAGGAAAGTGAGATAGATATTATAACTGGTGTCATCATCTCATATTTCATGACTTTTCCTAAAATGGGCTCATTCACCTAGCCTTATACATCAAATACTGAATTTTGATGTGAGTGGGAAAGTAAAAATATGACCAATTTTACCCAGTACCGCTGAGGATGTTATTTTGACCCCCAGAGAAATTAACGTAAAAGCACTGCTGTACCACTCCAGGTTGCCTAGCAGCAGGATTGTTAACACAGACTCTGATGTGAAGGGTACTATGAAAGAAGACTCAAAGCTAACTATATGTGATTAATGAATAAATATATAGAGGACTATAGTTAAATAAAAGATGAAGGATAGGATTTTGAACCGGAGTAGAGCTGGACAGAGCAAGCAAAGTTGATGGCTGTGCCGAGCAGCAGGAGAACTGTAGCTGAAGTGAATAAAGTGTCTGGTTTGTGGGGAACTAATCCAAGCAAATAAAGAGTGAAATCTACACATACAGCAGAAAAAAGGTTTCAGGCCTGAGCAGGAGAGCTGAGAGGTGAAGCTTCAGACTGAGTTGTTTGGAAGCTGGATGAAAGACTGCATGTTTGCAGAATGTGGACGAGATGATAAACTTTGTTCAGTTCTACTTTTACAATATTTATTTAAAATGTGTTTCTTACATTTTCATAGCCAGCTGTTTGGTCAGTTTTGAAGTGCAGGCAATTGCCTATTCAATCTGTTTCACAGTAACCATTCTATGTTTATGCTGTCTTTTTTTTTTTTTTTAGCACAATTATTACCACACTTTATCCGAGACAATTTTTTACTATATTCATACTGTTAGACTAATGCAAAAATTACTTTTTTTGGTTCTGGTGACATTCCTGCAGTTTAACTAATTCATCTGACATCTGACATCATGGATAGATAAATCTGGGTGTCATCTGCATAGCAATGACAAAGATGCTTTGTCTAATAATATAATAATAATAATACTGCCTAAGAGAAGCATATATAATGGGCAGTGGGCTAGTTCTTATATAGCAGTTTTCTACTCTACATGAACACCCAAAAAGATTTATGCAACATGCTTCATTCGCCCATTAATACCCAGCCATAAAAGCACTTTATTCTATGCTTAAGTACTTTAGCTAACATTCACGCACATTCACACTCCGATAGATGAATCAGAGAGCAATGTGGAGTATAATACAAATACTGCCACCCTAATAATGTAAATAGAATCGGTCCCATTACAGAACCCTGAGAAACTCCATAATAAACTGCAGTATATGAAGAAGACTCCCCATTTACATGAACAAATTGGAGTCTACTATCTAGGTATGGCTCACACTACTACAACGCAGTACCTTAATACCTACATCATCCTCTAGTCTCTATAATGAAATATTATGGTCAACACTACTGAAAACTCCCCTCATGTCTAGCAGGAAACAAAAGTTTGAACAGCAGATGAATAGAGTAGCTGTGTTTACAAACAAGAGTAAACGATAATTATTTGAAACATATATTATTTTTATGATTGAACAATACAGCAGACAAAAAAGGAGAGAGAAAGTGGGATGGCCCAGGGCAGACTCAAACCCGAGCCCCTGCAGTTGCCTTTGATCATTTGCATTGTCTGCAAACTTATACCAGCCCACAAATTTGGCCATGTTTAAATTGAGCATTGCAAATCGCCATTCTAGCAATGCAGATATAATATGCAAAAACAATATAGCTCCATTGTATTATATTTAAAAAATAATACAATAGGGGAGAATAGAGTGTTTGGGAATGATCTTAGCATAACTAACCAATGCAGTCAAGCAGTAGCTTCTGTTGGGGTGTGGTAACAAACTTCCCAATTAGATTATTTGTGTATCAGTATAATGGTGGGGACATTTTGAGCACATTTGAATAATTATTGTGGGGTTTAGGCAAAGTTTGATTTGCCAAGGGGTATCCACACATCCATGCCTCTGCTAAATTATTTTTTCTTCCCTGTGGGGATAAAAATGTATCTCCCATTTAAACTCTGCACTTGAAAACAGTCTGCAACAATAAAATCAGAAAGTGACTTTCACTTTCAGTGCTCATAACTGTACAGATGAAACTGTGTAAAGGGAAGTGATAAGGATTGTGTTCTATTCTAACTTTTCAGTATGCCACCCTGCGCGCTGTTTAGTGCAAAACACCGATAGGATTGTTTAGTATAAACTACAACTAAATAAATACAAAATATGAAGGATTTTGAGCCTCAGATTTTATATGGATTCACAAAAACTCAGAAATATTCCTAATGTTTATCAAATAATTTTTTTTATCATGTACAGCTTATTATTTCAACTTGTTAAATCGCAGTAATACACCAGGCCTTAACACTGGGGTAGTTAAAGGCTTTCTTGAAGAAATGTTACTTATACAAAATGTGTTGGCTTTAGAACCAATGTAGCAGCCACATTTCTGTTTGAAAATATTAGTCCTAACCTGACCTTCATTAACTGCATCCATCACAAGTAACAACCTACACTGAAGAAAAAATGCAGTGACGGGTGAAACACCACAGAAAGAAGCTCAGTTTGAACAAGAATACTTGTTCAAACTGACCATGTTAGAAACTTTGGTGGAGGAGATAAAGAAGACAGAACTCTAACTCGTTCCTGCTGATTATTGCTATGCTTGACCTGAAGATGTAACCTGTAATTTTTAAAATGACAGAAAATTGAAAGCCTTCAACTTCTGTTTAATTTCTGTGGTCACTTACTGGGGAAACCCCAACAATCAGACGATTGTCCAACGGTTAGGGGTATATGACTGTGGAACTCACTTCATTATAATTTAAAGAATTGTATAAATTTACATTGTTTTAAAAAGTGTTACATGCTTAAAACGATAACTCAATATGAAGAATGTGAATGAAATTGGAGTTCATTGAAAAAGGATCCATTATAATTTTTTGTTTTATTTATTTTAATTTTTTTTTTTTCCTTGTTACTATGTGGAGTGGTATATTCTGATTGTAAATTTGTTGTTTGGTTTGGGTTAGGACCGGAGATAAATGTTAATGTTAGTTTGTTCCCTGATTTTTGGTGCCCACTTGTAATATAAATTGGATTGTAGATAGGGGGCAGGGTTTAATAAGAATATTTTCTTCTTCCTGCTCCTTTTCACACATGGTTGTAGTGCTTTTTGATAGAAAGTGCTGTTGGTTTGTTTGAATTGTTGTACCAAGTGTGAAATAAATAAAGAAATAAAGAAATGAAATGAACATTGTGATTGCTGGGGGATTATCAGGAATACTATAGGATCTTTACCTTACATTACAATGCACTTTGAGGCAACTGTTATTGTGATCAATGCGACACAGCTAAAGAAACATTAGCTGGTGCCCTCCAAGAAGCTCCAATCTGGTTTTGTAATCATAAGGTGATAAAGATATTATGATCTACTTATTAGCAGAACATTTGCTATCTGTACTCTGTAGATGAACATAAAGGCCATGACACAGTTTCAGCTGCAGCAGAAAGGAATGAAATGAAGGTAGAGTTTGAGGTAAGTTGACAAAATATCCAGTAGAGAATCCAGGGCCAGGCCCTCTGCTGATGAGAAAAAAAGTGGAAGGTTGGAGCAGCTCTCACACACATATGATCATTATGGGGTTTTTTGTTTTATTTTTGTTTTTTTTTTAGCCTCACAGTTACCATTCACAGAGTAAAAACCCATCAAGCATCAACATCTGTCCTTTGAGGTACTTTGAGACACAGGAGCTGTGTCAGAGACCAGAAATGTACTGCAGGACATTTTGTGTGAGAAATGAAGAACCATCACTGTGAGCGATTCAGGTAGAAGTTTTGATTTAAAAACACTCACCCTTGATTCTTCAAATATTCATTTTATTCAAACCAAGTACACACATTTCTGTTATTATCTAAAGTGAACAGAAATGCAACAATTCTGAATCAATAACAGTCTTACTTCAAGCATCCAGACAGATTCATTAGATGGTATCAGGTTCTGAGTTTAGAGAGTCTGACAGGATGCTGTTACCGGAATGTAGAGTGTAGCGGGGAAAGAATATATGTAGCAGCAACACATAAGCATATCAGTAGAATAGGAAACGGGTATGATTGTGTTTTTATTATTTGAGATAACACATTTTGGGGATTAGCTTGTCAGCTCAGCAGTTACAAATTATTGCATATCAGTATCAAAACTCAGGTCCTCCAGAATAGGAGTGTGTTTGGAATATAGTGCAGGTACTCTTTTCATTAGCATCCCTGAAAGCATGACTCTCCTCAACAGAGTTTAGTTCACCTCAACTCAGCTGCTCTATGCTATCATTAAGCTTTCTGGTTACTTTTGGGGAGTTACTGCTGACTTCTGTTTACTTAAATAAACTAGATCCATCAGGCCGAGAGATAATCTCTCCAGCGTGTCCTTGATCTGCTTCTGGGCCTCCTCTGGGTGGAACATGCCCAGAACATCTTATCCTTGTCAGATGCCCAAACCACCTCAAATGAGTCCTTTCAATTTGGAGTCTCCTTGATGACCAGATTCCTCACCCTAGCCACCTTTTGGAGAAAGCTCATTTCCACCCGTTGTATCCGCAATTTTATTCTTCCCGTGATTACGCAAAGCTCCTGACCGTAGGTGAGGTTAGGAACATAAATTGACTGGTAAACCGAGAGCTTCTCTTTTACGTTCGACTTTCTCTTCGCCACAACAGACTGGCACAGCGTCTGTATCACTGCAGTCGCAGCACCAATCCATCTGTCAATCTCCCGATCCCCTCTCCTCACTTGATCCCAAGATACTTAAACACCTTCACATGGGTCAGTAACTCGTCCCTGACCATAAGTGGGCACTCTACACTTTTCTGGCTTAGGACCCTGGCCTCAGACATGGAGGTTCTGATTCTGATTCCCACCACTTCAGTGCGAGCTGAAGGCCACCATCCAATGAAGCCAACAGAACTACATCATCTGTGAAAAGCAGAGATTAGATTCTGAGACCTTCTGAAATTCTGTCCATAAAATTATGAATAGAATTGGTGACAAAGGGTAGCCCTGGCGGAGTCTGACACCCACTAGAAATGAATTACTACTCTATGCTGACCAATAGGGATTGAAGACACCCCATACTCCAATAACACTTTCCACAGAAAACACTGAGGGACATGGTCGAATGCCTTCTCCAAGTGTACAAAACACGTATAGAGTGGATGGGCAAAGTCCCATGCCCCCTCAAGTATCTTGAAGAGAGTAAAGAGCTGGTCAAGTGTTCTGCAACTGGATGAAAAATACATTGTTCCTCCTGCATCCGAGGTATGACTAATGGACGGACTCTCTTTTCTAGCATAGACATTCTCAAGGAGGTTAAGGAATGTGATCCCCTCATAGTTGGAACACGCCTTCCTTTCCCCCTTCTTGAAGATTGGCACATCAGGGTAGGGGTTCCAATCTAGAGGTACCCACTCTTCATCTCCGAGCAACATTGTAGAGGTGTGTCAACCAAGACAGTCATACAACATCCAGAGCCTTCAGGAACTCAGGATGAAGTATTTCTTCCTGACGCTCAACAATATCCTCAGTTCAAGTCAGCAGAGCTCCATCCAGACTAGACAGTGCAGGGAGAGCACTGCTTGCCCCTCCTGAATCAGCTAAGGGTTTTCCAGAATCTCTTCGAAGTCTGAAAGTCTTTTTCCATGGCCTGTCCAAATTCTCAAAGTAAAACTTTTGTGAGAGTGACACAAAAGAGAAGGCACTTTAGAGGTAACATTTCATTTCACAGAAAATGTGAAATATAAAGTATTTTCTTTAAGTTTTAACATATAAACATTTAATAAAAGCTAACTCTGAGCTTGACCTCTTTTTTTGCTAAGCCAATTTAACCAGGGTCATCAGTGCACTTTCTAGATTAAAAAGCACAGATTAAAATACATTTTAAAATGCTAAATAAATGTCAGTAAAGCAGCCATAAAGTAACATCAATACTGTTCATTTTTCAAAAACTGAGCTTTCAGTGTTGTGCTCTAAGTGAGCAGGGTACCTCAAGCCTTTCCGGGTGTTTGTAATTGAGGAGGACAAGAGGAACCGAGTATGGCAGACATCAAGTATCTCTGCAACTCTCAGAAATGAGCAAATGAAATGCACACCCTCCTTTGTCAACACAGTTGGAGACAAGTCTTCTATTTTGAGTCAGGATGTAGTAAAAATGGTGGAAAGGTTATTATGACTGAGATTTGAAACTTAGGGGTCATCTGAAGTGCAGTTTGCTTTCATTGCACTTAACTGTTTCTGGAAAGAGAGATGGGACAATTGTGAGAGAACATTTAGAAAAAAGTAAACTGACAATTGTTACAAAGTACTGGCTTTACTGTGGTTGTAAAGCCAGTACTTGGTCAACAATAGAAACATCAGAGTCTCACAGATGTGTTATCAGTTTTGTGAATCACTTTTGTTGTAAGGTTTAAGGTTTAAGACATAAACCTGGCAAATTGATTCAATTTTGTAGTGGTAGTTGAACATGTTTATACTGTAGATTACACCACCGGGAATGAACAAATGGTGCACACTTCTTATTACCAACTTTTTTGTCTCTGTTTATAATCTGTAAGCACAGTTGGCAAGCAAATACTACACTATATATCTTACAGTACAAATACTTTGTTCCTGTTTTTCAGTAGAATTTTTAGGTACCTGCACTTTGATTCTGTATTTATTTTTCTAACTTTTTATTTTTTGTCCTTACAGGTTAACACAAATATCTGTATTCTGTGTATCTATCTATGTATCTCTACTCTTTACACTTTTCACATATTGTTAAACGTCTTGTAAAACCAACTGAAGTTGAACATTATTCAAAGGTGGCAGTTTAGTGCAGGATAAACAGATTAGTTTGCTGTACTCTGATGAACTTAAAGTAAAATGCTGCACTTGTGCACGGTGGCTGTGTTGCTCATGGTCAATGTTAAAGTACATCAACTACGACAGAAATTAATCTGAATCTAGGCGGATTGTGCTTAGATTCATTCATTGAATTGAACTTTGAACTGTTGCATCATAGTGTTAATGTAGGGAATGATAATTAGTCAAGATAGTTTGTGAAACATCTGCTCACATCTTGTAGAATTCAGATGTGTAAATCCACAAAGAGCTGTAAACCTCCGAGCACCAGCAGCACAGGTCAGCTGATTAAAGCTTGAACACAAAGAAAATCTGCTGGAGCTCACAACCAACATGACTGAGTAAAGAACTTTGATCAGTATTTCAGATTTTATATTGTTTTAAACAGGATTATTCAGAGTATTTTTAACACAAATATATGTACTTCTGCTTATAGTAAAGAATGTATGGTTGCCATCACTGTAGCTATGAGATCTTCAGATCCTCTTTAGGCAGCACAGAATATTTTTAAAGCCTTTTTCTGTTTCCTGCAGTTTCTAATTTACATAAAGATACCCACTCTGACTCTACACACAGATTCAAGCACACATACAAACAACTAATATCATTAAAGGTAATTGTAAATACACTCTATGAATAATATTCATACCATTTGAATAAACACTAAAGGATACAAGATGCACACACTTAACACGTATCTGTCATTCACACATACTGTGAGGCAATTTAGCCCAACCACACACACCCTCGCACACAATCGCCCTACTACTATCTCTGTTGGTGTTCAAAATTCCCGTGGAGTTTATGCTTCCGGAACCCAATTATGCCTCACTAGCAAATTAGCCACCATTAGCGAGGCACCAGCATGCATCTCCGGGGGAGAAAGAGAGGCCTTTATCTCGTCTTATGGCCTGCTTTCCTGCTCACCAAAATACTGATTAGCTCATAATTCACACTAATGCAAAGGCAATTGCACTTCAACTCTCCACACTCTCATAATAGTCAAGCGTGTGCTGGAGATATTAAGATATTAGATAGCTTACACCATTATGTGTTGTTTTTTTTTTTGGAGCGGGTTCAGTTCTTGAGTTAGCTTTCTTGTACATATATGATCTAGTGTCACATTATTTCAGGTTTTTCGAAATGCATGAGTGGAGTAAGAGCGAGAGAAATAGATTTGTGAATAACTCCAGTGAAATACCTGTATTAGCTGAAGTTAATGTACCATGAATGTACTGAGAATCCACGGGACATTATCAGTATATGGCTATATGTTTGCGAAAAATATCAGATTACAGAAGTAATATTTACCACAAGCGCAATTCCTCTTCAACTGTGCATGACGGGCCTTTTTATAGACAAATAAAAGCATAAATAATTATAGTTTTTTGGAAAAAGCTTTTACACTAATTCTAGATAATATGACACACGGACACGGGGATGCTAATGTCATTTTACTAAAAAGACTAAAAGCTTAGAAATATTTTCTTTGTTGGATTTTTGGGCACTGATAATAGTCTGCAAGACATCAACAAGAGTGTGTTATGCTTCAGTTTAAATGTGGAACCAAAGGCAAAAAGTTGACTTTATTTTAAAGCTAATAATAAAAGTGAAACTCAACAAAGGTGACTGAATCAAAAGGTACAAAACTAAAAGCCTCACAAGGAACAGGAAATAGGGTTATGGAAAGCTGACACAACGAAATACAGTAAAACAAACAGTCCAACAGAGACAAGGAGGAAGACAAAGAGGCAAGAGATACAAGTTAAAGCATCCAAATGGTAATACAGTGTAACTAAAGCACAACATACTGGAATGACAATAAACCAGAAGCAAATGAAAGAAAGCGCTAATTTAAGGGAAACCCACGTTCTAAAAAACAAAACCAAAGACTCAAAATTTTCACAAGAAGTCAGACTCATTAATAAAATGATAATGAAAAATATATGCTATGAGTGTTTTCAGAAACATTTAAAACTCTATGCCCGTTCTCAGTTAAAACTCTTTACTTTGCTTAGTTGTGATCCCTTGGTGTCGCATGATAATATACTGCACCATTTAGTGTGATTTATTTAAACTGGACATTTACCATAATTATATTATTATTATTATTATAAACAAATGCTTAATGCTTAAATAAACAACAACAAATAATAATAAAAAACAATCTATAGCCTTGCAAAACTAACCAAACCAAATAGTTTTATTGTCTAAACTTATTAAAAACTTACAAGCTTTGGTTAAAATTACTGTGCAAAGCTGTTGTTTCTGTTATTTTGACTGTTCTGTTAAATTCCATAAAGCAAAGGCTCAGTGGCACTATTCCAGGGAGGAGGATTTTGTCAGCAAAAAATGGAATATAAAGCACCAGAGTTTGTGCTGCCAGCAGTGGTAGCTAACACAGCAGCCTAAAGCAGTGTATTGTGTTTTACCATAATTCTTGTTGTCCAGGATTTGCTGAGACTGTTCCTTTTTCTGCACTTTGGGAAGTAGGCTATTTTCCAAAACTGGAAATTCTGGAGTACTTTAGTATGTTGGCAGATCTGTGTCCATCTAACAGACGTGAGTCTAATGTTTACTCTCTTTCTTTGGTCTAGTCTCCACCAAATCAGAGGGAAAAGATGGCTCTCGGGTCGCTATTTGCTCTTTTAATTTTGTGTGGTTTGACACTATGGCCATTCTGGGTAACAGAATTAACTATTAATGTAAAAAATATTAATTAGAACAGCTTTAAGCCAACTTGAAATTGTTAATTAATTTTGCTAAAGTTTTCAAGTTGGATTAATTAAGAAGTGCTGACTCATTTAAGTCATCACCGTTAACTTATTCTGCAAACAACGTGTGGTAATTTCCAAAGTAAGTTCCAAAATGCAACCTTTTTTTGCCTACATAACAGCTGTACAGGTAGAGTTGAGTTTAATCTCAAATGTATAAGGTGGAACAGAAAATACCCTTTCTTTAAATTCTACCATTTTAAGTACCAAGACATAAAATCAAGTCCTTAAAATTAGGTAAGTACAACTTCAGGTGAGCTACAAAAAATTACATATTACACAATGTCATTATTTACTCGACCAAAAGAAGAAAAAAAAAAGCCAAAATCCAGAAGCAATATAGGAATAAAGAGGGTAAGTAACAGCTAAAAGCTGCTAACGAGATGCATGTGTTTCACTGATCATCAAGTGTGACCACCTCTACAGGGTGGGCCATTTATATGGATACACAGTAAAAACATGGGAATGGTCATGAAAGAATAAAGTTACGTTGAAACCAAGCACACCATTGTTTTTCTTGTGACATTACCAATAAGTTTGATGTGTCACATGACCCTCTTCCTATTGAAAAAACAAAAGTTGTATCCAAGATGGCCGACTTCTAAATGGACACCATGGTCACCACCCATCTTGAGGAGTTTGCCCCCTCACATATACTAATGTGCCACAAACCTTTAATATCACCAGCCATTCCCATGTTATTACGGTGTATCCGTATAAATGGCCCACCCTGTATAAAAGCAGAGGTTTATCAGTTTACAGGTCAATCTATGGACTTGTCCAAACAATCTTAAGTTCATTATTCTGCAATGAGAAAGAAAAGACAGTCTTACCAGGAGTGAATGTCCCAGCAAAGTGACATGTCAGACCATAAAATGCTCAGAAATTACAAAAAATCAAAGCTTGCGCTATATCTCAGACTCTACAGGCCTCAGTGAACATATTAAGTGTTGAAGTTTATGACAATAATACATTTAGGAAAAGACCGAACAAGTATGAATTGTTTGGAAAGATTTACAGGAAAATGTTTCTTCTCTCTATCTATAGGACATGGCAGTGTTAGAGCTGAAAATGATGCTGTTTTTATTATTTTTCTATACACACAATGCAATGTGCTCATAAACGAGTTGGCGCTTCGTGTTTTGAGGGTCAAAAGCCACGTCCAGCGCTATGTTTGGGCTGAAATATTGACATGGCATGCTTGAGGGTCTTTTTTGCTATGTGCTTACAGATCACACTTGATAATGGTTAGAAGGATATTCTCTGGACCAAAGGGAGTCCAAACAGAATGTCCTGAACCAGATATATAGAATCAGTACTAGGATAATATTAAAATAATCAAGGCTAGTCCAGGAGGTGTTTTCATGTCTGTCTTTGGGAAAAAGGAGCAGATAACGAGGTTGGGGGTGAGCGAAGAGGAGACAAAATGGAGACATCAGGCTGGTTCTGGAAGAAGACAGACATAATAATAATTTGTTGTTGTTGGGTTATAAAACTTGTACAGGGTCATCCTTGGTGTGAAGACAGATGGCTGTGTTCACATCGAGGTCCAGCGCTGTAACTGCCGAAGCAAGTTAAATCTTTTTAAGTAACAGATATTTCTCCTGTGCTTCCTTCTGAAGAAATCTGAACACAACAGCAGCACACTTTGGGTTTGCAAAGTTGCATCTGAACAAACCATAAGACTTTTAAAACAGGGAGCAAAGTGTCAAATGTTTGACATATGGCAAAAAACAAACACAGCATATCACTCCAAACATTTCATACCAGCTGTGAAACACGGTGGTGGAGGGCTCTTGATTTAGGCTTGCATTGCAGCCACAGGTCCTGGGCACCTTGCTGTCACTAAGTCAGTCATGGCCTCTGTATACCAAAGTATTCTACAATCAAATGTGAGGCACTTTCTGTGTCAGTAACTTCAAGTTATTGCAGAAAAAGATGGTTCTCCAAGCTATTGAACCATGAGGTGTAAAGGTTTTTGCCATTTTCTGTATTTTGGATTCATTTTCTATCCATCTGACCCTAGACAGGGTGGACTAACACCAAAGCCATGTCCACACTAATACATTTTTGTTTTAAAACGCATCTTTTTTTCTCCATTTTGGCCTTCCGTCCACACTGAGATGGCGTATTTGGTCAAGGAAAGCTGAGCTTTTTGAAAACGCTCTCCAGAGCGGATACATTTGAAAACGCCGCTTTCACGTGGCAGCGTGGACAGCGAAGCTGGAGCCTATTTCAAAACAATGACGCATTTTAGTCATGTGTTGCAGTCATGTGACCAATTAAACTAAGATTACGGAGGACATTATACAGCAGTTGTTTTGTTTGCTCTCAATTTTGACAGCCCTATTAAAGATTAATATCAGTTTGTTATATGCTCCACTAGGGCTGTTCGATATAACGATATATATCGGATGACGATATAAAAACGTCTATCGTTTCATTTTACGCTATCGTTTGTTTCGTGGTGTCGCAAAATAAACTGTTTACGGCAATATTTTTTCATGGTTGTGATGGTCACTGTAGTGGCTATATTAATTTCCTAAAGTTCTCTCTTTGTCTTATTTTTAATATAACCACACTACAGATGGACAAGCGCCTGTTTTTATGCATTGTTGTTAGCAACAACGACCGCAAAACCATCGCGTGTCCGCTGGTTTAGTTTCCACATTAACCTTTCACAATAAAGCTCAAGATCCTGTTGAGACTTTTCAAAATAAACTGAATCACCTGAAAGATGCAGAGTGTTTACGGATGAGAAGCAAAAAAGAGCCGTCAGGTGCTAAAAAATAAACCTTTGACTCAAACGTTAGAACAGGCTTTTCCCCGCAGCACGCCGTGTAATAAATAATCACAAAGAAAACAGCGGCCGTTACAACTTACAGTGGGGCAAAAAAGTATTTAGTCAGCCACCGATTGTGCAAGTTCCCCCACTTAAAATGATGACAGAGGTCAGTAATTTGCACCAGAGGTACACTTCAACTGTGAGAGACAGAATGTGAAAAAAAAATCCATGAATTCACATGGTAGGATTTGTAAAGAATTTATTCGTAAATCAGGGTGGAAAATAAGTATTTGGTCAATAACAAAAATACAACTCAATACTTTGTAACATAACCTTTGTTGGCAATAACAGAGGTCAAACGTTTACTATAGGTCTTTACCACGTTTGCACACACAGTAGCTGGTATTTTGGCCCATTCCTCCATGCAGATCTTCTCAAGAGCAGTGATGTTTTAGGGGTGTCGCTGAGCAACACAGACTTTCAACTCCCGCCACAGATTTTCTATGGGGTTGAGGTCTGGAGACTGGCTAGGCCACTCCAGGACTTTCAAATGCTTCTTACGGAGCCACTCCTTTGTTGCCCGGGCGGTGTGTTTTGGATCATTGTCATGTTGGAAGACCCAGCCTCGTTTCATCTTCAAAGTTCTCACTGATGGAAGGAGGTTTTGGCTCAAAATCTCACGATACTTGGCCCCATTCATTCTGTCCTTAACACGGATCAGTCGTCCTGTCCCCTTGGCAGAAAAACAGCCCCATAGCATGATGTTTCCACCCCCATGCTTCACAGTAGGTATGGTGTTCTTGGGATGCAACTCAGTATTCTTCTTCCTCCAAACACGACGAGTTGAGTTTAAACCAAAAAGTTCTACTTTGGTTTCATCTGACCACATGACATTCTCCCAATCCTCTGCTGTATCATCCATGTGCTCTCTGGCAAACTTCAGACGGGCCTGGACATGCACTGGCTTCAGCAGCGGAACACGTCTGGCACTGCGGGATTTGATTCCCTGCCGTTGTAGTGTGTTACTGATGGTGACCTTTGTTACTTTGGTCCCAGCTCTCTGCAGGTCATTCACCAGGTCCCCCCGTGTGGTTCTGGGATCTTTGCTCACCGTTCTCATGATCATTTTGACCCCACGGGATGAGATCTTGCGTGGAGCCCCAGATCGAGGGAGATTATCAGTGGTCTTGTATGTCTTCCATTTTCTGATGATTGCTCCCACAGTTGATTTTTTCACACCAAGCTGCTTGCCTATTGTAGATTCACTCTTCCCAGTCTGGTGCAGGTCTACAATTCTTTTCCTGGTGTCCTTCGAAAGCTCTTTGGTCTTGGCCATGGCGGAGTTTGGAGTCTGACTGGTTGAGGCTGTGGACAGGTGTCTTTTATACAGATGATGAGGTCAAACAGGTGCCATTCATACAGGTAACGAGTGGGGGACAGAAAAGCTTCTTACAGAAGACGTTACAGGTCTGTGAGAGCCAGGGATTTTCCTTGTTTGAGGTGACCAAATACTTATTTTCCACCCTGATTTACAAATAAATTCTTTACAAATCCTACCATGTGAATTCATGGATTTTTTTTTCACATTCTGTCTCTCACAGTTGAAGTGTACCTCTGGTGCAAATTACTGACCTCTGTCATCATTTTAAGTGGGGGAACTTGCACAATCGGTGGCTGACTAAATACTTTTTTGCCCCACTGTATGTCTAAAAATGTATCGTTTCATGCATCAGTTAAAACACTCAACTCCAGGTACGCGACGCCCAGCTGGAAACACTTCCCGCAAGACAAGCTGCCCGAGATTCACAGAATTTACAGAAAATGTTACATTTTTGTGATTTATATCGTTATTGGACGATAGATGTCTTAATATCGGGATATGAGATTATGGTCATATTGCACAGCCCTATTAAAGATTAATATCAGTTTGTTATATGCTCCACATATCTTTTCTTCAGATTCTTTAATTCTCACTCACTTTTGCAACTTTATACTTTTGTGTTAATCGCAGCAACAACTCAGCCTAATTGTCAATCCATTTAAAAAACTTGGTGCTTTTCCTCAACATTTTGCCGCAATGTTTCAAAGAGCCGGAAAGTAAATAAACGGCACACAGAAATGACGCAGGTCTTACACTTCACCCATGCATACAAGAACATAACGTTTTCGATCGTTTCAGTCTGGATGAACAACTGTTCGGAAAAGCTTGAAACGTGGACGCGGAGTGTTTTTAGATGAAAAATTTCAAATTTATCTGGATTAGTGTAGGTATAGCCCAAGAGGCAGGGAATTGTTTGCACTCACATTCACACCTATCAGCAATAGCCAACCCTATTATCTTCATGTCATTAAACTATGGGAGGAAGTTGAAGTACCTAGAGAGATTCCACTGTAGTTTTTGCTAAGTAAATAATTACACTGTTTTTTGTTCTGAGGTTGCATTTACCCCCTATTAAAGCATGCGAATGACTAGATGTGTTTTTAATATATTCTGTTATATAGAACCTTAGAATTAAAAGAGTATATTTTCTTTTTACCACCTTCTTCTAGTCTCTGCTTCTATTATCAGAAATAATTGCCTTCTTTTGAATATAATTAAACTAAATAATATTTACCCCAGGTTGCTCAAAGCACCAAAAGTATGATAGGGAAACTCAGCAGTGGTGTGCCTCTCCAGAAATCACGACCTGGTAATTCAAAAAAATCCAAACACTCTACAGTGATAAGTTTCTTGTAGGTTTTCACTGTCCACATCTGCCAAAGAAGACGCTCGCAGCTAACTAACTTTGCAGCTCAGTCAGAGGGGGCCCCACCATTGTTTACATTCCGTTACACCATCACTAACAAGAGCCTCTTGTCACGGGCAGATGCAGAGTGATACAGCTAGTGGGTGTCGTTCAGTAGAAAGAAAATAGTTTCTGCATGAAACTGCTGACAAGGGCTGGCTCTTTTAGGCAGCACTTTTGTCTTTTGTTTTGTTTTGTTTTTTCAGTTGCTGCAGAAGGTGTTCATTTTTCTGGATGCACGCACAGCATGAACTCATAACCTGAGGAGTGGTGATGTACACAACTGACCTCCAATGCTCCTGTCACTCACTGAGGATTCTCCGCGGAGAAGAGACACCCTACTCGTCAGCACTACATGACAGAAAAACGTTAGTCAGAAGGATACAGAAATACTACATTACATTAAGCAGCTGTAAAATCAGCTGTTCCAGACATTTTTTATAAGCAAGGAACCCAGTTTTTACTCATATACTCTGACAGACTACAAATTAATTACTTGTTAATCACATTAGTGTTATTTTTGCATTTGATTTTTGATCTTTTATATCGCCATTAATTATGCACATAACCTTTCTCTAGTGCATTTGAATTTCATAGCCTTCACAAGTATTTAGCTTGATGTGCAGTGGATTATATAGCAAGCTGTAAAAACCTTGATTTAGAGTAATTCTTTATTTTTCACTGAAGTTTTTGCCTCACAGAAGATAAACTCTCCAAAGCTAAAAATCCACCTCATACTATGCTGAATATTCCTCTGAAACACATCTGTCAGCATATGCGGACGGCAGGAGCTCTCCTTTGATCAAGTGTCACGTTGGATGGCACTTGCTGTAATATGAAAATGGAACGAAAATTCAATTATCCGTGGCTTTGTTGTTGCATATTAATTATGCCTCAAAGTGGAAGTGGCAAAGAATTGTATGATGATGGATTTAAATAGATTCCAGAGCTATTGGGTGAATGTATTAAGAGTGCTGAGGGTGTTTGTATGCTTGTTAAGGAAAGTGAGGGTTTACACACATTTGTTTAAACAAAACCATGTATGCAGCCTAATAGAGATCAGTTACTGCAGAGGTCAACAAGGCTCTCAGGGGCTGGTGTCTCTTTGAAATCCAGAAAACATGAAGGGACTGTCATCATTTTAAATATGCTACTTCTCTTACTTTAGTTACTGACTCTAATATACTACTTTAAGATAGTCTGTCCTCTCACACAAACCCACAAAAAAGCCCTTTGGCTTCAGTGTCTTGACATATCTACTTATGCCTCCTCATCACATATGGATACTTGTGAATGGACCCTGCGGCATCACATTTAATAAACACACTGGATCTTTTCAACATCTGATTTTTAAATCAAACCAAAATCTTTTCTTGGAATAAACCAAGTTCTAGTCCCCATAACCGAACACGTTGGTGAAACCGAAAGTATCTCTGCAGGGGCAAAATCCTCTAACAGACCACATTTGATATCTTGGCATTAGATTGCAGGGATTTAGAAAGGGGATAATTTAAAGCTATTAGTGAGGAATAAACAGCTATCGTGTACACATCTTTTATAGTTTTGTTTGTTTTGTTTAATAATGACTTTCTGAATTGCATTTCGTCTGCCTGGTGGAACCTCCCTTCTACTGCAACGAAACAAACATTTGTCCCTTTGATACCTCAAGCACAGATACAGCAGATGAGTAAATACCCGCATTCGTCAGTTTTATAACTCTAATTAAATAAGTTACTCAAGGACATGCTCAGGAATAAACATATAAATTAAAACTTTTCATCCAGCTGAAATAAGAGGAAGACTGTTTTCCTGCAAGCTGTTGTCATAAAACTGAAACGAACATTTAGAGCTTCCGACTAATATTATTTGATATTATTGTTTTTCAGTTCCAGGAATTCATCCAATGGAAATTTTCACACTGCTTTCACAGGAAATGTGCCATATGACCCATGTGAGTTCTATACAAAAGGGCATCAGCTGCAGTTTCTTTGAATTTCTGCAAACTTTCTCATTTGTCAGGGTGTAAGGGTTATGCTGACATACTCTCATTAATCTGAACAGGGATCATCAACAGAAAGCTTTGACAAAACTATCCAAAGGGCTTCTGGCTTGAACTAGCAAAGGTTGTCTTGAATGCTTATCAGATATGACTTTTCACAATATTCCCAGCTCGTATCTTTACAGACAGTTTGGGTTCTTCATGTTAGTGCTTTTGTAGTCCCTTTGAACAACAATTATCTTATTCCTAAAATATAAGAAGCAACACACTCCACTATCAGTCTATCAAGTTACGGTTCAAGTTTCCTAACCCCTATAAAGTTACACCCCAGTTTGCTGACTCTGGCTTTAGAAACCACTCATCAACTGTTATCAAAGGGCCTTAAGCATTTTCTCCTTTTTACCACCCACTTGCAGTGCTGTTTAAATTCATTAGATATGATGGAGTCTTTGAAGAGACTTTTCATCACTTTACATTGATGTGCTATTGCTTCCTTCCATAAGCATTTACTGTTCACCCCAGAGCCTTTCATGAGAAGCACACTAATCAATATCTGCTTCTATTCCCTCCCTCTCGCTGCAGATTTCAAGACAAGTTTAGGCTAAGGTGATATCAGGAATGGAACAAAGTCACTTGAAAGTAATTCAAACTTTGCCAGAGGCAACTAAACTGTCTGACATCTCGACTCAATGAAAGAGACACGGTGCAAAAGAGAAGAAATATGCAGTTTTTCTTTAAGGTTAAAAAAGTAGCTCAAGCTAAACCTTGGTAAGTTTTGCAGTGTTGCATTGAGCAGCTGAGGTGTGCATAGTTCTGTGTCTGTCTGCAGCATTTTATCAGCAGTTTACTGAGATTCCCTTCTGTGCGTTTCTGAATGCATGCTCGACATCATGGTGCTGTGGGGTGTTCTTGCTGTTCCCATGGACCGTCAGGCTTACAAGTTTTAATTACATCCAACTTAACAAGACAAGACTTATGCCAATTGTAATTAGTACCTAACAGAACAGATCACCAAGGAGACGGCGAGTGTTGTAGATGTTAATGATAGAGCGCTTTATCTGCCTAAACACATAGATCGACTGATTAAACAATATATATATATATATATATATATATATATAAATAAATAAATAAATAAATAAAAACCCTCCAACACTAGATGTCAAGCCACCTGACAAATGGCTGTGTTGCTGTTCGGTGGATAGGTTACGTACACATGCTGGAATGTAATGCGTAACCCGACCTGCTCCATCGTTCAGATAAACATCGGCAAAGTCGTGTTGCCTTAGGCTCGACTCCTGTGGAGGTCAGGTCCAGGCCTGCAGCTGTCTGGCTCCTGTGCCTCCTGAAAGTCTCAGTCGTGTGCCAAGATGTGAAAAAGCTGTCTTTCATCTTGTACCACTTAATTCTTTTAGGTTCCCTCCTCTCATTCCTTAAACTAATTTCATGGGTCTTATACTGTACATCTCATCTCACTGCAGAGTCTTTGCAGCCACTTGAGACAGACACGTCATGTCGCAGTTTAATTTGAAAAAGCAGACTCTGCTGAGTTCCAGGCTAACCATGGAAGAGGCAGTTTTTTCCCCTTTAATTCAATCTATTATTGCAATTATTCCAAAGCACAAACATGTGATATTCACTTGTCAACGTTTGGCGGCCATAGAACTAACCTTATGATCTCTGTACAATTAAAAATAAGGCATGTTTTACTTTTAAGGAAATTACTTTCACTGGAAACAAAAGCCGTTGGTTGGTTGGAAAATATACATCCCAGACTTTTCACATGCTTCTGTGCACCTCAAAGAAGCGTAGTTCTGTCAAATTTTGAGTTCCTCTGTCTTTTGTCATGTTAACCAATCCTTGTATAACTTTTTAGTCCGGCCTGCAGTCTGCTTTATTATTATACTTAATCATTGTCAATAATGGGTCCCATTCAAATATGAGGTAAACCAGCGAGGTTTCTCATCAACATTTTCTGCTTCACTCAGTATACTACAGGATTTTTCCACATATTAAGTTTGCTATTTCCTCAATGTCATCCCATGTGAAGCAATTTTTATATAAACATATTATGGCCCCTGCTTTAAAAAAAGGTTGAATTTAAACCAAGGAAGCTCTGTAATTTAGTGAAAGCATGCTTAATATTATATATGTGGAGCAGGTTGTGTAACACATTTAGCCATGCGCAGGCTTCAGTTCCTATTTAGTGGCTTAACAGTCACTGAACACTGTCCAAATTCAAAAAAAAGAAGTCCATATCAGAAAAGATTTGAATTTTTAAACTTTTTTTGGTGAAATATTTAATGTGGCTACCCAGCAACCACCGCTGTCCACCCAGTTATGCCTTGTAGAGCCCCTCAATTTATCTGTTGTCTGTTCCACTTCCTTTAAGTCATCTTTCTTTTCTGTCAGGGAGTTTGAATGACAGTTGGTAGGGATTGTTTACTAGAACTGTGTGCTTGAGACAATCATGTTAAGAGAATTGTTTCTCTGACATCACACAGAGCCAGGAGCAGAGAAACAGCTCTTAAAGAGGATGCTAAGAGCACCCTGAAACCTAAGGTTTTTGTTCATAAGTATTAAATGCATATGTACTGACCTCTTTATTTAAAACTTTAACATGAACATCTGTAATTGCAACAATAAATGTATGACAGAAGAAAAAGGAAAAGCACACTAGGTCTACCTTATTAGGCTTTTTTCCCCTACAAGCCCCTGCAGTTCACTGGATACTTTTAGAACGTTTGCTATTAGCTATCTGGACCCTTTTCGCCTCAGATTCTGGTCCATATTGGTTCATTTCTCAAAGGTGCTCTTTTGGATTGATGTATGACGTCTGTGGAGGCCATTTGAGTACAGACAACTCATTGTCATGTTCAAGAAACCAGTTTGAGATGACGTGACCGTTGTGACTTGGGGACGTTTCCCATCAGAAGATGGCTTCATTGTTGTCATAAAGGAACAGACATGGTCAGAAACAATACTCAAGTAGCATTTGGAGTTTAAACAATACTCAGTTTGGCTCAAAGTGTTGCAAGAAAATATCCCCAAACCATTATACAACAACTAACAGTCATAACTAGTCACAAAAAGCATGCTTTAATGTCATTTATACCAAATATTGACAAGAGTCAAGAATTTTTCCAATCTTCTGTCATCTAGTTTTGGTGAGCCCGTATGAAGTGTCGGCTTAGTTTCCTGTTCTCAGCTGACAGGAGTGGTCTTCAGCTGCTGTCACCAATCTTCTTTGAGGTTTGATGTGTTGCTCATTCAGAGATGAAGTGGTTATTTGAGTTGCCCATCAGCTGCCTGGACATTCTCCACAATGAATTTTTCCCAAAAGAAGTGTTTTCGTTGGATATTTCCTCTTAAATCACTCACTGTAAAACATAAAGATGGTTTTGTGGGAAACCATCATATCACTAAGTAGATTAGCATTTTCTGAAATACTCAGACATCCAGTCTGGCACCAGCAACCATAACAAGCTCTAAATCACCTTTCTTCCTCATTGTGATTCTTAGTTTGAACTTCAGCAGGCTTTGTTGACCATGTGTACATGCTTAAATACTTTGGGCTGCTGCTATGCTACTGACTAATTAGATATTTGCATTAACAAGCAGGTGAACAGCTGTACCAACTTGAGCATTAATTTAGTTTGTAGAAATGTGTCTTTTATTTTGGCAAAAAGAAAATAAGGCACTAAAACACATCCTCACTATATCTCGCACAGATGGCTTTTTATAAAACCATGTGCACATTCGCGGGACAGGGGAAGTCCTCTAAACTTATTAGATTTCCTTCTCAATTAGATGCAAAAATTATTTTTATCAAGAATATCATATCACAAGAAACTAAATTGCTGCACTTTCATCAATCTAAGCGAATTCCTTCACAGTTCTAGGTCATCAGTAGAAAGTTATTTTTAGATTGTTTTCTGGTGGCTGGAAGTCTTATCTTCAAAATTAAAGTTCAATAGCAGACAAAGTAAAAAATGACCAGTACAGCCAACATTAGTGTGTTTTTTTTCTTCAACGAGTCTTTGGAAAAGAAAATGAATGTTGAGTACAAAATGTTTATTCTACTTTCTCATAGTGGTCAGTGTGTTTGCTGCCAAGGTGTCAGAAGAGTGAGAGGGGTTAAACCAGCGTTCAAGACCTCCGACTGCATTCACCCTAGAATCACATGCTGTTTAGCTCAGGAACACTAATTAAATTTAGAATCCAATTACAGGAATGGTAATGAAATTTCCAAATGGGGAAACTCGTAATCTGCTCATTGAGGTGTTTAATTACAAGCGGGTCTGTGCATCGGAGATATGTTACACCTCAGGATTTGGCGGACGGAGACATGGACACGAGTTAGATTGCATGAGCATGTTGAAGTAATGTAGTAGAAGAAATAAAATGTTTGCGCTTGTTATGCAGCTCATATGACTCAGCTTCTCTCTTATGTTCTTAAGATAAGTGTCAGTCTGAGTCATTTGATTCTTAAGAGGTGTTTTTGAGATATTCTGTGTTTTTTTCACTCATAATGATTTTTTCCTAAAAGCACTGTAAGTAATTAAACATATTCAATTCAGATCAGTAAACCTATTTTGAAATTAAAGCTCATCAGCGAGTGAGACTGGAATGTGTAAAAGAGTTGTTTAATTGCATTTTCTCTGGAATGATACTCTTAGTAATGCTGAGAACGGATAATCTATTAAAATTGTTCACATATTTGAGGAAACTTAATTTCAGATCAGTCACATCTTGCTTCGATTAGATCCCACATGACTGTGATTTATCATAATAAGTGGACATAGCCAAGTTGACATCACATGTGAAGCTGAGAATTTTTTGGATTACCTGCTTGTTTTTTTTTGTTTGTTTGTTTGTTTTTAACCCAACATTAAAATCTAGCTTCAAGGTAGTCAAATGTCCTGGTGTACTGTTCTCCTGGACCCTAATGAGGAAAATGAGGAATGAGGAATACAGGAACTGACATTATCAACTCATCAGAAAAATGTTTACTGAGGACATGGGTGAAGGATGCTAAGAGCTGTTTTGCTATAGACATCTACACTTCTTTAAGCAATCACCGTTTTCAAACCCTGCTGGCAATTAAGAGGAATCCAGGTTTTATGCACATCTGAATTGGCTTCATGTTTACTCTGTGAATGCTTTCTTATATTTTTATGCATCTGCCTTACACACACTCTCATCTGAGGATGATCTGATATCGTCGTGTTGGTGTTGTTCCCAGATCATCATGAAAATGTTGTTCCAGGTTCAACATTGCAAGTGAGCAATCACATTGTTGTGACGTTATTCTTTTGCGCGCCAACCTATTCGTGCATTTATGAAATTCCAATGTTGCAAGGACAATATCAATTCCGCTTAGCATTTATTAAAGGGTTAGAGTTAGGGTTAGGGTCAGGGTTAGGGTCCGTTGATCGGCGGACAGAGGCGGTTTCTCGCAGCTTAAGTACAGTTTTTTTGTTTTACGGCGGTTTTTCCCGAAGTCGCAAAAGTATGACGTCACAACATTCTGATTGGTCACTTGAAATGTTGATCCTGGAACAACATTTTCATGATGATCTGGGAACAACACCAACACGACGATATCAGATCGTGCCTCATCTGAACATAGGTATGTTCAGATGATATGCTAGGATTTCCATGCTCCCTGGATTTGGTGAGGGTTTGGGTTTTGGAAAACTTAGTTAATTCTAAGAAGTCCGATTTTCTCATTTTTCTTTTTTACATTGAAAGTTACTTGTCTCGTTTTACTTACTCCCCTGTGATTGGTTAGATTGTTTTCAACTGTGTCTTGATCCTCTGGCTGTCTTCACTTTCTTGAACACTTCCATTTAATTGATGTCATACTGTCTGTCTTCTCAATGTATTCCTAGTTTTGCTTGGATTCCTGTAAAGGATTTCTGTTTGTTTCTACTTTGGAATTCATATTTGATCTAATTCGTGATTTCTTTTTGCGGGCATTCTGCTTTTGGGTTCTGATGGTTACCTATGACCGTTGCAGTTATAGCTAAACTACTGAGGAAAGAATCAGCAAAATTGATAATAACATAAAAGCAAACTGTGATCTGTCTTGTATCAATGATACTTTTACAGCTTGTTTCTCTTGACTTTATCGCCTCCTTTTTAAACATGTCACTAAAGTAGTTTGTGCTCTAACCGCACTCAACAGTAGGTAAGAAAGCATTCTTTACAGGTACAGATGTAGCACAAAAGCTGCAGCTGCTCTGCTAATAGAACACTTTCACAGCCTGTGTAAGAATTGGGTTACAGCCTACCTTTCTGCAAATTGGGTGCACTTTGTCTGATGTTGTCTGATGCTGGTAAGGGATATAAGTTGTAACATGCAGAATCATCTATTATGAGTGTAGTTGTTAAGGCTACTGAGCTGCTTAAACTGTGGGCACTCAAACTTCCACTCTTGACCCAGTTATGACGAAAGAGCTGTGTATTATAATTACTCTTGTGTGCGTGTTGATTGATAGATAGATAGATAATGTCAGTCTGCCCCAGGGCAGCTGTGGCTACAACTGTAGCTGCCTCCACCAGTGTGTGAATGTGAGAGTGAATGAATAGTGGAATTGTAAAGCGCTTTGAGGCTCTCGAAAATATTATTATTATTATAGATAGATAGATAGATAGATAGATAGATAGATAGGTAGCATCTTTCTGAGCACAACACTCCAGAATCTGGATTTGCGCAGTATAGTTGAGTGAGCTCTGTAATAATCAGGTGTCTTATGTTTGATAGTACTGAGTTACTAGCTTCTTTGACTCCTGTGGGATTATTTCTATCTCCTTCAAGTGTTACTCGTAAGCGTCTTAAGTGCAGCTCCAGCCATTACACCACCCTCCTTAGCAGTTCTGCTTGTTTGGGTAGCGGCCACTGGTTTTCATGAGTGGTCCCACTTGTGTTAATACCTGCTGGGTCACTATAAAAGGACTCAATTCAGTGGTGTCCAAACTCTGTCATTTTTTGAGCAACACAACTCGTTGCTTTAAAGCCGTACTGACTAAAATGTCACTTTTCCAACATAAAGCCGGTCCGACTGTGTCTTGAACTTGTCTCTGGACAGTCAAAGAGTGCGGGCACAAGTCCTTCTCTACACAGAACTCAGTGAAAAACATATAGGATGCACACTGAGACTTGATCTGAAGCAACAAGGTCTCTGCAGATGTGTAACCGTACTCATCCATAGACAACACAGAATTCAATATCTTCAAAGTCATTGGGTACAGAATGTTCTTTCAAGTATGTACTTCAGTCAGTCCATGGTGCCCACCCTGTATACAGAGCATGAGCTATTTAGCAATTATCCATTGCACTAGCTGTTACTCTCAACACCAATGGGGTACAGAGAGCTACTTCACAATGACAGCCCATTACATCAATTCTGAGTGTGACATAAAACGTCCTGTTCTACAAACAGCACAAAACTAAAAGAGATAAAAGGAATAATAACAGAGACACCCCTAACCGTGATTCTGAAATGGTAGGAGGCACTTTTTTATTAAATTAAACTCAACATGCAAGCTTTAACTTGGCTATTAGGGCTTTCACCATGAAGGTCATTGTTATAATTTCAGTACTCAAGAAAGCACTTTTGTACAAATTTGAGTTACTTATACCCGAACTGAATTTACTTTTTGTGCTTCTGCACATGAAAATCCAATGATAGTAATCCAATAATAATAACCAAATCATACCATATTCAGTGTCTATACTACTACGTTTGTATCACTATAATATCGAAGTGTTTTATAAATTGTGAATATTTTCCGTTTTAAGCCATAGTATTTATACTTTAGCTTAAGTAAATGTTCTGAATACTTCTTCTATAATTGAAAAATGCGCATATCTACCATCATCTGAAAACAGTTCTGATCACATGAATGGTGCCTATTGTTAGAGAATGTTAAAAGGTCCCATCTGTTGTGACCTTGACATTATGTAAATGGTAAATGGCCTGTATTTGTATAGCACTTTTTACTAGTCCCGCCTAGGGACCCCAAAGCGCTTTACACACCCAGTCATCCACCCATTCACTCTCACATTCACACACTGGTGAAGGCAAGCTACAGTTGTAGCCACAGCTGCCCTGGGGCAGACTGACAGAAGCGAGGCTGCCATATCGCGCCATCGGCCCTTCTGGCCATCACCAGTAGGCGGTAGGTGAAGTGTCTTGCCCAAGGACACAACGACCGAAACTGTCCGAGCTGGGGCTCGAACTGGCAACCTTCCGATTACAAGGCGAACTCCCAACTCTTGAGCCACGATCGCCCATATGACATTAAGTATTGTTAACTTATGTTATTAAAGTAACCAGTAATCATGAAATGCCTGTTGAACAGGATTTGAAATACAGAGTCTATATACACTCATGATCATCATGCCAAGGCAATATCAGGCTTTCAAGGATTTTTCTTTATCTTGATCTTTTTAATGGGCAGATTTAGTGCATAACATCTACACAAGTAAAAAATTAAGCAAATACAAATTGTATTGTTGTGCAAGTCAAAAAAAAATTAGGGTCAAACACAAACATAAGTATGCATTACACCGAATATTTGGTTAAATATATTTAGCACCAAGATTTTGGTATAATCCTGTTTAGGAGTTGGAACACTTTGCTAGGCAGAATTAGCAGCAAAGCAACTACAAAGAAAGATATTATCAATCCTAAGCTTCGTAGTGTGTGCAGTTTTCTTGGCTTTGGATGACTATTCTTTATTCTTCTTAACACACCACTGATTATTGTGTCTAGAAGAGTCAGTTTGTCACATCTGACCATAAAACTTTGATCCAGAAGGCTTTCGTTCTCCATGTTCTCAGATACAGACTTCAGTCAAGCTTGACTGCCTTGATTCTGAAGTACAAAGCATTAGGTTCCAGCTACGGACAGGCATTAGATAAAAAAAAATCTCCAAATTCTTGAACTCAAAGAAAGTTTGTTTGTTGTGCAATCATTGAGACTCAGAAAAAAGAATGGCTCACAGAAATAACTGAAAGCCCAGTATAGCCAATATTCATGTCCATGAGGAGTGCACATAAACTTTTAACTTAAAGTATAGTTATATAATACTGAAGCCCGAGTAATTCTATATTTCTGAGGCTCCTACCAATATCAATATTTGAGAGTTAAAAGCACTTGATATATAAGAATTCTTTGGACAAAACTTTTCACTCATTCAAAATAGTCATAAACATTTTTGAGTGTGCGTCAGCTTTCCTTGGATGCAGTTTCTCATTTCTTATCAGTGGTAGGGTACCGCATAGGCCAAGATAATTGAACTAGTTTAACTTGGCCAGTAATATTTTGCTTTATCCAAAGGTCCCCCAACTAAGTGGTTACAGCTGTCCAACTGACCTACATCAGTGTTTCCTGAAACAACATAGTGGAGGGTTTCATATTGAAAGGACCAAAAGAAGTCAACATTAGAGGGAAATGAGAAGGCAGAGGCATAAAAATACTTCAGAATGGAAGCGCTCACTGTTTTGCAGGATTTAGGTGCAAAAACTAAAATTTGCATGTTAAAAGGTTACCAGGATGACATTTTTCATCCAAACAAAAGATTACATTTTATAGTCAGATAGAAGCTATATTTCAAATTAGATTTAAAATGCAACTGTAGTTTATAGTAGGAACATAAAGCATAAAGGACCCATGCTGTTGTATTCTGGGGGAGAACAGTCTTATTCCAAGTGAACAAAAATCTGGTGAGTTTCAACTGCATATTTTGGGGAAACAAAATATATTTATTTGTCAAACACATGAGGGAAAGGCTGGTGGAGAGGGTGTGTGTGGGGGGGAAAAATGTTGTGAAGAAAATGAAACTGGGAGATGGCTGTGTGAAGTCAGTAGGCGGAGAGGCCGTGATGAGCAAGAGGTAAACATCAAACTGGGGTCGGAACAAAATCATTTGTTCCTTTGTTTCTGTTTTTGTTTCCTGGCCCTGTTAGAGCTCAGTCCTTTGATCACTGCCTCAAAGCTTGTAATAGTGCAAAGCACTGCATATGTCAGATTATTGTGGAAGGGCTGCAGGGGCACACTCAGCTCCACTATCCCACAGAGCCAGCCTCAAAGTGTTCAGTTTCCTCTGAGAGATGATCTGTGTCACATTTCTGTCCACTGATTTGCATCTTTATTTTTAGGAGCAAGTGACAGTACGCAGTCTGGTTAAAAGACGCAGTAGTGGCTCAGATCCTAAAAGTGCAAAGGAAAAATTAGCGCCCACGTTACCTCTATAGATTAAGGTGAGTGACGACTGCAGACCATGTTTGGAAGACTGGAAGGTGAGTCAGAGTACAAGAGTCTCACTCTCTGACAGTCACAGCAGTGAAGAATACAACCCGTTTTATGTGGTCATAGATTGTCAGCTTGATGAAGATACAAACAGAAGGGTTATTATTAATATTATTATTATTTCCACCAAGTTGTAACTAATTTACTGCACTCTGTTGATGAAAAAGACTCATTTTCAGTAATTGGACAGTGGATTGGTAGTTTTGTTTGCCCTTGTTAAAAAGGAAGCTCTGAAATTTTGAAATGCATTTAAATTTATTTTACATCCTTTACAATTTGAGAAGACAAGGGTCTGATGATAACTGATAAATGCATCACATTATTGCTTCAGCCTCTCCATTTGTCACTTTGGCTGCTTAAATATTATGAACTGCGTCGCTTTGAATACACAAATCTCCAATGTTAGATATGTATCTAAGCTGAAACTCAACCTGACAGCTACACAGTCAATCATCTTCTGTGAGTCATCTCACTCAACTTACTTGAGATAATTTACACCAAAGATAATCTTTACCTATCTATTAAAGAGAAGGATTCATAGTATTTTCCCCTTCTGCAAATACTGTATGCCGATCATTCTTTGTGATCGATATCCTTACGTCTGTACACTCACCAGGCTACAGCCAGGGGAGGGTTAGCTTCACATAGATGATTTGATATATCATCAAAAATCCAAAGTGTGGGTTTTGCTTTGCACACCGGTCCTGATAAACTGCACTAATATGTCATCTCCTGGCATAGCATCTTACAAGAAACAAGAAAAGTGATCACATCACTCTGATTTTAATGACCCTATGCTGGACGCCCGTTTGTTTAAGAATTGATTTTGAGATTTTACTTATTACTTTTAATGCCCTTCAGGGCCTGAGCCAGAATATATATCCAAACCGCTGTCCACCGGCTAACTGGTGTTCCGCCAGAAGCCTGCTGACATTTTCCATGCTTAAACATGAAAAGGATGAGGTGTTTATCTTACGGTTCCTCAGATGTGGAATGGACTGCCTGAGCAACTCCAGCTCACTACATCTTTTATTTTGAAAGATGTATTTGCATCTGA
Source organism: Neolamprologus brichardi (assembly GCF_056152115.1). Lineage (NCBI taxonomy): Eukaryota > Metazoa > Chordata > Actinopteri > Cichliformes > Cichlidae > Neolamprologus > Neolamprologus brichardi. The sequence goes on along the minus strand of NC_142119.1, from coordinate 4,804,271 downwards.
AGATTTTTTTTTCCTTCTTTTTTCTTGGCTTGATCACTTAATTCAAGGAGTCTCCAGTGGTTGCTTGGGAAGTTTCAGGAAGCGACTCTACCTCAAAATAAACATTTCCACCTCTTAACCCTCCGTAAAATACCAACTTTTCAAAGTTGGGATTTCATTGCAAATGAAACAAATGAGGCGCTGTGTTTGTTGTTTAGTGAGGTTCAGATGTGCTGCTAGCTAAAGCTTTTTACAGTATTTACCACACAGAAGTGAGCAGGACATGACTGTGACTATAGTGCCAGTTTCAGCAAAATATTTGTTTTCTAAAATCTTTCAAACACAATCAATCAGAACAAGTACTAAATGAACGTCTCCTCATTCAACCAAATCAACTGCACCACCATATACTGCACAACCAAAATTTTTATCTTATTGACTTCTTCTGTGACTTATGGCCATTTCACTTTATGACAGCTTCACCACCCATTAAGCCAACCTGCGGTCACATTATGTCCCATTAGTCTCCTTCGAGCCATTTGTGAAAACTGCATTTAATTCAAGTTTCTAATTACTCTCCCCTCCTATCCCCAGTGGCTAGCCAAATCGGAGAGGAAGCCAAATGAACTCTGCCTAACCAATTAGCCGAGTGGGCTGCTCAAGCAAATGACATGACAGTCTGTGGCTGCTTCACTGCTACAGGAGGCCCTAAGGTCTGCAGGATCCCTCCCTCGCAGATGAGGAGATTTAAGAAGGATTTCAGTTCCTGAGCCAACTGCAGCGTTAATTACTTTAAGGGGCCTGGGAGTATGATGTACCTTCTCCGCCCTCTGGGGCCACAATTGAATTTCTTCAATTGACCTGTAGCAGAACATTTAAAGCAAACTGATGTTAAAAACGAGCACTACCAGAAGAGTTTGAAATGACCATGAGGACTGGCGAGAGATTGTAAAGCTTTTACTTATTGCTATATAATGATGCAATTCAGACTTATAATAGCTGCAATTTAGAGCTCTGCTTAAGCACCAAGTAGATGAGCTTATTTCCTTTTATTATGAGATCTCTCCTCTTGCTGTGTTTTTGTAGCAGCCTCAGGTGGAGGGAAAAGTGGTCTCCAGAAGGTTCCAGAAATCAGTGTGAAGTTTGCTGTAAGTGAAGCAGGTGCCATAAAAGTGAAAACGCCAGACAAATACTTCTGCATGAAAGTAGACTGTAAAGTACTTTTGGTAGATTAAAAATCCAATCAATTTTAGAAATGATCTATGCGCCAAAGATAAAGAGGATTTTTTACATTAAATGCATAAATGTTAAGTGCTAAATGTACAATGTCCTGGCAAAGACAAAGCTCTGCACATTAGTAACAGGTACCTGTCAGTTGGTTTATATTTAAAAGCAGCTTCTAGTAGTAGTGGGATTAATAATGAGGTCACATCAATCTTATAGCAGTTTCATTGTATTATAATTCAGTAGCTAATGACCTAACACCACAACATTAAGTTCGGGTATACTACGCCACCACTATATGCTGATATTACAGATATTTCATCATGTGGTTGTGCTGCAAGTTTTGTCATTGTGCTCTCTTTTGCAGTTTAGGCTGGGACATTTCCAGATGGCCCGAGAGTCTTTTTGTCCTGTTGTGAACAGTCAGCTTGAACAGTGATAATATGACAGGCAGAAATGAGTTGACGGACCTCTCAGACCCATACGTGACTCTCACGCTCGCCATAATGTGTGAAGGCGCCCAATGACACTCATAGGAGTGACTGTAAAGGGTGTCACTGGGCAAAATGAAGTGCACAGTTGCAAAAAAAATGTTGAAAAGGCAGCTAAATGCTGCAACAGAAGTCATAGCAAGAGACAAGGTCAGTCAAAAACACTTATTCATACACATGCAATGTGTGTGTGTGAGGAGGGTTTTTTTTTATACTTTTGGCATGCTTGATGCCTTATAAGTGTGCTGTCTTTAGAAAGTGTCTGTATTTCTGTGTGAAACGTTTGAGTTGGAATTTAAAAGCTAAATTGTAAACGAACAAAATGTGGCTTACATGTAAAGTGTTGTCGTTGTTGCTTGAATAAAAGACATGTGCCCACATGTTGGGCACAGTATGAAGGCACCATAGATTTTTCATCCAGGTCCCAAAGGCCACAGAAAAATGGTGAGCAAGGTCTAAGCTTGACTGACGGAGGCTTATTTTCAGAATGACCCAACCTTTAAGCAAACTTGCACACACTGGATGTGTTGTCACTGAAGAATTTGCTCTAGGCCTGAGAGATGATTTCTAGTTTACACAAAATTCAGACTTGACTTCTTTTTTATTAAGTGATCCTGCTTCCTTTTAAAAAAAAAATTCAATTATAAGTGTTACAATTAAGCTACTGTTGCAGGGGTTTATCTGGAAAGTGTAGTAAGCAGTGACTAAACACGTGGTCCTTGTGATGTGAACTGGCCTACCTGTTGCCTTTTTGTCGTTCTTTTGTCCTCTCACCTGCATCGAGGGTGGTTATCATTTTGTTCGTCACAAAATACTTCTGCCGCTTCCTTTTCCCAGTTTAAAATCACTTACAAAGTGACAGTAACTTCAGTCATGGTCATGCTGAACACCAGAGAGACCATGCAATCTCAAATAAGGCCATGCAATTTCAAAGAAAGCAGCACCTACTGACAGCATTCACTTTAAGCCTTGGGGCATAAATGCAAGTTTGTGTTGCCAAAAACAAATCAACCAGGTCAGCCCAGAAAATTAAGAGAAAATATTTTCCAACAACAGATCTTTCCTGCATGTGTCTGAAATGTAGCCTAGATAATCTCTCGATATAGTTCTTTCCGTTGCCATTGGCTATTGCACTAATTTCTCATAACTGCATGCTGTCACTCACAGTGTCTGTGCCCTACAAACCTTATTAGAGAATATGCTGCAATGAAGGTACAACTGCAAATCATTTCTAATAAAAACATTATTGTTCTTATTATCAATTTGATGCATTAGAGTGTGGCCCCAACACTTATCCACACTGCAGTACTCATTTATAACCTCGTCTTTTGCCTAAACAAAGCCAGATAAAGTTATTTTCTAAGTGACAAAACCCTTGTAACTGAAAGTGTCCTCTGTGATCACAGCCACTGGTATTGATTTTTGTTCACTCCTGTCCTCACTGACCTTTCGGGATTTTGTTTCAGAGCTGTGTCGAACGCTGACAAGGTTATCTTGGCAGATAACCAAATTAAAAGTACAAAAACTCAAAAGTCATCAGTTATACAACCAGTATTTTTACCATTAAAAGCCAGCAACACAACCAGTTTGTTTACTGTCAGAAACCAGGAGGAATTCCCCACTCATAAAATAATTGATCCCACCCACCGTAATCCCCAATTTGTTTGACCTTATCTCTGCAGCCCTGGCATGGATAGCATTAACTGTCAGCACAAATAATTTGTGTCAGATCACTCTGGCAGAAACAGCCAAGGGTCACTTCAGGGGGACAAAGCTTACCTTTATATACATACTAATCTCCGGCATTGTAATTCATGATGAATTCTTCATTTATTGAGTTATTTTTATACAAGCAGACAAAGGTTATCATAATCACATTAACTGCATTAACCACTAAGTGAAGGCAAACGTTTACTTGTTTGACAAATTGTTTATTTTTCTTGTAGCACTATAATATAACACAAGGGTAAATAAGCCATTGCCTGCCACAGACCATGTTCACAGCAGACATTTCGACTCATCGCAGCAGGGAAATGCACAGGTGGATGACGGATCAAGTGTCCCAATAAGCCACGACAGTGAACCAGCATGCTCAAAGGCAGGACCTCTCTGAGTGAAACCCACCTGTGCTTACCCTGCTGAAAGAAGTCAAAACGTTCCTCATGTTTCACTGAGTAATAAAGATGCAAATGAAGAGCTTTTTTTGCTTTTTGCTTTTCTGTTCTTGTTCTTATTGATGCTGAAAAACCACAGACGAAGCCAACAGTTGCATATTTTTGATGTGCTGTGGGGCACATTGATTTTAAGAACAACCAACTGTGGGTTTTATCCCCTCTGTCTTCACATATACACCAGGGTTGTACTTAAAGGCAGGCATTTGTCCCCTGCAGTGCATCGAGATTTACCTTCGGTGTAATTACAGCTGAATGAACTTCACACTCGACTGGATTTTGGACTGATACTGTACAAGCACTTTGCTAATGAATCCTACCATTACGAGTGATTGCGCATCAAATCTCATCATGTACGTTGCGCACACATCGTGTCTTTCCAGTCAGCCTCTCTGTCTCTCACAGGCACATGCACGCGCAGTGTCAGTATCAGTACGTGCATCGTGGCTTTTTGTTTCATTTCACTTACCCTCTATGTTGCTTGTGGTTGCGTTTGTGCATCTTGTTGACATTTATCTGCGTTTGTCATGATGTCCTTTAAATTCCCTTTTGTTGCTGAAGAGCAAATCTCAAGCAAACAAATAAGGGCACAGACTGTGAGCTGAGTCTATTCTGCCTCATGGCTCTGATGCTCACACCGGCATTACCAGTGATATTTTCTTATCATACAAAACCACTTTGAGTATTAATGCATGACATTTTACTTTGTTGTCACCCTTGCAGTTCCCTGACACATCGCAATGATGATTTAACAAATAGCTAGTTCATGAAAGCTTTAATATATACATATACAGTACTGTGCAAAAGTCTTGAGACACCCCTTATTTCTTTATATATTGTTAGGAAATGGAAAATAGGTGCAGCAATTTATTGAAGCACATAAACACAAAATAATAATTCATTTCAGTTGTGTTTGTTTTATATGGTGCCAATTCACAACAACAGTCACTACAATGCACTTCATACAGGAAGGTAAAGACTTTATAATCACCAACAATTACCCCCTATGCACAAGCAGATGGCGACAGTGGAAAGAAAAAGCCCTTTTAACAGGAAGGAAGAAACAGGAAGAAACCTCTGATAGAACCAGGCTCAGGGATGGGCAGCCATCTGCCATGACCAGCTTTGGCGTGTGGGAAAAGAGAGAGATGGCAAAGAAGGCAAACTATAGGAGAGAGACAGAGTTTAATGATAACTGATGATTAAAAACATCAGTGATGTATAAACAGACAGATTGAAAAGCGATGAGTGAAGAAATAGATGCTCAGTGCATCATGGGAAACCCTCCAGCAGTTTAAGGGATGGTTCCGGGTCACCTGATCCAGGCTGAACTACAAGCTTTATTACAAAGGACGGAGAGTATACGTGGCAATAATAGAGTTTGTAAAAGCCAAAGAGCTTGGAAGTCAATATTTATTATGACCACCTTTATTTGTTAAAAAGAATTTGGGGTTAACACACCTCTGCTTTTCCACTTTTTGTCTGCTTGTTTTTGAGAAATTGTCTTCAGAGCTATGTTGTTGCTTAAATAAAAAGATTTGAGATCTGGCACCAGGCAAGCTTGGAGCCCAGAGGGATTTTTGACAGCTGCAGTGTTTTGGGGAACAAAGGTGAGCAATCAGATGAAGGACTCATAAAAAGGTTCTGTATCTGTCTCTTTTCAGTAACGATACACAGTGATAATGTATTTAGTGTATAGAACCTGTGTGCATCTGCACAGGCAGTGATTTATGTACTGAACAAAATTCAAATTCTGTGTTAATCACTTTGCCTCAAACAAGAACAAACACAAAATTGTATTTCGCTTAATTGCCAATCAATTCCATCACCGCTTCATTAGCTGCTCCACTGTGTAGTATTGCCGATCAATAAACATTGATTTTTTTAAAAATTAAATTATGAAGCTGCTGATTTTCATGGAGTAATGAGTAACCTGATTCTTGCTGAGGAATTATTTCATGAAGATGAAACTTCCGTCTTTAATTTGTGCGGCGGCTTACCGGTTGTTATTCCAAAGGAATCTGTGGATTCAAACAGAAGGTGACACACACTTGTACACAGATGCAGTGAGGACGGTGGAGAGTGCACATTTATCCTTCACTTAGAGGAGCATGGCTGTCTGCAATCAGGAGAGACGAGCTGCTTAATGCCTTTTGTTCCGCTTCCCGGCACCTGCTCATTAAAATCGCTGTTCAGAGTGAGAGACACGGCCAGTTTTGGTTTGAGGCGGGCTGGCAGACTTTGCACTCGAGCTCCTGATGCACTAAGCCACATCCACATATGAGCACATCTGTCCTGATGTAATTACTGTACAGTACATGCACATGCAAACACACACAAAGATCAAAGATGTCTCAGGTGTAAATATATTCCGCCCCGATTATATTTTTAAGTTGACCAACATGCACGCAAGCGTTACTTTAAAGTCGCGACTGTCATCTTGTGTATTTGAAGCATTAAAGTCAAACAAACACCAGTTAATGTGAATAAATTAAGGGATGGATATAATTATCATGTTTCTTATGCTGATGCTCGAGGAAACCTGAAAATTGGTGAGGCTTGTGCTTTTTTTTTTATTATTTATTTTTTTTTTTTGGACAAGTGAGTTGTACACAGATTCTAAAATATTAAAAAATGATATTTGGAAAGTTAAGGAAAAGTGCAGCTTGTCCACTCACTGTAGGCAACATCAATTATGTGGTATGCACAACTATGTTGGCTGGAACTTATATTGCCAGAAGTGTCTGCACTACCAGTCGTGCCACCCATACTAAAAATGTATAAGAAGACCTGCACTGCTTTAGGTGTAAGTATCCACTAACTGCCTCAGCCTGACTGTAAGAAGTGTGCTGTAGCTGCATTTCTCCTCTACTGCAGGCTAATATCCTCAGGCTAACTCTATTAGTTCCCATGAGTGGGAAAGAGGAAAACTCTACTTCCTTATTCCCTTCAAAGATCTATCTGACTCAAAACACACTGGGATTTTTCTGATGGATATTTTATGGACCGAACGATTTCACATCAGTTATGGATTCAGTCTGTTCTCTATTTATTCGTGCACAGAGTATAATTACTGGGATGAATTAAAGGATGTTTGATATGTTTAAGTTCTTTCTTGTCTGCTTAAACAACCCAAATTAAATTCTGCTCCAAGTGATTATCTCGCTCTCTTATAGAGAACAATGCTTGCCATTGTAGTTTTGGATTGTGCCCTGAAATCGGAAGTTACAGCACGGATGTCAAACATATATCCCATGGGCCAGAACCTAATCTGTCCCTTTTGACTGGCTTTGGAAAGTGTGAAAATTGCTGTGGATTGGGTTGATTTGGGGGACTTTTTATTCTATTTTGCACCAGAGGCATTGTGCTGGCGTTAAGAATGGATCACGTCACGAGCGCGGTGTCCAAATTGTTAATTTTATCTAAGTCAGCAGTCTGCATAATTGTCTGTTTCACATCATCACAGCTAAGTGACAAAGTCATTACCCCCTGACCCGTTATACCACACTTAAGGTGGTTAAACCTGGGATCTGTGCTTAATGACAGGAGACTAACAGAAGTGGTCTTTTTTACATGAGACATCTAAACTCATTATCATCTGTTCTTTAAATGCAAACATTTGACAGTTTCATACTTTTGATTAAACCTTAAAGCATATAGTATATGTGGTTATTTTAAAATGTTTATTATTTTACTGCTCTGGCCACTTGAGATCACGTATCCCATGAACTAAAATGAATTTGACACCCCTGAGTTACGGTCTTCAGCCAGTGCCCTCAAGCTACTCACTCTCCTGCCAACCATGTCTCCAATTCAGCTAAACCCCATTCTCAATTATGTTTGAAGGAAAAGTATTTTCTCAAAATACCTTAGAATCTAAAATGGTGACAAAGTCTGCAGGTGTTGAGTAGTGACAGTCACACAATCCACAATACAAGACAAAGGGTTTACAACACAGGTGAGTTATATTAGACCATTTCACAGGTAAAAACATTTGCGCCATTTCCTGGGTTACCACTGTGTGGAGTCCAATCCTGCTGAATATATCTTTGGCTGCCTGAGAGAGAGCAATAGAAGGAAAGCAAATACATGGCAAAAATACTGATTGAGTTTTTAGTGTTCTCTATTGATCCCTTCCATTTCTATGAGGTAAGGTATTCCTCTACCAAATATTTGTCAAAGTAGTGTGCAACACCCAAACCCAAAAGACATCTCAGTGAAAATCTCCAAGCTGTCAAGTCCCAAATCTACAGGAAAATGTGTTTTGCCTCCTGCTGGATGCCAGTTAAATGTCTGTGCAGAATGTAATACTTGAAGAATGAGTCCAAGTGCATTCGTTCAAATTGGCCTGTTTTCTGTAGTCACCATAAATCCCAGTTTTACTTACTGTAAGTTCATTACTTACATTCTTTTAGACCAGCGTGGAAACCCAGTGGGTGGCATGGTGGTGCAGTGGTAAACAAGAGTCATGAGAAACATACATATTGAAAAGCAGGCACTTTAACTTCAAAGCTAACTGTTAAACCTATTTTCCTGTCATATATATTACAGTGGATGATACTTGAATTAAACATAGGCAAAGTTTCAAATGAGGTACGCACCAGTAATCCCAATGAGCATAAATCCCCAGGCTTTACACTGGTCTAAGAGCTCAGTTAGCAATATTTTTAGAAACTCTTGGTTCTGTATGATTTCAAAGATAGGAGTTTCCTCAATATCTCAGACACACAGCTCTGGTTATTAGAACAGCATCTCCACCCATCTGCTGTTCAAACATTTTGTTTAGGAGTGGCAGACAGTCAGAAGTAAGTCAGCTTAAGGGGAGAGTGACTTTGAAGGGAGAGGAGCAAAAACAGCTCATTTAAGAAAAAAGATGAACTGATTTCTTGTATGAGGCCAAGGTCCAGTGAGGTATATATGGAGCATTTTTAAGTGTAAGTCATGCAAAACTGCTCCAGGGAAAATACGGAGCTTAAAATCGACATAATGGATCCACTTTACAGAGAGAGTAGACAGAATTCTAAGAATTGCTGTATAACAAATTTGTAGAAACACTATATTAGATAAAAGATTAAACCAATCTGGATTTCTTTTCCCATCTATGCAGATCAAACTCTCCAAATAAAACCAAAATAATCACAATTTCACAATTAAAGTTTGATAAGCAGAGAAAATTGCACAGAGTTGTGTTTCAATGATTTAAAGAAGAGCTGATTGCTAGCTATAAACACACACATGCACACAAATTCTTGGCAATCATGTCACAGGCTAACACAATTATATACATACACCCCTCTGTGCACTCTAACCTTTCAACTTTTGGTAAGGGTAACATACACCAGCGAATGTTTCCCATGACACTGTCAGGTCCTAGATTTACAAAAGAAATGGATGATTTATTAATACATCAAAGTAATTATGAGGTAAAAATCAATCATCAGATATCCGATACAGGGTTGAGTGTTATTCCAGAATGCTCTCTCAGGAGACGGTGTACATTTCAGCAAGTCAGAAATGTAATTAGCCTTTAGCCCACGGCTAGGCTGTGTTTAGGCCGACCTCCTCCTCACCAAGCCTGCATGGGTGTCACTGATACCACACCAGGTATTCAATCAGACTAATGCGCAGATAAATGAGTCAAAGACAGAGGAGGAAATGTTGTGGAAATTGCTGTTTAGTTGCAGTGCAAATTTTGTTAAAGCTGAGTTAAAACTTGAACTCTGTGTAAATTATGGAGCCAAACCTCAACTCGTGGATGAAACTAAAGAGGACTAAACTTTACCAATATGTTCTAAGCTGAGCTGGAAAGACACTGCTCTGCTATTCTACTTTTGTTGGTGGAGCTGTGCTGGATAACAGTTTTGCCTTCAGCTAAACCAGCTGTTATAGACAGTTCATGTGACACCCTCCAAAACCTTGTGGGTAAAGTTTTGCACAAAGTTGGATTCAAGTGGGGCTAATATATTTTTTTTTTTTATTGGATTGGACTAAAGTGTGCTGTGGCTGCACACACTTCGCTTCTAACAGAAACTCAAGGAGTTTATAAACAAGATCCTGATCACATATTAAAGAAAAAGAAACATTTGTCCATGCATTTCTTTCTCAAAACTCTGTGCTGGGTGGCCTTTCTGTGATCTGTGCACAGATAGTTTGCAGTGACTACTGGCGTAAATAATTTTCCCTCTAATGTCTGTAGAAAGAAAACTGGGCTGGCCAAAAACAAAGTGAAGCTCTAATCCCAGCAAGTAACAAGACCAAACACACCAAATGTTCAGTTGTTTTCCCTGCAAGGACAAGAATGAAGGCCAGGACAAAGTGGGGTCTGGTATAAATTTACTCCTCAAGGATGAACCAGAAACTGTGCGTGATTCAGTTGATAAATTTGAATTTCCAAGTTCTATTATGAACCCTGAAGTGCTTGTCCTGTCCTGCTTATGTTAGCACCGTCCACTAATCCGAGAGGTTTAAAGTACATGTTGTGTTTTGCTGCCACATCAGAAATAAAGAAGTGTCTGCAAAGGTACCTAAGGAAGATGGATAGGTTAGTTGGACTTCAGCGAGAATGATATAGTGTGTGTGACAAATCGTCTGTTGGTCAACCATAAACTGGCCGAAAAAGCACTCTTAGAACTATTCCAGTCAAGACGCAACCTACTGCTGATGGCACAAAACTCTTCAGACAGGCCAGCAGCTAATGCTATTGCTGCCATCACTGTTGTTATTAACTCATCCATCATTGCCTTAGCTAGGTTTGTGAACATGTCTCTCTGGAGTAAAGCTTGCCCTTTTACAGACTCAAACCTGAAACCTGCTTTGTTGATCAGCAGTCAGTTTCAAGATCAATTGCAAGAGGCAGAAGCAAAGATCTTTCTTGTGGAAATAGACTAGTATACAACATTAACTGTACCATGATATTTACTAGACAAACCAAATTGTTCATACTTTTACATCAGCTCACATTTTACCAAGCTGTGCTGATATGTGCCACGTGTTAGATATCATGTTAGTCAATTAGGGAAGAGCTGTGTGGTGTGCTAATGGCTGTACTTTTCACTAAAGGCTGTGTTTGGAGTAAAATACTGGGTGGAGAATTATAGTTTTTTGACTTTCACAAAATACAAAATAAAAAGGGGGATGAATGATCATTATATTTGAAAACAAAAATTTAAAAAAATCCAAATATTGTTCATTATGTTTGGAAGACTAGACTGCTTCCTTTTCATAAAACATGTTTTTCAAAACATTATATTTATGCATATAATAAGAAGAACACATAAATATGTGAATTTCCACTCAAAATATTTCATAAGATTCATTTCACTCTTTAATTAGCTTAAATAAATCAAAGCGGTGTTTTTCACTGCTATAGGTCGTAGACTGGTCTACCAGATGCAGCGTATTAATTACCTGCAAGTTTCTTTAATACAATGAATGATCATATTAAAACATAAGTTGTTTACAAAGACAAAGATTTATTATGGAGAAAACAGCAACTCATAACATGAAAGCAGTAATTTGGGGTTTGACATTCAAGGACATTACTGCTGTACGGAGCTCAATTTCATTCAACAGGTTTTGAGGAAAGTATTGATCATTAGTTGACACAGAGTCCTCAAAAATCTTGTGTCTGAAATATGATGTAAACAACCTTATAAGGCAAATATTAATTCTTTGGTTTACATTCTCAGAAGTGTTTCTCATACATTGCTTTAGCATTACTGACCAGCTTTGGTGGCTATCTGTTTAGCATACTGTTATCATATCAAGCAGCACAAAACAAACTTTAAGGATAGCGTGGTATGGAGAGCATATGCATGATGCGTATGTTTGTTTATGAGATCAATAGATGTGTCTCTGCAACATCCACTGATCTTTTGACCTTATCTGGGAGAAATCTGCCTCTCTGTGATTTCCAGGTCTTCCACTCGTGAATGCCACAGCTGAGTATTTCCTTGTTAGTGAAGCTGCACATTCAGCACCAAGCGCTCCTTTTTGTTTAATTCCTTGCCAAATCTAACAACCTCTGTTGGGGATTAGATTTAGGCTTACTTAGCATATATTCAGCATGTTTCTTGCAAATGGCTGGAAAGCCTGTAACCTCTTGGCGGCTCACTACATGTTTTCTTTCATTTTATATTTTAATTACTTTTTTCTGTTTTGTGTCAACCCTCGGGTCCGATCTAAGGAGTTTAAAAAAGAAATCAACGACACTTCTGCAAGTTTCTTTAAGTTTTCGTGACGACGTTCCGTGAAACTTACACAAGTCCAGTCACTTTCTTTACGAGCTCCTTAGATCACCAGGGCCTGGCTGATTCACACAGACACCTTGGGTACAGGTTTTGTAGGTTTTCTTGCTGCTTAGTTTTTGTTTCATTCTTTTTGTCGGAAAGACTGGTTTATTGGTTTTGGCAGCATTGGAAACCCCAAAGCTTATTTGCTTTCTTTTGATGCAGTTGTAGTTTAGTGAGAAACTTTCTTTTATGATAATTCATGTGCAACCCTGGACTCCAAGTAAAGTAAATCTATTTACTTAAACTGTTAAACAAGCTTTCACATATTGCAAAACAAACAATAGTTCTGTCAAGATCATTTGTTACATTCATAGTTATATTTAACAAACTATTTACAAAAATTTTAACTATTTCAAAGCCTAAATCATTTCCATGAAGCAAAAAATAAAATTGTTCTCTCATGGACATTTTGAATAACTTCAGATCTTTTCTGCACTTATCCCATTATCAATTCTGGAAAAAAAAAAACGTATTTTTTCATCAGAGACCACATTTATAAAAGGAGTATTATTCATTAATTTAAAAGAAAAAGTCTAAAGTCTGCTTTTGTGCGTGGCACCACCTCACGTGCCAGCAGGGCCAGACGCTGTCACAGTGGTCCAAACCCTTTGAGTCATTTTCTTCAAAGATTCCTCTTGGCGTTTTGACTCATCCTTACAGCCTAGCTGAAATTCTAGGTGCTAAAATCCTTAGATGCTTTGTTTATATCCTGCCAACAAAATGAAACTCTGATGAAAGAACCCAGTCATATCTAAATCTAATACCATCCTTACCTTTTCATTATTCACAATTTGATGGTAATAAAAATGTTAAATAGATTCTTTGTGTGTGTGTGTGTGTGTGTGTGTGTGTGTGTGTGTGTGTGTGTGTGTGTGTGTGTGTGTCAAACAGAATAATTTATGGTGAAAGTAAGTTTCACTATCATTAATGTAACCAAGGTCTACAGCTTCCTCTATAGAGTGTCGCTGTTGAAAAAGCACACACTTCATATGAAGGACTTGCTGTTGCTTTCTGAAAATTAGATCAAAGTGGTTTGATAAGCTCCATTACACTAAAACTGTCACATTTTACCCTTTGACATGTGGATTATATACCAGACCTTACTGGAAAGGAGCAATTGTACAGTGTGCCCGGATGCTCCAGTGAACATATACCGCTGGCAGCAAAATGAAAAGAAAGAAAGAAACAAAGATCCAAGTTAGCTGAACCGGTCTTCATAAAGTCATATTTCTTTCAAACAAGAGTCCCTTCCTGATTATGTTTGTAGGGCAACACATATTACCCCAAAATAAATTTAAAAGATGAACAAAATCCATATAAAGAACCTGAGAATTGGGTTTGAAGAATGCAGAAACATGACTCCAAATAAATGCCGGTGTCACTTCACAAACACACTCTGACTGCAATTTGTGAAACAGTCACGAAATGAATTTATTGATTGGTGTTCAGGGTTTTCCTATTGGTTTGTGCAATGATTGCCACACAGTCTGAGAGATGTTTGCGATACACAGAATTGTCTATTAGTTCATTCTTTTGGAGAAAAAAAAAAGATTTGTGCTTATTTGGTGTTTTGAAAGAACAGAGTCCATAGTAGGAGGCAGAAGGTGTTGGCGGTGGCAAGAGTTACTCATTATTCCCTTATGTTTGAGTCCCACAGAGGACCAGTGGTTTTTGTTTTTCATGCTTTGTATAGAGAACCAAACAATAAAGTGGTTTTCATTCATTTTTTGGTTATGTTTAAGATTCGTGTTGGCCTCGAAGCAAATACATCTTGAACAGTTTTACTGAAACAGAGAAGACTACAGAGCTGACTGAGTCTGCAGAGAAAAACACTGGCATAGTACTGTTGCACTGGAATAATGAGCAAGCGAAATACCATTAAAGCCTATTACAATTAGTTTCACAGTCCTAATCAATATCCTGTGTTTTACGCAGCATATTACTGCCAAACCGACCTTTCGCAGTCGTTGAGGTCTGCGTCGCTTGCTTAAAGTACAACAATTACTACTTGTTACAAACCTGCTTTTCTTTTCGCTCACCTGTCCCTCTCAGAGGCACAGAACTCTCTTCAAAAGTTAAATGCGTTAACTGCCCTGGAAAAACGATAACAAGAATGTGTGTTGACAAAGAAACAGATCATTTGGTGACTATTTGGTGTTTTTTATCTTGAGAGCAGGTATGATTTTGCTGAATTACTCACTGTTTGGTAAAACAGCTGTGTTGGAAAAATCAAAAAATATGTGGACTATCTCAGTGGCTTAATGGACTGACATCTATACTATCTATGGAGAAAATAACTTATACATTAAGAAATAAACTGGACAAGTTTTGGGCTATATGGTCAAAATTCTACAACTTTCTGGAGAACTGCAACATATACACTGTGGACTTAACAGCCTGAAACTCTAACTTGATTTGTATATCTGTCCTTCCCTTTTGTTATGGTTTGCTTTGTTTTTGTTTCTATTATTATGTTGTTTCTGTTGTTGTTGTGGTTTTGTTTTTATTTATTTATTTTATTTTTATTTTTTTTACTTTATTATTTTTTATTTATTTATTTTATTTTAATTTATTTTTTTAATTTATTTTTTTTTTTTTTGCTCACGGTGCACCATGTAAAACCGCTTAAAACCAATAAATGTTAAAAAAAAAAAAAAAAAAAAAAAAAAACAGCTGTCAGCCTCAGAGGTCAGAATATGTCAGGTTTGTGTTTGTGGCTTGATTCAGCTGCCCCCTGTGGCCAGTAAAAGTGTTTGCTCATTTTAATATTTCATATCTGTCTTTATTTATCAGCTTCTTGAGTCATTGTCATTCCCACCGCATCCCACGCAGGTGCAGGTGTCTGTGAAATAATCACCTTTGTTGTTTTTTTTTTGTTTTTGCTTTTTTCATTGTGATGACCCAGAAGAACCCAAAAGTATCGAACTTTCTGTATTTTGCATTTTGTTGTTTGTCGCAGATGTTCTTCAAGAAGCCCATCAGCAGAGGAAAAACGTAATGATCTTTAAGTAAGAATAAGGGGTTTATTTGTTTGCAAGCAACTGCAGCGTTCTCCTGATATCATGAAGTCAAACGTCTTCACAACTGTGACAGATCTTAACAGATACCCGCTTTGTTTGCTTTATGGGGCTTTTCCACGCGCGTGGCTTCCAAATTCCTCGGTTCAAAGGGTGATCGTTCTCAGCCTGACGCTGGACTTAACCGCTCCAGCAGATGCTGTGCACTTTCTTTCATGACCAAAAGCACGTCAATTACCAGCTCCATCCCGCCCCGCCCTACGTGACAGCAGTAGCTGCTATCCAAAAATATATGAATACTATTGAGGTCTCTGTGGATCGCCTGGAGGCAGAGACTCAGGAATAGCGTCAGTTTCGTTTCAAAGCGGAGCAATTATCCCAGGCCAGGCTGGACGAATCGATTCCTGCAGACACTAAATGCTCCTGGCCAATTATAAAGGCAGTGTGTCCTCCTTTATGCTGCCTATTCGTGGGGAAGCCATCAGCAAGCACTGGGACAAAGCCCGGACTACTTTGTTTTCTATCTTCATTCATTAAAAAAAATCTTTTATTTTCTTCCCTCTGTTATCGCGTGTTTTTATATTTTGCCTTTTCCACCAGTTACCCGTTCTAATTGTTACTGAGGGGCGCCCCCTTCCTCCTCGCGTCATGCTCCACGTGATCACAGCCAGCTGCTGCTGAGAAAGCGAGAGAGAAAGAGGGGGAGAGAGAAACACCAACTCGCCGCGACTCTGAACGCACCGCACATACAAACTAAATCGGGAGGACCGCTGCTCGTTTCACCAGTGGATACTATTACACAAGTGCCGTCGTCTCCAAATCCTGCCCGTGGGATACTCTGGCTTCATCCTCTCTGCTGTGCAGTTTTATCACCTCCTTTTATATCACCCTCCTTTTCTCCCCCTTTGCCATCTTTCTCCCCTCTCCTCATCTTTGAGCATCTTCCCCTGCTCGCAAGTCTTCTCGCTAGCGTCGCTAACTTTTTTCCTCCATCCCACACAGCCTCCTCCATCGCCCACCAACCCCTCGGCAGTGCCCCCACTAGACCTCCTTTTCTCCTTCTCGCACTCTCGCTTGGATCGGGCGGAACCTATTTGGCCGGTCTACACGGGGCACTGCTACATGGGGCGCACGGTCTCGCTCGGAAAATGTTCTGCTGTAGGTCTCTAGGCGCCCCGCTGAACCTGTTGGGATTGGAGTTGTCGGTGCGCGTCTGCGTCTCTTTCCCACCTCGTTTGTGCGGTCGGGGCCAGTGAGAGATGGGTCTGTCCGTGGCGGCTCAGGCACCTCTCGAGGAGCCCCGACGACTGCGCCGGTGGAGCGGGACAGCGGGGGGCTGGCTCAGGATCACACTCGTCTCGTTTCTCGCCACTTTACCTGTGGAGCAGCTGCGCGCCTTCCCTTCCTCCCTCAGCGACTGCCAGACGCCGACCGGCTGGAACTGCTCCGGTGAGAGTCATTTTATTCAATAGCAGCCTCGCTCCAGGTTGTGTGCAGTAAATATCTAGACGCACTTCGAAGTTAAACTCATGTGAGACTAGTGTCAGATCCCCGAGACTGAGCAGCACGACCAGATCAAAGTTTAGGAGTGCGCTTGCAACAGACGCCTCATTCTCCTCGCTGTAGTTTTGTAATTGTGTCCTGTCAGCATGCCCGGGGTCAGTGCTGGAGCCGTGGAGCACTCTGGCTGCAGATACCGACCGCAAAAGCCCGACGATGAGGGGATGCAGAGTTTTGGAGGGGGTTTGCTTGATGTGCATTTAGCCTCGCTGAGTTCGCCTCGGAGCTTGACAGCAAAGCATGCAGCGGCGATCATGTCACCGGGCAGGCGAGCGGGAGGGTCGATGATTTCGATCCGACACGAAGTGGAAGCAGCGACATTAAGGATCATTTTAACGAGAAATAGAGCGGGTGGGGAGGAGTTGGGGTCTGTGGGAAGCTTGTCCACGGAATAAGGCGGCGTGCGCCACAATAACACCAACACGGTTAGTTTGAGGTCGCAGAAATTCCGTTTGAGTTCAAACGGGCTTCTTTCGTGTGGTCTGCGAGTAACCCGAAGCAAAAACACATTCTAGTCAACTCTTGGGTGTTTTACCGCGCTCAGATTGAGCATTAACTTTAACTCAGCAAATTGATCGCAGCAGGAAATTACAGCCTAGTTTTATGGGCTTATTTGGAAGGCAAATTGTTTAATTGACACCTTTAAATAATAATAAAAAAAATGCTGTCGTTTCTTTAACAGACCACTGAGCTATAAACGTGTTTTCTCCCTTTGGTGCCCAAAACGATAAAAGAAGCGGAGCGGGCTGCAGAGCGCAGCGCCTCGCCTCCCTTTGTAAATCAGCCGACTGTGCCGCCATATATTTCCCCTGTCGCCTGTCTAAGTCTGAACCCTTAAAATAGCTCTAAGCCGGTTCCACACACTCATGGGCAGTAGCAGTATTGATATTATAGCTCATAACAGCCAGACATCAATATGAGAGTTATGACTGCTGTTTGCTGCTTGAAAAAAGGAGTATCAGTGTAGCCTGCTTGGATGACATCTCAATAAAAAGAAAGGGGAAGTCATAACTAATGCACATGTGACATGTATAGGAATGATATTAAGAAATGCTGCATGATAGATCTATATTTGATTCTACAAACTAGACTGCCAATCAGAAAGGGGGGGGGGGGGGGGGGTGCTTAATTTGGATATCAAAGTTTTAAAAATGAATTTGATAATGATAATGGGCTGATTAAGTCAGACTTAATTAAGTACACGTAAACAAGAAGCGATTGATCTCTATCATATTACTGTAACCTGTCGAATGTTGCTGTCTTTATTCTAAGCATCTCTGGTATTCATAGGGTTGAGACCAAAACCGTGATGCAAACATCCGCAACATCAGACTGTGATTCTGTCTTCCTGTACCGTGATACCCATGTTGAAGTGCTAATGTTGAAGGATCACTGAGGTAATGAATGAACTGGAAATACATGAGGATAATTTTATGTCATTGATCCACTAATGACAAGCGATCAGGTGTGTGGTACAGGGATTTTTTTCCTTGTTTTTGTTTTATTATTCATCCTGTAATGAAAAGCCCAGGTATGAAGTGAAAGCGTGACCCAAGAATCTACAGTACATGCAGATGAAGTCATGAATGAGTTCATCTGAACAGTACTCTCCTCTGATCCAGGCCGATAATTGATCATATCTTTATTCAGATTACTGCATTGTAACCTACTGGAGGCTGGTTTTGTGCCGCCGCTGTTGATGGTGGTGATGATTTGCACGTAATCACTGATAATGGTACACATCCTGTCCCAATACACACTCGCCTGCCTCCCCACTTCCTGACACACTCTCATCTGCATTTCAGCGAAAGCTTTTATCCTGCACGCCTTGAGGAGGTTTAAGTGCATATGATAGAACAATGGACATGCACTCACATGCACCCAGCATCAGTTACAATTAATAGAGCACAACAAGTGACATGTAGTCCACCGTGAAAAGATAAGACCCTTTGAAAGATAATAAAAATAAGATAATAATATCATAATATTATAATAATAAAAAGATATTAATAAACCCGCAGTAATGGCACACGGCTTAATTATCCACTTCTTCCTAACAACACCACCAATGTGTGACAGTTTGCAGCGCAGGGAGAATGGCACTGACTGAAAAACAGTTTGGTGATGAGCCCAATGTCACTTCAGTGCTAAGAAACAGATAATTATGGGCAGTAGTATCAAGAAAACGAGTTGCCACTTTCAACAGCGTCGCCTTTGAAAAAGCAATGAATTCGATTTTGTTTTATGGAATAAAAGGGAGTTAGAAAAAACTTGGTTTGACAAAGACTGCCATTCTGTTTGGCTTGCATCTGTTAATGGCTTGAGGAACTGCCAGCGAGGAGGCAGAACAGCTCAATCTCAATCCTAGAAGGGCACCAAGTGAATGTTTGAGTGCGAGTACAGACATAAAATTGTTCTTCAAATCCCTCGTGTCATCTTGTACTAGAGTATTTGTGAAAAGATTTGAATGTACGAGTTGTGGCTCTGTGAAGCTGCAGCAGAAAGAAATGCTTTCCACACTTCTTAAGCTCCTATATACTATATATTTCTTTAATTAATTATATTTGAGTTAGGCGCGTGGGAAGCTATAATCATTGCATACATTATGTGCCAAAATTTTTAAAAGGGATAACTGAACTGTGAAATCTTTTTTAATACTTGCCACCATATTGACGGAGTAATGTTAGAGAAAATGAAGAATTTGACATGTTGACACATCACAATAGGTTAGGAGCAGTACGGTTATAAAGTTAACGAGTGCTGAATTCCATTTAGCTGCTTCAGTTTCTGATGCTGTGCATGTATTGTGCAGACTCCTTGTCACACTGTTATGACTTTCTAGGACACCTGAGTGTAACTGCATCGTTGTTAACGTAATTAAAAACACATGATTTTTTTCCTGCCATGACAAGTCATAATGACTGCTATAAAAAAGGCCCATTTGATCTGCGAGTCGGTCGATTTTCTATTGATTTGTGTTTATGCCTGTTGCTGCATCATTATTTGTCCAGTAAAAGGTTATCATTTTCAGGATGTAGAATTAAGGGATTCATTAAAAGCCATAAGAGAAAAGAGGGGATGCTTATTTTTCTTTATTGGTGTTTGTGTCACTTCATGATGAAGCATGAAGTAGTTGTGGCATTCAACAGGGTTCAGTGCTAGGGCCAATACTTTTTACCCTTGACATCCTTCATCTAGGCAATATTATCAGAAAACAAGCAGTCATATGTAAAGAACACCAAGGTATTTCTAAATTTAAGTGAAACAAATCAGCTAAAGTACCAGCACCTATTAACCCACATGGTATGTAATTTTCTATCTGTGAAGTTAGACCTGAATTTGGCCCTACTTGCTATTGTAGACAGACTTAAACATAAGAAAAGAGTAGCAATGACAAACAGACCATGATATGCCGATTAAAAATCAACATGTTATAGTATGTTGTTGTATTTGGTAATAACAAGTGAAAAAGAGTTAACAAGGTTTCAGATGTGAACTTGTTGTCTCACTTGGGGGCGCAGGATATGTGGAATATTCACTAGAGACTAAATGTCAGATATGTTAGGACTTGGACGTGGCTTTTGTTACTTTATAGTGATTTTTCCCTTGGAAAGGTCCTTTATCTAACAAATGAAACACACCCGTCTCCTGTTCAGTATCGTCAAAATCAGGAACATCTAGTTCCCAGATAGTAGCTTGCTGGACACAGACCTTAAGTTGCACAATTTATTGCTGCCTGATCCTGTGATGATGTCGATCAGTGCAACAAATACATTGAGTTTTAAGATCCTAAAAGGCTCTCTATAGCCAAACTGAAGGCTCGCCTCACCTGTCATTTAATATTGCCTTAACACTACAGTAATGTGTTAACGTTACTACTGTCCTGTTGGGACTCTTTGAAACACATTTCTGTACAGATTTGTGCTGGGTAAAATTCTTTCCGGTGACAATTCACCTGCATGCACTCAAAAACTGCTGCTTTATCCAAGATGTCATACTCATCCAACGCAGTTAACTATATAATTAGAATTTTGTGTAATTATCTCAATCAAACCTGCGATTTTTGGGCTTGTATTGCTTTAAACAAGCAAGTAACGTCTGTGTTATATACCGACTGCACATCAGCTGGCTGATAGACATCCTTAACAGATGTACTTGCAGACTTTTACACACGACCAGCTCAAAGCTTTTGGCTGTATTTGGTCATATTAAAACAAGTAGTAGAACAACGCATTCATAGGTTGCTGAAAGGAATTCAGTCCAGTTCAGTTTTATCTTTATCACACATTTCTACTGTAATAATAAACTGTATGAATGACTGCTCACAATTTAATTATACCTTACATCTCCTGTGGGGACATTTCTGTGATAAAGACAATCTGTTCTTCAGTGAGTACTTTGCTATTGTTAACTTTAAAAGTCCACGTGATGCTTTGAGACTTATAGTGACAGGGATAAGTGTAGAATATGCAAAGCCTCCTGCAAATCCCATCAAGTGGAGGGAATTTAAGAGCATTCAGGGGATAACTGGCCATTCGCTTTCGAGATCTGTCAAGACAGAAGTCAGACATACTTGCATGCAGGTTTACACCTCTGACAATAAACTGCAATGAGAGATGAATTTTGAGATAAGCAGTGCTGGCTTGGTTTAATCAAACCAATCTGAAGTTGCTAATTGGTTCTATTAAAGTGGTGAAATGAAAGTTGGTCAACTAAGAATGCTTTATGTTTTACTTTCTTATTTAAAAAAAATCTTGAAAATTTGTTTAAAGTTTCAGGATGTTTTCACACCTGCATGGTTTAGACCATTTAAAGCAAAGTCTAGTGTAATTTCTAGTGCAGTTTGTCTGTGCAAACTGAACACAGATCACACTCAAAAACATCTGCATCAACATCATTTGGAGAAGCTGGTCTCAGTCCAGTTGCAAACAACCTCCAGAGCGGTTTGTTTATGATTAGAACGTGATCTTACCTCGAGCCAAGCAAGCTACCCGAAGTACACTGCAAGTTTGTGCTAAACATCTTCCCCTAGCTGTGGTATGTTTTGTATTCTGAGATGCGAAGAAGTACCATAGATGTGCAGAGTACACAAATTGTAACTGCTAGCTGTAAAATGAGCCAAGGTCTCAATAGTCCAGAACACAATACGTTCTTCCTGTATTTACGTTTGTTGCTCCTTCCACAGAAACATCTGGCCAGCAAGCAAACTGAATGCTGTAATGACAAATTTTGGATCACTTCAAGTTTTCTCTGTATAAAGAGAAACCAAACCACAAGAAAGAGCTACAAGTTTACAAACCCATCAGTTGCTTCAGACCAAACAAACTCTGAATTGCTTTTGGTGTTCAGTGTTCAATAATCTGATATAAAAAGACTAAACTGTAACTTCCTCCCTCACAAACATGTGAAAAAAAACCTGTTGCAAAGTTATAAAAAAAAGACCTCCAGTACGAGAAAGGTCAGGAGAAGACGTCTCACCACTGTGGTTGTTCAGCCTTCATTATTAATTTAGTCTGTTTAATTATTGATCAGCACAATGCTTAAAACCTGGGTGGAGAACTCTTCATTCTTCTTAGTGCATAGTTCTTAGTGCAGTGAAATTCCAGGTAGGTAGCAGGAGATGCATTTGGCTAACAAGTTCTCTCTTTTAGACAAGTAAGTGCTTCGCTTGGCATCTTAATCGTTAGCATATAAACATTACCTTCTCAATATTTGATGTTTGGCAGCTTGTTTTCGTTAATTATTCAGCTCACTGTAATCTCCTCCTGGAACGACAGGGCAGGAGCAGGAAGTATACGTTTTCCTGGACTCCGACACAGTGCAGCTCGGGCCGTGCGCGGAACTTGTATTAGTCGTGTCCCATTTACATTTGGTTGGGAATGAGCCACGAGAGCGTGCAGCACACATAGCGACACATCCAAAGCAAACAATAACAGCTGGAATGATTTTATCATTGCATCTGTTTTCTGTTCTCTCCTTAAAGTTACCTTTGGTAAAGTTGGTGATGCTGGGTTTGGAGCAGGTCTATTTAAAGCTGTGGTTTTCACATTTTTATTGACTGAGTGCATGTTTAGGGAGCCAACAAATCATTGAAGGCTATACGCAGCTACAGGAAATTGCTGCGCACAGGAAATGGCACACATCTGCACATTTCTGTTTATAATGTGTTATTTCAGAGTGGCAGTTTTGTTAGTAATTGTAGTTTTTTTTAAACAGTTTGTGAGGTGGTATTTATTTGCAGTAGTTATATGTTTCACTGTTAGGAAGGTTTAGTCTGCTGTGAGAAGCTGCAACATTAGCAGCAATTTTAGAACCCTGGATTTAAAGTGTAAGGAAGAGAAGTGGTCCTAGCTTTTACAACCTGTGCTTTATGCAAAACATTAAATTTAAATTTTGGGGTAGGACCAGAATTACTCTGGCTCACCTGCTGATTCATGAGCATTTGTTCTTGCTTGCTAACACATCTGATTTCTTTAGCTAAATGTCCTTAAGATTAGCTAACAGATAGCTAATTATCTGTTAATCAGTTGGTTACCAGATGCGACTAATACTAGACACTTTAATTTGGTCTTCATATCAGTTGGATGGTCTGCTACTGTTTATCAGATCCGTGCCAAGTGTTAGCCATAACAGTTCTGCACATCAACCAAGCACAAATAAATTATAACAACTTTAACCGCAAATCCAGGCCCACATTTCTTTTGTTATATTCAGGCCTTATGTGCTATTTACCACATGGGCCAATTAAGGGTGACATCCAGACTACACATGTTGAGTGCATAATTTCTTAGCCATGGTGCACATTTAATTTCGGCACTGTTTGCTATTTAACACTTGAGGGTTATATCTTTTTGTTTTTTAGTTGTTTGCCAGATCTATCCATCCATCCATCCATCCAGGCATATATGTTGCAGGTATGAAAACAAAAAGAAAGGAAAAAAAGAAAAATGCTTGGGGTCATATAAAATTATAAAATGGAATCATCATTTGTCCAGTACACAAGCTGGGCCTTTGTTGCTTACAATACTCAAATAAATGAAGCATAGTCTGCCTCACAGCTGAGCAGACAGTAATGTGGAGTCAAGTAGCACTTTTGCAGTAAGCTTTTAAAATTTCCAAAAATACATTGCTGGAAAGGTAATTAACAGGTCCCCACTTTTCAGTATAACTCTAACATGTAAAGAATCCACTGGTATTTTTTCTTTTACTCCCTAAATGTGTTCGGTTCAAATACGTAACTTCGTCAATGTCAAAACTAGTTTCAGAATTCATATTTTTTGAACAAACTTGTCCTCTTGAGCTTGGCCAAACCAGGTATGTGAGGTACACTAACCCAAAATACATTTTTCCCCACTTTAGATTGAGCAGCTGTAAAATAGTGAATATATCGTTCTGAGGATTCAGTTTTATCCATTTGATCTGATCTTATTCAGAACATCTGGATAAGCCATAAAATTACTTTACTTTACCCCCGTTCATGTGTGCCGCAAAGCAGCAGGAAGCCAGTCAACTCAACAGGAATCCTGGTTACGATTGGTTTAATGTGCTTATGGAGGGAGGACATTTACGAAAGATGTGTAGCTTTCATTTGAAAGAAAATTAGGTGATATCTTGTATTCAGTCATTCTTGATACATATACATTTTTACAAAGTTTTTATGAGGTAAAGTATGTCACAGAAATGTTTCTAAAGTCTGTATGAACTTCATCAAACCAGTCTCACATTAGTAAAATAGAAATTCAACCTAAATGTTCTGTAAGCTACTGACTTTGAATCACATATTAGGCAATTACAATTATAATAATCCCACAGCATGTTACAATATGTTTAGCTAATATCCACTGACTAAACATGTAGGTACTTGTATGGAATACTGACAACATTTTTAGTTGATAACAGTAATGCTTATCACTGTAATCCTGTTTCAGGTTCCTTAAAATGGATACATTTCAAACTTCCAACACCTCTATTTTTTTAATGTTTGCCAAACATGTGGGATTGAATTTTTGAATTCAAAGCCGCTGCCACATAAGAGAATCTGAAATCAGATTACACCAAAAGGCAAAGGTGATGAATACTAACCTGTTGATTCTGTGTCATTTATTATTGTGTAAACAAAGACATTTTTCAAGTACCACCGCAGTAAATACCACTTGTAGGCAATCATTCTCAAATGACTGAGATTGGTGCCGTTTTTCCCTGCAGTCTAAACCCTTTTGGCCCCAGTGTCTCTGAAGATGTAAGAGAAGCAAGTATAAAACATAACATAATTTATGTCACATGATGATTGTTTTTCAGACATTTACAGCTATTACAAAAGCTGATATGCCACTCGCATCCTTGTAAACAGTTCACAGGAACAATCGTCTTTGATTCCAGTAGACGAAGCATCTTCATCTGCAAGTCTTGATTGCACTGTTGTTCATAAGATGATAAGAATGTCTCCAGCAGTAATGAATCCCTGTGAGTTATTGTTTACAAGTGATAGATGTATTCCTCTTGCTTCCTGGCTCCTGGGGATGTCCAAGCTTCGCATCTGTTTCTCGGTAAAGAAGACAGTTTAATGACTTGTGGAGGAGTCACTTTTTTTTTTCATTTAAAATCGAGTTTCTGCTTTTTCCCCACCTTTGTTTTCCATAAGCCTGTTACCCAGAGAACCTTGGAAAAAAAGCGAAAATATCAAACTATGAAATTTGTAGCTTGGACTGATTTCACACACACAGATTTACGCTCACACACAAGAACATTTCCAATCTTTCAAAGACTTTGCTAGCTGGCTTGAAAATGATCTGATATTTTCCAATCATTTGTATGCACGTAGCCAGTTGTATGATTGTCATCCTAACAATGCTTCTCTCCAGTGAGTATCATCAACATGCCAGTTGCCTGGGTGCCAATTTTTTTTTTTGCGTGTGGTTTTTCGGACTGTCTTGTATGGCCCTCTTCAGGCTGAGGGCTTTGTTCCATCCGTGCACTCCAAGCTTGGAGACCTCTCATGCCACTGTTCTTGGCTCAGTGATTGTATGTTTTCACAGAGAGCTTACACTTATGGTCATTCAGGACCTTGGCAAATAGCAGGTTCGTTTTAGCATGGACTTCTATTCCATGGGGTATTATTGCCTGATAGGTAGTTCTATGCCAAGAAGGGCTTTTCGAAGTGAAGAGGGTCACTGGTTATGACAGGTTACAGGAGATACTGTGTCTAAGTGTCCATTATAATAAGATATCTATGAATAGAAAATAGCTTTGTAAGATATCTTGCCTGTAACATCCACAGACAGCCAGGCATTATGATGTGTATGAATATCACACGTGCCATTTCACATGATAACTTTTTGCCGTTTTGTGAGATGAACGAGGCTGGCTCCTTACCTTTAATGCAATGTCATGCTAGCACGTTGGCAGTTTTGTGGTTGATAATGTTTTTTTGTTTGGTTTTTTTTTGCATACGTTTAGTTTACGCCTGTAAGTTCAGTGTACAATGTTGCATTTAATGGAATCTAGTCAAATGACATTTACTTGATTTGGATACATTCACTTTATACCAAGCATCTTTTCCCTAATGATTAGATATTTGAATACATTTCTCTTTGATTTTACTCAAAATTATTGCTTTATTTTTTTTAAGTCCACAGAATTAAAAAAATTGTTTATTTTAGTAATGTGTAGATTTCATCGTTTAAATTGTGTATTTCTTAATGTAGAGTTTGCTTGATTAACTTTTT
This sequence comes from Neolamprologus brichardi, assembly GCF_056152115.1. NCBI lineage: Eukaryota > Metazoa > Chordata > Actinopteri > Cichliformes > Cichlidae > Neolamprologus > Neolamprologus brichardi. The sequence continues at coordinate 4,777,813 of NC_142119.1, read as the reverse complement.
TGGGGCTGATCGTAAAAGCCAGGCTAAATGAAAGTCAGAACACTCACTGGGGTAGTGGATAGTGTAATGTGCTCCCTGTAGGATGGTGTGGTAATAAAGAATATCTCTGTGAGAAAAGTTAAACACCCAATTAGGAGGGTTTTTTTCATGCTCTAATTGTTTGATTAAATAAGGTTGATTAAAATAACCTAAAGTTTAATTTTATTGCTCTTAAGAGACATTTGATCCCAAAGAAATGTGCATTTTCCCTGGGGGCTTTCATAATGTTCCCAGATAAAAGAATATGTATGTGTTTTAATTGTTGTTTAAACCTAAATACTCAGCATCTTCATCGTATAGTTGCTTCATCTGTGTCCCGTGTTTAAAAGAAAAAAATAGATAAAACGTCACCCGCCTATTTGCTTTTCCCTTAAGGCTGCAAAGTATGAACTGAGACATAAAAGAACAAAACCCACACTGTTCATCTTTGAACATCAAATATGAATCCCTTTGATGTTCATATTTAGCTCCAAATTCCGATTTTGCCATGCCTTGTGGACCTTCTAACTGTGTTTTTCTTTTTAATGGTTAATTAAATATTTTAAAAATGCCTGCTAAAAGACACTGAACTGCGTCTTTTCTCCAGGTTTTAGTCGTGTATATAACGTGCTGTACCTAAATACTGTCATTCCACTAATCTATACTGTGTATGCAGTTCGTGGGAACTTTAGTTGAAGTGGTTTCCTTCCTTCTGAAAAGGTTTAGATTTATTTTCTTATTGTTAACTATCATGGGAATTCAAAACCACTAACTTCATGCTTTGGATGAAAATAGTCTGCTGCTTAAAATCCATCCTAAAATTTGACAATATCATATTAATTATTTATATTAGTCTGCTTTTTGTTATTTTGTTTTTCTGCCTTCTGTGCTCACCTACAGCTGATAAATGGCCAAATGACATGATAGGACTGCCTCAGTGTTTGCATTTGATGTTAAAAAAGTGTTGTGTTCTCATCAGAAAAACAGTTAGTTTGGCCGAAGTCATGAAATCTGCAATCACAGTCTTTTTGTCCTGTTTGGGTGGAGTGGAAACAAGCTGTTCATGCAACCTTTTAAATGGAAACAGTGAAATAATGTGAAAAATGAACAGAGGTCTATTGTTCATTCATCTCGTGTGATGTTTGTATTCATGACTCTAGATTTAGCATGCACTCTATATTAACTCTGCTTTTGGTCTAACAACTGCTCTGTTGATGTTCAGTACTCACCAGGAAGGGTACAGCAGATTATTAAAGCTTAACCTGACTGTTGTGGCTGAAAACAGCGTTAGGACCTCACTCTTTGCAGAGAGAGGATTAATATTAATTTAGTAATTAATATTAATAAAATAGCTGGATATTTTGCTAGAAAACGCATTATAATTTATTGAGAAAAAACATGTATACACCAGTAATATAGTAGACTGGACTTTAGGACTTTAAGGGTTAAATGCAAATGCTTAGAGCAGGGGTCGGCAACCTGCGGCTCTTTAGTCCTTACACTGCGGCTCCGCGTGGTTTGGGAAAATAAATTAGAAGTATTTCGCTGAAGTGTATTTTATTTATGTTAGTTCTTTTTAAACTTGTAGTTCTAAATTGGAAGATTGTGATATTGAAATATAAAAATAAAATTATATTTTATTATTTTTCGTCGCTCAAAATAAGCGTCACACTCGCGGAAGCCAGTGTACCCGCCGAAACGCCGTGCATTTATCGAGACTTTCAACCCCAGGTAGGTCAATTAGTGATCTTCGGATCCACATAATGTCACCAGCTATTCTCCACCGTGAACTATGTTAAAAACAAACACCGCTCACGCCTCACAGATGACAGCTTACAGTCCTGCGTAAAGATGGAAGTGACTTCACTGTGTAATAAATAAATAAATAAATATTTGTGCAGAATTTTGCAAATATTTATTTTTTATTTTTTTAGTAGCATAGTGCTTTTTTCCAATTTAAAATTCAGGTCAAGGCTCTGCTTTGCTCCAAAAGCCCAAAGGCGATATAAGGGAGGCGGCTCACAACAGTTTTTGTTTGCTACATGGATCATTTTAGTTCAGCTGGGTGTCTTTTCTTTTTGTTATATTTCTTTAAGAGTTCAAAATGTGTTCATTACATAAATAAAATGTAATTTTATCCGTAGCACTTCATGGATTTCATAAGCAACACACTTTAGTTGTTCACACAAAGCATAAAGGTAAAAAACAATATATACAGTGTTATCTTCATTTTAGATGTCACAAAGTATTTGCAGCTCCCAGTGTTTTCTTTTGTGTGGAAACTGGGTCCAAATGGCTCTTTGGGTGTGAAAGGTTGCTGACCCCTGGCTTAGAGCAATAGAAAGCAGCCTGTCAGTCATGAATGCAATTTCATTTTGCACATAAGACAATTTACTGACATGTCTGTGATATGTCATATCTAATATATTCACTGATTCATGATGATGTAATACAATTTATAGCTGAATAAGGACATGTCATACGTCAATATAAACGTAAATAAAAATCTTCTGTAGTGAGACTACAGTCTGACCTGGGCATCATGGCCATGTTTATATAATTTAGCCATTTGGTTCATAAATATTCTCAGCAAAAAGTTCTCAGATTGGTTTGTCTGACAAATATCTTAAGCTATAAAATTTTATTCAGTGATCTTTAAAAAAAAAGGTCAGCTTTTCAACTTTTAACTTGGAATGCATTAAAATAATCTTTGTGCAAATAGATACTGCACGATTGCTGGGTTTATGTCAGCTGGAATTTGGTGGAATACACTTTAAATGTATTTTGGAAAAAGCCTTCATGCACATGTTACGGCCTTTGTGCACGTGACCTTTTTTTAAAGCAATCACTTCAGGTAAGCTAACAGCCCTGAGCGCAGTCTACAGTCTCAGGCCCATGTGACTCGCTGATTTGATTCAGAAAGCTATGTTGGAGTCATTTGAGCTCCCTAACGCAGCCTGAATCGGATAATAGCCCAGTTTTGCCTCTGCTGGACAACGCCCCAGGAGTTAGTCTTGTTGTACACAAACAAATATTAAAGAGAAATAAATGGGTGGAGAAACAGAACAAATATGTTGTGTAGGACACAAAATTATACGCCATGACCTCAGTAATGAACCTAAATGTCACCTCTATTAAACATCTGAGTGCTTTCTAAAACGATGTATTAAAGAGCACTATCTACCATTCAATATCTCCAGCATCATCAGAACATCATGTAATATACCATCATCAAAAAATCTTTTGTTCACCTTTCAGCAGCGACTACTGCTTTTTCATTTGATCATTCTGGCAGCTAAGGACAAGGATTGCACTAGCATTGTGTTTTTGCACAGTAGACCTATGTGTTCCAAGAGTGCAGCGTGCTGAGGGAGATATGACTAATGGCAGAGGTTCATTAGGAACGACCCTGAATGGGTTTCAGGTTAGAGTTGCTTGAAGGCTCGACAGAAAAGTACTTAGTCACTGTTGTCTCTTGTTGGCTTTGGTCCTCCAGGTTCCGATGACCGGGACACAGACCTGTTCTTGTGCGACACCAACACATGCAAGTTTGATGGGGAATGTCTAAGAATTGGGAACATGGTGACATGCATTTGCGATTTCAAGGTAAGATGTGACGTTTCTGTTACTGTTTCATTGTGTCTTTTTACTACAATGTTTTTCCTTTTGATGTTAAATGTCTCTCTGCTAACCCTCCCCTGTCTTTGTTAAAAGTTAATTCATGGTATCTATAACAAAAAATGTAAGGCGGAGGTTTGATTTAATTGCATTATTTATACATTTGAAGAGCTGTAATAGTGTCTGCCTTTCCAGCTTTTCCAAAATGTTGCCAATATTTATGCTAACATACAGAATAGTTAGCACATCTGCTAACTAGCTTACTACATATTTCATGCTATATTTTTTTCAGGGATTGTGCCCATTAATTACCATATGTTGACACATGTTGGTTAACTTTCCACTTTTGTCCTTGTCCAGATGGTAGCCATTAAAACAGGCGCTAGTTTCAAGGTTATAGCACCAATGCTACAGTCACACAAGGGAAAACGGTGTTTATAGACTGCGGCACAAACAAAATAATTACAACTCTGTGCAATGAACTTTTAATCTCTTTGAATTTGAAATAGTTGCTTCTAACACAGGGACCAGGTCTGCAACCACTTGTGGTTAGTTGCTGTGCAAGAGAGCAATAAAACAGCAGTAAGATGAATAAGATGAACCCAGTTATGGCAGTTATACAGAATGTGTTTGTGATGAAACAGCAATTAACTGTAGTAAATCAGCAAAAGATTGCATATCTGCTGCCTTCTGTACATGAGGACACTCACATTAAAAAGGAATTCACGGTAAAAGCTTAGAGTCTGGCCAAAACCCTGTGGCAGATTGGCGAATAACAATTTTGTCCCAAGTAGTTTGCTGTCCTGTTTTGTTGTTTTTGTTTTTTCATTACCTGGCTGGCGCAATCTATGTTAAATCTATGTTAATTTTGAGTATTAATTTTGTTACTGTGTGAATTTGTAGCACTTGAAGAAATGCTTCATTGGAACAAAAAAAATAGTGTGCACAGTACACTATAATCCCTCAATCCAATTGCTGCATTTTATAAATGCACAAATGATCATTCTAAACATCTGATTAGTGTTATGTAAAATGATGATTACTAAGTGTCTGAAATCTCAGTTCAGTACAGCTGCAACAGTCGTGAAAACCAGGGCCCTTAGTCTAGCTTCCTTTATTTTAATATATTTAACAGTCAAAGGCCAGGAGTGGGTGTGTTTTCTTGCTTTCAGCACAATAAATCTAAATGATTTGAGCGTCAAATGCTGAAACTAATTAAAATTGCACTTGTATACATGTAAAAAGGGCACGTATAAAGAAAAATAATAATGAAACACAGCAAAAAACACACTTGTGTTATTGGAAATATACACCTATAATAACTTGAAAGTTAATCTGTGATGCGTCTGAAGAAAGAATTTAAAGATTTATAGAATCGATTGGATCGAAGTCCATTGTCTCTATTAGACGATATTAGGCCCAAGGGGAGGTGCTCGCATACCATGAGCCCAGTTTATAGCTTGCTCTGAAAGTTGACATCGCTATCCTGGTATACTACACTCTCCACATTCATAAACAAGACTGTCACTGATGAGACCAAAGACTGAAAGGCCCTCATTAACGGCATAAATCTAGGAAATTAGGCTGTTCTTGATAATGACTCATACTTAACTTTATGGCCAGACCTATAATAAAAAAGGAGCAAGCCAGTCAGCAGAGTATTGATTTTTGTATAACGTTTGCAAGCTTTGCCAATGAATATGCTATACAGAGCCCCTGATAATAGAAACCACTGGGATCTGAGGATGTGGCACGTGTTCTCATCTGTCGCTTTTATCAGAACGTCATCAGCGCGAGCAGGCACTAGGCAGGCTGACACTCGATTGGTCACCAGTTTTTATCTCAATTTCTTACTTCCCTGGGAGCAAACGTTAACAGAGGCCTGCAGATAAATGACATTACAGCTCCATTCCTCTTCAAGAGATCTCACACTGATACTGCTGTCGCTGTGCATTCAGGCGCTCTCTGTGCTCTCGGAAAAGAACAGGTCACACCACAATTTCTGCCTTAATACCATGAGTCAGAGGGCAACTTTCTATGCATCTTTGTTTTGTTTGTGTGGAGGAGTTCCTGATGTCAGTCTCTTTATTTCATCAGTCAACATAAACATGACCCCCCTAGCCTAGCAGGCGATGCCATGCCCTGAAATAATCAGTCACTACTAATCACTGTCAAATAAATGGATCCAAGATTTTTCTGCTGTTGGCAGTTTGTTCAAGCTTTCAGAGGGGAACGTTGCATAAATTCTCATCTTGGATGGATTTCCTTTGTTCCAGAGGAATCTATGTGTGCACACATTCGCACACAAAAACCCCAAGCAAGAGACATGCAAGGGACTGTGAAAAGGAAGAGAGTTTGATGTGGTTGAATCAATGGACACTATTCATTGCCAAGATGCATTAGATTCGCCTCACACTGACTCTCTAAAAAGAGAAACCAAGACTTTTTCTCGCTAACTCAAGTCAAACTGCTACACAGCAGCGTGCGGTCTTGTACCTGAAAATGAGTTACGTCTTGTCTTTGCTAATGCAATGCCCTGACTAATCACATAAAGTTTGCCGGTAATTCATCTCACAGCAGCTGCCGGGCAAAGCTATTGTTGCCGGTTTGGTTTTGTTAATGTCAGGTCACAGTGCTGATTCCCAAAGGGTCCAGTCTAAAAGTATGTGCGCTCACGGCGATGTGAAATACTTCAACTCAAACTGTCCACTAAAGGGTAACTGGAACAATTTATTGTTCTTAGTAATGGTTCTTTTTAACAGAAAAGTTGGGAGTTGCTGAAAAAATATCCAATAACTAGACACATAATTTACATATAGCTGTTCTCAGACTCCGAAAGATATAAGACATCATGGAAGAAAATAAAGGAGGTTTAAATATAGGCAGGAATGTCTGGGTTTTTTTTGTTGCTTTGTTATGTTTGATTACTGGGCTTTTTTGCCCCCAAAAAATAATTTAATGAATTTTCATTTTATTTATTTATTTTTTAGTAGTAATTCCAACAGAAAAACACACTTTTAAGTCATCTATCCTAAACTGTCATGGCTAAAGATAAAAGATGGATGTGGCAGGTGATGCTGGAGTAGCCTACTGGGACCTTTGGGACTATTTCCCGTTTTAACTGTTGAGCAAATGAAATTTGATAAACATCAAGTTAATCTGCTTTAAAAGTAAGACTCATATTGCACCTTTTACAGCTTTGTTATTGGAGCCTCTGAATGGATGCTATAACCTGAGGGAATCCCCCGCCTATATCACTAAAGTTGGTCTAGCACATAAAGGATTAGATCGGTCATTTTATCATTGATATTTTTTCTACAAAAACCGGCAAGAGATTAGGAGTCTTTTAATTATTACTGAATCTCTCTTGTAAAACAAGAAATGCATCAGATAAACTCGAGTTTCGCATGTTGGGGCTATTTGTACAATTGAGTATAAGAAATGGCCAAAAATGTCATTAAAAATAAAAAATGCAGTCCTTAAAAATCTTGCAGTTAAAGGTTTTCATATATTTTTGAGCAAGTGATAACGAAATGTTCTGCTATGAATGAGGATGGTCAAGAAGTTAGTTAGCGAGGAGGAAAAGACTGCCTGATAGGATACCGGGAAAAACAATATTTATGAACCACATTAACTGCACTTTCAAGTAGAAAAAACCCACACAAACCCACAGAGAACATGATAAATGGATCCTGCATGAAATCCAGATGTTCATACGCTTCCCATGTTTACATTGTAGATTGGAAGAAATCTATCACGTAAATTCAAATAAGATTAAAGGCTATTGAGCCAAGTCATTCATATTTTTTACAGCATTTCACATACATAAAGTCAAAGATACAAGCAGAATTATTAAATGAATAATTGATTAAAGTTGTTAAATCGATAGCTTGAAGGTATCCATGAAATTACAGCCGCATTCTGACTTTAATATCAATCAATACTGATGGATTTAATACTGGGGTGGGGGGTTTGCATAACTTGTTAACTTGTGTTGTTTAGGAGACTGATAAGAAACTAAAAGAAAAGTTTTTTGGTTTTTTTTAACTTTTTATTTTGTACTTTTTCCAATTTTATAGTACATGCAAACAAAAATATGAAAAAGGAACACAAAAGAAACAAACTAAAAGGAATAAAGGACACCTAATCTGTGGAAGAGGAAAAAAAAAAACAACGAGGAGAGGTCCCTGCCTTATGGGGCTGAGTGAGTCTTATAGGCTATCCATTTTGTCCACTGTTTCCGGTGTTTGTCAGATTTCAGTCTCAAAGTGTAGGTCATTTTCTCCATTATATATATGTCCTCGATTACATCAGTCCATTCTTCCAATTTTAAAGGGTCACTTTTCTTTTTGCTTGACAACAACATAATTTTAAACAAGTAATGGTCCTCCTTTCTTACATTTTCCCATATTCCAAAATACATTACTCGTGCCTCACACGGCACGTCATACCCCAGCACTTTCTTCATTGTTACCGCAATGCTTTCCCATTAAGGTTTGATATTTTTACACTTCCAAAACACATGAGAATGATTGGCGTCCCAGTCTCCACATAATCTCCAGCATCGTTGGGGTGTTTTCAGCTGCTTGCTTTTGATATAAGGAGTAATAAAGAACCTAATCACATTTTTCCAGCCATATTCTCTCCATCGTCTAGAGCTGGTGGAATTATGCTGTGTGAGACATACGGATCGCCAGTCATCCTCTGACAACTCAAGATGTAATTCCGATTCCCACTTTTGTTTGATATATATAATGTTTCATTCCTATTCAAATTTTGCAGGCCATTATATAATTTCGGTAAAATTCTTGATGGAGGATTTTTATATGCACCTGTTATTATTTCTGTTATATGGCTTCCTTCTCTCAAGAACTTCTTCCTAATTTCTGTACTGTAAAAATGTCTTAATTGAAAATACCTAAATAAATCTGATTTATCCAGTCCAAATTGTCTCTGTAGATTCTCGAAGGAATGTTTTCCCGTCTATTAATGTGCATATTGCTGTAATTCCTTTATTGACCCATCTTAAAAATGTACTATCCCATTGTCCACTTTGGAATTTTCGAGAATATGCAGGCCAAATCAGCAATTTACAGTCTTCTATAATTCTATATTTCTTTACTATAATCCACCAGAGTTTAATAGTGAATTCAGTAATGAGATTTGTGTTCGTAGACTGGATAGTTTCTTCTCCCAATCTTGCTTGTGGATGACATGAGGAGCAATAATTTATCTCCATATGCTTCCATTTTGAGGTGTAATCCGGTGAACACCAGTAAACAATATATCTCAGCTGGGCTGCATAGAAATATTCCTTGAAATTCAGGAGGGCAAGTCCTCCTTTTTCTTTTCTTAATTGGAGTATTTTAAATCTTATTCTTGGCTTTGTCCCTTTCCAAATAAATCTACTAACTAATTTATCCCATCTACCGAATTGTGCATCTGGTATATGGACTGGCAATGAAGTGAATAGATACAGTAGTCGAGGAAGCACATTCATTTTTATTACCTCTATTCTTGAGCTAAGGTCCATGACAAGCGGAGCCCATTTAATCAAATCTTTTTGGATTGTATAACTAATCTTTACATAATTTGCCTCGTATAGTGTACTTATTTCGCTAGTTAGATAGACACCTAAATGTGGTATCGAGGCCGATATCGGTATTGGTATCGGTGCATCCCTAATAGACACCTAAATATTTGATCTTATTTGAGTCCCATTTTAGTTTATATTCGTTTTGAATTGAATCTTTGGGGAAATAATTCAGACAAAGTACTTGAGTCTTTACGATATTTAGTTTATATCCTGAATTTTTGCCAAAATATTTTAATGCTTTAATCAACCGAGGAAAGGTCGTGTCAGGATCCTGTAGGTATATAATTATATCATCAGCAAAGAGACCTATTCGTTGTTCAATTTTAGAAACTAAAACCCCTTTTAAGTCTGCACTTTGCCGTATATACTGAGCCAAAGGCTCGATATACAGAGAAAAAAGGGCTAGACTCAGGCAGCAACCCTGCCTGGTTCCTCTGAAGAGCTCAAAACTGTCTGTCAGGTCCCCATTTATTTTAACTCTAGCCAATGGCCTGTGGTACAAGGATTGTATACACTCGATGAAGATACTGTTAAAGCCCATTCTTTTCAAAACAGCAAAAAGAAATATCCAAGAGACTCTATCAAAGGCCTTTTCAGCATCTAAGCTCACTAAGGCTGTTGGGATTTTCTCTTTATTAACTTCATTAATTATATGCAATGTGCGTCGTATATTATCTTGTGTCTGTCGCCCCTTAATGAACCCTGTCTGGTCTTCATCCACCAGATCTGGGAGAAACAGCTCTAAGCGTCTTGTGATTATGGATGTAAATAATTTATAATCCACATTTAAGATAGAGATTGGGCGATAAGAATCACAGTTTTCCTTGTTTTTACCTTCTTTTGGTAAGACTGATATAATCGCCTCTTTCCAAGAGGGTGGAGTTTTAGCGTGTTTTAATGTCCAGTTAAAGGAATCTATCAAAATAGGAGCCAAAACCTCTTTAAAAGTCTTACACCACTCATTGGGATACCCATCACTCCCTGGATTTTTATTAGATTTCAATCTCCTTATTGCCTTATCCAGTTCTTCCTTAGTGATTGGTTTAGTTAAAAATTCATTTTGAGTTTCCCAATAGAAGGAAGGTCTAACTGTTTCAAGTACTCTTCAATTTCTTGTCTGTTTTCTGGTTGGGTTGATTATACAATGTGTTATAATATTTTTGAAAGGCATTTTTTATCTGTATTGGTTCATACAGTTCATCCCCATATAGTAAGGCAGCACGGTGGCACGGTGGTTAGCACTCTTGCCGCACAGCAAGAAGGTCCTGAGTTCAATTCCAACATCAGGCCGGGGTCTTTCTGTGTGGAGTTTGCATGTTCTCCCCGTGTTTGTGTGGGTTTCCTCCGGGTACTCTGGCTTCCTCCCACCGTCCAAAGACATGCAGCTTGTGGGGATAGGTTAATTAGAAAATCCAAATTGCCATTAGGTGTGAATGTGAGTGCGAATGGTTGTCTGTCCCTGTGTATTGGCCCTGCGACAGACTGGCGACCTGTCCAGGGTGTACCCTAGGACAGCTGGGATTGGCTCCAGACCCTGAAAAGGATAAGCGGAAGCGAATGGATGGATGGATGGATTGATGGTTCATATAGTAGTTCCTTGGTGTTTGGATCTCTAATCTTATTAACTGCATTACATATTTGTATTGATTTTAACCGTTTAGCCAGTACTTTGGTTGCTTTGGAACCAGACTCATAAAATGTTTGTTTTGTGAATCTCAGTTTCTTTTCTATTTCCTCCATAGACAGATCGCTTAGTTGTTTTCTTACATCTTTAATGCTTTCAGCCAAGTCAGCACTCAAATCTGTATGCTGTTTTTTTTTTTTTTCTAAATCCCTTAATCGTTGTTCTAATTTGAATTGTGTGAGCTTTTTCATTTTTTTGATATGGGTAGTCCTTGATATCAGATACCCTCGAATTACTGCTTTAACAGTATCCCAAATTATTGTTGGATCCATCTGTTCATCCTTGTTGTCAGCAATACAGAATTGTAATTCTTTTTTAATCTCTTGTACCACAGATTCATTGTTAAGAATACCAGTATTTAATTTCCACAATGATTTCTTATTCTGATTATATAAGTGAATAGTCAAGTGTATGGCGTTGTGATCTGACAGATCAGCTATACCAATATTACAACCTATGATTCTATGTTTATTGCTTCTATTTATCAAAAAGAAATCTATCCTTGAGTGTACCTTATGGGCTACTGAAAAATGTGTATAGTCCTTCTCCAGAGGGTGTAATTCTGTCCATACATCGCAACGATCCACTTCCTTTATAAGTAAATTAAAAGCCTTGGATTTATTATTTTTGCGTCTTTTTAAGCTTGTAGTATCTTTAGTATGATTTAATACACAGTTCCAGTCACCCCCACATATCAGAGTCCCTTCACTAAAACTAATAATTTTTTCAGATAGTTTTTGATAGAATTTTTCTGTATACATGTTCAATAGATTCTTAGAAAAATACAGGAATCAGATAAAGTGTTGTTGTTTTTTTTTATATCTGTAATCAGATAAAGTTAGTGCTACAGTGTTTGGTAGGTTAGAATAAAATAGCTCAAAGAATAATGGGTTTTTCCCCACACGTAATTAATTAATAGTATAAGTATGCATAGCATACCTTCATGAGTCTCTTCCAAACACAATAGCAGTAATATTCTTCAGAGAAAGTTCAAAATCTGTCATAGCCTACAACAGGAACAAATTCAGGAACAGTCATGCTCTTGTTCCTGCTGAAAACAGCGTTAACATTATAGCTGCAGCTCTGTAACACTAGCTAACACTACTTAGCTTACACTTTTTGCCTTTTGTTTAATTTTCTGCTGGATTCATGCATTTAATCGACAAAAGGTAATGATGGCAAATAAATTTTAATGGCAGCGAAATACTGGTATTTAGGTGCAAATTAGTGCAACAGGTCAATCAATTAATTTAATTTGTGTGAAGGAGAGTGAGCAGAGGAAGCTTTATTTATCTGCAGTGTAATTACACAATGAATTTGTCTCTCACGTTAGAATTTAATAAATGTTTTCTATCAAAGTCAGTGAAATTACCACTAAATGTTTTCAGTGGCTTAGTGTATTAAACAAAATAAGATGACACTTTAAAGGCAAATGTCCTTTCAAAAACATCGGCGACACCAACGTTATCAATTACTGCTTATTAAGCCTGTGTTTATTCAGGTAAGTGAATCAGTAGAAGAATTTGGGAACAAGTTAAAAATAAAAAATGCAAATGCTAGAAAATTTAATCACTTTTACAAAAATTTGGAGTAAAAAAAGTGTTGGCAAAAATCATGACCAAAGCATGTGATAGACTGTGTGCAAGCAAATCTTTGACAGAAATTCCTTTTGAAAGGCGTTCAAGTCTCAAAGGGCAGAGAGTTGGAAAGCACCGTGAGTAGATCCAGCAGCTCTGTTTATGAGTAAGATGTTACATTACAGCTGAATGTGAATGGAATATGTGTAAAATCATCCAAGCATCTCCTGCCGAAGGTGTTGCAGATGAATGAGAGGCAGATGTTAACACAGCAGATGTAAGTAATGTGATGGGTCATTTATCTCGGGATTATGTACTACTCGAGGCTGATGACTACCAGCCCAGAGTCCTTGTAGTGTTCCAGGTAGGTCATGTTTAGTTTATGAAAGTTTCTGCAAATTGCCTGGCACCAGTAACACATTTCCTGAAGCAGTACACTGAATGTTATTGCTGCTCTGGATAGTTTCGCCCTGTTATCTTGAGAAATACTTTTTTTTTTTCTATTTAAGAATCGAATCGCATAAAAGACTCTTGCAGGATTTTATCTGTGTGGCTGTTTATGAGTTTGCCAGAGTGACATTCAACTAGAACTACAACATGAGTGACATGTTTCTGTTTGTCATCCTTTCAGTACAGTGTTCCGCTAGGGTTAGCTATAATGCAGTTCACCTTTCACGGCCTCGCTGTTTATTTTTGTTCAATTTTGCGTGTTTTGTTTTTTTCCAGCGCATTGTGTTCTGCGTTCTGATCGGCTGTAAACCGCTGTCAATCAATCTCCTCCATGCATGTCTCCTATACAGTGCAGAATGCGTTCAGTTTGTCAAATTTACATAAATCTTCGATCACTGTCAGTGTGACTGTGAAGTGCTGTATTGTATGTTTGTAAGTTTCATTCCCAACAAAAACACCCATCCATCTTCTTCCGCTTTATCTGGGGCCGGGTTACGGGGGCAGCAGCCTAAGCAGAGAAGCCCAGACTTCCCTCTCCCCAGCCACCTCCTCTAGCTTATCCGAGGGAACACCAAGGCATTCCCAGGCCAGCCGAGAGATATAATTTCTCCAGCGTGTCCTGGGTCTGCTCCGGGGCTTCCTCCCGGTGGGACATGCCCAGAACACCTCACCCAGGAGGCGCCCAAGAGGCATCCTTGTCAGATGCCTGAACCACCTCAGCTGGCTCCTTTCGATGTGGAGGAGCAGTAGCTCTACTCTGAGCCCCTCCCGGATTTCCGCCGCTTGTATCCGCAATCTCGTTCTTTCGGTCACTACCCACAGCTCATGGCCATAGGTGAGGGTAGGGACGTAGATCGACCAGTAAATTGAGAGCTTCGCTTTTACACTCAGCTCTCTCTTCACCACGACGGACTGGTGCAGCTTCCGCATCACTGTGGCTGTCGATCTCCGACTCCCTTCTCCCATCACTCGCGAACAAAACCCCGAGATACTTGAACTCCTCCACTTGGGGCAGGAACTTATTCCCCACCCGGAATGGGCACTCCACCCTTTTCCGGCTGAGAACCATGGTTTCAGATTTGGAGGTGCTGATCCTCATTCCTGCTGCTTCACACTCGGCTGCGAACCATTCCAGTGCGAGCTGGAGGCCATCACCCGATGAAGCCAACAGAACCATAGCATACGCGAAAAGCAGAGATGAGATTCTGAGGCCATTGAAGTGAAAGCCCTCTGCCACCTGGCTGCGCCTAGAAATCCTGTCCATAAAAATTATGAACAGAATCGGTGACAAAGGGCAGCCCTGGCGGAACGAGTCCGACTTATTGCCAGCAATGCGAACCAAGCTCTTGCAACGGTTGTATAGGGATCGAATGGCCCGTAGCAATGGGCCAGACACCCCATACTCCCGCAGCACCTCCTACAGGACACCCCGGGGGACACGGTCGAATGCCTTCTCCAAGTCCACCGCCCAACAATTTTCTCAGTCGAAGTCAGCAGCGCTCTGCCAGCACTATACACAGTGCAGGTAGAGCACTGCGTTCCCCTCTTAAGACGCCTGACGGTTTGCCAAAATCTCTTCGAGGCAGTCCAAAAGTCTTTTTCCATGGCCTCTCCGAATTCCTCCCACACCCGAGTTTTTGCTTCAGCCACTGCCCGAGCCGCATTCCACTTGGCCTATCGGTATCTCTCAGCTGCCGTCCCACAGGCTAACTAAGCCCGATAGGACTCCTTCTTCAGCCTGGTGGCTCCCTTCACCTCTGGTTTCCACCATTTGGTTTGGGGATTACCACCACGGCAGGCACCAACCACCCTGCGGCCGCAGCTCAATGCAGCAGCTTCGGCAATGGAGATGCTGAACATGGTCCATTCGGACTCAATGTTCCCAGTCTCCCTCGGAATGCTGTTGAAGCTCTGCCGGAAGTGTGCATTCAAGATCTCACGGACTGGGGCCTCTGCTAGACGGTACCAGCACACCGCACTCACTACGCGTTTAGGTGCACCGGGTCTGTCCAACATCCTCCCCCGCCACCTGATTTAACTGACCACCAGATGGTGATCAGTTGACAGCTCAGCCCCTCTCTTTACCCGAGTGTCCAGAACGTATGGTCGCAAGTCAGGTGATACAATTAGAAAATCGACCTGTGCCCTAGAGCATCCTGGTGCCACGTGCACTTATGGACACTCTTATGTTTGAACAAGGTGTTTGTTATGGCCAAACTGTGATTTTCACAGAAGTCCAGTAACAAAACACTGCTCGGGTTCAGATCAGGGAGGCCGTTCCTCCCAATCACGCCACTCGAGGGCTCGTTGTCGTTACCCACGTGAGCATTGAAGTCTCCCAGTAGAACAACAGAGTCTCCAGGTTGAGCACCTTCCAGCACCACACCCAGGGACTCTAAGAAGGCTGGGTACTCTGAACTGCCACTCGGCGCATAAGCGCAGATGACAGTCAGGGCCCGTTCCCCGACCTTAAGGCGCAGGGAATAAACCCTCTCATCCACCGAGAAGAACCCCAACGTACCCGCAGCAAGCCGAGGGGATATTAGAATACCCACCCCAGCCCACCGCCTCTCACAAGGGGCAACTCCAGGCTGAGATAGAGTCCAGCCCCTCTCCAGGAGACTGGTTCCAGAGACCAAGCCATCTAGCTGATACCTCTCAACCTCACACACTAACTCAGGCTCCTTCCCCGCCAGACAGGTGACATTCATGTCCCAATTGCCAGTCTTGGTAGCCAGGGATCAGTCCGCCAGGGCCTCCGCTCCTGGCCCCCACCCGGCACACAATGCACCCGACCCCTATGGCGCCTCCTGCGGGTGGTGGGCCTGCGGGAGGGTGGGCCCATGTCCCCTTTTTGGTCTGTGCCCGGCCGGGCCCCATAGACTAAGGCACCCTCCCCGGGCCTGGCTCCAGGGTGGGGCCCCAGTAACCCCCTGGGTTTCATCTTTGGTTTCATTCTATAATACTAGACTTATTTTTCTACGAAGGTTTGAACTTTGAGAGTTTTTAAACAAGAGAGAAAAGTGTGAAAATGTTCATGCCTGTCTGAAAAAAAGTGTATAAAGTGTGTAGTGAGGGGTTTTATAGCCCTAAAACATCTATAATAATTGTAAAAAATAAAGCTGGCTACTTCGCAAATTTAACCTTTCGCGGGTTATTTTTAGAACATAACTCCCGCAATAAACGAGGGAACACTGTAATCCTTATAATAAAAGTGCCTTTTAGGATCATAATCATAATCCCACAGTGTGAAAGTGTACGGTTAAAGTTTTATGAATAGGCGCTAGAAATCAACAGCTGATTTTCCCTTTAGGCTGCTTTGAAAATACATTGGCTGTGAGGATCTCATTTAATACTGCTTCACAAAGTCTCAACTTGGTCTGTGTGGATTTAAATAAAAATGTCATAGTAATAAATAAATATAGGAAAAAAGTAGTTGACTCTTTTGTCTATGTCTTCGTAAAAAGTTTTGTGTTGATTTTATGATCTCAGTCATTAGTTTCCAGTTAGTTCCCATTAGAATTAAAAATGATGATAAAGACGACAGTTTTAGTATTGGCCTATCTTGTGACCGCCAAGTTGGTACTTTATGAATACAGAGTGTCCCTTGTTTTTTTTGTTTTTTTTAAATACAAATTTACCTCTCACCAAGACAGCAATGGCAAAAACATTCACTTTCATAATGAGAACACATTAACCAATGGGTTACTTCATGGGTTGTGCCAAAAGACGATAATCTCGGAGAGAGAGTGGATTGTTATTAAATTCATATTCAGTTCTAAACTGCCCTCCTGTAATTTCATATCAGCATATAACCAACACTTGCAACAGGAACATGTCTCTCTGTACACCCCCCCCATGTGGCACCTCTGCCCTCTTTATCACCTCTTTGTAACTTTTCATCTTACTGTCTGTTTGAAGGTGAAACACTATGCTTCACATATGGAGGACTCTGTGAGTCATTCTACACATGTAAAAATACATTTGGGAGACAAACTCCCTGGTATCATTTTCTGTTGCCAGTAGCAGTAGCACTGCTGTGTTTGGGCAATTACCCTGCCACCGACGCTATCAGATGGTTATCAAACAATTGCTTCGCATATTGGATGATTTGACTAAGAAGGAGGTCGTCCAGCCCTATTACATCAATCTTTTATATACCCTTGTATATTCCACAAAAACAACAACATTATTCATTCAAATAGGCAAAACGACCTCTGAGCGCTACGTGTATGTGTTTTCCTCATAAATTACCTTTTGTAGTCATGGAGATAACACATTGTCTGAGACAGAAGTAGTTTAACGTCATAGCAGTGCAAACGCTCTTAGAGAGGAGGTTTAGGGTGGACAGTGTGCTTTGACATGCCTGGGCAGCTGTTCCCATCCTGTCTCCCACTATGACTTGTAACTGCTATTTTATGGTATATTATATGTAATTGAGATCCTTATCTGTGGAAAGCTATTAATATCGCGTTTAAAAATAAGACCAGTTATTAGCTAATAACACAACTGTATACAATCAGGCATATGTAGCACCTTTATTATATAAACTGAAGAAGTTGGGAAGTTGCTGTGGCTTTTGATGGCAGCAAGACATCTCTAATAGAGTTGGGGCAGCACCATGTTTACCACTGTGGAGCATCCCCTCTTCAGTCCAAAAAAGCTGGTTACTGAGGAGATCAGTTGCTGGGTTTATGGGAGAGATTGTTGTCCCTTTCTTTTCTGATATATGATTCTAACTGCTCAACATTCCTGGATCTTCTTTGTTGTATGTTTCACTTCATGATGCACCAAGTGTTTTCAGTTGGTGATAGGTCTGGCCTGCAGGCAGGGCAGTTCAGCATGTGGACTCTTCTGCTCTGAAGTCATGCTGTTTAAATAGATACAGTGTTCAGTTTAGCATTGTCTTGTTGAATAATGCAGTGCCTTCCCTCCCTGAAAAACATAATGTCTGGATAGGAGCACATGATGTTCTAAAACCTGTATATACCTTGCAGCACTGATGGTGCCTTTCCAGATGTGCAAGCTGCCAATTCCATAGCCACTAATGCATTGCCATATCATCAGAGATGGAGGCTTTTGAAGTGAGTGCTGATATCAAGCCAGATGGTCCCACTTCTGTTCACTCCAGAGTATCCGGCATCCATGTTTTCCAAATTATTTATATGACCATAGATTACATTTTCATTTTGCCTAAGTCAATTTTTAATGAGAATAGAAGGCCCATAGTAGAGAGTGACATTTCTGGATTGGGTTCACATATGGCTTCTTCTTTAAAAGACAGAGATTTTACCTGCTTCTTGGATGATGAAATTGTGTTCACAGACAGTGTTTTCTAGAATTTCTGAGCCCATGCCTTGATTTCTTTCACAGAAGCATACATGGTTTTAATGTAGTGCTCTACACCTCTAGCATTAATTGTTGACCTTGTCCCTTGCGTACAGTGATTTCTCCAGATTCTATTTTAAGTTTATGAACTGTAGAAGAGGAGTTATTTACAGCCTGTGCATCATTTTGAAATTCGTAGATTGGTGAACTCTGTACACATCTTTACTTCTGAGAAACTCTGTAAGATACTTTTTTGTATCTAATCCTGTCAGCGAGATGTTGCCAATTAACCTAATTAGTTGTAAAATGTTTCTCCAGCTGTTTCTATTTCACACCACTTACTTTTCCAGCCTTTCGCCACCCCCGTCCCAACTTTTCTGAGATCTGTCACTACTATCAAATTCAATGAAAACTTTTTTTTTCTTAAATGGCAGTTTTTGTAAGTTTGAACATTTGATATGTTTTCGATATACTATTGGAGTGAAATAGGAGTTAATGAGACGTCCAAATCGTTTCATTTTCACAGCTCAACTTTTGTGAAATTTGCGTTGTATAGATTACCTGCCCTCTAGTGGATCGTCGCTGCAATGAGGGAAGGGGAGTGTCATTTTTACCTATTGCTGTGTCAGTAATTTAGCTTTTTTTTTTGAAGTACAAGAGAGTTAACTTGAAGTTAGAAAGATATACAGAGCAATACTTCAGGCCAGGGTACACAAATGTTGTGTATGCAGGTAGTGTAGTGTGGTGTAAAATCTGTGCATGCAGGCACTATCCTGTCTGACCTCTCTAAATACATCCAACACTGTACATTCAGACTGCAAAGCAAATTTATTGACTTTCTATAAAAGAATTTAGGATAATGTTGGCAGCACATTTGGTCCTCAATGTGCTCCCTGCTGGTTGTTTGATGTGGCCACTCCTCGCTGTTATGCCTGACCTCAAATTGCTCTCCCACTTTTCACCGCCGGAAGCCGTCTAATGTTTGGGTTGTGATGGCCAGACTGCTGAAGCTCGCAGCACATCAAAGAGGGATGAGAGCTAATGTGGGTTCATATGATGTTGATGGGAGGGTGTGGAAGGGCATTGCGTCCTTCATATTGCACTAAACAAGAAGCTGTGAAAACGTTTTGACACACACCTTTCCGAAGCACGTACACACAGCAACAAATGCCTGAGTGCACCTTAAACGGCGGAAACACACCTGTCCTTCCCTCTCTCCCCACCTTCCTCCTTTAACAGATTAACACAACACCCCATTCACTTCCACACAAATAAGCTAAAATCATGAAATACACACACCGTCACACAGGCCCAGGTGGTACTGACAGTAGCTTTTGATGTAGACCCCATTCCATATATTTGCATTCACTTATAATCATTTTATCCAGGGCCATGTGTACCTACTGGGAGTGAGCTTTTGAATAATAGTGAGTTTATTTCCTCGAGCTGACCAGTATCACAGTTTTGTCAGTGATCTAGATTTGGCCGTTCGCTGCAGCGAGTGGACAGCAGTGTGACTTTCTTTCACATCATGGAAATCAGTTGGTGAAATTTGATGGTGAAAAAAGACTGTCGCGGAGTTCTCTCATGTACATATTATGAAGTCCTCACTAAAACAATGATTGGATATGATCTACCTTTTAATATAACAGATTTTAGAAATACCCATATTACAAAATCGCAGTTACATGTGTTTAAGTTACTTTCTTTAACAGTGATGAAGAATAAATTACATTAGTCTTAGCTTGAACTTTTGATTTTGGTTGAACAAGTTAAAGCAGCAGCATTTTTGTGGGAGGCATTCCTAAAGAAAATACAAAATACACTTTTGGTTCAAGTGGTTATACTCCATGAAGAGACATTCTGTTATTTCAGCTCAGGTTTTGAACTATTCCTGCTGCAAGTGCAACACAAAAGAGTTGAATGTTGTTGCTCTAAGCATTTTGTTCTGCTTCAAAATGCTTGAAAGTACTTCATAACGAAAAGCAACATTTTTAGATTAGTTTCTAGAAGATTAGTTTCTGAATTATTATGTTTTAGTTCAGTAGGAGGCTTTGAGAAGCACAAGTGGAATTCCAATCTTTATATCAGAAAGGACCACTAAAAGAAGATGATTATTTCCATCTGTAGCAATTTATATTTGGTCTTAGGGTGCTCTTCTGGGACCTTGAGCTCTCATATACATAGAACACATAGGGCAGAGGACACATCCTACCATGTGCATAGAAAGAAAGTAGTTGGCTGTTAAGAAAACAGTAGGCGTCACTGACTTCAAATTGATTAGTCAAACAGGTTGAAAAGAGCTGCTGGTGTGGAGGTGGGTTGCAAAGTGGCTCGCAGATGTGCAACAGCTGTAAGCAGGCTAAAGCAGATTTAACAGTTCACCCTATGTAAAAGTTAGCAAAAGCTGATATCAGATGCTTGACTTATTATGGTAGCAGCAGAAGTATTAGCATTGGCTGTGTCAACATGTCAGCACGGTCAACTAAGCAGGACAAAGCACCATCTGTGGAACAAACATGTCTCTTTAGTTTTTTGGGTCAATTAATTCTTCAGGTTGTTTGATATTTCCTGTCAAAACTTTATCTCTGCAAGACAAATATACCAATTAATGTCACCAAGAGAAGTTAGCACAGAGTTTCTTTTTTTTTAAATTTGTTTCAAATGCAACGCCATTCATCACAAACAGGCAGTAATAATGAATAAATTAAAGGTTTCACTTGTACTTTTATTGACAGAATTTTTATTAATAAGCTTGCATGCGCTTTCTTGAAGTCTTGTAAAGCTTTTGAGATTATTATAGAATATTTCCTCTGTTGTTTATGCAAACTCTTCTGCAGCCACAACTCTAACAGTTGGGTTAAAATCACAACAGAGGCTTCTTCTCTTAACATGAGCTCTCATACCCAGATGTAGTGCATGTGATATATATCAATGACAGCCTAAATATGTTCCTGTTACACTGGGAAGGCAGAGAAGGAAGACACTGGACTCGGGGAGGAATTGCGCTGGGTGTCTCTCCTGAAAAACGGAGGATCTGTGTCAGCTCCTCTGTGGCTCTGGCTGGCCTGTCAGACACTATTACAGAGGAGTCTGTCTCTAGCGACTCGGCTGGGGAGACTCCACAGGGACTGGCAGGCTAGGCCCTAATCAAGAGAAGACTGCGAAGCGGTTAAAGAGCAGAAGCTCAAGCCACCTCCCAGTCTTCCTGTATCTCTCTCCATCTTCCTGTTGTCACAGTAACTCCCGTCTCTGTCTCCCTCTCACTTGTCCAAACAACTTGCCCTGCCTTGTTGCCGTCCTGTGCTACTCTGTCTTTGTCTTCTCCTTCATTGTAAAGACTTGACCAGTGTGCGTAAACATTGCAAGGCATCATGGGAAAACAGTTTGTCACTTACCCAGACAGTGCTTGACACTGCTCTATCCAGGAGGTCTGTGGAATACAACACATTGTCAGGCACAGAAAAGATTTGTCACTCTGACAGCACTCCACTGGGATTCATTGTTGTTTTTTTTCCATTCACCTTATATGACATCCACTGTTCTAAGTGTTTGCAATCCGGCTTTGCTAAAGTTTATCTTCAGCAAAATAAAACTTTACTACACTTATGGGACACTGCCTTTGTCAGCAACTCTGCTTTTGGTTGCTGCTAACTTCCGTGGTCTCCATTCTCCCAAGGAATTTTGATATAACTGGATCTGAAATGAAGCTGAGCCCAAGCCTGTCAGTGACCATTACAGATGCAGCAGCCCACACCACACTTTGTTCTTTGTGTGTGAGCCATTGTTAGTGTTTTGGTTGTCTCTTTTTCTTGCATGGATGAAGGTCAGCCCCTTGCGTGAAGCTGATAATCTGCTAAATGTTTTTTAGCACAGTGATGCAGCAGAATAGATGTCGTGAATTTTGACTTTGGGACAAACCCGTGCTAATGATTTGATATTAAAAAAGTAAGTAAATCATATCAGAGAAGGCCTGATATGATTCTTTCTGCAAAAACATTATAGATGAATAATTAAAATGTATGCAAAATACATTATTTCTCAGATAAAATAAATGCTTGTGCTGATGTTTAAATAAAAACCAGACATATTTTATCATAGATGAAGTTTTTCCTGCTATCCCCATATTGGACAATACGTAATCAATAGAACAGTGAACATGCTGAATTAACAATCTTGAACGCTGATTGAGATTAAAGGGTTTATGTAAAAGTTTTAAGCAATTACTTTGTTTGATTTACAGCCAAATTTTGGATTAACCATTAGAATATGTGCAAATGTACTTTCTGAAAAAAGCATTTAGAAACACATGTTTTTGAAGTATTTTTTAAAAAGATGACACTAAAATAAACCACAGGTAGATTATTTGAATAGTATAATGATTTCACTTGGAATTGCTTCTGCTACCCTTAAACATTTTTCTGAAAATGAAATATGAAAAATTGCTATAATTCTTAAAAACAATTCTCAGTGCTTGAATGGATGGATAGAAGCTTTACATCAGGACCTAACGAGCCACAAGTGTTGCCTCTTCCTTTGCCTATTTTCACTGTACAGTCTTGCAATGATTTTTTTAAATGGTCACAACAGCGCATGTATTTAATTTTGTTCATGAACACACAATGTCAGGTATTTGGTTCACTCCAGTAGCTTTTAGAGTCACCTTTAGCAGAAATAACCTGAAGTAATCATTTTCTGTACGACTTTTTCATTTTCTCACGCCAGTGTGGAGGAATTTAGGTCAGCTCTGCTTTATCACGTTCTCTCAAGGTCCACGCCAGTATTTTAGTCCGGTTGAAGTCTAGACTTTGATTAAGCCATTGAACCACCTTTTTCAGCTACTCTGTTGTAGATCTGGGATCATTGTTTTGTTGCATTACTCAATTCTGGCCCAGCTTAAGCTGCCTGATATTTGACTAGAATGTTTTAGTATAGAGAGGAGCTTATGAAGAACTCAATAACGGCAAGGCGCCAAGGTCATGAAGTTTAACGTTCAGCATCCAAACTGAGGTCTGTAGAGTCTTTGCAAGTTATCTGAGCACTGCACGGTCTGGCCTTAGGGAGAATCATCAAGAATCAGTCAAGCCCATGGGAAATTAGAAAATTCACTCCGTCCATTGAAAGTTCATTGCGAAAGTTGCTTTCAGAAACGTTGCAACTTCACTAATTCATTTATTATATTATAATTATTATCATATAATGCACCAGGAGGGGGCAATAACATTACAGGCAGACAGTGCCACCCTATGCCTTCTTCAGCCACACCCCTGTTAATGCCACAAGAAAAGGGCAATTCTAGTCCACATTTTGTGACTATTAGCCCACCTTTAGAGATACACTGGTACAACTGAAGCTGAAACTGAAAAAGAAAAGGATAATTCTGTGTTTGGCACTAATGTGACAGAAAAAGAGACATGAGTCTCAGGAAGCAAAAGAAAAGCTGAACAGAATGTGTATTTTTTTTTTTTTTTAAATCGAACATGGTATTTATGCTTTATTATATACAGTCATTCCCCCTCTCTGAGCTCCCTTACTACCTCATTTAGCTACAAGGTCAAATCACAAATGCTGCAGACATCAATCAACCGACGTCAAGGCAGGCTGATGGAAAGAGGGTGCGTCGCATGCGTGGCGGAATCTCGGACGAGAGCGTCTGTCTCTTGTCATAAGCCACAGGTGCTCTCTGCCATCACCACCGCAGGCGCTGAGCCATCTCAGTGAGACTTGATACAGCTTTGATAAGCATAAGTAAAGATTGCACCTGGGGGTCTTCAGCAACTGAAGACAAGTAGTGTGGAAGCAAATGTGGCGTTCAGTAGGGGCCGAGCAGGCAGAGGGTTTCATTAGAAGTAGAACGTGCTGGGCGGTGGCGTTTCCATCCTCTGAGGCTAGCCCTAGTTTCGTGGAGATGTTTATTATTGATAGAGGTGGATGATAGCCTTGGGATGAATTGCATAATCTAGAGCCGCCTCTAATGGATACAGGAAATGGATCAGGCTATCAGTCAGGTCCCTGTGGATGAAGGATGTGTCTGTGTTTGTATGTGTCTCTCTGTGTGCATGCACATGTGTGTATGTGTGTGTTCACAGTAAGTCTGTGCAATCGTGTAGAACTGTGAACTGCAGGCGTGTGACAAATTAAAGGGGAACAAAACTGAACCTTTGAGCCCAACAGTTAGAGGATTGTGTGGCGGCGGGCGGGAGGGAGGTGTTCGCCGGCATGCTTTGGTTCCACCTGTCCTACTAGACTGAAGGGTCATTGCAAATGAATATGAAGTTATTCTGTGTGATGCTTTTTATCTTTTGTTGAAACATATTTATCCTGAGTGGAGTGGTCTTTTTTAGATTGACCTCTTCTTTAGCACACGAGCAGTCATTGAATGGTTTAATGAGTATAAAAATGATATATTATTTAGTTTTTTCCTTAAATTTAAGATATATAGGTCAGACTAAAGCTGGGTGCTTAAAAATAAGTAAATATTAATAATCCCTGTGTAGAAACAGGGAACTTTTTTACATCAGACATGTTGGCTTTAGGAAAAACAATAAAGGAAAAACAAAGATAATGATCAGCAAAAAACTCTGGTCAACTGCCCATAAAGTTTAAAAAATGTCATGCACCAGGCCTGGCAGATGAAAATAAGCATTAATAAAACATTAATAATGATAAAAACCTTTGAATTAGTGGTGCAAATTTGAATAATGCATGTCACATGTCTTTGCTAAGATCGTTTTTGAGATACGCTTTTAGGTACTGTTATTGTAACCATTTCTGTCTACCTAGTTATAGTTACAGTTAACAGTTTATTACCATTAATCTCTGGTAACCGTAAGTGGTAATTAGTGTGCTTTTTAAACAAACCAAGCAGTGAAATTTAACCCATTTTCTGTTCAGAGAACCAAAGGTGTCCATGTCAGATAAACAACTTTCCAACTTGACAACAGAACTATCTGGTAAACGTCCTGTTCCAGTGAGCCACCACACACAATATCAGGACTTTCCCCAGTGGAAAATAAAAATCATTGTTTTTTAGCTGCTACAAAATATCAAAATGCCACGGTTCATGAAAGGCATCTGTAGTCATCTTCATCCCACCTACATCTTGAGACAAAATAAGAATTAGCTGTTTAGAATTACATTTTTAGAAAGAAAGAAAAAACACATTGTAAGGCTGGAATCTAAATGCACTTAATACGCGACGGATGGAATTTAATTTAACTTTATTTTGCAAAATAGACTCAACAGTTTTTTTGAGTCAGTTGTTAAGCTGTGCTGTTGTTTGAGTCATGAAGTTTGGGTTTTGTGTCAAAACCAGGAAAGGTTGTCCACAGTTAAATGACAGAAGAGCTGCTGCTATGGCGAGGCCGTCAGTGCAGGAAGGAAGAAAAGGTTCTTATTTTCTAATTAAAAGAAAAGCTGATCATTATAATGCTTCAAACTAAATTTTATAGACTGGACTGTCATGCATGGTTTCTTTGTCCAAGTGATTGCAATGAGCTTATTTTGAAAATGGAAATGAAAACCTCAGCGTTGCACATAATAAACATTTAAAAAGGTGAAATTCTTCCGGCCTATCAGGTGCAACAACGTGAGCAGGTGAGTCAGAAAGTTGTCAACTGAGTCACCCACACAGTTGTCAGAATAGATTAAATCAGGTACAACAAGCAAAAAAAACACCTGTGTGGGTGGACTGTGGATGTATCAGATCTTTAGAGAAGGCACTCCAAATAACTGCTAATAACGATTCAATAAGGAAGCAAAAGCTCCGTTAGAAACAGAAATAACAGAGAGATTGACCAGCTGCGTGCCCAAGCATGCATATCAAATGGTTCACTGACATCTATAAGAAGTATGTGTTAAATGTCAGAACACTAATTATGTCAGTCAGGGCAGTCTTTGTGTTGTAATTAAATTTGTCCTCCCAGGAAGCATATTATTATGACACATTATTTTTCAGAAGGTTTAAATAAAATCTCATGTTTGTTCTGTTGTTGAAATTCTGAAAGTCTTGAAGGAAATCAGTTTGAAACTACAACCTCAGTTCCAAAAAAAGATGAAGCACTATGAATAAAAACAGAATGCAATGATTTGCAAATCTCATAAACCCATATTTTATTCACAAGCGATTCCATCAAAGATTAAACTGTTTCATTTTAAGAAAGAAATAAGGTCATTTTGAATTTGTTGGTAGCAACATAGCTCAAAAAAGTTTTTTGCTTTTGTGTAGCATCCTCTCTACTTTCAACAACAGTTCAGAAACATCTGAGGAGATGAGCTGCTGGACTTTTGGGAGAGGAAAGTTTTTCCATTCCTGTCTTATAGAGGATTCTAGCTGCTGAACAGTCCTGGGTTTTTGTCATATTTTTAGTTTTCAGATGTTTTCAGTTGATGAAAGGTCTGGAGTGCCAAGCCAGTTCAGCACCCAGCCTCTTCTCCGGTATTGTCTTATTCCTCTTTAAACCACCGGACATGTTGTCGGTGTTTTCCAAAAATAATTTTGAGTTTTGATTTGTCTGAAATGTTATCCTCCTGGCCTTTCCAAATCAAAAAACACATATGGTTTCTTCTTTGCATGATAGAGCTTTAACCTGTGAACTATGTGCAAGTGACCATTGTCACTTGCACAAAGAGACTTCTCTATAGATTCTTTAAATCTTTCAATGGCACATAGGACTGTAGATGATGAGATATTCTAAGTGCTTGGAAATTCAAGTTGATGGGCACAGTGTTTTGTAGATTGGTGAACCTCCGCCTCTTTAAGGTGCTCTTTTTATACCCAATGATGTTGCCAGTGAACTTTATGCATTGCAAAATGTTCTTCCACCTGTTTCCTTTTAGCATCACTCACTTTTTCACCCATTCGTAGCCCCAACCCAACTATTTTGAGACGTGTTGTTGCCATTAAATTCAAAATAAATATTTTCTTAAATGGTACATTCCAATTACCATTTTTTTAAGGAAAATGTGTCAATTTGATGTTGTTTCTATGTTGTAGGATTAATAGCATTTTTAAATTATCGGACTACAATATTATCATATATGAACACATAGATATTCATGATAAACTAAAATATTAATTCTGACCAGCAAAGCTAGAAACACTACTCGTGTTTAATGTCAACTTTTATTTCGATTTTATCACTCATGTTGCCTGTCTTAAGCTAACCGCACATATCTGGGAATATTTATTGGAAAACAAACCAAAGCAGCGATTTTGTGGTGAGACATAACTGGCATCAGGGTGGTTTGTGAAAAACTTCTAAAAAAAATTACCAGAGCAGCCAAAAGGAAATGGAAGCATTAAAGCATCTATAAAGAATCAATAGTTACCTGCAGCAGTGCTGTTCACTCAGCATGTGGAGCTATTTTCTGCAGGGCTGTTGCACAGACTGGGACTGTCTGTACATTTTTTTTACCCTACAGAAGTGAAGCCAGCAATTAGCCACACTTTAGAGCAATGTCACATTTACCACTGAAAAGAAAATGCAGGAGAGAACATAATATCCACCCGTTTCCTTCATTACATTTTTAAACACTGCGGGTGCTTCTCATCATCCTAACATATATCATCACTTCCTTGCATCCTCTCCTCAGTGTGCATCTGATGCAGGATACATCGGTTTTTCCTCACTTTCACTTCTCTCTGTTAGTAAATGGTAAATGGACTAGTATTTACGTAGCACATTTCTAGTCTTACTGACACTCAGTGCACTTTTACACTACAAGCCGCATTCACACTGCACTTAGAAGCTTTTATCTCTCACATACACTCGCATGCCGACGAATGCAATTTGAGGTTCAGTATCTTGCCCAAGGACATTTTGACATCCAACCAGGAGATGACCTGTTCTACCTCCTGAGCCACTGCCACAGATGTTTCTTGTCTTCACAAGGTGCATTTAAGGGATTGGAACATTCTCAGTGATTCTCATTCTCAGTGGATCGGGAATAATTTCCTGGTTATGCAAGGAGAAAGGATCCAAGGAAGCATAATTTAGCAAACTGAGAAGCAAGCTGTTTCTTTAAATGAATAAATATAACTTCAGTGACCAGACCAGGTGATTCTAGTCTAGTCTATTGTTGGGTTCAAATATTGAGGAGGGATAGAGGAGGTAATCAACTTTCAAAATAACAACACTGATCCGGCCGGGTGGAGTCAAACGATGATTTTAATGACACGCGTGGGGAAGCCCGCCGCTGTACGCAGACAGCGCCGATCCCCGACTTACAGAGCATAAGCAGGTGTTTTATACCTTTCAGGGCTTAAATTTACTGACGCCCCTTCAACGTCACTCAGATACAGTTCATACATAGGTTTCAAAACCAAAGTCCCTTCATATACTCAGTCTGACTTTGTCATCATCCTTGTATAATTGGTTTTGTTGTCCTATTCTGTGTTATTGTTTTTACCATTTCCTCCTGTTTTTAATGTTTGTAGTTACGTCCTGTTTCTATAAAACAGTAAGGAAGTATAAAACAGTTTAATGTGTATAATAGAGGTGACACAGATCACCACTTGTGTATCCAGTTAACTCATAGATAATATACAATGTTCAAAAAGTGTGTTTTTGTTACATCTTGTTACATCTCGTAGTTTTGGTTCTGAGAATGCGTGTGGGGAAAATGCAACCAAATTTCTGACAGGCAAATTCTTTTCACTGAGGAGGTCTTAATTCCAATGAACTCCAGCTTTTCTTTCAAAGACTCTCTTTCAACTCTTTCAACTCTGCTCTAATCTCATACTCTCTATCCTCAAGACTCATCCCTTACCAACTACCACACACAAAACCATTCAAGGCAAATACACAAATCTTTGCACTTCTAATGTACACTGCTTGTCTGTCTTTTGCAACTTCTCTAATGCAGCTAAGTATCTACTACTATTCTTTTTTTCTGTTTGTATATACTGCACATGTGTCTGTATGCTTGTTCTATCTCTACTTCCTCCTAAAAATACAGAGAGAGCCATCCTCAAAACATGTATTAGGCTTAATCACTCCAGGTGACCATTGCCACCTTTTAAAAAGGATGGAACAAATGGATCTGCTTTAGGCATTAATGTAGCATTTTTGTACACCTCATTTTTTCTTTTGATGTCTCTACATCATCTGTTGTAATGTGTTACTGTCCAGATAGCCCAGGTGGTACACTTTAGCCTTGAGGGGTAGATATTTACTGTACTATCTTCAAAACCTTCAGTCTGCCTAAAGTGCTTTTGTAGCATGAGGTTAGCCACTGAATCTATTTTTACTGTTTATAAACTTTTTGTTGCTCATATTTCCACATCATGGGTAATCAGTACTTAGTTTGGTGTCCCAATCTTTACCACGATGAACAAAAGTTGCACATCACCCACCATACATAATTTGGTGTACATTTATGAATCAAAAGAAAATCCAGAGCAAGTTAAAAGAAAGAAAAACTATCTGAAACTTACTTTAATATGTCCAATATGTACTTGACAAAATATCAACAAAATACTTGACAATCAGCTTGGCATGTAGACTCACAGAAATTGTACAAGCAAAACAGAGATCTCATTATTAAAGCAGAAATAAATATTTTCCCCATCGAAATGGTCTTTACAAGGATTTCATACCATGGATCCATTTTGATGTGATGCAAAATAAACAGTTCTTACAGTACAGTTTGCCTCTGGTTAAAAAAGCTCCATGCAATTACATTTTTATGAGCAGTAATGTTAAAAATACAAAAAGATAGACCGAACCAATCATACAGTCACATAACCTCCTCTGTGAAAAAAATCAGTGTTCTGCTCTGATCACATTTTATTTAGGGCTCGCTTAGGATTGGGCAACAAAAAAAGTGTTAGGCACATTCATCTTCAGGGTTAAAGTGATAAATACTTTGTTGAACATTTGTGGTCATTTTAGAAGAAAATAACACGACTGGACCAGAGTTGTCATGACCTTCCCCATAACTCAGTTCAGCTTCATCTTCTCCGATTTGTAAAAGTCACAGTTTATGTTATTTAAGTTATATGATTGCTGTGTTTTTTGAAACTGAATTCCTCGCTCATGGGCAGATGGGTGGTCCAGGAGGCGAGACTTAGTATGTGAACTGGTTTTAGACCTCTGAATGACTGCCACATCCCAGATTTACACACTTTCATTTTAGGGTAAACACAATAGCCGTCGAGTCTTATCATGCAAGTTTGAGAGGCTGTGAAGGAAACTAGAAAATGTGAGTGTGGATCTGAAAATCAAACAGCCTTCTTAACACAGGCTTTTACAATCTCCGAGACTCTGGTAGAGTTCACAACATGTCTTTGTCTACTTCTTTAAGTGTACTTCAGCGATGCACAAACAGTGTCAGATTTGCTCTCAGATCCATATGTCGCTGTGTCGCTCGTCCGACAGCTTCAGATACACTCAGACATTTCAAAAGAAGTGTCTGAAGGCCATGTAATAAATTGTTGTGCAGCACCTCGACTCCAAGCTAGGATCAGTGGACTCCATCCCCTTGAAACAGTTTTCTGCTCCCCAGGAAAATGTCAAAGTTGTCATTGAAATTCATTCTATATGCCACAGATGCTGATGAAGGGAGGGAAGTGTAGCAAAGCATTTCATACCCCTGTTTTATGTTGGGGTAATGCCTGAGATGCCTGCACAGAAAGGTTCCCAAGAGTGTCCTTCCAAGAAATGAAATCCCTTCTCAGCAGTTCTGAACCACTGACTCTGTATTTAGGAGGATAGTGAGTGGGCCCACATGCACTGTTGTTCTCTTGAGATGTGAGCATGTGAGTAAAAGTTAAGTTTGCCTTGGTATACTGCTCGCAGTATCGTGTAGGCTGTGGCTTTCCTCTCTGTACGTTTGTAATTGTTTTCCACTGTTAAATTGTCCATAAAAACTTCAAATCAACTTAAATTTAAATCACATGAAATTTCTCATCATTTAAAGCCAGTCAAACCTACAGAACCGTGCAAAAGTCTTGAGTCATTTCTTAGTATTGTTAATATTTTTCTTCCAAGGAGCCAGACTTTATTGTGGGTTTTTGAAAGTGGTCATGAGCAATAATTTTGGTTGCCATTGGTTGCTTTTTCACTTATTTTCAGTTAGGTTGAAGGTTCGTGCTTTGATCCTTTAGTCTTTTTGTTTTGGTATCCACAGTCAAGCGATACCAAACCCCAAACTTCCCCCGAAGCATCCGTGTGAGTGTTTGAATGTTCGGTTAAAACCAATTGTTTTTGAATGGGCGAATGAGGCGTGTAGTAAGAAAGTGCTTCAAGTGCTGGAATAGTCTAGAAAAGAAGACTAAGTACCAGTTCATTTATTACCTACAATGGCAGTCAGTGGATTCAGGTGGGCTCCTTTGGGCCTTTCCACGCTGATGGTAATCGTAAACTTGACATATTCCCACTGCTCTAGTTTACACTTTCTCAGCCTTCGGTGGTGCCCTGCTGACCTACCTTGCCTGCCTCTGCAAATAATCTAGACTAATAAACAGCATAAATTGCGAATAGAAAAATGATGTGATCTTGATTTGGGGCTGAACTGGCTCTTCAAATTGCATTTATGTAGTGGTTTTGTATGAGAACGGCTAAATTAACCTGCAGTGCCCACCAGCTTTGAGTGTGACTTTGTGTTATGTAACAGAGCAGTGAAGAGGTGTTGTTAACAGGTGATTGCTTTTAGTTTTAGTATTAGCTGGCACTTCTCTTTTTTTATGTGCTTTTAGGAGAGTCATAAAATGCAATTTTTGTTGAGAGTGTCTTGGAATGCTTTACGTGGGGATTTTAATTCAGCAAGGACTTTACATGGATTTACAAGCTGTTTCAGCATGTGAGTGAACGGTCCTAGTTAGGCATTAGTCATTTATGTGATACAGTGAGAGTGGGCGCATCTGTCTAAATGTAAGCTAGAAGTCCATTGGAGCTAAGGCTTTCTCAGGGAATACTGTTTGCCAGGTTTAGTGCATACACAGCAATCTCTCGCTGTGCTAGCCTGGCAGCAAATTTGCCCAACACAGCCAGTCATATCATTAGCTTATGGAATGGTCTCTGTTGATAGTAGTACAGCTACTTTCTAAATCTCTTGCAAAGTCATAAGGGCTATGCGAATATTATCATGACAGGAGCATCTGTTTAGTGACACACTGTCATGCTTGATCAGGCCACAAAATAGAATGGATTATTTTTGAAAGTGTCCCTAAATGTGTCATTATGAGTAACCATTTCAATATTTTATACTCAAATAGTTGTGTCGTACAAAAACAAAAGGAGCTTTTTAAAATATTTTTTAAACTAACTTTTCAGTATGTTCAAATTTGTATTTGTAGTTGTGATATTTTAACTTTTCACTTCCAACATCAAGAAAACCTGATTAGTAAAAATTTTAGACAAACACTTCTTCACATCTTTTAAGGCCTAAAGCCTACTGCTTAGGAGCTTACTGCTAGAACACCTGCTGGTAGCTCATAATAGGCCTTTGATGAAGAGTAAATAAGCAGGCAAATAGCAGCTCATGAGTATATCAATGGTGATTACCAACAGGGAGCCTCTGCTGGTTGACATGGTAGCTTATTCCATTGGGCCAACATATTGACTGCTAGGTATCAATGATGTTTTGTCTTTAATTACTGTCCTTTCTGTCTCTGATGTTTAATTTCCACTGGAGAAACTGCACTCAAGTTTGAAATCTAAGTTTAGATGCTGATGTCATGGAATTCAAGGTGGATGTAAAGTCTTAGTTTGTTTCCATCTGCATGTTGAACTCCACCCAAACCTCTAACGCGAGGCTGTGGTTTAGCCATGAGTCTTTATGTACAGTGGCAAAACATGGCAAAATGCCAGCTCTGTGCAAGCTTTGCCAATTTTTAGGTAGCAAATTTGCAGTTATATATCTGCAAAGCAAATGCATAAACAAAAATTTAATTGAGAAATCTATCAAATCAACAGCCAGGATAGAGACAGCTTTGATAAAGCCAATATTTTTGGTTTTCCTGGTGATTAAATGACTAAATATAAAGTTCTAGATGCTTAAAGGATATAATGATGATAATGATGATAATAATAACGATAATAAGAAGAATAATGATAGTGATATTAAGGGAAAAGGATGTTATTCTCCTACACTGTTATTGCTCCAGTCAGTACTGTTTTCATTAAAACACCTTGAGTTAAAAGACTTTTTTCCTTCAGCTCAAGTGCTTAAGGCCAGCATGATCTAGATGAATGAGAGCCTACACAGATATATTTTCATTCACTTAACAAAGACTCAGTGTCACCAGTGGCTGTAAGGTGCTGTATTCAGAGACCAGCACATCTGTCTTTCAGCATGCCCTTTAAATTTCCAAGAAAACACACAAAGTAGTTGTTTTTTTTTTCATTGAAATCATCCATTGTATGGATGTCATGAAATGGAGAGTATTCAAAGAGACCAAAGCCATTTTACAAAAAAGGGTTTGGTAGGTCTTACTCCCTCTCGGAGTCAGCCTCAAGTGGCCAGTCCATGAACTGCAGTTTTTGCACTGAAGGCCTCTGGCACCCTAAGAGGTCTGACTTGATCCACATTAGGTCACCATTAGTCTCTGTGACTGATAGCTGAAAAAGAAATATTTGTCTTGAATACATGCCCCATAAGGAGTCTCACTGACAACACACATGTTGCAATCTTTTTTTTCTGCAAATTTGTCAAAATGTAAACAACTGAAGCCTACAAAACATGAATTAGGGATTCTGAGAACCTATAACTTGATTAATAGCATTGCTCAAAGGTAGGGATGGGAAACGAGAACCGCTTCTTATAAAGAACCAGTTGCTAGTAGTTAGTTAGGATTGTTAGTCTGCTTGCCGATTGATTCTACCTATCTGTTCCACTTGTGCTAGCGCAACAATCAGCTGATTTGCATGCTCATTAGGATAGGTATTTGTGTTGGTGTACAGGACTCTAATATATTTTTTTATATTTTTAAATAGTAATTACGAGACCATGTGTTTCGGGTCATAATGTAACATACTGCATTACTTTTAAGAAAAGTATTCAGTGTAATATGTGAAATATGTACTTGTTTTTTAGTAACAACCCCAACACTGATCACAACAAAGAGGGGAAATACCTCCAACATATACAAACATTTGACCACACAGCGTGCGATCAATTTGTACGAATCTTTAATACGCGGCTTAGAGATGATGGTGATTCTCAAAGCAGAACGAATGAGAACCGATAAGGTATCTAAGTGATAATTGATACTGATAATGGAATCCGAATCGCTAAATTCTTACCAATTCCCATCCCTACACAAAAGGAATTAAGTTGTCAATGGTAGGTCCTTAAATCCGACCGGCTTTCATTGGCATCCTGCTACAAGATTCGGAAAGTGACAACTTGTTAGATAGATGACTTAGTGGTCTCATTCAAATCCATTCAGTTTTATTTCAGCAAATGGAATTCTCAACAGTTGCCTTTGAGGCACAAGAGTGTCAGACATACATACCACTGACCCTGGAGCAGAACATTTGTACAAATTAACTCGGAGAGATTCATGTTGGGAAATCAACATGAAAAACTAAAAGAGATGTGAAAACATCAACAAAGACACAGAGTAAATGAGCTGCCCTCCTCCCACATGAGGATACCAGTCATGCTGGTATACTTATGGCTGCTGCAGAAGATGTTTGAATGCATTTAAGGAGCAATTTTGGTTCAGTGTGTTGCCTAAGGACATACTGGCATGTGCAAAAAAGGAGCTGGGGATTGAACCTTCCACTTAGAGTGGAAGGCCCTGCTAGGCCACCTGCACCTCGCCATCCAATCAGATAAACTTTACCATAATGAATTGAATGTTTGCATCTATGTAGGAGGGATGATGGTGTTTGATATTCCTGTCTTTGCTAAGAATGTTTATTTCCAAAACTATCCTTATCTTCAGGCTATTTGGAGACACAGAGGAGCTATAAAATGATATTATTTAATATTTAAATATTTAAGTTGTGTATTTGGCATTTGTTACACCAAATAAATTAGTGTTTTTTCATACTGGTGGGACGCCTTGCTGCTGCTGGGAGTAGTCAAATGAAGATGATTTAGACTAACTGAGTTTGCTGGTGCAATCGTAGCGTCTAAAATAATTTACTTTCTTTTGATTAAATAAAATCTGATTCATTTTTTTAATGAAGTAGTCCCACAATATTTTGCTGATTGTGTTTAGATTAGGTGATGAACCTCTACATGTGTTCTACAGATACTGACACACTTCTTTATTCAGTTCTGGAAACTTTTATTCACAATTCTTCAACCCTTATGCCGTAACAGGTGACATTTTTAACCTATACTTGTGTTGGTGTGTCTGCATCGCTGATCATGTTGGACTTGGAGCTTCTGAAAATCGTGAAAAAGCAAATTTTCCTGATATGCAGAGTAAGAAATGATGGAGTCTGCACATGGACTATCAGAGCTATAAAAAAAAAATAGAAAAAAATGGCCTATGTCCACACCGGCAGAATACTGAGGATTGTGTTAGCAAGCAAGATAGAATTGCAGACTATTCCACTATCCTTGTGATAATCAATATACTGTGTTTACATGCTACCAAGCAGATCTATTAAAGCTATTGCAGTATGTGTCCCTGCAATGTGTAGTTACATCTCTGGAAAGGTGCACATCAAGCTTACCAAGTGTGCTTGCTGTGCATAGATTTTGCAGAATAACTCTGGTTTATAAGTTTGACACATAAAAAGAGGAAAAAAAACAAGCAAAACTGTGAAACTTTAAGGGCTTAAATGTCTGTTTTTTTTGCTGAAATTTTATCATATTGCATTTCAGTGTGGGCTTTCTCCTCTCTTGCGCTACGATTCCCCATGACTGTAATATTTTAGTACATTTCTGGTTATGTGTTTCATAATATCATCAGAGAGAAATGTCAGTCTATTAAGTTTGTTTTAATGTTTACACACAGTACTAAGGAGTTTCACTGTGAAACACATTTAAAGCCAATAAAGAAAAGTGAGAGTTTGGCTTGTTAGAGGTTTGTCTGCTTGCTTAAATTTTCATATATATATATATATATATATATAATGAGAACATAATAGCCCTGTGATGGACCGGTGTTCTGCTCGTGGTGTACCCTACCTTTCACCTCATCACAGCTAGGATAAGCTCCAGCCTAGCAAGAGAAAAGTGTATTTCCAACATGTAAATGAGTGCATTAGTGGGAAAAATCTTTCATTTTGCCTCAACTTGGACTTCCACTAATCACCAGAATGTAACTGTGTGACCGACAAATGCGTTAGTACGTTAGATTTGCAATGTGGGACTAATTTTTGCTCGTAATGAAGATCATTTTTCAGAATGCGGAGATAGCAGGGTTCAGGCGGAGGGGGGTGTCTGCTGGACGGATGGATGTGTCATTTGTTTTCTCACTTATTGATGCTGATATCCTGTCATGTTTGTTCTTGTTGCGTTTTGCAGAGCTCTACCCCTCAAATTGGCACGCTCCTTCCCTCTGCTACATAGTCACGCACTGATGCGTGCACCCGCCTTCACTTTGTATCTCTCCTCTCCTTTGTCTCCCACTCGCGTGGTTTGCTCTCGTGTGGTTTCACTTGTGCGTATCCCTCGCCACTCCCGCACACTGTCCTCCTCGTTCTTTAATTGCAGTCATTGCTATCGCCCTATCATCCACATCTCTTGCACTATTTGTCCTTCCTTTCTTCCTCCATTCTCTTCTCCACATTCACTTCCTGCTTTTTACCTCCGTATTGTGCCTGCTCCTCTCACCCCCTCCTCCTCCCACCGCCACCTGTCTTTTTTTCCACCCCTGTCAGCCAGCAGTTATGTTGGATGTATGGTGAAGTGAACACTGGGAGCTGTTATCGAGGCACAGGATGAATGATGAAGGTTCTGCTTGTTTTGCTAGGTTGTGTGTTGTGACCTGGTAAGGAGCAGATGCTTTTTTTTTTTTTTTTTTTTTTTTGTTAGTACAAAGTGCTCCGATGGTGGATGCATTGGTTGCTTTGCCTGTGTATGTGTGTCTGTGCAGGATCCCAGGCAGGTAGGGAGACAACAGGTCCTGGCTGCAGTCCCAAAGCTTAGCATTTCAAACTCTGAGGCTAGGCAGAACCACAGCAACCCCTGCAGGAGGTTTGTGGAAATTAGATTTACTGTGACAAAATGCAGAACGGGTGCAAATGATATGAAGTGGAAGATTAGAGACTGGTCTACATGTATGCATACATGCTGGATCACATGCTGCAAATGCAACTCTGAAGAGCTATACGTATCATCAAATGCATTTAAGTTCATCCGTGTGGTTGTCTTCCACCTTTCCTGTCAATAAGCCATTCCCATCCCATATTCTCTCACACACGTAAATAGAACCATTAGCACCTCTTCTGTCGTGGTATTTTCTGTCAAGACGCCACACAACTGTCCGGGTTTTGTCAAAGTGGAGCCGCGGGGCAGTGTCTGCGACTTCTGCAAAACTTGAGCCAGCGGGCACATAAGGCTGCGCCATATGGCTCTGGCCACTGGCCCCCACTTCTCTGTCTGCAGAGAATTGCAGAGGATCAAATTTTCTCACCTTCTGTCTCGTTCACCCAATCTCATTAACATAATCGCATCGTTTTTCCTCCTCCACAATCTTCCCTTCGATGGTGCTGTTTTTCAAGCGCATATCGGAGACTTTTCTGACACCTTTGTCTTGTTTTTTTTGTTGTTTTTGTTTTTTTCATTTCCATTCCGTTGACAGTAATCTTGCCTGGCATAGAGTTAAGTGCAACAGCTGACAGCTTATATTTGCAGACTGCTAACGTCACACGCTGCTTGTTATCAACACATTAAAGGATCAAAGCTGCAGGGCTCTGACAAGGGCTACAACAAGGATGCCTTTGTCTCCGATGCGGTCATGCGCTGCTTAAGAAGCAGTGTGGAGAAATACGAGTCAGGAAAAAGTTTGAAACCAGTAACCTTAGCTCACTCCCTGCCTCGCTGTCACTTCAAGAGAAGTCCCAGAAGAATAAAAAGAAGTTGGCAGATGAGCGTCAACATTTCTTTTTTCCAACAAGAATAGCTGAGGAAAAGTTGAAAGATTCAGCCAAGATGAAGAAGTCGAACGTTTCACATCTTTTCCCGAATGTCTTACTTTATGTTTGGCAATCTATTTCTGCTCCCTGGCTGTCTTACATATGGTCCGCCTCACCTAAAACACAAGAGATCCGATCCAACATGCTGTAAGGGACCAATAACACGCTCCTCTAAGCCAACACTTGAGTATTTTTTTGGGTGAGACTTTTAATTTGCACACAGCTGCAGCCTCCGTCTTGCACCTCCTCTTAGAGAGATTGAGGTTTTAAATCCTCGCCCCCTCCTCTCATCACTTCTCTCCTTTCCACGGGGGTGAGAGCCAAATACTGAAGAAGATCAAGAGATGGGTTGAGGGAGTTTTCACGGGAAAGAAGGCACTCTTAAAAGACGCCCGCAGGGTTCTGCCGGGCAGCTTTCCCTTCGGTTGCATCACGCCTGGCATGAAGTGAGAGTCCCCAGGTTAAGGACAACCCAAGCCAGATGGGAGAGAGTGTGAGAGTGGTGCTGGTGGGGGGGTGGGGGGGTGGGGGGGTTAGGCAGAGGGGAGCGATAGTGGATGGCAAAAGCAGCGCAGGCCCTGCAGTAAGCTATTCCAAGCGCCTTTGTGGGCTTGCCATTTTTTTCATTCTCTCTCGGTCGCCTTTGAGGGGATTTTTTTATCCTTCTCCTTCTCTCAGTCTGTGTCCCCATTTCTTCTCCTCTTTCTTTTTTATTTCATGATGTTCCCTTTTTTCCGTGTATGCCTCGGTTTCTTCAGGCGCTGTGGTTCTTTTTTATCGTGCCAAGTTTGTTGAGCCAGGGCCCTGTCTTTGCCTCTCCCTTCCTGGCCGTCTGCATCTCATTTCTGTATTTTTACTTTTCTTTCCTTACCCCTCAGTCTCCTCCTGTCTCAGCCTCATCCATTTCCACTGACTCTTTCTCCCCGTTAGCCCAATTTCACCCATCGTTTTTGCCTATCGTCATTTCTACAGCCTCTTTCCTTCCTGAATTCCAATCCCTTTGATCAGAAGCCAGTGTGCAGCTTCACTTTCCCTACTATACTCCCCCCCTTTACTGTCTTTTGTGTGCTTTCTGCCATCTTCTTTACCCCAGCTTGTTAAAAAGTGTTCACACTTGATCATTATCATCCTTCTGGTTTCCTGAATGGATGGTTATTTTTGCTCTTTTCCTTGTGGGTATCAGATGGGCATGTGTGTATCAATTGTCCTTCACACTTAGTTAGCTTAATCTGAAATGCAGTTTATGCCCTCGTGCTGTTTTTCTGGTCCTTTCAGGCATTTCACAATTAAGCCCCCTAAACAACAGACTCGCTGAATCCTTTCTGCTTTGTCCCCAAACAGCTAAACTCGTACATGTGGTAAAGCGTGGGGCAGCCAAGTTTCCCTCCTGGGTGCTCTCTCTGCTCATCTTTAGCATGTTTTCAGTACACAGGCCACTAATGTTGTAAGTCTAAAGTCTAAAAGCTTTCAAACGAGGTCACTTTTTCTGGTTCATACTATTTTAAGAGTTGATTATGGTATTTCAAAATCAATTCACTTTGGCAGCCATTTTCAACCAACTCACATGCCTGATTAAGTGTGAACATCATCTTAGCCTGTAGCTACTAGAGTGCAGGTTTGATTGGTTAATATTTGCCCGGGTGGGTCAGATGAAGCTGAAGGGCGTCGAAAATGCTAAGTTAAGTTAAAGCTCCAAACAGTGCAAGGTAGAGAGAATCAGCTAAATTAGATCTCACACTCTACTTTACTCTACTCTTGTGCCAGTTTCTTAGTACAAAGTCTGCATAAAGCCCATGGAGGCAATTGTCTGGAGAATTCCCTGTGAGCATAATCACCACCCCTTACCTAAGCAAATGGGAGTTTCTCTCTAGTTGAGTACACAGGCGACATGAAGAGTGTCCTTTTGTGCGCTAAATATAATAAAGCACAAGTTCTGACAATGTTCAGACCTCGTTCTACTGATGCTGTACTAAGCAATAAAGAGGAAAATTAATCCAGTCGCATTTCCAGAAATGGCCACTTGAGGCTGGTTTCAGAAGTGAGATGCTTGTGTTAACTCACAAGCATCTCAACTTTACTGGAGAACTAAACATTATGTAAGATAAGATAAGATAACTCTTTATTGTCGTTGCACAGTCATACATAGTACAATAGTACGATGAAATTGGAAAACTGTCCTACGTCGGCACTACACGTAACACGACACGATACGACACATCACAGTGCAACACAAACAACACAACACAGTATAATAACTAAAACACACTCATCCACACAGATACACGTAGAAAAAGTAAAAAACAAAACACCTGAATGTGAGGAGCAGTGAGCCGCTGCACCTGTGCGCGCCACCATCTTAGTGTCAAATAATTTCATTGATCATGACAACTGCCCTACAATAGGATGTGATTTAAAAAACACTATAAGGTTCAAAGTTATGGTTTTCTAAAGGAATGCCTGTTTTCGATCAGTCTTTGACGCTTAACCTGCTAGCTGGGCCTTTTATTTATATTTGTGTTGTTTTGAATCATTTCCAATGTAATGATCTGATGTATAATGACACGTAATTTATTGTACTGAAAGACCATCCAAGAAGTATGCACTCAGAAGATGCACACATGGTAAATGATGTGGTACTTATATGACACTTTTCTCCTCTAACTGAACATTCAGAGACATTTTAAATGCTAGTCACATTCACCCATTCACAAATATACATTTATACTATTCTCTTATTCTGCCACACTCACACAATAGTTGCATCAGCAGGAATTTGGGGTTTTCTTTCACTTCAGTATGTGGGCTGAAAGAAACCACCAAACGTCCAACCAGTAGAGTACTCTGCTCCTTGAGCCACAGTTGGCCCAATCTAGGGATGCACCTAGCTAACATAGCTAGTCAGCAGTAGCACTAGCTAGCTTTGTATCCAGGCCGAGCAATTCCATATGTAGTTTGCATGTTGTCCTAGAGTGTCTGGCTTCCTCCTGCAGTCCAAAAACATGCAAGTTAGTTAAATTGGCTGTAAATAGCTGTCGGTCTCCATGTGTTAGCCCTGCGATGGCTTGTTGACCTATCCAGGGTGCACCCTGTCTCCTGCCCTGTGACAACTGGGACAGGCACCGCCATAACCCTGATATGGAAAAGTGGAAAAATATGGCTTTTTCTCGCCTGCGGTTTGCTGTTTTCCAGATCTCGAAGGCCTACTCCTTCTAAGAATTAGAATATGCAATGGAGCGTATAACAAGTGTTAAAAGCTGGCAGCTTAGCACACCACGACATCTTGCTGTTGACCCCTTTTTTGTTAACCATCTGCCAAAGCGAACCACTGTAACTAGCAGCGGAAAAATATTGAGCTAATGGACAGGTGTGAAGAGGAAGGAGTGAAAAAGTCAGAGCTTCAAGTGTCTTGCTCCAACCAATATTAGACTAAATGGGGGGTTTTACTGGAAGGAAGGAAGAGGATAAAAATATTATTTTTCTCCAACACTAAGCTTTTACAAAGTTGGCTTGACACGTGACCATAAACACAGACGTACTTGAATATGTTGTTAATGCCTGTCTGCGTCTACAATATGTCCATTTGTGAAAACCACGCAGCGATCCGTGAGGGCACAGAGATGATTTAGCTGTGAGAAAACAGATTTCAGAGCAGTCCATTAGAGACTTAAAGTAAAAAAAAGGAAGTGGAGACAAAGAGCCGTGAGCTCCTAAGCTTCATCCCTGTGGGGAATATCCAGTGAGCCTCTTGTCCTTGCGATGTCACACCCAGCAGGAACACATTTTCACACGTTCCCCATTTTTCAGCACTTTTATATTTAATCAGGTTACGGGCTGTGACTACCGAGCAACAATTTCTCTGGACCTTCTGATAGCTGTTCCTTCTTCCCAGGGAATAGTGGGTAATATTTCT
Source organism: Neolamprologus brichardi (assembly GCF_056152115.1). Classification (NCBI taxonomy): domain Eukaryota; kingdom Metazoa; phylum Chordata; class Actinopteri; order Cichliformes; family Cichlidae; genus Neolamprologus; species Neolamprologus brichardi. The sequence goes on along the minus strand of NC_142119.1, from coordinate 4,735,587 downwards.
CAATTGAATAATCACGTTTGTTATTCCTACAGTGCGGCAGCAGTGAATCGATTTCAAATCAAATGCATATCTCTCCTCTACAGCCAAAAAAATGAAAACTAAGACTCGACCCTCCAGTGCCATCAGTCATGTGAAAAATCTTGACTTACTCCATAGCCAACAAGCCATGTGAGGAAAATGAATGAGTAATGTTCTCATGTACCGTAGTAGCTATTTTGCTGAGTGCCCTTGAGCAAGTCACTTAACCTCCTACTGCTCCAGTGGAGCAACAAGAGGTGTGCAGCTTTTCAGAAGTCTGCAGTGTGAATATAATCTATCGACAAAATCCATGGTGCGAGTTGTTTTTAGACTTGTACTGATTTGATGTACGCATCCGTTCATAATTAACACAATTCAGAGGAGCACGTACCATGCTATTCTTTCTTTTCGCTTCTTGTTTTTTAACACCTACGCTGGACTGACGTTTGACCGATTTTTGAATTAGTTTGTAGAATGACAATCTGCCAGATGTGCGATGTGTGATAAGATTTTAGCTCACCTACTCCTTTTCTACGCTGGTAAATTACCATTTGGATTTTTTCCTGTTGGACAAAGTGTGAACAAAGCATAATATGTTTTGATTCAAGGGCAGTTTCAGATTTTCAATAGACGATGATCATGGCAGAAAGAATACCTAATAATACAAAAGCTAGTCAACGAGCCAAAGTTATTCTTAGCTTTATTTGTTACCATGTTTTGTTAATCTTGAGGTTTAATGCAGGGGTGTGAATGGGGTAGGTGCAAGGTGGTGTTGGTGGCAGCTACAGATGGCTTATTCAAATCAGAGTAAAAAGTGTAAAAAAGGCATTAAGGACTGTGCAGCATATTAACTTTTATATAAAAAAGCATGAGTGTGAGGATCTCAGCTGACTTTGGGGTTTGTGTTGTCTCAAAGTGAGCGAATGAAGTCACCACGGCAACAGGAAAGTGAATGACGTTACCTTTCTTTAGTCACCCGTGAAGTGAGAGCAGTTAAGTAGTTAATGAAAGGGAAGTGAGCCACAGTAAACTGGAACATGTGACTGTAGCTGTGACTAGACTGGTGCTTTTACTGTAATATCCTATAATCTGCTATAATGTGCCAACTTTAATTTTTTCAGGTATCACAGTTAGAATCAGCCGGTATGTCTTCATCAGGCAGTCTTAAACAACTTCAAACACCGTATGATCTCGCTAATGTGAGGCTGATATATTTAAGGTTAATTGGGGTTAATTTTCCTTAAAAAGGGTACTGCATGGTTATGTTTCTGGTGCTTAATCGTAATTGTAGCAATGGTGAAGGAGTATGGAAATGTTACACTGAAAATGAGGTTTTTTAGCTTTGTGAATACACTCTATCCTAAGCAGTTTAGCTGGTTAACATGCTGTACATACTATGAATTCACCCCTGCTGAGTTCTTCTGGGCAGGGTTTTTTCTTCCTTCCACCCATCTCACTTGAGTTTGTCTTACGTGCATCTGACGCCGCACTTTGTTACTCGGCTTAAGCAGATGTGGATGTTTTGGAGAACAGCCCTGCTGAAAAATGGGCACACTGACAGAAAACCAGTGTTGAGGAGCAGTGGATGTCAAGATGTTTCTGTTACTTAAACTCTTGAGGGCACTAGTTCTGTGCTGTTTGATGTTTTCTCAATTTTTTCACTTTCTTCAAGTAATAACAATGAATGCTGTTTTTTTTTTCCCCAACTGAGTCTCACTCTTTTAAATATGCCAGCTTCTTTCAACAACCTGGATAAACATTCATTTTTCTTCATGTATCCTTACATACGTCAGGGCGTACTCCACTGTCTCTTTAACTTGACATTGGTAACAATGGCTAGTTTCTCAAGCTGGTGTGGCCAATTTGTAATCTGCTTATAATTTCAAACAGGAAGCAGAAGATTCTTATAATATTATCTGACTGTACCACGTTGGGTAAGAACAAAGTGGAGATTTGCACTGTTTTCATGGAAATCTCAATTTCATGTCTTAGCTAACAATGAACCTGCTTTGGTTTGTCCTTGTACAAGAAGCCTTCAGTATAAAGGTGCGCCAAAACCCCTTAACCGAAATACTGAAGAACTTAGTGAGTTTAGCAAAGGAGAACGCTGGAATTAAAGAAAAGTATTCCAAGTTGATCATCAGGCTTTTTGAAGTATTGGATTTAAAAGCAGATCTTTTTTCCTGTTTGTGCTGTTCGGCAGTGGTCTGCACAGTGTTGTTGGTCGCTCCATAAATGTGCAATGTGAGCGATGTAGGCATCAGCTGTTGCTTTAAAGTTCTGGTATTTTATTGCTCTGCCAAGCGTGTTATGTATTTGGTGGCGTTTCCGTACGTGTCATTCTTTTCAGTGCTGAGATTGAAAAGTATTCAAATTGGGAATTGAAGGCAGTGGCTTCCCTGCAGAACTCTGAAGGCTCAAGTGTTTACTTGAGGACACAGACTCACTGTATCACTTTAGTTTAACCTTGTCTCTTTTACGTCCTCCTTTCCTTACCTGTTTTCTTCTCTCCTCTCTGCAGTGCAACAATGACTATGTGCCTGTGTGTGGCTCCAACAATAAGAACTACCAGAACGAGTGCTTCCTGCGCAGGGATGCCTGCAAGCAGCAGTCTGAAGTGCTTATTGTGTCAGAAGGCGACTGTCCTGCTGGTATGTATATTTACCTTATGGTGCCTACACACAAACACAAACCCATACACCCGTGGATCTGGATGCAGAGGAGTTCTGATACCAGCACACTGAACACATGCGCAAGCAGCCGTGTTTGGATTTAAAATATTCAAGAGGTTACACGGCTATCTGTAAGCATGCATATGAGATTCAGCAACAGCAAATATAAAGCTGAAAATGCAATTCCACATGAATTTTAACGTTTTATATGCAGCAGCATAGATTTCACGTTTCCTTATTACTCTCATCAATATTTTAATCTGCATCCAGTAGCTGGGATGCAGTAATTACCAGCGGATCTTTTATTTCAAAGGAGTTACAAAAACTGCGTAATGAAAATGTGAGAAGTGCAAAAAAATGATTTCATCACAAGCACGGCACCATCTCTCAAGAAAATGAACACAGCATTTGGCCATAAGGCCTTTTTTAAATTACAGTTTACTAAAAATTAGGTGTGTTTAACAAGAAGCAAAAGAAATCTCGACAGCTTTGACCTTTCGTTATGTAATATTTAAATAAATGTCAAAAGCCATAGAATGCATTGGCCAAATTGTCATAGGTAGTTACTGTAATGCTGTTGCTACGAGGCATGCTCAACAAAGCAGAAAATGAAATCACTGAATCACACATCATCTTGATGGCCGTTTCCTTTTTTTAACACTTTTTTTTCTGTTAAATGTTATTAGGAGTACTTTCTGTAGCTTTAAGAGAATCATTTAATACTACGTTGAGGGACCGTAACAGTACTAAACCTATTCACATCAACCTCACTGTGCTGTATAGCACTGCTTGTTAGCCATACTGTGATCAAAAGTATCTGCCTCAGCAAGTTGTCATTGTGAACACGTTAGCATGCTGACGTTACAGAGAATCCACATTAAACGTGAGATTTGAGTGACGTCTCTATCCTGAGAAGCAGCCGTGTGTCTGAGCTCAGAGGAGCTCAGAGGAGAATGGCCGGACTAACAGTCATGTTGACTGACAGCAGATAGATAGAAATAGCTATTCATTTGAATGATTCTGGTCATCGAGGGCTAGCTTCCGACGCATTAAAAACGCCCCTCTTTCAGCTTCGGCATCATGTTATATACATCATGTCCAGTGTATTCCCTTCCACTGACTGAAAAGTAAAAGTGCTTGGCATAATTATCGGACATAACTGGGATTATCGTTTGGTGTTTAAGCTGCTGAGTGGGTGTCTTCATTTGGAAAAGGTCAGGCACTTCATTAGCCATGATGTGGAGACCAGTATTGGTGCTTAGAGCGTGCACTGCTATTTGTGAGGATACCAGTCCCCTGAATGAACATGAATTATAGACCCGCGCACATGCAAGGTCTAAAAATGCCATATTAACTCTCTCAATGGAAGCAGTGAAAAATCATTCTCCTGCAATAATCAGCTATTTAACACCCTGGGCTAGTGGTTTCACTTGAAATACATACATTTCTTTATGTATCATATGAATGAAAACACTGCAGTCTGATTTAATGATGAATTAAACTGCATGTTGAGTCTGTAAAATTGTTCTTCACATGCAAATTTTATCAGAATATGTAAAATTAGCTTTGGCCAGAGCAACGCGTTTTATCCTATGATGACAAATTTATATAGATGAGCATAAACTTGAAGGAAAAGCAGCAACGCCTACTGAGGATTCTATCAATTAGTGAGTCATGTTCTGAATAATGTGCTTAGTTGTGAATGAGTGAATCCACTGGCAATGTGATGCTGGCTGCTGTTAGGCATGTGTGAATCATTGCTTAAGCCAAGATAGTATTGCTGGCTCAAGTTGAGCAGTTGCTGACTCAGTTAACCTCGCTGACAGAAAGCCGGCACAAGTCCAATAAAGGTCCCCTTGAATGGGCACAGCTCAGCAGAGGAAACTTTGAGACCGAGGTGGAAATGTTTGTGCCGTGAGAGCAGTGGTGTCTGTGTGCCAGTAAGTAGGGCTGTGCACGGTCACATGAAACTCCCAGGTCCGCTCTCTAAATTGCTTGTTTGTTGCTTGTGTATGAGGTCCTCTTTTCAAGACATGTGATGGGTGTAAGCCAGTGTGTCTGATATGAATTTCTGTATCTTTTGAAATAGAAAGAGATAAGGACTCTTTTCTTCCACGCAACAGGCAGTACTTTTGAGGACACAATTCACCATTCACACAAGGAATGTTGTTGTTGTTTGTTGTTGTGCAGACTACTAATAGAGCAGAACAGTGGTTTTATATTCTTCCCTTTGGTATTTTGTGTTTTGTTTTTCTGTATGCTTTGTTCTCATGTCGGTCCAGAACAAGGTCCTAGTAAACAAATAGAGGGTGTCTGAGAAAGTAAAGACTGGAGAAGTCAAATTTTATTCTAAACTGTATGTAAAAGATGGAAATAGTGACAATAACTTCATTGGTCAGCTTGAAAAGGCATTCTAAGGAGCTTTGAAAGAAAAGCGTCTGGACTTCTTTAAATGGCTTGAAGACGTTTCACCTCTCATCCGAGAAGCTTCTTCAGTTCTAGGGTCAAATGGTGGCAAGTCCCAGATTTAAGCCCTGTGGAAGTGTCCCCCCAAGAGGGACAATGGACCCCCTAATGATCCTCTACCTAATCACACGAGCCAAGGTGTGAAAACGGGTATGGGTCACAATCAGCCAAGGTTTCAGGTGAGCTCATTGTGAGACCTAGCCCCACCCCTACCATGTGATTTCCTGAGGTCAAATCTGGGATTCTCCGCCATTTGACCGTAGAACTGAAGAAGCTTCTCGGATGAGCTCCTTAGACTATGATGACCTGGATGACTGAGAACCTTCACAGACAACTTGTAAAGGCATGTTTAGTTTTTTTGTTTATTGGGGGTGGATATGACTAAAAAACAATTATAGCAGTTTAATCTATCTAGGGACTTAATCAGTTATAAGTTTTACTCTAAATCAGAGCATAATTTACACAAAGAATATGATGTTCCACTTAATAACATTTAAAACTAGTGACTAAAGCCAAAATCTAATCAGAAAAAAGCTCAGTAAGGTCAGATATTGAGGCAGATGCGGCTCATTTTTCCATAATTGACAAATTAGCTAGCAGCTAAATCTGGTAAAAACCATATATAATTTTGTAAGTGATCACTGAAAGAAATGAACTGAAACTTATTACAAAATCTCTTCATTATTCCACCCAAATAAAGTGGTATGACATTTGCTACACTTTCACTCTCAAACTTACATTTTTGTTTTGGGACTTGAAGCATTTCTGGTGTAATTTGTTGTTCCACGAGGATGAAGAAAACAGATAAATTAAGCAGGAGGCAGTACAAAGGAAGAATGCAATTTAAAATGATGCAGCGAGTGCTTGAGACAAACAAATAAATTAAAACAAAATTTCACAGAAATTAAAATCTATTCCATTTATACAGCAGTGGCTCAGAGACTAAAATAAAAGACAAATATAATTAGTGAAAGCACACAGGCTGAGTGGAGAGCCTTATCTTTGTTTTTTAAAAAAATAGTGGCGTGGTTGGCCAGCTGTCTTGGGATATAAAGATTTTAAGAACAAATAAAAGGAAAGCAGGTATGATCCACCTGCATTTGAGTTCATATCCTGGTCAGAACTTTTATTCTGCAGAGACTAAATTGAGTTGAGAGATGAGGGTTAATCCTGCATACTGAACATTTTGGGCTTCTATTTACTCAAACATCCAACCATCCAATTTTCCACTGCTCATTTGACTCCAGGTCATGCTGGCAGCTGTCTAAGCAAAGATTTCAGCTCGCCCAAGGAGGAGAGATGTCTCCAAGCCAGCTGAGAGACATTAACTCTCCAGGGTTTGCCCACGAGTCTCCATCACCTGAACCACCCCGACTGGTTCCTTTCAATGCAAAGGAGCAGCGACTCTGCTCTGAGCCTGTTGCTAATGACTAGGCTCCTCATCCCATCTCTAAGAGTGAGCACAGACACCCTTCAGAGGAAGCTCAGTTCTGCCACTTTAGTCTTGTTCTTTCTATTTCCAGTTAAATAAACATTTTTAATTAAGGTAATACAACCTCTTTCCTTTAAGTTCCTGTAAGTGAACCACTTATGCTTAAATAAATAGTCACACCCCAAAGGCCCATTTTGAGCCAGGGAAAAAAAAACATTTTTTACCCAGGTGTTTTTTTCTGCATGTGCCTCCAGAGCAGTTACAGTGGCCTTTGGCACACTCTAGGAACTGGGACTCAGAAAACCCAGTCTCACTGGACCTCCTGTTATGGGGTAATTCCATCATGGCCGCTAACTTTGTCTCATCTTTCCCCTTGATAGTTCTTGTCCTGAAGTCTTCGCCATCAATATAAGTGTATTTACTGCGCTTTGAGACTAAATGTCTAAATGTAAGCGAAACGTTAGCTCACTTATTGTGCTAAAGATATAATGTTTTAAAAAGCAGTTTTTCAATGTAAGGCCTTGCGGGGGGGCGTCCTCCCATGTGAAATACCTATTAAAATTAATTTAGCTACTTCCCTCACCAAGACGCGTCTTCTTATATGATTGCTTTTCATGTGATAAAGCATGGTAGGCAGCTGCTTCTGAATAGTTTCTCTCTGCTCTCTTGCATTGTGTTGATACTTTCAGCTTTAAAATCACTTCAGCAGTGAATATGTTAAAATGCTGTGAATATAATACGAGCGATACGGAGAGTAAAGAATTCAACAGCGGCAGCTATCTAACCGTACATCCACTGCAGCGAACGCTTCTTTTTTCTCCTCCCGTTCTGTTCCTCTCGCAGTTTCTCCCTGTCCTCCTTTCCATTTCCATCCTCAGAAATCCCATTAGCGGCAACAGTACACTCTATAATGGATATATGTCAACTCGCTGGCACCAATACTTGTTTCCCTTGCTGAGGTGAGAGATATCATGCACCAGACTGCTGGAGAAAAATAAAAGATAAAGTAATGTTATTTTTTGGGGGGGAAACAGCTTCACCTCTATAGATGTTTGTTTGTTTGTTTGTTTTCTGGAACTTTCAGTCATATCACAAGATTTTCTTAGCAGACAGAGTTTCTGTTGGTGTCAGTGTTTACAACCATTGCCCATTTAATATCAATGAGACATGAATAAACAATAGAATTGGTCTGATCGTACGTTTCTGGTGGCCTGATAAATCAGTCACACTAGAGTAAAAGTGGGACGTCGATCTCCTTGCCATTAATGGTTGAACTGTGGGCGACCACTTTCGATCACGAGATGATCTCAGAGACAAGAGGCAGCCTGTCTCCAAACAATCCCAGTCCCGTTCAGACTGATTGCAATCATTCTCAGACATGATGGTGCAGGTGAAGGAAGACTGGCAAATAACACAGACAGTTCAGTCTGACTCAAGTTCCACCAATAAGTACAACTCACCCGAGATGTGTCTTTTTGTGAAGAGCGATTCGACTCACCTGGTTGCCACCTTGTTCTTGTTGTATTCCTGTATAAAAACATGGTTGCTAATTATGTCGCTATTTTTTTTGAGGAAATTCAGAATTTCTGTTTCAAAGCGATGACATTCCGGTTGTAGTTAATGTGAATTTCTGTTTGATGAGAATTTGAAACACATTTGCAATTTCTCTTGATCTATCATAAACAGATGGCACATAGTTGCCAACTCGACTTCACTCATCCATCCATCCATCCATCTTCATCCGCTTTATCCGAGGCCGGGTCGCGGGGGCAGCAGCCTAAGCAAAGAGGCCCAGACCTCCCTCTCCACAGCCACCTCCTCCAGCTTATCCGGGGGAACACCAAGGCGTTCCCAGGCCAGCCGAGAGATATAATCTCTCCAGCGTGTCCTGGGTCTGCCCCGGGGCCTCCTCCCGGTGGGACATGCCTGGAACACCTCACCCAGGAGGCGCCCAGGGGGCATCCTTGTCAGATGCCCAAACCACCTCAGCTGGCTCCTTTCGATGTGGAGCAGCACTACTCTACTCTGAGCCCCTCCCAGATGGCCGAACTTCTCACCCTATCTCTAAGGGAGAGGCCAGCCACCCTTCGGAAGAAGCTCATTTCCGCCGCTTGTATCCGCAATCTCGTTCTTTCGGTCACTACCCACAGCTCGTGGCCATAGGTGAGGGTAGGGACGTAGATCGACCGGTAAATTCGACTTCATTCAATCACAAACTAATAACAGGCTGACTTTGTCTCATTGGACTTTTCTTGCCATCTTGACACACCAATGTCACTTTGAAGACAGCAGCTGACTGAGAGTTGTCACAGACCTGGTCCCTGTCTTCAAAGGCAATGAGACAACAAATTCATTGCACAAGCTCTTAAAAATTTGGTTGTTCTCCAAGCAAAGTTTTCTCTAGTGTGACTTTAGCACAACATTCGTGATTCCTTCAAGTTACGCTTTGGTCTCTAATAAACCCAAAGCCTGTCTCTCTAGACTGTGTGAATCATACAGTCACTGAATGTCTGTTGCAGTTTAGTGCTGTCTTCACAAGGGAAATGGCTTTATTTAAGCTTTATAGCTGAAACCAACCTGCTCTAAGAAATGGCAATGAGGATACTGGTGAGACTGAACAAGAACGTTATAGATGAGTGTTACCACAAGAAACTACGAGCTGAAAGGCGATAAACATTTTATAAACTGATTAGAATATTACCGTTCTAATTTTTTCATTTTAAAAATGAGATGGCTGATTAAATTCTGGTTTCATAACTGGTTGGAAATAGTACATATAGCAGTTATTGTAGAAAGACATTTTTACAGCTTGCCCAGGGCCTGCCTTTGCAAATTTCTCTTTTTCAGTAGTGTCAGTGTATCTATCTTGTGGCATATATTATAACCAGCTGCAGATCTCAGATTCTCTTTTCCAAAATTTGTAGAGCAGATGCCATCACTAGTGATGTGCGATACCACTGATTTGCTTTCTGATCCGATACCAAGTATAATTCAGGGTGGTATCGGCGATACTGATCCGATATGATACTTTGTACAAAAACTTTTTTTGTACCTCAAATTATAGCTTCATAGTGATTACAGGACGTCAGATTACTTGTTCTTATCACTTAATAATGCAGAATTATCATACAGAAAACTGAAGTTGTGTGCCATTTGAGCATGTTGCCTGCCTGCAGCACTAAAGGACTCCTCGAGAGACGTCTGTCTTGCCCTAGCAGCACCTGTCTCCCGCCTCGTCTTCAGTTCGCCTCAACATACACTCCTCATATTCTGTGATATGATTTACTCTGAGGTGTTTGACGAGGTAAATGGTGTCGCCACAACACCTCACTTTCTTGCCACATGTATCACAAACCGCATCTTGGCTGATTGTGGAGGTAAAATACGTCCGCACATTACTCCATTTATGCCCAGCCATTGTTGTGAGTGCACACGCCAAGGGGCTGCGACACATTTATACAGCCGTATTTCGCACATGACTATTAAAGGCGGAAGAGGAAGTAGTTCCTTCCAATGTAGACAATCCAAATGATATAGTTTCTTTCCACTCTGTTCCTGTTAATGATAAACTACAAATTTACCCTACATTACTAAAATATCGATATTTTAATATGAGAATCGATTCTAGAACATAAATGACTGGTATCGGAGGAATCGATATTTCAGTATCGATCCGCACATCACTAGCCATCACTTCAGCGTAAAACCAACAAAGTGCACTCTCTAGATTTAGTGTTTGTCTATTCAGGCCCTGTGTGGAAACATGGTGGCACAACATTGCACTCTCTGGGGAGAAGACCCTTCCTTTGTAATCATGAGTGGCTTCCTCTTGCTCACCCATACTAAACCTGAAACCACAGAGCTCTCCACAGATTACACTTTCCAATTTCTCCCCTGCGTACTGATGTTGATTACACTGATGAAAGATAAATGTGCTGTACTTGTATCTTACATCTTGCATTACCATTTTTCTTCTGGTGATATACATAAGCGACGTCCGCGCTTCCCTTGCGCCGAACCCCTTTGATCTTGCCGAGGCCAACAGGGCAGACGTTGGAGTCGGTTGTCATTCCAAACAGTAAACAAGAGGCCAGCTGAGGTGTCCGTTTCATGCTGTGAGGACACCGAGGCAGAGACAAACATGATTTGATAGTGTTGCCTTCTGTTTTTTGTATATAAATAAAGATGGCACCATTTACTGGTTGCTATAGAAAAGAAGGTGCTGTGTGGTGACCAAATAACAGAGCAAGCGAGGAAGAAGTGGAAGATGTTTATTTTGCTGTTTGGAAGACAAAGTTTGAACAGAAAGCAGGATTTGAGCCGCGATATCGCACCACAGGTTGTGACGTTTTACAATGTGGTTATTTTAGCGTTTAGTTTATCGACTTTTATAGCGTAACATTCGTGAGAAGAAAAAGCTAATTTACACTCTGTTCTGGACTCTATTACCTTTGTGTCACCAACAAATAAGGAAGTCCTGATCTAAAATTCGATAGAAGGAAGAGCTCCTAGGAAGCCAGTGAAAGCTGATTAGAACAGGATGGCACCGCTTTCCTATCCCATCAGGTGCTAGCCCAGCACAGTAAGGAGCAGTTAAGCATTAGCTTAGCAAAGCGAAACAAACCCAGCAGTCTATTTTCCCCAAAGGAGAGAGTCGAGCTAAGGCAAGCAGAAACACGGTATTTCCCACTCAGTTCGTGGAGTGTGCCGCATAAGTTCCAGGAAGCCATTAAATGGAAAGGTGAGAGAGCATTTAACTGACACATTGTTAAAATGTCAATGGCATGTTTAATCACCGTTTCGTGTGACTGCGATGCCTGAGCACTGACAGATGACAGGAGCCATATGTTTGGCAAATGATTTAAGGAGCTCTCTCTGTGCTATCAGTAGACATTAGAATCAGTCCAATGGTGTCAGCATAATCTCACACACAGTACAGGAGGAGTCAATGCACTGCTCATTCTTTGTGTACAAAAAAACACTGTCATTTCTAGTTATTTCAGAAGTCTATCTTAATTTAAATTACAATTACATTAAGTAGTGATAATCTAATCCATCATTGATCACTGCAGATCTTCACATCAAGCTGAGAGGCCAAGATGAGCCACAAAGCAGCAGGGATATTTTAACTTGAAGCAGCTTTATCAGGAAGGGTAGGATTCAAGTACTTTATTGTTTCTTCTTTCTAAAATGAGAAGGAACAAACGATTCCAATGTGAGGATACTTTGAATATCGAGGATTTCTAAAGGGAAGAATATGAAGGAAGGGCGTTGGGGGTGTTGAGCTCTAGCTGAACAATTTTAAGTTTAACCTGAGATTCTGGTGTTTTGGGCAAAATAAATTTATATTTAAAAATCGATTCAGGATTTTAATGAATCGATATCATGTTATCCAAGCTCGAATCGATTTTAATCGATAAATCGATCATCAAAACCCACCCCTAAGTCATACTAGACCAAAGCAAACGTAATTAAGTAATTAAACAATAGATACGGATTTAAATAACGGTGACGTTCTTGTTTTTTCACAGTATATGATACAAGACATTGTATTTTATAATTACAGGAAAGTCTGGGCAATGAAATACCAGAACTTTTTCTGTAATTTTACACCATATTTCTTACAGATTTAACCTCCTACGACCTGGCGTCCACATATGTGGACATCACATTTTGGGTTGTATAGACAAAAATACTAAATACTACTAAATACTACTACAAGGGCCTGATGTGCACCTTCGAGGACATTATACTGCCACTGTTCTCTCGAAATTTAAAATGAATGTCCTCTTATGTTCATCTCATTTATCTCAGAAACAAAACTCGGGTAAAAAGAAAAATCTGGTAATTTTTTGTTTTTACATTCATCAGGTCCCAATCAGCCCAAATACCAAAGAGAAATTGAAAATGCATGCCATGAAAGAGTTCAGGTCTTAGGAGGCTAAACCCAAAGTGTTGCGCTGACAGATTTCTTTCATTTACTACAGAAGTAGAAAAACTGACACATGCTGTTGAACATGAACACATCTCAAGCGTATCATGAACGTGAAGATATCGCAACGATTAAATGTTCAGTTAAACTTGTTTACACTGAGAGAAACATTATATTTTAAGTGGTCCAGCCCAAAAAAATATACTGTATGTGGTCTATGATGTAAGATGAGTCTGACATTCCCGGTGTAAGATCCCGGTCTGCGATGGAACCCTTTCTCCAGGCCCTCACTTTTCACCTTGTTGCAACAGAATATAATTAGTTTTTAATGATATCTTCTAATTCTCCACCCGCATCACCAAGGACACAGTGTTTCATTTAGTTTCCGTGTGGGAAATCGCAGCAGTGAAGGTGACGGTGTTGTCAGGCGCACAGTAGACACCACAGCGCTGCTCACACTCTGCCTTCTCTGGACACCTCACCCCGGCAAAACTCCGCCACCTGCACATATGGATTGTGTAAATTAGCAAAGTCTGGAAACAAAGCTGCTGACAGCTCTGACAGCAAAATGAACACACTCCATGCCCCGATACTGCAGGCCAAGTTCACAATAACAAAACTCGAATTAATAAATAAATAAAGTTCACATATCATAGTTCCTCACATCTCAGGGGGCCTGATAGCACCGAGTGTTGCAATCATTCTGGAAAGTTGTAAAGCAGTCAGTTTAGTTGCTATAAACATGAATATTTCTGTGACACTCATGCGTAATGCTGCATGATTGATGCACTGGCACAGATGTGTGGACTGTGATGTATAAATGGAAGATTGCCTGGAGGTGTGCGTACACACGGTTTTATAAATCTAATTACCTTATTTATGCACATTATTTTCAGCATTTCTGCGTGTACACTTTTAGTATGGATCTTACACACAGCTTTACAAATAAGGCTGCTAGTTTTTCCCTGTATTTTTTATCATCAAACTGGAGTTTTGTGCTAATAGTCTTTTTGGATAGCAACTACGTTTTTGCCTGACACACCTCCCATGCAGGTTTGCTTTCCTACTGAGTTGCCTGCACATCCAGTCAAGAAAAATTGGGGATTCTGAAGACGTCATCTTTTCCTAAAACAGTCTGTCTTTTACAGGTGTAAGCTCATAGGTATCCGTTTTTTTTAAATTAACTAAAATAACAGCCAACCCTAGATGTGAGAACAGATCCTCTGACATCAACTTGCACCTGTTGATCCTCAGTGGCAATCTTAGGCTATATAATATTTTTCTTTATGGCCACTTTGTCACAGAAATCTGTCCTTTTCATGACAGACAGTCATGACAGACTACATGTCTACTACAACGGCGTGTGTGATACTGGGTGTCTTGTTCATTTCACACGTTTATCTTGCTAAACTCATTCCTCTTTTGTTTTGCCGTTGTTGCATTGGTGCAGCGCTTGGCAGTAAAGAAAGACTCACTGGCCAGTGCTTCTCTTGATCAACCTCGCAGAAGAGAAGGAAATGTCACGTGGGAGACGATATAAAAGTGGCCATCAGAGGGCGACTGCAATAAGACTTGCAGTTGTATTGAAGCCTATGGGACAACAGCCCTTGGCTCCGTTTCTCTCCCGGTAAACACATTCCTGATTAATTTATTATCTCATTAGCTGGATTCAGGTCTTTTTTATTTCAGTAATTATTAGAAAGGAGGATTATTCATGCTCATTTGCTTACAATGGCAACAGAGAAACTTTTAGCTTGGGGCTTCGCAGCAGGAATTCGCTGACTCGTTTTGTCATGGTTGTGACGTTCATATTCTAAAAGTCTCACGTGCTAGTATTTTTGTAAGGATATTGTGTAGCAACTTAGATGCAGCATTAGTTTTTTTGCCCACTGCAACACACTTTTTAAGAAGATACATTTGTAACTCCACCCATTTTAATTTACAGCCCCTGTGTCTGGACATAACTGAGTTTATTTTGTATGGTCTGAACCATACCAACCAGACAGAGCATACTGGATTGCACACAATATTTTAACAGCTCCAATTAAACCTCTGCTCTGTGAGAAAGCACACTTGTTGGGTGAGCAGATTCATTGTGTGGCAGAAAAAAAAAGTACTCCAGTCTTGTATACTTTGATGTCCCTCGTGATACGATGATACTGGCCCCAAAATATCCAGTTTGCACATACGTACTCCAAATGTGACTTAGCACTCAGATGTTTAGGATATAAATTTCCTTCCTCATGTGCTGCACTGATGTCAATCAGAATGGTCACCTAGATCACATGTGTTTTTAGGCTCTTTGAAAAGGAGGACATCATTTGACAAGGATGCTTTGCTATTTAAAGGGAAAAACGTTTCACACAGGTCGTCTTTGTATATATGCTGATATCTTAGTGTAGTGATTGGAAGGTTTTCCTACAGGTCCATGTCACAGATTGTGTGTTTCGGGGCAAACACTGATGGCATTACTGTAAAGGCAAGCGATTCTTTCTTATTCAACGCTAACTTGAAATACTTATTTACAGTAAAAAGTGGAAAAGTGTGTTTATTTGCAAGGACTGAGATCTGTGTGTGTGCGTACAGTTTGTGTGCAATGCAGTACAGACTCAGCAGCTCTGTAAGGTTAATAACAGTTTCCCCTAGAAGGTTCCTCTCTTCTCCTTTCTGCTTCGCACCTCTTCCAATCAATTGCCTTAAAACTAGGAAAAAAGTCTATCATCTATTGATGCAGTCCTTCTCTGCTCTCTCCCTCACCCTCCAGTGCCTCTCACAAAATAAAATTGTGTGGTATCTCCTCTTTGTGACCCTTCATTTGGCAGACAAATGGGAAGAAATGTAAGCTTGTGCCTCTCTCCCCTGCTGTTTTGTTCTGTTTTCTAATGTCAGTCTTTTTCTCCTCAAACCTTTACCCTTGTACAGATACTAAAGGTTTTTATTGATCTCCCATGAACCCCTTCTGACTTCAGCCTGATCCTTAAAGCTAAGCCTTTTCATGAAACACTGCACATTTAGTGTCCCACACACTCCAAGGTCACTGGAATTGTGTAGGGAGAAAGGCAGAGGAGTTTTTGTAGAGGCTGTTCAGTTTTTTTAAAAATATATATATATATATTAAAGGTGCCCTGTACAGTTTTCTTGTAAACAAAAAAGAAAGTTTCTACTTAAGGTCAGTATTACTGGATGCTTCTGTTTGCATCATGGATTCCAAAATCAGTGATTTTAGGCAAAGATACTTTTTGAATTTGATAAATATTTTGGATTTGTTTAATACATTTAAGAAGTATTCAGTCTCCGAATGATGTTCATAGATTACAGCAAAAATGTGGCCTTCTGTTTCTCCTTTTGCACACAGACACACAAGTTTGCAAAACTCGTTCTGCGGCTTCACGTGCCTCTGTAAATGTTTTAAAGAGCTGAGGTGAAGTGACTGTGCAGGAAGGTCTTTGAAAATCAGCACTCCTTGGTCTTCTTTGGTTCCCAGGCGGTGCAGTAGGAATCTTTCTACGCAAACATGCAAACCAGAGGCCTGAAGGATCAAGCGCTGCTTGGAGTTCAGTGCAGCTCTCCAGCTCTAGAGCAGCAAATACTGCCAGACTTAAATATTCCCACTACCTCCTGCTTGTCTCCTGTCATACACTACCACATTCTGTTTACTACCACAAATCTAAAACTGAATTCATCAGCAAAAATAACTTTTTTTCCAGTCATCCACTGCGAAGTGCTGATTTGTGTTCTCTCCTGAGAAGTGGTTTAGATGCATTCCTCATCCTCTGGGACCACAGTGTTGTTTTGACAGGATTTTTACTTGTTAGAGTTTTTGTCTCTTGATTTAGCTAATTACATATCTGCTGTAAAGTTGCTGTAGCATCTTTCTACAAAGCCGATATAGAGATTTACACTTCTGGATACAAGTGATTTCCCTAAAGCATGTTAGAGTGCCGTGCACTGACTCCCGTAGGAACCATGTGTCATGCTGTGATTTGATGCTGAGAAATCCCTTCTTTGCTGAGAACAACAGTTTGACTTCTGACATGTTGAGGGGCCCACTATCTCCATGCTGCTTAGTAAGCAATGTTTGGCTGGAAATGTGAAGACACATATTTATACCAGGTAAACAATGGCTGCTATTTGATTTATATGGAAAAGCCTCTCAGTTTTTATCCAAAAGATATTTTAGTGGATGGGATACAACTCACGGAAATCTGACTTTTTATTTGGTTTGCTCCACTGATGAGATTACACTTTACTACTGACATAGAATCAGTGTACCAACCTTAATAGTTCCTTTTTCATGTTTGTTTACATTGTTTCCTATATTTCCACACCGAAAAGCTGTCATATTTTCTATGTGGTTCTAGACAATTTGACTTCACAAATTCACAAATCTCCGTATCCGATTCACTCAATATTTATTTATTTAAGTGGTGCTTTTAAAGATTCAGAGCTGGAAGCAAGATACAAGAAGTGTGGCCTTGTAGGTCAGCAACAAAAGCCAGTGGGATTTGTGTGTAGCCTTTTGATTTAATGCATAAATAAGCAATTTTTTTAAGTTCATGATATTTACGGGTTTTCTTCAGCAAGAAAATCTCAACACACTAAAACTTTTAGGATTTTTGAAGTGCAAAGGCAGTTGGAAAAAGCTATACGAGCTACCACATGTATGGTACGTATGCACCAGTCAGGCACGACATTTAACCACCTGCCTAACATTCCCAGCAGAACATTTCCCAAAGCATCTTCCATTGTTCCATGATCCAGTTCTAATGCTCACCTGCCCATTGTTGCCACTTTAAGTGGTGGACGGGGGTCAGCACGGGCACCCTGACCGGTCTGCAGCCCCATATGCAACGATTTGATTTTACAGTGATTCACTGTAAATTCTGACACCTGTCTATCACAACTTTTCTGCAATTTGAGCTCATCTCTTGGACAGGACCATACGGGCCAGCCTTTATTCCCCTCAGTGATCTTTAGCCCCCCATGATCCTTTTGCTGGTTCATTGTTCCTTCCTTGGACCTTTGATAGATATTGACCACTGCAGGCTGGGAACAACCAACAGAGCTGCAGTCAAATCTAACACATCTGTTTGAACAACCTTGTTCACTTGTTCCCTGATATATCCCACCAACCAACAGTATTCACTTCACCTGTCAGCGGACATAATGTTATGCCTGATTGGTGTATATGTACATGTCATTGTCACTGCCATTGAGCTTGCGTGTTTAGCTTGATCATGTTGAAAGTCCATGACAACTTCTGTAGTCTATTGTTAGAAAATGTCTTCTCTGAGACATGAAAAGCTTAGAAATTCACACTTACGTCACAATGTAAGAGAAAACATGAAGAAATGTGTTTATTTCAGGCATCTAACCAAATAACAGATGGTGGAAAAGTGTGCAAATGCTAAGTCATTGTCGGGTTTAGGATTTACGCATGAAGCACTCTTTCGAATGTGTGTTTGTCTTTGAAGAGTCTTTCTACTCCGCTTTTCTACTCTTTCAGTCATTGTGTTGAGGTTTTACCAAATTTGGTCAGACAATGGCCCTACGTCATAAACAACCCCTGTTGTTTCTGATAGTGTATCAGTTTGAAATATTCATTGGCCATTCTCTCACTCTATCTCACAACTGTCCTCAGGGGAACAAATCACTAATGATCCCTTTTTTTCAGCCCAGTTCACTGCACTGTAATACTGCTTTCAGCTCCCGTTGCTTCAGTAATCCTAGTAAACAACCATACACCATTTGTCCCAACATCACCTACGCGAAACCTCAGAATCAGGCTGATGGATGTCGATGATTCTAATGAAAATTCGTCCCTACTTGGTTTATTTTGTATCCATTATGTGAGGAGTAATTTTTTTAAAATTAATATTATTATAGCATTATTCCTGATGCTGATGGTGTTCTCACAGTAGATTGTATTTTTAGAAAAGTGTAGCATTTTTGAGGATGATGGATTCTTTCACTCCAGGTTATATCTCTTAGTGAGTTCAACCGGTTGAGGGGTTAAGGCAAGGATGTCAAACTCATTTTACATCGTGGGGCGCACACAGGCTACTTTGATCTTAAGTGAAACTACTACTACCCTTGCCCCAACCGTCCCATAGTTATGAAATATAAATTTTAAATTTCAAAAATGCCCATTTTATTTTAATTATTTTGGTGTAGTATGAATAGGAATTGACGGCAGGGGGAAAGCTGCGTGACCTATGAAAATGAAAAGTCTGTGCACTTCTTCACATTTCCAAGACCTGTTCAGTGGCCAGATTAGAGCCTTTGCCTGTTCAATTCTGGCCCCCGGGCCAGGTTAAGGGTTCATAGCATTCGAAGCATTACTTGATAATGCCTATCTAATTGGTACTAATTCTATGCGTAAGGGCTTCCAAAATCACCAGTGTGAACGCATAACACAGTACTCACGATTATAACGATGTGAATTATTCAGTGATCATTGAACTATAGAAAATATCAGTCAAACAAGAGTGTAAGAGTTACTTTCCCCTGACACATCGGAGCGTCTGCTGCTCTGACCTCAGAGAGTCTTGGCAATACCGACTCCCATCAAAAATGTATTTTATTGATCCAAACCTTGTGTCACGAAAGTATCAGTGTCAGCTTGATAGTTAGACTCCATGTGTTCTGGGACTGCAGTTGCCCCATGACGTGCACCTCTTCTTATAAAACCCTCTCACATGGGTGTTCATATGGAGCTGCGCTTTCATCCCCCCTGCAGTCCTCGGAGGGCCTGCGTGTGCTCTGGCACTGTGCGTTTTAGCGGATCACTTTGTGCAGCAGCTCGAGTTACACGGAGCTTCGGAGTGCTCATGAGTATCTCTTTCACAGCTGTATTGTTGAACAGCTCGGTAAGCTCAGTGTGTTTGAAGGGGCTTTACACAGATTCAGTGGGAAAGCCATGAAGAAGGATTCGCTGACACACAAACACATTTGCAACAGTGCGCCTTCCCACAGTCCTACCACTGAGAGGTCCACAGTTGGAGGTGTTGTGGTACAGAATGGGGGAGCTGCGTGATGCTCAAAGCATCAGTGCATCCTCCACCTCACTATCATCCTCCTCTCCGGTTTTTCAGATGTTTTTTTTTTTCTTTGTAGATCTGTCTCTCGGCATCACTTTCTGCACCGTCTTCACAGAAATCTCATCTCGCTCAAACGCACCCACACGCACACAGACTCTTTCTTTTGTACATGCACACAATCACAAGCAGATATTCAAATAGGTCCAGACACACACTTACATATGCAGACACGCATTATTCAGCTAATGTCTGTGTCTGTGAGAGCCTCTGGTTAATAACTGTTTGTTCTCCTTTGCAGATGCTGGCTCAGGATCAGGAGACGATGGTAAGATTACTCACCTCTTCCTCCTCCACCTCCTCTAACTCCTCACATACTGCTTTTTAATATGCTGCTCTCTACCCACTGTGTTCCACAGCGCTGTATTTATTATTGAGTATGAGGGGCTGACTTCAATGTATTTTAATTTCATAATATGATAAACCAATTAAAAACATGTTCTCTGAACATCATTAGCTTCACTTATTATTTTATTCACGCTAACGTTTAATGTCATTGAATTCATGTACTAAAGCAAAACTTTATTTATAAAGCATATTTCATACCAGACAATTTGCTACACAAATGCACTAGTATCAAGACTGTAGCATGAGTATATACATAGAATAAATTAATAGAGAGATAAAACCAAGTGAATTAATAACATCTAAAGATGCAATAGTCAGCTGGTTTGGGATTATAAACCAATGCACAACACACGCAGAGTAGCATATGCAAATACTTATACACACACACACACACACACACACAGCCACATGCTCACATGTTGTTGGCATGGAAATGTGACAACACCGTTCACCAAAGTTCACTAAGATAGACTGGAGGGAGACAATCACCAAAACATGGACAACAAGAAAACTAAACAGCTGAATAACGCTCACACAGGTGAACTGGACATTTTAAAGAAGCTAACAAAGCCAAAGTGGCTAGCAGGTCACTAGCAGCTCATATCTATCAAAATCCTTATGAAACTTCTGTCAGCGATGAAAACCAAGCGAGAAAAAGCAACAGTAATATGTAAACATCATTAAAACGCACAAAATTAATAAAATGGTAAATAAAAACCAACAATACAGCAATAAAAAATATTAATAAGAACGGGACTAAACTACTGCAAGGTCCTAACAAATGTATTGATTGATACCTGATGAGTAACCAGGTGGTGCGTTCCTGATGACCTGCAGTAACGGGCTGGTTCAGAGAGATCCTACATGTAAACATGCAGGGACTATAGTGTTTTATTAATAAACTCTTTGTTAATAATTGTTTCTTGGGAAACAATTATGGGATATTATAAATGACTATCAGTTATTCAATAACTTTCAGCAAACAGGGTCACTTCTGCTGATAAACTTAAAAAGGATTAAGTGCCAACTTTGAGCTGCCTCTAGCTTTGTGTAGTGTTTTAGGCTCTTTTAGCTCATTGTTTTGGATTGATGGCTTTGATTTGCACTCGACCTGCTCATCCCTGTTTATTCATTTATTTATTTGATGCAACAAGTGGACAAAACAAGTGAGCATGGAGTCATGTTATTTATTTTTATTTTTAACATGCAGAGTAAACTTTTACTGGTAATGCATTTTAATCAAATAGCCATTCATGTATGGGAAACTGTGAGTTTACATAACGTGATGGGTGCTAACAAACACAGATAAAGATGAAGGAAGTGCTGTTGTGCATGTGTTTTATCTTTTGTCCTTTTGTTAAAACTGGACTTTTGTGAACAGGCTGTTCTCACAGCTGCAGTAAAAGATCATGTGACTGCAGCAGAAAATACATTTAAAAAACAGAACAATTGGAATTGTAACTGATTTTCAATCACAACTGATTTTTTCAAGTCTCAGCCAGATAAAGATTTGTATAATGTCCTAAAAAACTGGGAATTATTTGAAAAATTGAAAGTGTTTTTTTTTTAAGCAAAAGCCCAGAAATTACACAATCCGCCTTTCTAATCTCACACTGATTCATTTGACTACTTTTTTGTGCAAATTCGACAATGAAAGCCGGGATTTGCAGAGACGGCATGCTGGAGAAAGTCCTCATTTAGCTTTGTGTGCTCGTCTTCACAAAGCCGAGTGAAAGGGCGGAATGGTGGCCTGGGCAGCATTGCAGCTGATAAACAGTGGAGCTTGGGAAGAGAGTGACAAGTGTGTGAGAGTTGATTGCAATAAGATTGAGATGAGCTTATAGCCATGAGTGACTTTTTTATGAACAACTTTTGTGTAACTAATCACATAAACCCCCACCGTATTAATAACGTGTCTTTGAGCTAAGTCTCTAATTTGTTGCTTAATTGACTAACAAGATTCAACTCTAACATCAGCACAGACAGTAGTCAGGCTCGTCTGTCAAAACACGTTTGTACCCATGCATATATTTACACGCCCCACTCTGCAGCCTCTCTATCCTCCCGTGTGTTTGCCCATGCAGTTACTTCATTAACTCCGATGCATGGAGCTTTCCCAAGCATATATGAGAGGGAGAGAGAGATTGAAAAAGAGATTAGTGCCCCCCAAAAAGACGGCAGATAGACGGATGAACAAGCGGAAATGAAACTGGTGCTAGGTCAACCAGAGAGAGAAAGCGAGAGAGGGAAAGACAGATAGAGAGGAAAGATGGGGGTGGACAAAGAAATGGCCTGGGGAAAGTCGCAAAATAGATAACAGAGCAGAGGAAACAGACGGCGAGTGGTGTAGAGATTGAGGGAGAGGAGGACAGACAGCCCTAAGAAGCAGGAGGAAGGAGGAGCAAAATGAAACATACATTTTTATGCATGTCCCGTGAACACAATGTGCTTACACTTGCATGGGATTAAAGGGAAAAATGGCACGGCCAGTACCGTCGTGATTTGTTTGTAATGCCATGCATGCTCGGTCTATCTCTGAGCTCCGTTGTATAGACGATCACACTTCCTCGGGCTGTTTTTCGGCATTTCATTGCAAGACACCACCATAAAATCTGCAGTGAAAGAAAGCAGTCACAGGGTTTCTTTTCCCTTAATGCTCTCTGTGCCTTACAAGAACCAAAATAGCACAGAAGAGAATTCAATAACAAAACCGAGAATTTTTAGTCCTATAACGCTAAAAACTCTGAATCTGAAAAGCTGCACTTCAGTGGAAATTGGAAGGAATAGCTTATGTTAGTTTGCTCTAATTTACAGAACCATTGTTCCACCCAAACCCAGCGCTTGTTTACAGTAGTACATATATTATTTCTAGCCATAAAAGTCAGGTTAAAGGTGGCAAATGTTTTAGTTCACACGCCATTTACAGACCAATTTGATCAAGCTGGTTGGAACAGTAAACCACTGCATAAGACTCCATAAAGAAAAGTGTTTGGGTGCAAATTAGCACTTTCTGAAAACATTCACCTTTAATGAACCGTTTAATTACAAAACAGACTAACAGCATGAGATGTCTCAAGAAAAAAAAGTGCAGTTTCAACAATATGTTCTAGTTTTCCCAGCCAGCCTGCTGTCATTACTAAGACTCTTTGTAAAGAGAGCGGCTCTTTGGCTTCAGCACCTTATTGCTGCGCGGTATGGCAGGAATGGGTAATGTCTTTTTCAGTAAGAGGCTCTAACCTGACAGCAATTCAGAACTCTGGCTCAGGTTAAATTTACAGTTGAGGCAACCACTCAGATCCACTAATGTATTCTTACACAACACAAACCTTCCTGGTGCAAAACACAGTGCAAAGTCCACAAAAAGTAATGCTCTCCTTCTGTGAGTTTTTAGACTTTTCAAGGAGCCAAATTGGACCCCTTGCTGGTCCAGGTTCTAGTCTGCAGGTCATTTGTTTGACACCTCTGTTGACTAACGTTAGCCTGCTACAGGGCTTTAATCCGTTTTTCAAAAGCATTTCTCTTGCAATGCCATCAGAGACATTCGGTGTTTGACAATTATATTGTCTGCAGTGAAAAATAACAGCCAGATCCTCCGACTTCTGGATTTTACTTATTTATTTACACATCCATTAAGCGGAGAGTCCGCCGACTTCTTTTACCTCATTCAGTAAGTGCATGTTTAAAATTCATTTTACTTGTGGTAAAATCAGTCTGCTTGAAAACATTAAAAGTCGAGTCGAGTTTTCAACCAACACATCATGCAAATAATTTGTTCGACGGTTATTTATGTTAGTCTAAAAATGAAAAGAAAATCGTACTGATGCTGCGTGACATCTGAATAACAAAAAAGGACTGATTTGTTGCAGTTGCAGTCACAGGAGATATGTACAAAGTGTTCTCGATCAGTGACACTTCATATTTAAATGCACTGGTCTGCGTCATCATCATGCAGGTTTAATCTAGCGAGAGGTGAATATTTGAACCCAGATTATGACCTTTTTTATAACTAACCAGGTTGTTTTTGGTGCCTTTAGCAAACCGAGCAGTGAGTGGAAGCTAAGCAAACAGCAGTGTTCTGGCTGAGCAAACTCTAACTGTGGCCGGTGTATCAAGGTATTAATGCCAAATGACACCTACTGACTATCTGCAGCTTTAAGCCAAAGAGCAGTGCTGTGATAGCAACAAACTGATGCAACAAATAATGGTACAGCAGACTGAATAGTTTACGTATTTACATGTTTTATCTAAAGTTTAAGTATCATAAAGCAGAAAATTAAATTCAAAATAGTTACCCAACAGGACATCACTCCATAACATAGCATGACATACAGACTGCTACAGCGGGCTTTAAAAAGCTAATAAAAAATCTCATAAAATTCATGTGTCGTCATGAAAGAAATAACAGTATCCCAGCCAAAGCTACAGGAATGATTAGTGTAGCATCGGACGATCAAAAGGTGAAAGGTATAGAGTCATCGTTCACATATTTCTTTAAGTGAGACAGATTTTCTCTGAATATCCTCATGAAAGCTCATTAGAAATGTTCACCTTCCAAGACCCCTGGGCGGTTTAAAGTAGAAGCCTGAGAATTGTCCTCACTCTCAAAATGTCAGATAAATCTGACGAATCGATCATTCAGGAGGAAAAGAGACAATTAAGAAAAAATAGCTCAAGGGTGGAGAGGGTATTTGCGCAGTAGAGGAGGAAGGAGGGAAAGAAGAGGGCAAGGACAGGAGGAGGAGAAACACAAACACACCCTATAAAGATAGAATCATAGCAGAGGTCACAATAGATGGAGAGATACAGTAGGAGAGATGGAGGGGAGGGAGGAGCGGGATCTGCCAGAGGTGGAAGAAGATGCTGGTGTTTTATGAGCAGGGGAGAAGGTTAAAGCAAGCGGTTGTAAAAGACGGCTTGGACTTGTAAGAAGTCAGCAGTAGAGAGCCATCTCAGTGAAAATCAAATATATTTTAATGGCCGATGATAAATCTACACACATAAAACTTGGGTCAGCCAGGAAGTTGCCAGTTTCAGTGGCAATGTGGTGCGTGTGTGTGTGTGTGTGTGTGTGTGTGTGTGTGTGTGTGTAGAATGCAGACCAGTGGCAGTGCAAGCGCGGATGCATTCATGCTCGTCAGTGTGTGTTCTCCTTTGTGTTTGCTGTTTTTTTATCTGATAAGTACACAAGTCAACTGTGCAGGGAGATGCCCTCTGGGCACGAGTCGAGTCACATGGCCCCTTTAGTCAGAATCAGCCATTTGTCCAAATCAAATTGCACAGTGGAGAAATTGAATTGCGCTCACATGATCATGCAAGAACAAAGACAGAGCAAAGCCTTGAGCCTGAAAGATTTCGAGGCATCTCAACAGTCCAAGTATATTTTTAAAGAAGACAGACTATTTCATGCCGCTGGCAGATGATCATTTGTTAGAATGCCAAACTGTAAGAGAGATAAAACCTACTCTTGCATGATATCACCTCGAAAAAAGGAGCTGAAGTGTTGTAAAAGGGGGAAAAAAATACAGTCCTTATTTTTAGAACTGAAGCAGCACCACCTCTTGGATGTCAGTCCACCGCTTTCGTCCACACAAAAATATCTCCACACGATTTGGACGGGTTGGCTTGAAATTTCTTGCACGCAGCAGCTGATCACAAAATACCCGTTAGAAGTATTGACAGCTTCAGCAGTGGAGGTGGAGCGAGAGGTGGATTCTGAGATCAGCTTTAGCAGAGGGTGTCTATTCCAAAATGGGGTTTTTTTGTGTGTGTGGATGATCAAATGAGTCTGGTGGGCAGGTGCAGTAAAACATGCCCTCTGTCAGGAGGTGGCAGCAAGGAATTGACAAAGATGGTACTTTTCTTCTCTTAAAGGTTGAGAGGCAGTAATTCTCAGCAACAACCAGGAATGTAACAAATAGAAAATATCTATCTGCGCTACAATGTTCTGCCATTTTGCATGCAGGTCATAAATCTTATGGAACCAGGATAAGTCCTTCAGTTCTTCTGAAGGGAGAAGTACTAAAACAAACAGTTTTAGTACTTCTCCCTTTAAGCCACCTGTATTCTGATTAGCCACCCCCTGTAAAAGATGGTTTTAGTGTAATATGGGCAGAGCCATGTGCCCGAGATGATCATTTTAGGAATTCCCCTGTGAATAACATCCTCCAGAAACAGGAGTACAAAAAATGTCCAGAATGACTCATGAAGAAAATCTATTTCCGATTTATTACCTCGCTCATTATTTGAAACTGTGGCCATTTTATTTTAATTGTCCACCGCAATTTTTTTCACATAAAATAAGAAAAATCACAAGTTCCTTTTGATGCATTTTATTAAAAACTCTTTAATTTAATGTGGGCTAACAAGCAAAGCTTTGACAGACTTAACTGGCATGAAAGCAGCCTCCAGGAACAATGAGTAGCAACCAGCTCATGTTATATGTTGGTGTTGCTATGACAGATGCCAGCTGTTAGTATACAACCAATAGTAGTAAAATTCCAGTATATGATCATTGTGACTTAAACACTATAAGATGCAGTGGATTCTGTTGCACAGACTTGAGTGTCTCTCTTTGCAGTGCTGTTTGATGTGCTGATGTGACTGGCATGCAGCGTGAATGCAAACTATCTCCATGTTTGAACTTTAATGTTTTTTTTATTCCACAAGTTTCAGCAAACCCATCATCGGCCAGCATCTGTTGCACTGAAGGAACAGTAGAAAAGCACGTCCTGTCACAGTGTCAGCACTGCTGGCTCTGGCAGAGCTATAAAGACTCAGTGCTCAATACAGTATCTTTGCTAACTGGTCTTCAACACTGCAGCCCAGTCACTGCAAAACACCACAAGATGTCATTGTGCAGTAAAAACACATTGAAATTAGAGTTGTTTGCTTGCATAACATTTCTTAACTTTGTCATGAATCAATTTCTGAGGAGCACAAAACATTTCTGTTCTTTTCAGTTTATGTCAAGGACAGGTCATCTAATGCATCTTCATACAGGGAACGAATTTTGACTTTAATTATTCACTGTCTTTTTAAAAGACCCAAAAGTACATTAGGTCTATGCTTCACTGTGGCTTCTCCAATCCAATATTAAACAGTGAATTTTTGAAAAGTGTTTTTGTAGAGATAAAATAGTCCTCAGCTGGACCAGCAAGAATACTGGTTAGGAGTCAGCTGGACTCTGCTGCCTCGAGCCGCTAAGTCAAAGATTTAAACGCTGTCATGCTCTGTTAGCCACCGGCATTGTAGTGACCTAATTTCACCGCAGTTTCGAGGGTAACTCTTATCTGAATTAAGTGCTTTGTCAAGGTCAAAACAGTGTCCCATACCTTATCAGAGCCTGTTTTTTTTTTTCCCAGTTTGAATAGTAAAAAATGACTCCATTATAAGTCCTTAACAGCAGGGAGAGAGCATCAGGGCTGTCAGCACTGTAATTACCAGTATTTATGGGGCATTCTTCGAAGTGTCTCTCCTGCTTTTTTTCACCTACCTGCTTCTTTTGTGTGTCACTCTAATTATTCCCCGAGCTTTGTTTAGGCTCACACTTTAGAAGCACTTGTTCTGACAGTATCTTAGTAAACTCAGACTAAAACGAACTGAAATAAAATGAAGACAAAGACTGAGATAATAATAATAATAATGGATTGCATTTATATAGCGCTTTTCAGGGCCCTCAAAGCGCTTTACAGTTCCACTATTCATTCACTCTCACATTCACACACTGGTGGAGGCAGCTACAGTTGTAGCCACAGCTGCCCTGGGGCAGACTGACAGAAGCGAGGCTGCCATATCGCGCCATCGGCCCCTCTGGCCAACACCAGTAGGCGGCAGGTGAAGTGTCTTGTCCAAGGACACGACGACCGAGACTGTTCGAGCCGGGGCTCAAACCGGCAACCTTCCGGTTACAAGACGAACTGCCAACTCTTTGAGCCACGATCGCACGAGATGACAGTGTATACTTTCAGTTCTAATAGAAAATACACTGAATGGAAGGTCTGTGTTTTGTAGTTTTTGTCAATTTAGTCAAATCGCTCAGTACAGCAAGGACTTTTGGTGCGCGTACTCAGCAAAAATCAGTGGAAGACTGTTTTTGTGAGCTGAAATCGAAACGTTAACCCTAAAAACAGAATTTGAAGTACAATAATGCTGATATACTGAAGTTTGATTTGTATTTCTCTCTCCATAAGTACACGTGCCGAGCCTTGTCTCCACTCTTTGTGTAAAATGTATTTTTCTGAGTGTTGACTAATGAAAAGATAAACACTGCACTTGACTTAATTGAAATACAATAGTCTTATTGGGATAATTAATCTAATGATCAAACCCAAAACACTATGGATTTGCAAGCACTTCATTAATTTGAATTAAGGGCGAGGCTCCACTATAGTGCAATTATGAATTCAATATCAATTGATCTTCCTTAGCCGCTATGCAGCAGTGCACAGAAATGGCAACCCGAGCTGGGACCTCACATGTTTTACCGTTTATCATCCATCCAAATATTTTGCAGCAACATATCTTATCAACATGCGTGCAGGGCTTCTTAAAGTAGCTACAGCACACCCCATTAGGAGAAATGAAGAAGAATGTCTGCTCTGCCGATGTTGTCACTTTTCTCCATGTTGAAGCACACGACCAGAGGATGACCTCGTTTAGAAAACACAAGAATAGAACCAAATGAATCGGCGAGCAGCGGAGGTAAAGCCGCCGGCTGACCCGCGGTTCCCCCGGTAATTGTTACGTCCATTCCTGCTTCAGCAGCCTCCACAGTGACCAACCGCTGCCCTAGTCACACTGCTATTGCTATGGTAACCAAGTTAGAGGTTTAGGGAAGTGAGTAATCTAATCTTCCCACTTTGTGGTGTAGCGATAAGGCTCGCCACCGTTAGCCCACCCGTGTGTGTGTGTCTGTGTATGTGTGTCCTATTCAGTTATTCTGTGCTGCACAGCTTACATGCACAGACTCACACACAGAACCAATATGTTCCACCCTAATAGGCAGGTGAAAGCCAAGGGGCAGATAGGCATCCAGCCTTGTTGAAAAGTCTGACTCTCACTCAAGCTGACATTAAGTGGCACTCATTTATTATGAACCTTGACTATAAACAGGGGAGGTTTTGTTTCACTATTTTTACACCCTGGACATGTCACCAGTCGTTTACATATACATCTATAGACAGTTTATAATGTAAAGAGACTCGTTAACTTAACACACCTTTGTTTGGTTTGGTGGTGGAAGCCGAAGGAACTGCAGGAAATCCATGCAGGGACATGGAGGGCATGAAGACTCCACACAAAGAGAGCACAGTCGACCAGAAAGGCATGCTGATATTTTTTTTTTCTGCTGTGTGGAAACAGTGCTAACCACTGCACTGCAGTGCCACCGTAAAGACAAAAGGAAAATAATGGCACAAGATACCATTCGAAGGAAAAAAATCTCTCTTTTCTCTGAAATTGACACAAATGTGTTGTTTAAGAAGCCCAAAGCTCAAACCTGAACCCGGGGGGACAAACAATTTTATTCTGATGGCACAGATCAAAAATTATTTAGATTTATTTTAGAATCATTTTATTTTTCCCCAAACAATAGGATTTAGTTTTAAGGTTAGCATTTCTTTTCTCAGTGAGGACTCATTTCTCGTGCTGTCTATTAATTCATCCAGATCATCTCCACAGGGACAGCAGTTTAGGCAAACATGCCCACACCTCCCTCTTCTCAACCATCTCCTTTGGGTGGAGGTGGTCTGATGAGATGCCATAACCTCACCTCTGAGTCCCTCCCAAATCACTTATATTAACACCTTTAAAATAAGCTAATTTCTGCTGCTTGTATCTGCACTCTCATTCTTTTCTTCACTACCCACAGCTCCTGAGCACAGGGGAGGGTTTTTGCTGCACTTGTGTGGGTTTCATTCAGGTGTTCCAGCTTCCTCCCACAGTCCCACATGTCATGCATGTTTGGATAATTGCTGGTCCTAAATTGGTCATGGATGTGAGGTAGTTAGGTGCTCAAAGCGTAATGAACAGAGTGCTGTATGAGTGGTCAGTAAAACTAGAAAAGTGTTATATATAAATGCCAGTCCATTTCTGTTACTGCTGTACCGTCTGTCAGTGTCTCGCTTCACTCTCCGCTCAGTGATGAACGAGACCCTGAGATATTTGAACTCCCACACTTGAGTAACTCGAAGAGATTCTCATCCCTGCAAACTGCTCCAGAGTGAGGTGGAGGCTAAAGTGCTGTGAGTGTTTGTATGTGTGTGTATGCATACAAGCAAGAGAAAACTGATTTCGAAACCATGTTTTAGAGAACAAGGAAATCTCAAGTTAAAGTCACCCTACTAAAAGAGGCAAATCTAAAAAATGATCTTTTTGTCAGGGAGTATTTTTGCTTCACTCTGCAAGATTGAATCAGTGCAGTGGATAACGAAATCAAATTTTCCTTTGCAGTCTAATTTATAAATGAGGAAATATTCTTTTTCCCTAGATCTGTATCATACTTGGACTTTGAAGAGACATTTGCCGAGAACTGGGCCTTTCCAGAAGAAAACAACGCGCTATTTGTTACTGCAGCAGATCAGCACTAATGTGTGGTGACTGCTCTGGTGTGTTGAGGGTGAATTAGAAATAGCAAAGTGGTTCTTGACCAGTCTAAATATAAGAAAATTACAACTTTGTTTATAGAATTCTATTTTTTGTCTTCTGAGAGTACAACCTCACATCATTCATTATTTGAACCACAACGGCTCCAATAAGCTGCTCTAGTTAAATGCCCGAAACATTTTATAGTAATGAAGAGCTGCATATAAACTGCATAAACTGACCATCTCCACACTGACTGTGACTAATCTTCCAGAAATAACATCGAGCACATTTAGTGATCGTGGCGTGGTTTGTTTTAAAGTGCGACTTTCATGTAGTAAATCAGAAAGCACCGCAAGTGAGTTGATCGATCAGAGGCAGGGGAACTCCAGGCCACAAGAGCCGGTGTCCTGCAGGTTTTAGATGTGTCCTTGATTCAACAGCTGATTAAATTACCTCCTTAAGTGTCTTGAAGTTCTCCAGAGGCCTGGTAATGAACTAATCATTTGATTCAGGTGTGTTGACCCAGGGTGAGGTCTAAAACCTGCAGGACAGCGGCCGTTGAGCCTGGAGTTCCACACCCCTGGTCTTCAACATTCAACAGGAATCGGTTAATGTTAACAAACCTTATATTATTTCAGGTTTCAGAGAGATTTTAAGACCTTAAGATTTTTACATTTAAATGTTTAAGATTAGGCTTAAACCTTACCTTTGTTTTCTCTTACAATATAAAGCACCTTGAAACAACTATTGTTGTTTTTTGTTGATATATAAATAAAATTTAACTGAATTAAACTGAAAGCAGAGCAAATATACATAATATGTACCTTTTATTCTTAAACAGCAAAAAAAAGATCTTGGTGTCTTTCCCAGCTAGTGCAAGCAGTTACCTTCAAATGTTTGGCTCGTATATCTCACGGTTTCATGTAAACTGTGTTTACTGTGTGATGTTGTAAACAAATTTTACGAAGTGCTTAAATTAGTATTTACATAAACCATCCTTAACCCATGATTAAAAATGTTATAACCAGCTTAAACAGAGTAATGATCTATGTGCATTAACTGCATAACTGTGCATTAACAACTCTAAATTGCACACGTGTGACTTTTATTTTGAGGTCATTTTTGTCCTGATGTGCAGTTGAACGCAGGCCCCTTAAAAAAAATGTTTTTTCCTTAAAAGCCGAGGTAGACGCGAACATTTCCACAGCTGTGAACAGTGACCACAGGAAACACGAGAGCGATAACAAACTGAAACATTGAAACTAAATTTCAGATTTAACCCTGTGAGGTATCACTTGACTGTTTTCTTTAGAGTCTGGTGGTGCACCGTGAATAAATAGGCTACAACTAATAATGCCGAGGCATGCTACTCCTGTAGAGAAAATGTTTTCACTTGTAGGCAAGTCTCTTTGTATGACCGTATCGGCATAATATAGTTTACTGATTCAAGTTAATGATGGTAAAACAAAGTTAAAAGGTTTTGGACGGCATCCCCATTTCCTACAGTCCACAGCACATGAAAAAGAGTGGCATTTGATTTTTATTTATTTTACAGTGTACATGAAGATAGTCCCTGTGTTGAAAGAGATCTATTCTTCGGTCTCACGGAGCATACGTTCAAGCAGAGCACACAAGAAAGGCTGGGCTGATAAGCCTTTATTTTGGCACGGGGATAACAGCGTAATCTAGACCGAGAGGGATAGGATCTGCAAATGAGATAGAACCAAAGTTGTTAGATCCCTTCATCCACACACGTTCGCGCTCACTCCCTTTCCCATTTCCCATCTCTCACCTCTGCGGGTTTGCTTTTCCTTCGTCTCTCCATGGGAACGTATCCAATCATACCACTCTGAAATTATTATTGAAATTTCCCTCGCCTGTGTGTGTGCGCGCATATGTGTGTGCGCAGCAGGGGTTTTGAACGAGATGAATTAGAGTGGGGCGGTGGTGAGGTTCAGACGGTATCTGGTGTGAGGGTGGAATAATGTAAACGGAGAGTGGCAGCCGCCGTGTGGCAGAGCTATCAGTGAAGGTGGAAGGAAAAGTGGAACGGAGGCTGATGAGAGTAACAGGGTCACCTTAGGGCCAGCCCTCGCTCTCAGTGGCATCGGGGATTTTATTGTCATATACTTTTTTGTCATCCTGAAAATAATGGAACGAGGCTGAGATGGAGAGCGGTGCAGGGGGGGAAGATTGCCAAATCAAGGCCTGTGGAAAAGGAGGGACGAGCAGATATCGGGATAGAGAGATGGCAGGACTGGGCTTTTTTCTGTAATGACGGGATTTGACTGGGATTAGGAGAGGGAGCGAGGGAATCAGGTGGACACTTTAGGAAAAAATTTGAGCAGCGTGATGAGTTTGGGATGGAAGCGAGAAAGGAAGAGAGGAGGAGAGAGGAAAAAATAAAAATGAATGACAGAAGTGGAAAGGAATAAAGGGAGGACGGAAAAGGAAACCCTGAAAGAACAGAAAGAAGGAAGGAAGGGAGTTATTTAAGGAAAGAAGGGGGAAGAAAGGAAGAAGGAAACAAATTAAGAAAGGAAGGAGGGGGGGAAAGGAAATAAAGAAAGAGGTCACAATAGCGGTTCCTCATGAGGGTCATTGTAGCAGGGAGAAGAACATTTTCTCATTTGCTTGAAGATAATTGCAGCATTCATTATTCTGCTGATGCTCAGTTAAGCACTAAACCAGAGCAGGTCATTTTATATGAGACTTCTATGCACTGCTAAGATGTAATATCTGTTGGACACCCTGTAGCCATTTGTTGGTTTGTCTTTGTCTCATCTTATTGCTTACAGAAGCCATTATTATAGTAAGGCATGATAGCAGCACCCACAATTATATTAATACAGTCGGTGATTTAACAGTGGGCTGCATTTAGGAATGCAAAGAATAAAAGTTTTATTCTGGATTAATCTGAGTATTTTCTTTATAAATTTGGGCAATGAAATGGTAAAGTCATAGAGACGCATATGTTCAGATGTCCTTTTTTCATGCAATTGAAAGGGGGAAAAAATGATCCTCCCATTTGCTTCTGTTTATCCAAAGTTGAGCTGCAGAGGCAGCAGGTTAGACAGATGTGGTTTCCCGTTCCTCCTAGGGGATCTTCAGGTGTTCCTAAGCCATATAAAATCGGTTTGCTCTCAGCTTGGCGTGCCCAGAAACCACCAGGGGAAATGCTGAACTACCTCAGCTGGCTCCTACACCACAATTCCTCCAAATGTCCTAGCTCCTTCTCCTGTCCTTAAGGCTGAACACCACCATACAGAGGAAACTTATTACAGCCTCTTGCATCTTCCTCCTCTGCTTCATGCCTAGAGGGGAGAGGTGAAATACACAAATGACAAAGTAAACCAAAAGCTTTACCTTCACACTCAACGCAACGGCTACATCATGCTCCACCTCTCCATTGGTCATAAATAAGATTCAGATATATTAAAACTGCTTTACACGGTGTGGCACGTCTCCCTAACCCAGAAGGAGCAAGCCACTGTTTTCAGGCAGAGAACCAGACTCCCAGCTTGTATCCACAAACTCATTCCTGCAGCACTACACAGAGCTCTTCAGCATAGGTGAGAGTTGGTATTTAATTCCTCTGCTAAATCAAAAGCCTTGCCTTCTGGCTCAGCTCTTTCCTCTGCCAGTACAACACCCAAAGCAACTCTCACCCAACCCATTGGGAGCAATCCACTGTTTTCTGGCAGAGAATCACTGCTTCAGACTTGGAGGTGCTGACTCTCATTCTGGCCACTTCACACTTGGCTGCAAACCACCCCAGTGCTGAAACGCAGCTTCTAATGAAGCCAAGAGAAGCTAGAAAAAGCTGCGATTCTGCGGTAACTCTCTTTGCCCTGGCCGTTCCTTATCTTTAAGTGCCATAAAAGTAAAAGCAGGGCAACTTTGTCAAAGTCACCCACTGACAACATGCTTGAGTTTGTGTGAATTGCAGAGACACTGATATTACAACAGTTATAAGGAACTGTATGAAGCAAGCGCTATAAAGCTAAATGTAACAGACTTTGTTACATGTCAGACAGAAAACCATCACCAGCGATATCCCAGCATCACCGTACGAGATGCCAAGACCTGGAGACCTGCTGGAAAAAATGTACTAAAGAATAAACATGTTTAAAATTCTGTGCACTTCGTCGTTATTTCATCGAAAACTAAAACAAATAACTAAAAATATGAAAATTCCTGCATAAACAATCATTTTTTTTCCTTATCTCTGTAATATTCTTCTCTTAATCAGTCATCATGAACCGACACAGCAATTTCTGATTCTTCTCATCAACAGTGCAAATGAGCTTTCCGCTCATTCTCCGGAGGCCTTCGACGGTGTTGTGCTCCATATGTAAACATCTGAAGGCTGTTTATTTGTGGGCTTCAGCACTCATCTCAGGAGGAGCAGGCAATCTCTCGTGGCGCTAAAGTGGGGTGTGTGTGTGTGTGTGTGTGTGTGTGGTGGGGGGGGGGGGGGACTGTGCGCGTGCTAAAGGCTTTGTGTTTGAAAGCCAAACTTACACATTGTGCTCTGGGAAACCCCACAGTGGCTCGTGGTTTGTTTACATCAGAGAAACTGATCATTTTGATTGTTGTAATGGCAGACTGGCAGAGGGACGGTTGGCTTGTTTATTCACGGAAAATCACTGCACACACAAAGTCCTCTAAATATTAAAGTGCATTGCGAGAAAAGCAAAAGCTTTGAGACGCTCACTGACGCATCAGTCACATGCCATAAAGAAACAAACAGCTCGACACACTTTTTCTATTGTCCTCGCGAACATACCCAGTGAAGTTATTTCCGTGTACACAGCTAAAATCAATCTAGCACTTCTCCTCTAAGTCTGCTTTTTTTAATTTAATATTTCCCCAAATACCTTTTAAAATCCTCCCGAGTGTGTGTATTCAGCTGTAATTTGCTGGTGGAGATAATGGCGAGCCTCTGAGTCACATCCTCAAAGACATCTATTTAGGTTTCTCTCAGCGGAGCAACTGATATATCTGCTTCTACTTTGAATTTCCTCCTGAAGGACATATATAAAATGTAGCCTCGCTGTAATGTGCTACAGTATTTGAAAATGAAGCCCACTTTCATGCTTTTTTTTTCTCCAGCTTTCAGCATGTTACCTTCTTTGCACTTTCCTAAACAGCTACTTTATAACAGAACTTGTCAATCACACTTCATCCGTTGCATACGTGAGCAGAGGCTGGATTTGGAATCAAAACAGGGGGAAATGTATGTATTTGTGAATGCAGGGACGGTTAGCGGTGTTGAGCGATTAAACAAAAGATTGCACTGATTATTACGTCTGAATCACTTATAAAAGGGAGCATCACTGTCACGGCTAAATGCAGGGGGAAAAAAGAACAGGTCAATTAGCAAATGGCAGGTTTATGAACTTGCTTTCAGGTGTTCTGTTTTTTGTACCTGTAGCTGCCTGTCATGCAGTACAAGCTTCTCAATGCAAGCTGCAAATGGTGTCATGCTAACCTCACCTTTCTCATTACATACTCTGCCAGAGTTTCACAAATGAAGAGAATGAAACAGCAAGGAAGTGTCGCAGAGCTGCTGATGACATTTTTACTAGAGGTGCTGTAAGGCCAATTAACATGTGTTAATGTTCTGTATTTGTATAGCGCTTTACTTGGTCCTACGGACCTCAAAGCGCTTTACACTATACACAGTCATTCACCCATTCACACACACATTGGTGATGGCAGCTATGTTGTAGCCACAGCCACCCTGGGGCGCACTGACAGAGGCGAGGCTGCCGGACACTGGCGCCACTGGGCCCTCTGACCACCACCAGTAGGCAGCGGGTGAAGTGTCTTGCCCAAGGACACAACGACCGAGACTGTCCAAGCCGGGGCTTGAACCGGCAACCTTCCGATTACAAGACGAATGCCCAACTCTTGAGCCACGATCGCCCACGATCAACCTTTTAAACTATAATTAACCAGTGTTTCTGTAACACCAATTTCTACATATGAAATATCTATGAGCTTGGAGCCTAGACACCAGACTCTAACAATATTCTGCCACTGCTGCAAATCATTTTGAACGTGAGCCGTCTGACTGAACTCACTTCGATGTCGAAGCTTCTTTTTTCTGTTGGAATATTGTCCTTCCACATTTTTCTTTCTGGCAGTGCTGCTCTTCACTGTTATGGACAACTCAGTCTGGCCATAAGCAGACTGTTATTAGCAAAATGTGCCAGGTTTTATTAGAGTTTTTTGGTATCTGGAGAACTCCCATATACTGCAGTTGATGAAGTAAAAATACATTTGCATGTAACACTTTTTAAAATTCAGTTAATAAACCGCTCTACATCTTTATGAAGCTTACTCTGCAGTTCAGGGTTAGATTAAGGAGAAATCCGAGCTTGGTCAACTGACTGATTGAGTGAAGTGCAAGAACACAATTAAAATTATTATGTTTTCATTGTGGGGATAGGTTAATTGGATAATCCAAATTGCCACTAGGTGTGAATGTGCGAGTGAATGTGAGCGCGAATGGTTGTCTGTCCCTGTGTGTTGGCCCTGCGACAGATTGGCGACCTGTCCAGGGTGTACCCCGCCTCTCGCCCTATGACAGCTGGGATAGGCTCCAGCGCCCCCCGCGACCCTGAAAAGGAGAAGTGGAAGCAAATGGATGGATGGATGTTTTCATTGTCTTTGGATTTTATTGCAGTGCAGTGGTTAAAATAATAAAAAACATGATGAATTTTGTTCATAATGTTAAAAGAAAGTAAAATAGCAGCTGTCCTGTGCATCAAAGTGCCTCAAACCATCCATCCACCCCAACCTCCTCCATATGTTGCTTTTTAATAAAATCTTATCTTTACAAGGCAAAATGACGTGGATACCTTGAACTCTGATGGTGCCAAGTAACAGATTATTGCTTTATAATCAGGACACGGTTTGCTAACAGACTTGTTTTTGTTGTTAAAATAAGCCAGACTCGTATTCTCCACATCCTGGCATGGCTCTTCCTCCCATGTTTCCAGCTCCTCTCTTCTTACTTGATCTAGTTCCAATTTCCCTCTAGTCCCCATATCTCTCTTTAGCCCCAGCCAATCCTCTCTGGTGGTCCTGTGTCCACTGGATTAGTCATTAACTCTTTCTCCTCCACTCCTAAGATCCTACCCCGCCACTGCTCACCCACCATCACTGTCCAGGGCTCCAATCCAACTCTCAGCGGCAGGAGATTGGCCTCGCAGGCTGGGGCCGAGATTAGACCTGGCATGGCGGGGCTCGGTGGGCAGCAAGCTGACACTGGTGCAACAGAGAAATCGCAGGCTGGAGCCTGACAGTTCCTGGGATTTTCTGACACTGCTGCATAATTGAGCAAGCAGGTGATGGGGACAGAAGGGGCATTACTATGCCAAAATCACCAATGTCTGTCATTGCCCAAGGACAGAAGTGTCACTAGATGGTGACAGTCTGGCAGGTGTGTTCTCAAAGGTGTTTTTTTGCAGGGTTGCTATTAAAAAAAACAAAAAAACACTGTCATGTTGATTATGTTGATTATATCAACGCATAATATGAATTATGCCAACTTCTGATGAGTGTAGTCTATTGAATTACTTACAAACATCTGAACCTGTTTCTTAAAGTTGTGAGGATGTTTTTTCCTCTCTTGGCTTAAATTTTGTACATCACATTATTATATGATATGACAACCTACAGCACTGTGCAAAAGTCTTGAGCCAAGGTTTGTGATTTATTAAAATACACACGGAAATGCAGTATATAATGAAAGACACTGTTTTATTCTAACAAGCTTGAGAGTCAATATTTGGTACGACCACCTTTATGCTTGAGCACAGTCTGAACTCTGAACTTTCTGGTAATTTCTTTGAGCAGTCTTCAGGAATAGTTCTCCAGGCTTCTCGAAGGACATTCAAACCTCTTCTTTGGATGTTGACTGCTTTTTGGTCTGTTCTCTGTCACAATGATCTACATTGTTTCAGTAATGGTGAAGTCTGGGCTCTGGGGTGGCCAATTCAATTCAGTGGCTAAGGTCTGTCAGTTGTTTGATGCTGGACAGGAGGTGTGGACAGGTAACACCTATGGCTCCCTAATGAGACTCACCAGGAGAGCGGCTGAGTGAATGAGAGCAGAAAAGTTGCAGACCAGGAAAACTATGACCTGAAAAACATTCAAACCAAAATCAGAAGTGATCTGTAGAGTTTGATGTAATTCAGTGTGGATTTGTTTCTGATTTCAGAAGTTAAAACTGAAAAATAATTTGGTGCATGGAAGCAGAACACAGTAGATTTGGAGTTGCATGTCCAAAGGAATGCCCATCTGCACTGTCTCATCTATCAGATGTGTGATACCACAACAGAAGCACATTTGTTTTTCGAAGTTTTATTTAGATGATCAGTCATGTTACATGAGTGTCATATGACTGGCTCAAAATAGCATTATTGGTGATGTGATTAGCTGTTGGCGCAGTGGAGCTCCAGTCACTCATGTCACACAAATATTTTCCAAGTCCTCAAGAGAAAAGCTGTTGCTCTGCCCACTAAAATGACACTACAGATGTCTTTTCCTGCACTCCGAAAGCCCTGCTGAATGCATATTTTGGTTTCTCAGAGTGATGTGCTGAGCAAATTTCTTCAGTTAAACGAGTGCCTGAAGTGCTTCTCAATGGGTTAGAGCGGTACGCAGCAAAATGAAAATGGAGATTGTGAAACATCTGTCTGATACTGATATTTTTCTGTAAGCACAAAAGGTTTGTAATCGCAGATTCCCACAGAACTGCCTCCTTTCTGATGAGTTGCTTTTGATCATATGTTTTAGTATATACAGCCAAATTAAAACATCTGACTGCTGAAGTGAACGATGTTGATTATCTCGTTACAGTAACACCTGTTGAGGGGCATGATATATTAGCGAACAAGCCAACAGTCTTTTCTTGAAGCCAATGTGCTTGATGCAGAAAGAAATTGGCGATCTGAGCGACTTTGACGAGGGCTACATTGTGACAGGTAGAGGACTGGGTTAAAGCATCTCTAAAACCCTGGTCTTGTGAGGTGTTCCAGCGTGCAGGCGCCTTGGACCTTGCAAAAGTGTCTCAGGGGGAAGCAAGCAACAAGATCATGGGCTCATTGGTGCATGTCGGGAGCAACAGCTGGCCTGTGTGGCCGAATCCCACAAAGGAGCTACTGTAGCACAAATTGCTGAAAACTGCGCACCACTTATTGGGCTGTATAGCCCACAGAAAGTGCCTACAATTGGCATTTGACTCCATAAAAGAGGAGCAATAAAAGACGATGTCCTAGTTTAATGAATCGAGCTTTCTTTTACATCACATGGACAGCTTGTGTGTTTGTTTGTTTACTTGGGAAAAATTGGCACGCAATATCTGAGTGTAAAAGTGTTGTAATTTGGGCATCATGCAGATCCTTTGTTGAGATGTACCATAGCTCACTGGAGACTGAAAAAAGAATACGGTGCCCTACTACTTGTTCAGGTATGGTTGAAAAGCAAAACGTCACTTTCGTGAATTTTAATCAAATATCTGCAGGGTATATTGGGAAAACAAGTTTAAAAAAAAACCCAAAGCAAATCCATCCATGAAGCATCACCTTGCACCTTACAGGAATTTAAAAAAATCTGGTGCTAAAGTCTTGATATCGGATACGACAGGAGACCTTCCGAGGTCCTGAATTAGTGTGAAGTTCATGCCTTTAAAGGTCAGAGCTGACAAACACTTAGATGCAATTGTTGCCTGGACAGATGCCAGTATACTGTCAAATCTAGCAGGTTTAAACTACATTAATAACCAAGCAACCAAGCCCTTTTAGGGATGGAAGATTTTTAATTTAAGAATGAAGAAGACAGTTATTGTGATTGGGTATGGGTCTGGAAATAACCACTAATACTGCCAAAATGCCCAAAAGAGTTTCTGTAAATACAGATCTTCTGCAGGGTTACTGGCAGCCATGGGCTGATTTAAAAATTCAAACTAAATATTGATGTTTATTAAAATGGTTTGTGATTCAAATCCATTTTCTTTCCATGTCTTTAATTCTATTTATTCTTTGTCTTACCTCCATGACCAAGCGACATCATTTACGTATATTGTTATAGAGGCTAAAAAGAAGATTTATGTATTTATTCACTGCAGTAAATGTGAGTCAGTAGACTCCTGCTCACAAGCACTGCTTCTAGTAGTCTTGAAGCAGAAACTCCAGTATGTGAAACCTGCTACAGAATGCATGTTTTGATAAGGATATAGATATTCAGAGTCTTACACTATATTTTGCCATATCTTTAGCCACACCTATGCTCTACACATAAAAAGGAAAGTGTTGTGTTTGCACTACTTTAGCTGTCATAGGTGAACCCAATGTTTTTAGGCCCACAGCAGGACTTGGGCTAACCATATATAAAAAAAAAGCTCTTGCTGTGTCACTGATGCAAACATAAATCTCGGCCTGGCTCATTTTTCTCCTCACAGCTGTAGAGATTCACACAAAGTACATGTTGCCTAACTCAGAATATGGTATCCTAGCTCTCTTTTGCTGTCATTTTGGCTTCTTCCCACCCGAGTGACAGCCACAGACAGATTTAAAGTGCAACTTCTGCTGTTTTTTAACATTAATCAGGTAATCCTTTTTAGGGAATTAAAAAAAAAAACTCCTTGTAGCATAGCTAAAGGTGTCTAACTACCATACAAGAGTCTAGCACATACTGATATTGTGCTTGAGCATATTTATATCGTGTACTGTCGTCATTATCAGCTACTCAGCAACCGAACAAAAGCTGCTTGTGTTGCTGCAGCCTCAGTAATAACAACAACAAATGACACAGTATATAATTACACTGCTGGTCAAACGCAGCATTAGCTTACAGAAACAGTCATTAGTCAGCTGCTGTCTTGTTGGTTTGCCATGTGGGCTCGCCACTTGCAAGGCAAGAAGCCTGGTGTGTTGCCAGCTGAGTGGCAGGACATGGGTAAGCATTAAAATATGAATGGATTTGTCTCGAGTTCCAGATGGAGCTGGATGATACCTTTGGTCTAGCTTTTCACCAGGCCAGAGTGTTAGCAGCTCCAGAAAATCGCAGTAGCACTATTAGCTAAGGTGACAGAAACATGCAGTCACAGCTCCGACAGTCAGAGAGCAGTGGTCTTCTGAGGGGTGCACAACAAAGAAAGTTCAACATAGTCTGGCTTTCTTTGACCTAAAACCACAGTCAAAAATAAAGGGCATTATGTGTCGGGGTTATCGGCTTTCTTTGTCAACTCTGGCTTCCTGCTTCAGGGTATGTGAGCACAGACATGAAAGGGACCATCTGACATGTCATTTGACTCCTCTTCTGCAAAACATGGACCAACTGAGAGCTGTCTGGTTAGCCAGGAGAAACGCATCATTAAGATCTATAAAGAACAAAAACAAGAGATGTTGGTAGAAACGCCTTAATACATGTTCATTCCTGTGGCAAGATGAAGGAAATGTGCATGTGTATTTTTGCACTACAATACCTTTACTGCACTGCTTTGGCTCAATTGGCTGTCCGCAGTCATTTTTAGAGCCTATCATTGCGAATATAATTGGTATAAATTAGCATGAATGGGTCATTTGAAACAAATCTTAAATGAGAGAGGCTATGGCTCAGCATAACTTGTTTACACACTGATTGAACTTGGCTGTTCACTTTCTGTAAATGTAAATATGATGCTGGGTTGTGGTCATTATGCTGCAGTCACATTAGGGACCATGACACAGCCAAAATCATTGTAACCATGTACACTAACTTGCAATCTCATTGACTTTGAAGTAGTT
This sequence comes from Neolamprologus brichardi, assembly GCF_056152115.1. Lineage (NCBI taxonomy): Eukaryota > Metazoa > Chordata > Actinopteri > Cichliformes > Cichlidae > Neolamprologus > Neolamprologus brichardi. The sequence goes on along the minus strand of NC_142119.1, from coordinate 4,693,237 downwards.
GCTGCAAAGACAGGGACGAGGTCTCTGACCACTTGAAGTCAGTTGCCATTTTCAAAGCAACTTTGGTGCATCAAGGTCACGATTACATGTTAATAAGACAGAGTCAGTCTGCTAGCAGTTTGTGATTGAACATGCTCAAGTTGGTAATTAGACGCAATCTGTTTGTTGATACTGAGATCAACTGTGATAAATTGGAGAAAATCACAAATCTGTTGCAGAAATTCCTCCAGAAATAGTGAAATCACCCTTAGTGATCCTTCCTTGTGACAAGAACGTAGCTGTCATATTTTACTCCGGTGCAACTGGGCCATTAATGAGTAAAATATCATTCTTTTTTGCTATCATCCGATGCTGCCTAAGGAATTAATTTAAAGGAACAGTGTGACATTTTGAGAAATGTTCTAATTTACTTTCTGTGTGCCTGTCTCTGTATAACATCCCTTCACCTACTGAGGAACATAACTCCCCATTAAGTCACAAATTGTGATTTTTATGCATGGTTTTATAGACATTTTAACATGTGTCTTGTTTGTCTGCAAGCTAGAGACATGCCAGCGGTTTCTTTCCCTGCTGCCACTGCATAGATGAGGCAAACACATGCAAAGACTTTTCATTAAGCGTCACCAAAAATAAATGAAAAAGGGATGAAGTGTACTTGGCCAAATGATTGCCTAATTTAAGCTGCACATGGAAAATGTGCTGGAGCTGTAGTTGTTGTCAGGTTGAATAAAAACATTACAGGATTTTGTATTGCCGAGATGCTTAGAGGCCTCACCCCACAGGTGTTTCCACTTCATATACCTAATTAGATCACTTCTCAGCACTGTGGATGTGTACACACTGTGCCTGATTGACATGTTTATGCCTGCTTTTCTTAGTTTTGTAGCCCCCTGTCAAGCCAGAATAATGCCTGTCTGTGTTGTTATGAGCTAAGATCTAATTAGCAGACATTTAAAATGTTGCCTTAATATATTTAGGTAACTTTACACCATCACAGTAGGATGAAGTGCGCCACTGTACCTATCCACGGAAGCTTCACACTGTAGCATTGGTCCAGGTGGGCTACTTGTGTCCCAAACAAGCCGCATAGGACACGATATTTTTGCAGAAGGACCACTCAACAAACCAGAGTGCATCACAATTTTCCACAAGGGTCGGATAGAAAAAGCCAGAGACACAGAGAGAGCATTACTCGCTGCCAGCTCATTCCTGTATATTCTTCACCTTGTGCAGGGGCTTGAGTGTAAATATGCCAAGGTTAGAGAGGCCTAGCTGCTAGTGCAAGCTGAGAGGGAAATTAATTGAATTTCCAACGAGCATGCTGATGTGAGATATGGCTTGGAAATTCAGAATCCTTGTGGGCTGTGAATATGAGGACAAACAATGGCATGGTGGAGGGAAGTATACACCAAGAAAGAAAATCATTGGCTAAGTAATGGAGACTGCTTGCATATTTGCCCCGATGGTGCTAGCTGCCACATTTGAATCAAATTAAATGGAACTGAAATTAAGCAGACACAAAGGCGTGAATGATTTTGTGAGGTTGATTTTTTTTTTTTAATCCATTTTTTCACCTTAATAGACAGTAAGTGCTTTGGACCAGAGCTGTTGCTTTGTCATAACGCATTAGTGATAACAAACTTAAAATAGATGGGTGTCCTCTTAAAGAGGGAGCAGTGTGCAGCGCTTTCTCCCTGTCTTATTTAAAGCCCAATGTGACTTGCTTTAGGCTAGTTTAGCATATTTCCGGATTAAAAGCAGAGTCTTGTCTGGGACACAACAAAGGAAGGGGCTGCTCAGAAAAAGGTCGGTGTAAACCGCTGCAAATATGCAGGGAAACGGCACAAAAGCTGATTCCACACACTGTTGTTGGGGAATCAGTGCAGTGTGAAATAATGCCGAGTTCTTCCAAGTTCTCAGTGTTACTTTATGAATCCTAATTTTATGGTATGTTTTTCTCGTAAGACTGCAGCACGTGCCATTATTATTTGTTCTGTTTAGATGCCTTCAATTAAGTCATAATTATTTTAATTAGTTGAGAGTTTTAATACCTGTGGGGTTTTTTGTTGTTGTTTTTTTCCAACAAGTGAATAAAGTGAAATCACATATATAAAACATACACTAAAGTCCTATGTTAGTAACCTGAATGCACTTCCCCTGAGCTCTGGTTGACTACAGAGACTGCAGGTGACACATCCTGGGCCATTTGGGTGTGAGGAGAACAGAATGCGTGATCTAATCCTCTTAAAGCAGGGAGAGATGGAGTTTTAGAACCATAATTCATATTTTTAATCCACTCATAAAGGCTCTGACCCAGTTGGGAACATTGTTTATGGATTATGTTACATTAACATCCCCTTTGTTATTGCTTATAGAGGTTTTACCTGGCTGAAGCTGTGCCTAGCATTTGTGGGATTTAGACAGAGGTCACCGTGTGTGTATTGCACTTTCAATTTTGGCAGGTTTATGTGATGCATGCACATTCACGGACAAAATTCATGGAGTTAAGTCTTACATAACCACAGCACTGTGAGAATGATCTGGCTGACTTGTTTGTCTCACTTGTCCCACGACCAGTTAGGCTGACCTCGGTCCAGGATGCAGCAGCAGCTCGAGTCTCATTCGTGGCCGAACTTCGCTCTTGGTTAGGCGAGGAATGGTACTTTGACATGGCGCTGTGGATCTGGGAATTCAGGAATAATCCTTTGTAGGTCTTTGCAAACATTCACAGAAAGATTTAAGCAGGCTTTTCTTGTACAGCCTTGCAAAAATCTTTGTCAAAACTGGTGTGCAATAAATAAGGCTTATTTTGCACTGTGAAAAATGCAAAGCTACTCTAGTAGAGTCCAAGAATAAAAACATATGGATTTGGAAATGAGCATTTCCCTTTAATGATTTCCAGAGTGGCTGCTATAAGGGATTACTGCTACCTCATTTGTTAGCATTAGGGGTGGAACAATTCTGAAACTGAGGCTGAATACAAATCCAAAAATAATACAAACATCAGCAGTTTGGTCTCTTGGTTTCTTAATGCTAATATTGTGAGACCCATGTGGAATTGGCTATGCCTACTTAAAACTGCTTATCTTTTTATTATTTTTCCTTTCTGAAAAAAAAATCAAACTGTGGTTTTGGAGAAACAACAGGTCAGTGTGCTCACAAAGGTTAAGCTCAAATATTGCAGCTTGTCATATCACAGTCGAGTAGCACTCCTTAGTGAATTCAGAACTCCAGCAACACAACTTTATTACTATACAATGAAATATATCTTCTGTTTCTGTGCTTCTTACAGGATCAAGTGAGAATATGATTCAAATCCTATTTTATCCCATTGTTACAGGGTAGGGCCGGGTTTGTGCATGTTTATCATCTCTTTAATGGCAAATTATTTGCAATTGGATTATAATAATGATAAAAACCAGTAGTGAATCTATTCTGGTGTGGACATTGTCTGACTTATTGTGCGATCAGGTCAGACTCCGGCGAGCAAAATTTGTTGTGGCGAACCCAGTGCAGCCCAACAGCACTGCTTCTTCGTTGGTGCATGGATTACTTGCAGTGATAAACAGTCATGTTAACAATCGATCTTTTCTGAAGGAGAAGCCCATTTCTCAAACCAGCTGGAGAACGAGGATCCTTGAACTCCGGCTGGATCAGTTCGAGACTGGAAGTAAATCTTTTCTTTTCTGCTTCCACATGTAAATTATTTGCAAGCAATTTTTTTGCCGGCTCGCACTGTCAGTAAAAGAAGCTCCCAGAGCTTAAGAAGAGTTTTGCCTTTTAATTATTTGACTGCAAATAAAATACGCTCATTCACAGCCTTAGAAAATATAGCTTAATGGGTTTTATGTTATGTCACTGTAGTTCACATCATGTGTTTCTGTGTCAATGTCCACCAAACACTCTGATGGTTTCATTATTTATATCACTGTCATTATTGTCCCATGCCTGATTCATTTTGCCATTTGCGTCAGTGGAACAACCGCCCTTGGCTCACATGTTGGAGAAGCTTGGCTTCTCCTCACTGGCCTTATGGCTGACAAATGACTTTGTGAAACGCGATATGGTCTCCCACAGCAAAAAAAAGAATAGAAATTGAATCCTGGCCTCTGTCGGCAGTCTCATCTGTCATCTTTTCAATATTGATGTCCATTATGTTTATGGATTATTTGGCTGTCTTCTGTACTCTGGCCCAGCTCGCCCTGTCAGATCAGCCACTTGGGGCAGTGTCCCCGTAGATAATGTCATTTTGATTGATGGCTTTCATAGTTTAATTGTCAGCACGGTCTAATTTTAATGGAGCTCTCCACACAACAGAGAGATTACATCTTAAATGAGGCAGGGTTCAAACTGTGTGTGAGGTTGCACTGCGATGTTGATACAGTGATACTGTACAATAGATTCTGTATCATCATCCCAGGCCATTATCAGCTACTTAGCTCATGTTCATTGCTTCCTGGATCACTTTTCATGGATCGCATGTCGTTTTACGGGAAGAAAACAGCCCTCGGTTAGATTTATCACACCTGCCAGTAGGCTTAATTTTGTTTTGCTGGCATGGTACATATATTTAGTAGCCTGTACACAGGACATTTGGCGCACGCAGTCCAACTAAGCATTTGGATAAGGCGTAATTCATTAGGTACACATAACAAAATACATTAATGCACAGCTCTTGATTAAGTTTATGATGTTTACTTTGAAAAATCCTACTTGGCAGAATAATGTCTCGGCTGAAACCTAAACCTGTCCAGTCTGACAGGTCTGGTCTTGGTACCACAGGACTCACACTTACACCTACAATCAATTTATAATCACCAATTAACCTAACCTTAACCGCATTCATTTCAACATCTAAATATAATTAGTAATCAGTCAGCTGTGTCATTTGTCATATGCTTAAAAGTCCAAATGTCAAAACATGGACACTTTAAATAATCAAATGAAACAAGCCCATGTTATTTACAGAGTACAACAACATGTTGATGGCTGAACATAAATAACTTTAACTGACTGTAACTAACAGTTGACATATTACCATTAGTTTGAACCACTAATTAAAGGTTTCCCAACATTCAAACCTTTTATATATTTCATTGTAAGCCAACTTCCCTTATCACTGATTAGGCATCGTCACATTTTCCACAATCATTTTTACTTTTGCAATTTTTCTGCTCTCAATCCTGATTAATTATGTAATATTATATTTTGTTATTACAATATATGGCCAAAACATCCTTCCATCTTAGCCAAATAACCAGGGGGTTTAAATAAATTGCTGTAAACATGTTAGATCTAAATTCTAGACACAATTCAATTCAGCTTTATTTACATAGTGCCAAATTACAACAGCAGTCACCTCAAGGTGCTTTATATTGTAAGGTAGAGACCCCACTATAATATAGATGAAACCCCGACAATCAAACAACCCCCTTTGGGAAGGAAAAAAAAAACATTTAACAGGAAGAAACCTCCAGCAGAGCCAGGCTCGGGGAGAGGCAGCCATGTGCTGTGACTGGTTGGGGGGTGATCGGAGGGAGAAAGGACAAAAAGACATGCTGTGGAAGAGACCCAGAGATTAATAATGACTAATTATGTAAAGTGATGTATAAAGATGGGAGTGAAGAAGAAACACCAGCAGCACAGACCTATTGCAGTGTAACTAAGGGAGGATTTAGTGTCACTTGATCCAACACTAACTATCAAAAAGAAAAGTTTTAAGCCTCATTTTGTAAACAGAACCTTTTGAAGAGGCGTTCTGCAGTAACAGCAAAATGTGGGGTCGTCACAGTATGTTTCAGCAGCCACACACAGCCACATGTAGGATATATCAGCCTCCATCGCTCTCTCATCCCTCTCCACCACACTCCATCTCTCCCCAGTGTGTTTGCAACCAAGGTCGTATTGGTCCTGCTCTGTTTTCCAGGGCTGTGTGGGCTTCATTCATCATCCCAATGATGGGCGCGTTGGGTGTGTGTCTTTGCGCGTGCGTGCTTGCGTGTTTGTCTTATTGTTTGTGCAAGCCTGTGCCTGTCTCTTGTTCCCTCTGTACGCTCGCTCAAATCAACGACCCCCACCTCTCTTCTCTCTTAATCTCCTTCTTATTTCACTAATGCATCGACATGAAGAAAGATGCAACTGCACCACACTGTCGCACATGTGGTGGACAATATGCTCGTTCAGGAATAATGGCCTGTATTTATATAGCGCTCTTCTAGTCCCTAAGGACCCCAAAGCGCTTTACACAACCTGTCATCCACCCATTCACACACACATTCACACACTGGTGATGGCAGCTACATTGTAGCCACAGCCACCCTGGGGCGCACTGACAGAGGCGAAGCTGCCGGACACTGGCGCCACAGGGCCCTCTGACCAATGCATGGTTATAAGCTGATAGGGGGAGAGGAAGAGCATGAGAGGGAGGAAGAAAATAAGAGCAACAAAGAATACAAAAGTAACACTCACACCACTCAAGTCAATAGTTAGTAGAGGCGCTTTTGGCAGCCGTTACAGCCCTGGGCCAATATCAATAGGTCTCTATCTGCTTGGCACATCTGGACGATGCAATTTGTCCTCTATTTTCGCTTGCCAAAGGACTTGAGCTCTATCAGGGGAGCGTGAAATCTGGATCGGTCTGAGACAGAGATGGTTGTTTTTAAGTCATCACACTCAGATCCAGCGTTACCGCCATAATCTGGGCTGCTGAGGTTTTTTTAAAACCATATAACCCTCTTTCACAGAGTCTCTGCTAAGTCTTCTGGCAAATGCTAGCCTCGTTTTTGATAGGCATAAAGCAATGGCAGGCAAAATCACTCCAGCATTAGCAGGTCTTATCTCAGCTATAAAAGCCTGTAGCTCATTCTGAGCCGATCATTCGTGGACATTTTTGGAGGACGGGCTACTTATCCTCCATTTATATTTTTGCTTTACTATTCAGTGCCTTTGTGTGTTGTTCGGTAGCTCCACTTCAGCCTTTCCTTTGAATGTGTTTAAATTTAGTTCACATGCTAGTTCTCTGATAGGTACTTTAAACACGATTGTGTCACAAGGTGTGTTTAGACTGAATGCAAAGTGAATTTTAGATGTGACGTCATTGCAAATGAAGCCAACAGTAAGACACACAGCACAAATAGACACATGCAAATTTTCAGCGGAGGATGTGAATTGAAAATGTTTTAACTGAAATGCGTAAAGAACATGTTGTCCTGATCTTTATGACTCCAGTTCATGAACATTTGTAGGTAATAAAAAACAAAACGAAATGAGCACGTACTGGTGGGTTATCATTATTATAGATTCGAAAGCGTGCGTGCAGTCGCAGAAACGCACAGTTGCTACATATGTTGGTAGTTAACAGCTACATCTGTGCAGCTGATCTATTTGCTGTTGGCGGTGAATAAACTGTGTTCACATTTGCACAAAAATGTCACCATTAGATTGGACTGCAATGTTCCTTTTGTCATAATATGCTCATAAAGTCACAATCTGCGTGAGAAATGAGTGTGTTTAACTGCTAGACCTCAGTTGCAATTCACCCAGAATCACAAATATGCTTCAGGGACTGCACACTGGATGTCCCTGCTTTTATTTCACAAGTTACAGGAGCCGAACAAATCGACCAGCGCCTACTTTCAGCACACTGACTCAGGCTGCAGTTAAATGAGCTCCAGGCTTGTCGCTGGTGTCCTCCCTTGCAGCAAACCGTTTTTTCTACGGCAGCCTGAGAATGCATAGCTAGCGCCACCAGTGGAGTGATGAATTCTGCTGTTTTTTTATGTGAATTTCCGTGGATGCATGCATGGCTAATCTCCATACACAGTACTAAGGGGATTAAGAATGCTCTCTAACCCCCGGATGAAGGTCCACAGCACCTTTGTGACTGATCCACCATTTTTTACTCCTCTGTCATTTTATCTCTTATCCTGCTTATCTTCCCTTTAACGCACATTTTTCACTGTGATCTCTTCTTCTCTGCCTAGTAACTTAATCCTAAATGTCCCTTCTCTCTTCTTTCTGTGCCTTCTTCTCTCCTTTTGCTGTAGTCTTGCACAAAATCTACATTTCATGTGTTTATCTAGCCTGAAAGCATTAAAACAAAGGGAACAAAGGGAAGGCGGGTTTTGTTAGAGATGAAGGTGAGGCTATAAGATCTTACTCATAGAGGAGGCCGGTCGGCCGCTCTGGTCCAGGCGTGGATCGATATTAGGTGATGTAGGAGCCGGTGGGGGGTGATTGCGGGGGCAGCAGAGGGGCTAATCATTTCAGTCATTACGCAGCCGTGTCTCCTGATTCCTGGGATTAGCAGGCACAGAAACACAGGAGATGTTGTGTTAGAGCTACATGAGACTCTATCGGGGATTTGGAATGTGGAAAATACTGCCTGTCCCAAGTTGCTTTTGGTAATTGTGTCTGCAATACTGAAAATGGGGATCTGGGGAAAAGTGCGTGAAGTGTTGGCTGCAGTTCTATGGAGAAAAGGACAGAAAGAAGCAGGCATGGAGATAATCCTGGCATCTGTGCCATGTATGCGCGAATACACATGTAAGAAATACAAGCGGGCGATACAGATACATGCATGGGCTCGCTCTCACTGTCTCCCTCTCCTTCTCCCGTGTGCAATTGTGGGAGAGTAGAGTCGTGGGAGAGCTTACATGCTCGCCTGCCCACAAGCCTTTATTTGAAGCTGATCATTTGACAGAGTACAGAGAGGCTGGATAGTTCTGGTGCCTGCAAGAACTGAAAATTGCTGCAACCTGTGTGTGTGTGTGTGTGTGTGTGCGCGTGTGTGAAACAGAGAGAGAGAGAGAGAATTTCACACACCAAAACCTACATGACAGGTGGAAATAAGGGAAATTACATTCACATCAGTGGTCAAAGAGTCACAACTGGCTAATTCAATCAGCTGGAGTCTCTGTGCTGACAATACGCTAAACTCTGATGTGAGACAAAACCCGAGTCCATATAATTGAACTGCTATGCGCTGTTGAACACTTGAGAACAACACTGACAGAAGTCCTTGGAAGTATATGAATTCACAGACATGGATTTTTTTTTCCTGTTAATGGGCTTTAAAGGGCACGTTAGCAGATTTTATTTCTTTTTTTGTTTACTTGCGATAAAAGCAAGTATTCGGCCTCTGATTGATGTTGTGCATTGCATACATCTCATCTTTTCTTTACGTAGATTTATAAGAACACCTCTGACTTACAAACTGAAGAATTTGAACAAGATTGCAATTACCAGAGCAAAGAGGTTATAAAGAAAATATACTATTGAGTTACATTGTGCAAAGTTTTGGAGCTTGACTTACCAGAGGGAAGAAGAAATGTGTTAGAAGATAAAAAACTTTAATCAATATATTATTTAGCAGCTAAAAACAAGATAAATGTTTACCTTTGAGGGTATAAATTGTAAGTGGTGCATTGACTGGAATTTATATGACACATTTTACTCTTACAGGGCTCTCAACACACTTTTAATTGAATTTGTAGGCAGGCATCATGTTTTGTCCATTCTGGTTACACTGTATATCTAAGAACAAGATAAATACACCGGAATAAATCAGTATAACAGCTAAACATTATCACTTTAAAGAGGCAATTTATTTATAGTTCCATATTTTTATTCATGGTTTCTACTAGAGTGCCTTTGGTACATGCATTTATAGTTCAAATAATCCTTATTTATCCTGTGTTGAGCCTTGGTGTAGCCCTTAGTTTGTTCAGCCTGAAACAAGCTGTTGTACCTCTCTTTGAGCCAACTTCTGTGCTCACCACCAGAGCTGTGTGTCTGATATTGTGACTGTACTAAGGATAACCACTCTCACATACATCAAGCTATCATACAGATGCAAGAATACTTTATAAAACATTTCTAAAACTGTGCTTTTAAAGGAGGTTCAGCCACCTTCTGTTCAAATGTTCTGTTTGCAGTGCAGAGCCAATCAGAAGACAAGCCAGAGAGGCTAGGAAGCTAAAACATCTTGTTTCAGGTTGAAGACAACCTGTAAGTGTTACACAAAGACCCAGAATACAATAAAGGATGAATATTTTCAAATATGAGCAGATATAGATGAAAAAAAGTGCTTGAGTAATGCTATATTAAGAACTTTTGAGTTCTCAAGTAAAGCAGAAAAGCACTATAAAAGAACCAGTCCATTTAACCGTACTAAGGTTTGTTTATTAGTTCAAAGTCAACTGTTATTCTGTTATTAGTTCAACATCACTGATTTTTTTAACTGCAGAATTAGGTGAACAAAACTTTTACAAACAAAATTTCTATGTTTAAAGCATTTATAAAGTAAGCGTGCTATTTGTTGATTAGGCATTTCAAAGTTAACCTAAAGTGGAACTTGAAAGAGGTTTAAAAAGACAAAGCAAGCAAAAGATTTCTCTGTGCATTCACGTTAAACTCGATGGCTAAACATCAACGCCGTTTCACATTTTGTATTCTTGCCAGCCCTGTGACCTGAAGGTAAAGCAGTGAATTCAAAATGTACATCTTTTCACATGCCTGCAGATGTTCAGCATTCAGAGGACATGCTGCCTCATTGCCATGGCTGCCGTCTAACACCTGCAGCAGCATCAGACGCAGCTTCAAAAGAAAATGGGGGGGAAAAAAACACCGAAAGCAAAGGCAGAGCGTTTGAAAGGAGCTTAACATCCTCAGCAAAAGAAGTTTTCACTCTTGTAGGCTGCATTGTGGGATTGGACACAAGCAAAAGGCACGGACAAAGCTGTTGGGATAATCTGACCAATAGCAACAAAATTCAAGCTGAGAGTTATGGATAAGGAACTTCACATGCTAACAGTCAAACAAAGCAGACCTAACTGACTTTGACCTTAAAAGAAGAGTCAAATTCAACTTAAGCCTGAGAGTGGAAAATCAGGTTAAAACCTTTCTACCGGAGTTCTTTCCAATTCAATCCAGCGTGTCGCGAGGGATCACAAGAAATAACAAAAGTTTCTGAAGGGAAAATGAAAGACGTGACACAAGGGAGCAATGCGTGGTGGCAGCAGCGTGGGTGTCTGTGCAAGCGTGTGTGTGTGTTGGGGAGATTAAAGATATGACATGGGGAAATGATGCCAAGTTCCACCTCTTCGTCTTCTTTTCCAAAGTTGTCCCCACGGGCCCTGGTAAGTTTAAAAATAGAGCTTGTCTAATGGAGAAGAGGGCCGAAGGGAAAGGAGAAAAAGCACGAAAGAGCGTGCAGAGTCCTCTGTGGTAGGAGAATGCAATTTGAGATTGGCCAGATTACTTCCCCCCCCCCCTTTCTTCTCCCCTTCGGCCACTCATGAGGCGTGATATGCACCGGTGGGGTCCCTAAGCCACTATAAGCCTGACGCCAGTACCTACACCGCCGCCAAAGTGTCGTCGCACTCTCAGAGCGAGAAAATCAGCGAGATGAAATAAAAGAGGGACTCCGAAGAGATCAGCGGGGATTTGAGAGAGATAGATGAGAGTCAGGCGAGGGACTCGAAAGGGGTGGAGGAAGGGGGTAAGAGTGAATGGATGAAGGAGATAGCTTCGCTGGGATTATGACGGAATATGGCAGAATGTAGATGCACTTGTCTGTTTCTCATGGTCACATTGTGAGAGGTTGGAAAGAGCGTGCTGACTTTTAGACAACAAGTAAGAGAAGAAATGGCATCAACGAATCAGTCATCACATGTTTTCCTCTGTTTCTCTCTGTTTCTTGCAGGAGGAGAGGGCTCAGCGGAGACTGGGCTGAAGGAGACGTCCACCTGTGACATTTGCCAGTTTGGGGCAGAGTGCGATGTGGACGCAGAAGATGTATGGTTAGTGTTCCCAACCGAAACGCTTTCATCTACCATTTTTAAAGCCAGTGAGCTCATGTCGGTCCACAGTCCACAAGAATCAGTACTGCTTCTACGGTAGTGGTCACAACTTAATCAAACTTGCACTCAGTGATCACCTAATGGCTCTTCACCTAAGCTGCGGTCATGGTCAAGGTCACAGTTTGTGCAGTACAGCCAACCACAAGAAAACCTCACTCATTACAGGTTCACTGGCAAAGGATAGTGAGTCAGATGAGGTACGTCACTGATGTTGTCTAAGCCTTGTCACACAAATCATGTTATTTTCATCATAAATATACCCCTTATGTTTGTTATTTGAGACATTTCGGCAAGTCTGAACACAAAGAATTCAAATAAGAGCCCTCCTTTATCCTGCAGATGCTCAGTTCTGAACACCCACTGAGGTTTAGTGCATGGCTGACCATTTCATTTAACCTCAATTACTAGAGCAGGGCAGGGAGAGAAAGGAGATTTTCGCTTATTCTGGAAATCCAATTACTATCCTTACAGGACTTGGCAATGTCAGGCCAAAAATGACTTTGACTTACACAAGAAAAACTAGTTCAGTGATGAAATAACGTTTGTCATAGATTTAACCATTTACTGCAGATGAGATGGATGCAGGTAATGTGTTTTTTGGCTCGCCCACATGCATTAGCAAGTAGGCAGCACTAAAAACATCCTCAGGGGTACATAAAAACACGCGTGTTCAGAGCCAATTAGAAGAAGGCTCAACTGTTCCAGCGAAAGCATCAGTGCTTTGTGCAGCATGAATGAGGCTTAAATGAACCGGCGTTACAGATTTGGTGTGGAACACCATCAGCTGGTATCAGCAAAAAGGAAGGTAGCGCTTCTAAGAAATCCCAGATGTACCGCTAGAAATTAGAAGTGCCCTGAGAGTATGACTCTATCAAACTGCTTGGTGTAATGGAAAGATAATGTACCCGGGTGTGCAATAACCGTAATGCCAAGGAACGGCTTCATGATGCATTCTGAGCCCTGTTGCAAATACTGAACAGCTGGAGTCCACGCCTCCTGATGCCTCCCACTTCCACAAATGCACCTTAATATCCCGCTAAAGCACATAAATTGATTTATTGGCAATTTCTTAATATCCAAAGGGAGAATCCATAAGGTCACAACAGCAGAGTGCTGTCAGTGGTTTTGTGCACAGAAAACCAAAAACATTAAAGCAAGAGGAGCCTTGAGCATATTTAGCACAAGCTGAAATAAAGACAATTATACTCTACATAATGCAGGGAGGGAGGAGACAACGGGCGAGAGAGGCAGCGAAAGTCAATAATGCATCTCGTTAAAAAAGCAGTTGACATAAACAGACGTATGAATATTTCAGTGTCCTTTCTTGTAAAAACAGGAACAGCAAGTACCCTTTAATCTTTCAAAAGCCCCAAAGGTGTTTTGATAAGAATGTTTCTGGCGAATAATCAGAAAGGTAATTGCAAACCAACAGCAGGTAATTTTCATCAAACAGCACCCAACAACTGGCATAATATAAGATCATTTTGATTAAAATGACAGGTTATTCCAATCAGCTGAGTTTAATCAAACAAACCGTCAGCTGATGAAACAATGAGTGGAGAGAGAAGAAAGTAATCAAATACCAGGTGAGGATAAAGTGATGAGACGTGAAATATTTTTCCTATTTTCGCACAAGAAATGCAGATATGAATAATTAAGGAATAATGTTCCTCTGCAAATTGTTTGCTGCCATGTAAAGCACTGCAACGCTCAGATATATGGGACCTGACGTGGGCTGATAATCAGAATGAAGTGGCGTCTCGTCATCATTTAATTATTCAGTTTTGTGTTTATTTCTTGTTAATTTGCGTTAATTAGCGTTAATTAGCGAGGTTAAGTGGTGTTGGTTGGTAAGAAGATTTTGCCATATTTGGACAGGCCTATGTTAACTGTTTCCTCCTGCTTTCAGTTTTAATCAAATGACAAACTCCCAGCCTAAAAAACGAAGCCCAGGAGAAGTTTCTAAAACTGCACCTCCTTTGATATCCACCTGAAGCTGGCTTCAAAGCTCAACAATCCTCATAGACTATCATGTTAAAATAATTTATGGAAGAGATGAACACATTTATGAACTATGGTGCATCACACTCACTGTGTGAAGGCTTAGAGTTATGTATTATTGACGTTGATTGATTGATGTTTGAACGCCTCTAACTGTCTACCAGTGTGTGAATGTGTGTGTGAATGTGTGTGTGAATGGGTGGATGACTGGTTGTGTAAAGCGCTTTGGGGTCCTTAGGGACTAGAAAAGCGCTATACAAATACAGGTCATTTACTACATTTAACCATCGCTAAGGCATTTGCTGATGCTTTTCAGTGCAGTTATCTCACAAATCATTCGGCCCTCTATGAGATAGAGACCAGCCAATAAATACTCCACTGTGCTGGGATTCGTTTCAGTTAGTAAAATTCTTATATTACTTTATTTATGCATTAGCACTAGTTTGTGGCTCCACAGTGTAGTGGTTAACACATTTTGCCTTAAATGTGAGTGATCCTCAGTTCAAGACCAGGATGCGACACAAACCCTGTCCCAGTCCTGGAAAACTATTCAAATCCATCCATTGTAGCAACCCTTTAGGAAAAGAGAACAGTTGAAAGTGCCTTTATACATCAGCACTGATCATTCACTACTTGTTTTGTAGAAAAATTAAGCTCATTGGCAAAATGAAAAAAATACTTTCAGCCACTTTCATGCAAGTTGAATATAACAAAGACATTTTTGTGTTATATGCATATTCCATATCGTTGTAGCATATCGGCATATTTTCCCAAACTAATAAAAACAAATGCCTAGTGCCGCTTCATGTTGTGATGTTTCCCTTCTTTTCCTCGATGCATTACAGTCTATGCTTGAACATCAGTACTTTTCGGAAAGCACTGAGGAAGTGCACTACACGAGTACAGTCTCATAGCGCACTAACAAATGGTGATTGCAGTTACTACCATTTTCTATGCAATATAACAGTGTTTTCTGTTACAAATGATCACTAGTCCACAAACAAAGAATATTATGGTGGCTATGTCCATTTGATGTATTTTTAGGTTAAGTTTTCTTACATATTGCTTCATGATTATCAGTCAGAAGAGCAGTATCAATCTTGCCACCTAACTGTAATTTGAATTTTAATCAGTGGATATTACTATATTGCAGTTTTTTACATTATTATATTGCTCCTTTAGCTGTCCTGTGGTCAGATAAAGTAATTACAAAGTTGCATTTTTTGCTATAAGTTAGCTCGCCAACATCGCTGCAAGACTTCCAGTCAATCACATCCCAACACTGGTGATTAGTTTGGTGCCAGAAACCAAATTTGTCATTTGTTGTTATGCAACGAAGCACTCTGTGTACCGTCATTGGTTTACACAATGGTAAACCTGATGAGAAAGTGAAAAATTATTTCAATGTGTTATTGTGAATATTGGTCCTGCTACACTATAACACGCTGCAGTGGTTAGAACAAGCAATTGTCCCATTCAATCCGGATGCACAAGGTCTCAACTTGGCAGTATTCCAAACAGCCCATCAGTGCTTGTTTTGTACCAATTTTCCTGTCACAGATTTTTTTGGCTTCGGTACAGGTACACAACTTCCACGTTTGTGATTTCTCGTAAAAAGCTGTGATTGGCTCAGTTGCTTCTCTAACTGCGGTTGCAGCCATTACTGAGTCACAAAACTAAATTTATGTGAAACCCTGATGGAAAAGGGTCTGAAATGTGTTCAGCAATTTAGAGGTCCAGATAAAGGCTATGGTTAAAACTATTCTAGAAGCTGTTTCGAAATAAATCGCTGATGGTGATGACGTGATTTTTATTTTTTTTTTTGCTTTGTTGAAAAAGAATTTATCAGTTTGCTATTTGCATCTTTAATTTTTGTTGTTTTAAAACCTGATTATTATTTTTATCCATTCTGACAGTATAATAGAATGCATGCCAGCATGTTATAAGCTGTTCAGCTTTTGCTTGGTCAGGATAACATAAAAACTATTTCAGCATTTTTTTCCCTCTTCAACAAAGTTCAGATAATTCCAGTTGTCATCATTTATGATTCATCATCAAATACTCGGTTAAAAATGCCCTTCACCAAGGCTTTTGCTTGCAACTCTCTATTGTTGCCACATAGGGGCTGCCCACTGGTCTTAGTTTTTGCGATGGGTTAAAGAGAGAGAACATTTTTTTCCTGCAGGAATCAATAAAGTCTACCTCGACTCACCATAAATCAGTCTTCATAAATCAATCTTCTTCTCTTCATTGATTCAGATAAGAAAAATGTGCTTAGTCTTTCTGTGTAGTTTGCAAGAACCTCTTTTGGGTAAACTTTACTGCACTTGTTCCTGCTGTATCAAAGAGCCTTGGTAGCCTTACTCCACCTCTCTATATTCTGGAGGCAGGCAGCAAGCAAAAAAAGACAAATTTGCCCCTGAGGGATCAATACAGTGTCACAAAAAATCCATTTAGATCCATTTGTGGTGTGAAACTGTAATTACCCAGAAAAATCCATGCTTTCAAACCCATCAGTAGCACCCATCGGTGTTGATAGAATTAAGGAAGAGGAGGAGCAGAGAGTGAACCGGTCATGGCAAGGGACACTTGCTGCACGAACACTGGGGTTAGACCTCCTGAGAGGGTTTTTTAAAAGCCAGCACTCATCTCCTCACTGAAACCATTCTGTGGAGAGCAAACTACCCCTCCTGCATGGAAACCAGAGCTTTTTTTTATCATTCATTTGCTATTTCTATGTGTTCATTTCTTTGTTTTAGTAGTACTTTTATCACTAGTTGTTTTACATTTCCTTTTAGTACTTTTTAGACCTCTGTAGTGTTTTGTCATGTGACATTCTTATAGTTTTAATAGTGTTTCTGCATATTTTGATCCCTTTTTGTAGATATTTTGCATCTCTTTGTAGAAATGTGTGTTTTGTTATTTTATATAAAGTTATTCTAATTTAGTAACTTCACAATAGACTCTTTGGTCTCTGCTTTGCATCCCTTTGTTTAGTTTTTAGACTATTTTTTGATAACATTTGTATGTAATGCATAATGTACATTTTTGAACTTTTTATAGGCTTTGTCACTTCTCATCTCTTTGTTCAGTTTCTAAATTCATTTGTTGTGGTTTCACTTGCAGCAATGGTGACCTTGAAAGTTGCTGTAGTATGTCTTTGATGCTGGTTGGCACCTCTTTATAGAGGTTTTGAGTCCTTTTCTGGTTTTTCATTTGTTTTACACCCAGTTATTGTAATATAGTAACTTTTAATAGACTCTGTTTTTCTGTTTCCAATTTGTAAAATCACATGCCAGCAATTCATTTTCCCAAAGGCTCACATGGGAAACTGCTGCTTGTAAGAGTAGCTGTTACAATCAGGCAGTGAAAATGTGAAATAGGCACTGTTAAAATGCCAATGTGTTATTGCAGTTTAATCAACATTGACAAAAACTGTTGTGAACAAAATGTGCACGTTTTTGCAAAAAAAAAGGACTTTTAACTTTATACAAAGTGCTATTGCTATTTTACTATTTATTTGAATTATATAATCTGCAGTTTTTCAGTCCGTAATTTTTTTCTTCTTCAGTGAGCGAAATCAATGTCTGAGGTGAAAACATGAAGGACGGTCACATCAACAGCAAATGCAGCATCTGCCTTCTATTCTGCATCTGAGAGCTCTGGAATGTCCTTGCCCTTCTTCTCACAAAACCCGTATTTCAGCTCTCAGGTTCCACACTCTGTTAGCACTTTGGCCAGGCTGAGTCACCTGACAGCTTTCTCATGCATCTACTTTAAAAATGCAACAGTTTTTCACAGCCCCAGCTTATCGAAGCATTCATTTCCCCCCATGAACGAATCACTCCTGACGCGGTCCCTTTCACTGAGTGCACTGCTGCCATCCCCTTTGTAATCTCAAACTCTTTAACTGGACTGTGTTGCAAACATTGCAGCTGTCATCGAGGACCAAGAAGAACATTTTAAATTGTCCGCTGTGTGTCAACTGAAGTTCCAGATTTCCCGCAACGTCTTGTTGCGGAATAAGAGAGTCCACCAAACAATCGGCTATCAAAGAGTTTATCAGTACAATGCCTAGATGTGGTTTATAGGGGTTTTTCTAACTTTTCATAGACTCTATTTGTCCCTTTGTCATTGTTGTCAAAGGAGCTTGCAAAGAAAAGCATCTGGACTTCTTTAAGTTACTTAAAGACGTTTCACCTCTCATCCGAGAAGCTTCTTCAGTTCTAAGGTCAAATGGTGGAGAGTCCCAGATATAAACCTAGTGGGAGTGTCCCCCCACAGAGGGACAAAAGGACCCCCTGATGATCCTCTAATCGCCTGAGCCAAGGTGTGGAACTGGGTGTGGGTCCCAATCAGCCAGAGTTTCGGGTGAGTTCATTGTGAAACCTGGCCCCACCTTATCATGCGAATTCCTGAGGTCAGATGGCCCAGGATGTGAGTGGGCGTTAAGGCGTCTGAGAAGGGATCTCAAAACTGGATTATAGATGGCAGAGAGTTGGTGTCGTAAACCACCACCTCTGTTCAAAGATGGTCGCTCACAGTGGACATAGATGTTCTGCATCTTTTTGTGGAGGTGTGAAGTTTTACCTCCACCTGTAGTCATCTTTTAACTTTCTGTGTTTTGATGTAGATTTACATCTCTTTGGAGACCTTTTTGAGGTTATCTGACATCCCTTTGTGAGAACTGGATAACTACTTTACTTTTAGTTAGTTTGTAACTCTTTGTGGTCTCTTTGCATGTACGAATAGACGTTATATTTTATATTACATGTTAACATTGACTTTTGGCCCAGAGATGACTGTACAGACCGAGCAGTCTTATTATTTATCAGTCTGTAGTTTTGCTTTGTTTTTCCCATTCCGCCATGTTCTCCTCCTCATGGGAATATCAGCTGTGTTATCCAGCTCTGCTCTGTCGAGTGACGTCTGCGAGTACATCTCATGAAGATAACACATCGACCTAGATGATGAATGTGTTTATGTCTGTAAATAGCTTTTTCTGCTTTGTGATGATCTTCTGTCTTCAATTTGTTTTTTGATCTAGCACCTGTACAAGTTGTTTGTCTGCGCCCAGTATACCTGTTCAGCAATCCATCAATGATTACTGGACTCATAACATTTTGTGTCACAGAGCATTGCAATTTATTTTTGCTGTTTGTGCCTGTTGGGTTTTATTGTATATTTTCTCCTCTTTACTTTGCATTGTACCGTTACTGTTTTGCTCTCTCTGTCTCCACATCTCTCTCTCTGGCTCTGTTTGTCTATTTGCTTCTCTCGCACCGTTTTTCAAAGGATTACAGTGAAATTTGAGGCTAAGGATTATGAAAATCAATGCTGTGTTCAGTTGCAGTGAGGTTAGCTGCTAAGGATTTGTACACAACATGAGGCAGTCAGTGGATATGTTGTCCTCAGCTGCTGTAAGTGTTGAAATGTGTGTAAAGTGGCCTTTTCAGTTGGGAGCCCGCAGACAGTCTGGAGGTGGGGAGGCTTTGATGGGAGGGAAATCGCCAGAAACTAATCAATACTACACATCCTGCTAGGAAAGTACTCTCTCACACACGTTGTGCACAGACTTGGATATAGTTCGCACATTTGCACACACCCACTACCTTTCATTTAACACTTCTTTACCCCTCTGTACCTCTCAGCAGCATGTGTGAAGGAATGGTTTGGTGTGTGTGAAAAGGAGAATGGGGAAAACAAGGACTACGGCGAAACCATAGCTGTCTTCTTTATGCATATGAGTTTTTGTGCATGGCTGTCTGCGGGTAGCACTAGGATGTGTTGACGCACTGCAGTCTGGTGGTATAGTGCCTATTGTGGAGAAAGTGAGAGGCCTCATTAAAAATGTATGGAGCACAGATATCAGCCACCGACCAACTGCGGCCTCTCGGGATGGACAACAGTCTGAAAGTGTTCTACGATGGGAGATGAGTGGTGTGCATGTGCACATGTATACGACCGTGTTGTTAAGCCTATATTATGTTTTTTGGTGATGGATGTCTGGAAACTTGCTCTCAGTTCAGAAGCTGGGAAGACTGTGCTTTGATTCTTTGAGTCTTGCTGCTTCCTTTCATGCTGAAACTGTTCCCATTTAGATACTTTTTATGATAACGCGGGCACTATAATTGTAAGCCTAATCTTGTCTTTAGGGCAGCTTTTGCAAAAATTAAAGCCTGTGCTGTATAATCTTTAAAGGTTAACACAAATGACAAAAAAAAAAAAAAAAAACACTTGCCTCCAGTGGTATCTAGCTATGCAGATAATTTGAGCTTGATTGCTGAGAGTCCTATTTGTAAAATCTGCACCCACCTTAATGCAATGGGATGTGTAATAATCATTGTTTTGATTAGATTGTATATAGAAGACGAACACAACCACGGTGACTACACCCAATTGGCTTGGAAAATCAACACCTTATTTTGTATTGCATTACAAATGTTCCAAAAGGAATCAAACACCAGAAACATGATTAACATGTCCAATCTAATTCAATTCATTTTTATTTATGTAATGCCATACTGCAAATTTTGCAAGTAAATGCACAGCTAGAGTTTTCACAAATTCGGTATAGGCTTTAAATAAAGGTATGGTTTTTTTGTTTTTTTTTTACTAAGCAAAAACAAAAAAACTTGAACTTATAGGAAAGAAACAAAGTTTCAATCCTATCACAGTTGGTATCAATACAATCAATATAGTAGAGGTCTCAAAAACTTGGCATTGACATGAGGGTCTAAGGCAGGGGTGTCCAACTCCAGGCCAGTGTCCTGCAGGTTTTAGAAGTGTCCTTGATCCAACACAGTTGATTTAAATGGCTAAATTACCTCCTCAACATGTCTTGAGGTTCTCAAGAGGCCTGGTGATGAACTAATCATTTGATTCAGGATGATATCTAAAACCTGCAGGACACCCGCCCTTGAGCCTGAAATTGGACACCCCAATTGGACACCAGGGAATTTACTATAACTTTATATATTGCCTCTGGGCCTGAAAAGTGACACCTATATGGAAGCACCTTAAACCTGCATTTTTTCTTATGTTTTCTTTATCACATGGCAACTGTTTGCAAAAAGTGCAGTTGTGTAGAACTTTATAGAAAAAGCAGGCCCTCAGTTACACTGATTCATTCCCTCAGTAAGCACGTTTCCGAGGAGTCTGTGCTTGCAGTTTCAGATCTTACTAAATACAGCATAACGCTCATTTTGTAAATCATGGTCTCCATTAGTGTAGAATATGATTTAGGGCAGGCCAGCAAAGTTTGAATGTGCAGTGTCTCTCTCATTATTAAGATCCAGCACAAACTCGTGACACCTGCTTTTAAAAATCTAAGATCACAATGGCCAGAATGTTAAGTTGCCAATCGAGGAAATGCAGTTTTTGCTGTTTCTGTGTCTGCTTTATTTTTCACTCCCAGGGGTTGCTTCTTGATCTTGTCCAGATCCATAGTCCATTATGTGAAAAGTGAAAACTAAACTAAAACTAGGTCAGTATTTCATCAGTTATTTATCAAACACGTATGCTGCTAACGGCATCCTAGCTTGTTTAGCTTGCCATACGATGTAGTTCTTTCGTATTTGACGTCAGTCAGGAAGAGTTTTAAAATAGCATTAGCTGCGTTCGGTTCACACACATTTCTTAAATGACATGTAGTCGAGTTCTGCTGGTACATTTTTAAAGCTACTCTTCATGTTGCAGGAGGAGAAGTCAGTGTCAGGAAGTTTCAGGCAGTTTAGTATATGGTACAATGTGACATTTCTTTGTAGTTTTTCTATCTGAAAATGGAGCTAACTAGCAAGAGAAGGTTGCTTGGTGCACACACGCCAACAGCAAAAACAGAGTGAACAGAGAGGGCTTTTTTCATTTTGTTTTTTGTTTTTTTTACAGCTATATCAAATTGTGTGTCATGTCTGTGGTTGTGCATAGATTCAGACTGTTATTTTTGTACCCCTAATTGGAGACAAAAACTGGCCTTTTTTCTTGTCATTGGTGAGAAATGGTATTTGGAATCACAGCGTTACAGTCTCATTGAGCAGCCCTCAGTAGTGGTGGGTCATTCATAGTTGTGGCAGCTCACCTTCAGTGTCATGTGGGATTTTGGATGTCGGCAGCCTCAACACAAGCGCGTCCTCTCTGATGCATAACGAAGCCTTTCTTCACATCATTTTCACTTTGCTGATCCATCATTACAACAGTAGCTGAGCGCTGCCACACTCTGCTGCACGGCGTTTCAATCAACATCAATGTCAGCAGTACGAATCATCACGGCTGATTGTCAAGGTGTGTGTGTGAGTGCATGTGTGCGCGCGTGTGTGGGCATCTGTTTATGTGTTGGCGGGCGCCCATGTGGGCGTGTATGTAAATGCTGCTGTAAGACAGCTGAATGCCTGTGCTTTACTGAGAGCTTGGCACCAGGGGAAAATGAAAAGGCCGGGAGAATAATGACAGATTTATAATTACAGAATCTTGCGTTCAGCGCTACTCAGCAACTGTCTGGGGAAGGCAATCTGGCTGTAATTTTTGCTGATCAGGCCTGTCACAGACTTAAGGGTCACACTACTCTAATGCCGAAATACACACACACACAAACACACAAATATGCACATGCACGCAGGTGTGCGCGGCGCTTCGCTCTCGCTGTCATTTATGCAGATGTCAGGCCGGGAGAAGAACGCAAACAGACACACGAACACAGAACGTCTCGCACTGAAATTTAATCGAAAATTGTGGCACGCCAGCAAATTGCCTGGTTAATTTGCGAGAGCTAAAAGCATCAAGTAAGCTCCAGATTCCCGGAGAAATTGATGTTTTTTCAGTCTGCCACGAAAACACAGCAGAAACGCCAGCCCGGTGGAAGAAAGCAACAAATTCATTATGTAGAGAAAACAAACTCGACTAATTTTAAAGGTGAAAGATCGGGCATTTAAACTACTTTGCTTCGTTTAAAAAAAAATGTAGGTCACACCTTGTGACGCCTGCCTCGAGTCTCGAGCCCATCATTATGATTTTGTGAATTTCTAAGCGGGTTTAAGTTTAGTTGAAGGATGTCATATTACCTTGTTATAAAGCCAGATACAAGAAACAAGCTTTTCTGCATAGTACAATGGATTTTCAACAATGGCATTGGCATATTAACATGTAAGTTGTTATTATTTTACATTTAAGCTATTCTATCTTGTCTCCAATAAATTCCACACCAGACAGCTTGAATTGTGTGTGAGTGTGTGCTGTTTTCTCCACAACATTAAAATGCACTGCTTTGTTATCTACAGTTCTTTCATTATTAATTGCTTCCTGCCTTTGTAAGAGAACATCATTTGTCAGTCAAGCCCTCGGTGCAGCTTCTCTCTTTTTTTTTTCTTTTGCAGAAGTTAAATACATTTGCTATTGTGTCAAATTGAATGAGCCGAAACCCCAGTTTGAACAGGATTACTATGCATGGTCCAGCATTCTGTCTGAGTGCAAATGTAGGGGTTTTTTTTCCTGTCTTACCTTTAATCCCTGAATGAATTTGTCTCCGGCAGCCAAACACACAAAGCAGCGTTTCTAGAATAAGGATTCTCTCATTTTTATTAATATTTCCGTTTTCATTATTTTAGATTTTTGACTTTGATAATCAGAAGGTTTACTGTAACATGGATATTTGTTTTGTTCGTTAGGTGTGTCTGCAACATCGACTGTTCCCACATCAGCTTCAACCCAGTGTGCGCCTCAGATGGTCGTTCCTATGACAACCCCTGCCAGGTGAAGGAAGCATCCTGTCAGAAGCAGGAGCGCATCGAGGTCAAGTACCTGGGCCACTGCCACGGTCAGACTCTCAAATGCACACTAGCACACTGACTCTGAACGGCACAACAACACTTTCACAAACGCAGCGGAAGCCGTCAGTCTACCTCCATGAACAGGTGTTTGCGTCACGTTGGAGTGAAAACACGGAGGCAAATGAGGCATCGCGCAGAGCTAAATGCGGGCGGCGTGATTTTGCATCTCCCTCCAGCTGCAGTTCCAGCCACATTTTATAATTACAGAAAGTTTCACTCAATCAAATTTTGGAATGGTGTGGAAAGATAATCCTCAGAGCCGCTGCTGCTACATATACAGATAATTTCACACAATGTTAATCCCTCCTTTTTTTAATGTAGTATCCTTGATTTTGGCGCACTATTTCCGGGGATAAAGTTGTTTTTTTATTAATCTCAGTGCTTTAATCCCTAAACTGAGTTATAATTCTAATACATGTAGAAGACAGAGGCACACAAATGGGTTTTTATTTCATTTAATGTCATTTAAGGTTTGTGTGGTTTAAAAGCTAAAATCAGTATTATACTACTGAGTATTCTTGACTATAATGGAACTAAATGGTATTTATGTGGAGCTCCAACTAGCAATATATAGCTTTAATTATAGATATGAAAGATTTGAAGCACCAGATTTCCATGGACCTTTTTTGTCCAAGCTGAATCTGCTCAGCAAGTCATGCCCTTAAAAACACTGTTCCTTACAGTTTAAAGTTTGTTAGAAAAATCTTTTCAGACTATCACAAAGGTTTGAATTCAACCAGATTTTAACAATTAGCAATTTTGTTGCTATTCTGCTAATTCTGTTGAATAGTTGAAGGTTAAATTTTGTTCAAAATATCAAGTTTAGTAGACTGTTGTGATTTGAGGCTATAAAAATAAAATTTAATTGAATTTAACTTTTAAATCACAATCAAAATTGCAAATACACATCTTAATACAAAATTTGATTTAACTTTTATTTGGTTGCTTCAACCCCAGTTACTCAAACCAGTCATTACAACCAATACAGAAGATCTCACCAAAATTAGACAACAGAAGATAAGGAAAACGTTACCTGGTCCGTTGAGTCTCGACTTCTGCTGTGACTTTTGGATGGCAGGATCAGAACCATCCAGCCTTGTATCAGTGATTCAGATTGGTGTTGGTGGTGTAATGGTGTGGGGGATATTTTCTTAGCACTTTATGTCCCTTAGCACCAAGTGACCATCGTTTAAATGTCCATCCATTTATGATCACAGTGTTTCATCTATTGTTTCCAACAGGGTAACACACCGTCTCCAAAAGCTTCTTCAGTCTGTGAAGTGAAGAATTAAGGCAAATGTGGGTTCTACCCAGTACTAGCAAGGTGTACCTGATAATGTGTCCAGTGAGTGTATATCCATGGCCTGTAGACAGTCAAAGCTTAGTGTCCTCAGAGGCGAAGGCAGCACAGTGGTGCAGTGCTTAGCACTAACCTCTTAGCCAGAAAGTCTTGTTTTCTGGTCTGCTGGTCATCTGAACACTTTGCAGAGGTGTTGAGGAGAATCAGTGTCAGCCTCACTTTCCAGTTTATTGCGGCTCTCTTCTCATTATGTAACAGACTTGACTGCAGCCTGAGCTTGTCTGCACACTTTGTGGCTGGTCACCACCACCAACATTCACTTTACCGTAGTCGCAGCTAATTCCCTCGCACTCTGTGAGAGACTCACTTCCCACAGCGAACCCACTAAGTCAGACTGAGTAACTCACCAGATGCAGTTAGGCTCTGTTAAGGTGTTAAGTGAAGCACTGGAGATGGACGGCGCGCTGACGACCTTATTCTTACTTTAATTATGGATTTGTTGTCTGTTGTTTTTATTGCTGCCTTCTGTGGGCTGTATGTACATGTAAGACTGCTTTGCACTGAGAGCATTATGTTTTCCAAAAGTCGACGGAGATGTAAGAACTTTCATTTTGGAATTATTTTAGGCATTATTTCCAGTCTATACAAGAATGCAAGTAGGCAACCTTGTAGCTCAGCTCAGTGCAGAAACATCAGTGTTTATTGTCACAAAAGCTTCCTTTTGCAGATCGATACACCTGACACATGTCGTTTGGTAGCGGAAAAAAGTTCATACATAAAGTAAATCCTGTTGTGAGTGTTGGTTTTTTTTAACCAGGTGATGATTTCTAGAAATAGTTGCTGAGTTTTTAAATAAAGCTTTTTCAGAGGGTCATTTAGTTCCATTATGTGAAAGAAGAGACAGAAATCTCCCAAACTAGGTGATTTACACCTAAACATTCTAAAAGAAACACTACAGGCTTTGATTCTGGAGTCAAATGCACCTTTTAAGATCTGTAGTTATTTTTTTAGTGTAAGAGACCATTTGAGAGGTTCTAAGTACACACAGGACAAATAGGTCTTTTGAGAAGTAATGGGAAGTAAAGCAATCAGGGCTAACGAGCTCTGGAACACAAACAGAAATCTGTATTCCCTCATGTTATGTCCTGTGGGTCAGACCACCCCGTTTGATTCTGTTTCAATCAAGGAAAAAGACGAATAGGATGAAATGGAGGCACTGAGACGACCTCATGTTAGCAAGGACTCACAGTGACACCCCGGCACTTAGATGGCTGATTATGCTCCACTTTCATGCTATTAGGAAACGGCTTCTGCTACAGTGGCGCAACAAAAAGCACAGATAACCTTGTGAAGATATTGTTGAACCTCAGCTCCACAGACAAATTTAACCAGATACTCGTTGAATCCACTGGAGCTGCAGTCTGTTGAGCTTGTAGCGTCTCGCCGCTGGCTACGTTTTAAAATTCATTTGTTTTCTTCATTTGATTTCTCTTAAGTGGATGTCACGCATACGGGACTTGAGCTTCTGAACTCACTGAAATCTTTCTGAGTCTCTTTTCTTTTACTGTGCCTCGGGTGTTCTTGAGAATAAAGAAATAAATAAAAGAGGAAAAATAAGAAGTAAATTCAAAGTCACAGATCCAGCCACAAGTTTTGCGTCATGAATCAGAAGAACGCTTTCACAGCTTCTGTTTGAGGGAACGATCGTGCTGACCTCTGAAAAAAAGAAAAAAAATCAATCGCAATAAAATGATAATGATTTGAAGGTGATTTTGTCTAGCCATTGTGAAAAGTAGAACTCGATGCAGCGTCAATGGGGTGAGCAAAAATGCATTATTCCGTCTGATCTTTTCCACCCGACTCTGCTCCATTCTGGCCTTTGTTCGGTGTAATACATTAGGGGCGGCGGTTTCTGACTTGAAGAGAATGGCTCACATTTATACCCATTAAGCACACAGGCGCACACGGCACATGAACCTTTTGTTGAGATGATAATTCACATTCAGTCCTCTTTATCTGCAGTAGCATCACTGTGCATGAGTAACCTGCGATGGAGCTGTAGGAGAGGTTGCGGTGACCTGAGCTCAGCTTTAATGTGTCTTTGGCCTTTCCAGATGACATAATTGGGAACAAAGGCGGAGATGGACACTTCGCACGGACCGACCCCACGGGTGAGTGCTTCCGTGATGGTGGCAGATAAGCACATAACATGTGCTGTCATTCAAAGATGAAATAGAATTGCTCCCAGACTTTCCTCTGTTCATCATCCTTTCATGTTTCCCACTTGTTATGATTCATCTCTTCCTGAGGGGCAGTGGCAGATTTTAAGGGTCTCGTGTGTTTGTAGGGGAGAAAGAGGAGACCAGGAACGGACTGGCCCGCGGTTTGTCCATCCCCTGTCCAGATCGCTATAAAAACTACTGCGTCCATGGAGAGTGTCAGTTCCCCAGCGTCCTGGCTCAGCCTTCCTGCAGGTACACATGCACACACACACACACACACACAGTTGTAGAGAGGTTCATAGGAAGAGGGGAAACAGAAAAACGACAATGATATTGCAAAGTGATAATACATGTTTTCGCACATGAACAGCGGACAACGTCAGGAGAATTAAATCAGGAGCTTTTTCGTGCGCTTCCTTTCTCACATGCAACACACTGCAGGAAACCAGCGTTCT
Source organism: Neolamprologus brichardi (assembly GCF_056152115.1). Classification (NCBI taxonomy): domain Eukaryota; kingdom Metazoa; phylum Chordata; class Actinopteri; order Cichliformes; family Cichlidae; genus Neolamprologus; species Neolamprologus brichardi. Next base: position 4,665,577 of record NC_142119.1, on the reverse strand, counting down.
CACTTCTGGGAATTTGATTAATGCTGCAGTCACACCAGTTAAAATAGGCATGACCAAAATCATTGGGTCTGTGTGCAGTGAACTCGGAATCTCTTTGCTTTTGAATTAGCTGCTTCGAAGACCACTCGCAGTCAGCTGCCGTCTTCAAAGCGACTTTGGTGCAGCGACATGACGCTTAAAAGTGGCGGTAAGATGGAGTCCGTCTGCTTTTAGTTAGCACTGAATGGGGTCAAGTTGGCAATTACAGGCAATCTGTGGGTGATAACACAGCAATTAAGTGTGATAAAAAAAAAAAATAAAAATCGCAAATCTGTTGCCATCTGTTGCAAATCTGTTGCACAGAAATTCACATTAACCGCTTACATTCAGAAGCCAGCCAGAATCCCAAAGATCTGAAGACGTAATAAATTCAGAAATTCTCCACACATGGTCATGTGGTTGCTGCAGGATGGTCATTTAACTGTAAAATAACTTGGTGGGCCTCGGGGTGATCAGTTAACTGCTGCAACTACTTGCAATCGGTCCCTGAATGCAAAAAAAAAAAAAAAAAAACATAACTTTGTTCAAGTCACAGGTAAGATGTGCAGGATCAGTATACAAGCCAGACACTCGCCTACCTGCTCTGTTGTTGTATGAGCACAACAGGTCACACAGACAATGCACAGAACAGGTAAAAGGCTGTTTAATTTTTGATGTCAAATGATGATATTTGCACTTGTTTGGTTTCATTTTTGGGCGTTTTTTAGGTTAGTGTCGGTGCCTAACGTAGCTGACCACTGTCTCATTATCTCCGTGAGGGTTTGGCTCCTGGCATCTCGTGTCTTCCCATGACCACGAGATGCCTCCCACATAAACTCAATCTCTATCGCTGGTTACCAATGATAACAGGCTTCTGAGCTAGTCAGTGTCTAGTGGAGGAAGCCTGTTGGTGGTGTGTTGTGAGACTGACAACAAATGTGGTTTGCGTCTTAAGCAAAGGTACACATGTGACATTTCAAGTTGCGACATTTGAACACAAGTTTGACATTCTGATTTAAAAGCTAGCCAGCCCACCATTGTTTGCTAAATATGATGTACTTTTAGCAGAGTATTCAGGATTGTAGATGGTATTAACTATTATTTATAATGAGAGAAATGGATTTTAAAAAGCTTCCCGTCATCAATTTTATATTTCTGTTAACTATTACGATCAGGGCGTTGGCCATTTTCTACTTATCAGTCGAGCATACTGTACTCATTAGGTTTCCACTCAAACAAACAAACAAACCCTACATGAAGCGAGATGACTCAGGCCCGTTCTGTCGTTTTTATCACAAATTTGTTGTTCCTCTCTCTCTCTGTGTGATCTGCAGACACTAACAGGAAGTATGGAATGTAAGACGGCTAATCAGCTGTAAAATTTAGAAATTGCTTGGCAAGTGCCGGAGCAAATTTATTTTTTAATCAGCCTTGCTTATTTTAAATGAATATAAGCCAGTGCGCTGAGAGCGAGAAGTGTTTAAGATCCCTCCTGCTGTAATGGTAGGACGGGCTGTTGACCAGTCAAATGTGCTGCACTGCTTCAAATTAATCCCATGTTGGGTTTGTTGTTGCTTAATGAGGATGCTGGTGTTTCCATCCCCATGCTTTATGATCTAGGGTCTTATTTTGCGGTGTGCGGTGGGCTTTGGGTCTTGGACCCACAGACTTTGTGCCATCTGCAATCACGCCTTTGACTGTGATTCACATCCATACAGCACACAGTAAGAGGCTGAAGGGGGATATATACATATCAGAGAGGGTTGTGATTATAGTTTTTAAAAAAGTGTCAGCTTCTGTCTTCTGCTGCAGCTCTGCTATTCACAGGCAAGCAGGGATTTTTCTCAGCTTAGAATGAGCCTTTGGGGAGGTGCACTCCTGAGGATGAGCGAGCCACTTATAATAAAGGCAGTGAGTCTGGTTTACCTCACTGGACAGAAATCAGTGCATTTCCTGCTATTTTTGGTCGTTTGATAAACAAAAACGTATCGAGATTTCACAGTATTGAAAATAATACCCTAAGGCGCTCTAAATATCCTGGTTATTAAGCATGAGTAAATGGAGCCCAATTAATAAAACGCTTTAGAAAAATAATTTAATTAGAATGCCAGTGATTTTCCTTTCCCTGAATAGCTTAACAACTCCAAAGACACTTCTCTGGGAAGTCATATTGTTGTCTGCACAGTGCAGAGAAGCACAGCCTAAGCCCGCACGGCCACAGAAGTGCAGATGGCGTGTGTTTTATTGGTTTTACTGAATTTGTATAATGATGGCAGAAACTTACAGTAAAAAATTAATTGTAAAAAAAACAGAGTAATTTGCAGTATACGACTGCATCACTTGTTACATGATGCGATTTGAGTTTTAATTCGACTGCAGCTCACATCATAAATGGTTACATTGTGTCATGAAATGTAACACAGCCGTGACTGCTTTGTAACGCACTTAACTTTTACTAAACGAGAGAGTTGGAAAGGAGGTTTTATTTGGAAAAATATTGTAATCCAGTATCTGATCATAACCTGAATGAAAAGTCCCAACAGACCAGTTTGCTGTACTGTATGTGGAGCAGTGGTGTAGTCTATTTTACTGTAGCAGGCATACTCCCTCGCATTAATGTATACGCCAATGATGGAGCAGCACCTTGTAAACACCACCAAACTCCCTAACACACAGAATATACAGGCCAAGTGAGATAGATGTTCCACTTTTTCAATAGCTGTAATGATCTGACAGCTGTTGACGTCCAACATATTCTATAACAATTTACGAGTCTGAAAGTCTACAATAACTGGTGGTAAATTAACTATACTCTTATTTGCATATAGTTATTGACTTTCAGTGTGTAATTCCAAATGCTTATATCATATGGGAGAATGCTGCTGTTGTAGAGCACTAAAGAAGCACCAGTTGCAGCATTCTGAAATTATCGGCCCGCGCTGGCCTCTTATTCTTGGTTCTTTAATGAGCTAGTCTGCAAACTGCCATCTTATGAGAATTGAGGTGGATTACATCTGACAATGTGGCGCTGTAAACAAGTGTAATATATATTTTTTGACTAGAACTAGTCACAAACTGTTCAGTTTTTAATAGTTTAATGACTGCTTGAAAATTGAAGTAAAATAACTGGGTAAATTAGCATAATAGTTAATTCCATTATCATGTTTCCGTTCATTTGCAAAACAAAACGAAATCACTCAAATAAAAGTGCTGTCAAAAAATCCTTCCATCCACCATTTTTCTCAACTGGTTGTCCAGTTCAGGGTCGCAGAGGGGAGGAGCCTATTGTAGCTGTCATAGTGTGAGAGACAGAGTGTCACCAGTCATCTTCACAATCACATCCACACCAATTTCAGAATCTCCAATTATAATCTCGCATGCATGTCTTTGGAGTTTGGGAGGAAGCCAGAGCGCCTCAAGACACCTGGAGCTAATAAACATTTTCTCTGGGCAGTTTGCCGCCAAGTGTGAAGCATCTGGGGTGAAAAATAGCATCTCCAAGTCTGAGGCCATGATTCTCGGCCGGAAAAGGGTGGAGTGCTGACTACTGGTTGCCCTTGAGTTGCTACCCCACACAGATGAATATCTTATGTAAGTATCTTGGGGTCTTGTTCATGAATGAAGGAAGAATGGAACAAGAGACTGACAGATGAATTAGCACAGTCATCAGTGATGAAGAAGCTGTTCCTGTCTGTTGTGTTGCAGAGCGAGCTGAGCATGAAAACAAAGCCGTCAGTCTATCAGTTGATATATTCCCACCCTCACCTGTGGTCAGGTTATCTGGGTGGTGATGGACGGAATGAGAATGGAAACAAATGGTGGAAGAGAGATTCCTCTGTAAGGTGTCGAAGCTCAACCTAAGAGATCAGACATTGGGGGGGGGGGGACTCAGAGTAGAGTTACTACTCTTCCACAACGAAAGGACTCCATCACAATGCTGTGGGCATCTGATCTGGATGCATCCTGGGCACCTCCTAGGTGAAGTGTTTCAGACATATCCTGCTATGAGAAGTCCCTGGACCGACTCAGAACACACTGGCTTGGGAATGGCTTCGTATGCTCCCAGAAGAGCTAAAGAAGCATGAGAGGATGGATGGATGGAGATGTCACATTGTTATATACAAACATTTTTAGTTTTTAGTTTTCCATCTTTGGGTGTGATCGTACAGCTGAAGCACTCAGTTTTGTAGTTGGTATGCACACAGACTACTCTGTTGCCTGAACTTTGAGCAGTACAATGCTCGTGTCTACCTGCCCATTTTCTTTGTGACAAAAATGTAGCCCAAAAGTAAAGGAAAGGGAGGACATATCCTGGGGCATTTAAAGCCTGGATTTCTCAGCTGGGGCAGAGAAATCCAGGCATCTTCTTGGTGCAGATGTGGTATAAAGCAGTAAATCATGTAGTACTACACCAGTAATTTGTGGGGATGTGTGGTTACTTTGTAGCAGCCTAGTGTCATTTGCATGTAACTGTGTACAAGTGTGCATAATAGCTCGGCGCTCTGGTGTTGCTGTGCTCTAATCATAAACTGCAGATGTATCAACATATCTGTGCCGCTGCCTTCGGATGGCTGCAGGGGATTCATGAACTGAAGCAGAAACTTGAAGCAGCTGCTGATAACAGACACTTTAGGAAACTCTCACATTCAATCATAGATAAATGCAGATGGATTTACTGGCTTTCCTGCGTCATCCGTGTTCATTTATGATGTTGATATAAAAGTGATCAATTTAAACGATTTATTATTTTTATTAACCCTGAAAGCCTTATCCTGTTATTACTGCGCATTTGCTGGAATTATTAAATTTGTTATTGTTGATAAAATCTGCAAAGTGACAGCAAAGCAACAGACGCTGCAAGTTATTCTGTGCCAGCTCAGTCAAATCTTTATAAAAAAAAACATATTATATGTGGAAGGAGGAAACTATGAGTTATTTAAAGATTTGTGCTGTGTTTCAGATTTTTAAGTTGGTATTTACAGACAAAAAATGTCATCAAATAAATTGTAATATTAGCAAACATAACTAAAGTAAATACAAAATACAGTTTTCAAATGATGATCGACTTTATTAGTAATTTATTAGTAATTTAAATTTAAAGTAAAAGCCCCCTAAATGAAATAAGTCATTGTGTCACCCTTGACAACTGCAGCTGCTAATGAGTCTTTCAAATCTCACAGCGATGCCACATTGGAGGTGGTGAAGGTTAAACCAAAGCATCTCCATCCGATTTAGGTCCAAAACCATCATTCAGACGGGGAGTTGTGTGTTTCAGATATACATAATCCAAGTTCACTTTAGTTTCAGGGCATGAACTGGTGGTCGGACAGAGAGCAGTTGCAGCAAGTCCTCAAGATCCTGAAGCAGCAAAGCAGCTCGCCAGACCACCACACTACCACCACCATGTTTAACTGTTGGTATGATGTTCTTGTTATGAAGTGCAGCGGTAGTTTTATGCCAGATGTAACGGGACTCAAACCTTCTAAAAAGTAAAACTTTTCTCTAAACAGTCCACAGAGTATTTTCCTCAAACATATTGGTGATCATCATCGTCTCTTTCTTGTGCTGAATCATGAACTCTGCAGTTCTTGTGACCTCCTGAATGAACAGTAGGCTGCCTGCTCCTGAAAACGTTCACCACCGTTTCAGATTTCTCCAGTTTTGGATAATGGTTCTCGTCATGGTTCGTTGGAGTCCCAGAGCCTTAGAAATGATTTTGATAGATGTGAGTTTGCTTCTCTGCTATTCTTGAGATCGTAGGACTATGAATTGCTTTTTGAGAGGTTTACTTTGTCAGACGGGTTCTATTTAAGTGACTTCTCGATTCAACAGGTCTGGCAGTGATGAGGCCTGGGTGTACCTATTGAAATTAAACCCAGCTTTGCAAAATATGTGGATAATCACAGTTAATTCATGATTTAACAATGGCAGCAATTAATTTTTCACACAGAGTCAGGTAGTTTTGAAGAGACTTTTTTTCCCTTAATAAATTAAATTATCTTTTCAAACATGTATTTTTGTGTTAACTCAGGTTACCTTTGTCTAAAAATGAAATTTATTTGACGATCTAAACCGTTTAAGTAAGTCAGGAAGAGGGTAAATATCTTTTCATGTATGTGTTCAGGTCATGGCTTATGATATAATATATAATGTACCAAATCTAACATCTGGGTCCATTCAAGAGAGAAGCTGAAAGTATATTATGTCCCATAATGTTTTTTTTACTCAAGCCGTAACCTCCAGGACCGAAAAACAAATCCAACACTCTTAGTTAAAAAAGCTCGCTATCTAGCTGGAAATTAAGTATGATCACTTGTGGCCCTAAATAACAAAACAGTCACAGCTAAAATTATCGAAGCTGTTTGAAAATGGTAGTAGGTGGGTTCAAATACATCCATCTACTATATACAGTCTATGTTTTCACATAAGAAACCGGTCCAACTCTGTACTGAGAGAGAGTGCAGCATTTAGTTGCTTCAGCATTTAACGTTGAAATTATGGACAATTACAAACTTTAGAGCATTTTCCTTTTTTGAAAATAAATTGATGCTTTCACTGTGTGTATCGAGCTGTCACTCTAAAACCAGAGTTCGTGCGAAACCGTGAATTCTGTGCACCCTTGCACCCCTATTTTGCAGACAGACACACCAGCTGAGAATTGGCCACACAGGTGCAAATTTCATATTCATACAGGCACACAGAACACACTTAACACAGGCAGCAGAGATATGCATTTACAAAAAGGCACACTGAGGAATGATATTAAAACCCACCACCCACACACCAAGCCAGTATACATGTGTGATTCTCAGGTCTGCCATCTTTTACAGCCTGATAGTGTAGCAGCCAGGGGGTCTCGGTGTCTCTCGCTGGCGCTATCTCTCTCTACTTTCTCTCTAACCTCGATCATCCCAGACGTTCTCTTTGCATGCTGAGCAGCCAGGGAGGGCGGAGGGTCTCTGCTGCCCCCTGATGGCTGTACGAGGCAAAGTCTGTAAGTCTTAATGTGAAGGAAAGCGCAGCGGTCTCTGTGGGAGTGGTGCATGTCTGTGACTGTGTGTGTGTTTGTGCGGTACACGAGTGTGGAAACCAAGCACAACCCCCAAACAGAACAAGGTTGCAATGTTCATCTCGTACGCTGTCAGGTCGAAGGGATAGAGAATGTGAAGCAGGTTGTGTGTTTGTGTGTGTGTTTTTGTGCCAAACAAGGATGTGCAGGTGTTGGTGGGTAACAACCTCCCCAGAGACAGGAAAAGCAGGTAAAGAGGAGATGGAGGAGAAGGGGAGATTAAAAGGGGGACTGTTTTAGCTCGTCTCTGAGGACAAAGATCATTTCCATTAGTCTTTTGTGTGTGTTTGTGTGTGTTTCCCACTCAAGGTCCACACCAAGCTGGCAAAACCTGTAGTATTACGCTGCCGATTGCATCCGTAAAAGACTACATCTAAATACAAAATGCTCTAAATACAAAAGGGTTTTTGTTAACCTGTTTTACCCCACATGTCCTTGTATGGAAGCCAGGCTGTATCTGATACACAAAGGCAACAGTGTAGCCAAGCTCGCAACACCTGTCTTCATTTCTTTTGCATCAGGTTTTTTGGAACTTTCAGGTGAGAGTAACAAGTTCAATAAGATGTTTTTTGGGTCATTGTTGTTTGGACTCTAATTTACACTTTTGATATTTGCTGGACTTTTTTAAATTCTGAAATAATTTTGGACTAAACGTAGCAAAACAAACTTGTGGTATGAACCCAGCATTGTTCATTTTGACTTCACTTTTTTGCAGGGTGGTGAAATTTGGGTATTTTTTTGTTTTGTTTTGTCAGATGTCAGAAAATACCCTAGAAATAAGCGCAGAGGTATCAACCATACAGCCAGTGGGCTGGAACCCTCCAGCCAAACATCTGGCCCACTAGAGAAGGCTGTCAGTCTCGCCCCAGCCTGAGGTCTAGAGCTCTTCACAGCCACGCTAACATGTTTTCAAGTAGGAGCTGGTGTCATTCAAAGCAATATTTGGGACTCAGGGTTTGACACACGTTCAACACCCATATGGAAAAGATTAATATAAATTAGATATGTTGTAAAATGCACATTGGTTGTGCATGTTTTCAAGTATGTTCTAGCATGTATACATGCTAGAGAGTATGAATCTTTGTGAAATTAGGATTTATGATGTAATTAAAATTGCTGCGGCTTTGATTTACCTCTGTAAAACTTTAGATCTGTGATGTGGTATTTCACAGTCACACTTTGCCTCCCAGTAATGCCATTACTGTCTTTTCTTTGAACGTGTCTGAAAAAACACTCTGGACCCAGACTGTTTATACATTTGAAAACTAAGTTAAGAAAAGACAAATGAATAAATCTCTCAAAACTAATTAAATTATATTTCTTTAAAATGTGACAAGGATGCCACCAAACAGGCTTTCTATCCATTGTTTTCAGAGTTTGGTTGTATAAAGATGTCAGATGCCTAATTATAGATAGCAACGCTCAAACTGTCATACAGTATGAAAAATGAGACAATATCATTGAATACATAGAAACTGAGCTGTGGAAGCGGGCATACTTGCTGCTGTCATGCTGGCAAAGACCCACACAGGCACACCAGTTCCACACAGAAAGGTGTGTCTTGTCTCCTAACCACTCAACCAACTACGTCACCCAACTTTGCACCACCTAGGTTTTCCATGTGGACTCTCATCCAAGTACTAACCAGCTCACCAGCTCGCCCGACCATAACCTGCAAGACAAAACTCTGTGTTTGCATCTTTGTTTTTCAATGTGCACATTTGAAAATGCAGAGTCTTTAGCCTCCACTAGGGGGCAGCACTCTTAGCAAATTCCTATGCACAAAGAAAGCGCTACAAACAAATGGCCACGCCAAAGTAAAGTGATGAATCCAAGGAGCAGGTGTTCTTTATAATGACAGGAAATGAACTGAATGTAGAAAAGCTGGGGCCTATTGCTGCTTTTACATCTCTTATTCTGTTGTTACTGATCTTTGTAAGCGGATAGTTTATTATATATATGTACCTATGTGCTTATTTACATCAAAAAAGGACACATTTTAGATTTTCTCTTTTTAAGATGGTATGTGGCTTTTCTTGAAATGTGGCTCAAGTGGCGTGACCTACTTGGGATGAGCTAAATGACTTTGGCACCCCAGGTAACAAGTAGTTAATATCTATCCACCCCGAAGATCATTTCCTGAGAAGGTTTTCTATAGATTTTCTATTTTCTATTTTCTAAAATAAAATCTGGATTTTATTTTTGTCCTAAGGTGTCAATGACAGCTCGAGCGCCACAGCTCCCCACAGCGAAAGCTTTGATTAATCGTTCAGTGTTTGATTTCACACACTGATACCAGCGCCGCACCACAAGATGGATGTATCATGACCGAATTGCATCATGCTTTAATTATAGTCCCTGCAGTAACTGTTCTTACATTCCATTATTTCCTGAGTGTCTTCCCTATTAATCTCCTGATATCAGAAGCTTGTAAGAGAAGGAGCCCAACCTGACCAATCGCACTACTTGACGTTTTCATCTGGTTGCTTTCAGCACTTCACTGTGGCAGCTACATGTGTATGTTCTGTACAGACACACAGCTTAACACACTATCTATAATGGCAGCATTAGTATGCCCACGGGCCTAGAACAAAGAGAACATTATGCATTTTTATGCCGCTAACCGTTTTCCACCGCAAACCCCATCAGTCATGTTCATCTGAACAGCTACAGCTAAGGAAAAAATAAAGTCACCACGCTGTCACAGAAATGCAGCGTTCCACCGCAATGTCTTTATCAAACACTCGGTGACGTTTCAATTAGAAATGCTAAAAAATAATAAACCTGTCACTCCGTGCACAGGCTGACTCGCTTTCTCTCTCACTTTCCCCCCACTCTTGTGCGTTTGTGCGTCTGTGTGTGCGTGATCTTAGCTGTCACTCGGGTTTTAGGGGCCCCCATTGTGACATCAAGGAGTACAACGTCCTCTATGTGGTGCCAGGCTCCGGCAAACTGCACTATGTCCTCATCGCCTCTATCATCGGAGCACTCCAGGTGGTCATCATCTGTGTGGTGGTGCTCTGCATTACCAGGTGAGTCATGCTCGAACACACACACATATACAAAAACAGCCTACTAATGAGCCTGGGAGCAGTGTTTTTCATGTTGTGTGTGTCTGGGAGTTACAGACTCCTGAGCATGGAGGCGACAGCTGAAAGGTCAGCGAGGTTTTGGGCACACATAGAAAGTACTGTCACGTTCTCAGGGGGCACACACACACACACACACACACACACACACACACACACATATCTGAAAACCTGCAGGTGTGCATGCAAGCACAGAAACCCACACATATCTGTATAGTCCAGCATGCACACACACACAGACAGTGTTTTAACATAAGCATTTTGTATTCACTATAAAAACCCACCCACACTCAGAGCCACAAACACACACATTCACATATAGCCTGCAGCTTGTCTGCCTCTGGCTGACCTAAGCAATTTATGACATTTAATAAAAGATTTTAAAGGAGTTTTGACCGAGACAAAACTGCTCCTCCGAGCAAAGGAGGGAGGAGGAGGAGGGGCGAAATGAGAAAGTGGAGCAGGGTGAGAGGGTAAGGAGAGGAGATAAAGAAGCAAAGAGAGAATTTATAACACAAAATACAGCGACAGCAACACTAATGTGTCCTGCAGCGTAGCGATATCCATTTAACACAAAAACATACTTGAAAATTCTTCTACGAGTCGAAAGGAATGAACTTCCAAGCGAATCGACGCAGGCGAGCGTTTCAGCGGTTACTGACTCGCTCCGTCTCTGTCAAGCCGATCGAATTTGCGCGTCATTTGTTGCGTTTTATGAATGTTGCTGGAGTTTTATGTGATTTCTGTTTGTTGTAAAGATTTGCCATTCAGTTAAAGGACAAACAGGGGGAAGTGGAAAAGGTCATCCATATGCTTTGCCTCTTGTGTAAGAGATTTTGTGACAACTTGGAAAAGGTCTGTTCAAAAGGACTTCCCTGCAAAATACCACGTTTCCACCATTTTTTTTATTATTATTCGTTACTTCTGTCTTATAAAATGAACAGAACAAACAAAGCTTTTATAACTTGAACTTCTTCTGTGGAGCCCAAGCCCTCTGGTTCCTATGAAATTATTGGCAAAGAGAATATTTTGTTTGATTTTTAAAAGATGAAATGTCAGTCATTTCCTACAAATTCAGCATTTTATAAAATGTTATTTTCCTGTTTCCGTTAAAAAAGAAAATCATCTGTCTACAGATTGTCTACAGGTGTTCATCTGATTTGTTTTCACATGCTTCTTTTGTTTTTGCAGCAATAAGTTTTGCAAGCAACGCTGAGTATTGCTGAATAGCATGGCTATGTACTCAGAATCACACGGAGTGCTTTGGGTTGTTTGGCACCAGAAAGTCAGGCACGAATCCTTTGGATGCTGTGGGGTTGCTGGGTGGGGCTTCCATGGATCAGTCTTTTTCTGGCAGTCTAATTGGGATCAGAGGTGCTTGAAAGTCCTTCCAATGCCCTGGGATCTTTGTTATGTTCCCCATTTGGAGGTGAATGCAGCATAGATCAGTGTAGCTGCAGTCACACAATCAGACACAGGTGAAACAAATCGCAAAGAGGCTGCTCAGTCTCCAGTCGTCTGGGAATACATTTCTCCCTAGCAACCTGTGGTTGCCAGGGGGCCACTAACTGGTCCCTGGCGTGACTGGAGCTTTAACAAATTTCTCAGTGACTGCCAATAACCACTCGCCAATCGATCGCGGAATGCAAACCTTTCAGTAGGTGTGACTCTCCTCAAAGAAGCAGGCACATGAATCCCAAACTCAGACTTATTAATAGTGAACCTGAACATATGGTTACTTTATTTTTAGTATTCTGTTTTTTAATACTCAATTTCTTGGCGCTGTTACATTCTACACTGTAGTCATTTTTTAAAAAGGTGATTTTTACTCATTTTTCAGTCTTATTGTGTGTATCATGAATTCTTGTGGTCATTATAATCGTGTGCTAACATCTGTGTCCCTGACAGGTGCTTTACATGAAAAAGGTTTGGGACCTCTGCTTTAAAGCATCTGCATGTATTAAAGCAGCAGTCTGCCATCCATGTTTCTCCCTTTAAAGTCTGAGTTATTAGATTAATATTAAAACAGTACTTCATCTTCTTCGTGATTTTGTGTTTCAGGAAGTGCCCACGGACCAACAGGATCAACCGGCAGAAGCAGAACAATGTCCACTTCAGTTCAGAGAATACCATGCGCGCCTCCACCCGACTGATCTGAGCCCAGACGCACCAGACAGAATCCCCCCTCCACGTTACGGAGCGCTGTGGCGTTAGATGTTTCTTCCCCGCCCCCAAGTAGGCCAACCCTGAAAATTAGCATCTGCTTCCCATCACTCTTCGCCCTCTCTCCCAGTATGAACTCAAAGAATGTCCATGGAGGATGGTGGCAAAGCAAAGACAGAGCTGGCACACAAGTGAGGTGACGATGATTGCACATTGGAGAAATGCTGTCATCAGTCACCGCCGCCGCCAGCCCCCTACCTCCAGTTGCCCATGTGTCTCCTTGCACCTTTTTCTGAAGGTTTTTCCTGAAAAAAACTAAACAAAACACAAACTATGAGGACTCGGGAGGGGGAGGGGGTGCGGAGGATACTGAATGTGTGTGTGTGTGAATGTGTATTAGATGTGTGCACTTTGGTAGAGGTGGGCTAGCCGGTGTCTGTTCTTTGTAGATGAGGGGTACAAAGCAAATCGGGGTAGTGCAAAGCAGGGTATCGGGCTTTTAATGAGGTGTGTGTTCAGCCTGGGAGGGGGGTGGGGGGGTTTGGGGGCTACACGTGATGCCTTGCACCTTGTGTTATAGGAGACCTTTGACAGAGGGCACAATGTTATTATAGAGCTCTCTGTTCGGTTGTGACGATGACGTCAGCTACTGTATCTTGGGTTCTATTTCCAATAGTTATTACTACGTTGTCTTGATGGGGTAATTTTTCTGTAAATGTAAATAAATAATTTATATCACGAAATGTAACATATTCTGTGTCGGTCTTTGTCTGTTATGAAGCAGTGACATGTTGGTAGTGTTTATTAGTGTCATAATCATAATCTGTATCACCGTCCATCCATTTTTCTCAGTGTTTTCCTGTTTCTCCTGGGGGATACTGAGGCACGGTGAGTTATTGGTTTACACCAGTGTCCCCCTTCCAGGTGGAAATGCCTGGTAAATCTCCAAGGAGAGAATGCCTGTGGCATCCTGACTGGATTTTGGAATCACCTCACCTGGCTCTTTACGACATGAAGCAACAGTCTAGTTCCACAACTACACATCACTCTTACCTTATTCAGACTTAGTTAAAATAGGCCAGTTTAAGTCCATTTTAAAGGATAGATTGGTCATACACATACTGCATATGATCTGGATCTCACTTTTTCTCATGTGACAGCTTCATTTGTGTAATTGTTTTGTGTCAATGTGGGATGGATATAGGTGTACCCCACCTCTGGCCCTGTGGTAGCTGAAGTAGACTCTGCACACAGAGCTCATGGCCATCGGTGGAGGCTGGAACTTAGATAATCTCAGAGATTGAAAGCCTTACTTTTTGTCTTAGCTGTTTCTTCATCACAATGATCCGAGTTACTGTTGACGTCACACCAATCTGCTCAGTCAGGTAATCAGTATCATTAGGTAATCATCAGTCAGGTAAAGTTGGGAACTCAAACCAGCTGCTTCACACTCAGCTGTACCACATAGAAAAAGTGACACAAAAACCTGTGCTGTGATTGCAGTTCTATAGGATGAGTAAATAGTAATCTGCAGTAATGCAGATCTTGTGTTGGTTTGTTATGATGAACAGAAAGCTGAGCACGAAAGTGAAGCTGTAGCTTCACTATCAGATCAGCACATCTATGGCTGCACGCGGAGGGTAGTGACCAAACAAGTTGACAGGTTGAGGAGCTCAGTGTTTTGAGAGGGAGTCAGAGTAGACTACTCAACAGTGCAAGTTGAGGTGGTTCAATGCATCTGACTAGGATTACTTTCTGGACACCTCCTAGTTGAGCTGTTTGGGGCATCTCCAAATGGGTAAAGGTCCTGGGGTAGATCCAGGACATGCTGGTGAGATTATGTCTCTCAGGTGGAGTTGGAGAAGGTGGCTGGACAAAGGAGGCCTGGGTATCTCTGTCCCCAAAACCCAGACCGGGAGAAGCAACAGAGGATGGATGGATAAGTTGCCAGTTCATACTACTTTATATTGCAGGGTAAAGGGGTAAAAACTTTAACATTCTGACAAATCTGAGCATGTGCCTGTCAAAAGTGGGGAGGAGGAACTTCTTTTTAAGTTGACCTCTGAACTGAGCTCAGGGAGGAGCAGCTGTCCCTGAGGGGAAAGGGGAAAGGGGGGAAATGGCATAGAGAGATTTAGGGTCTGCATTTTGGTTTGGCTTCCTTGTATAAGAGCTTAGATTTCCGTGAGTTATTTCCCTTCCATTATTCAGATGACACTCAGATGACTGATAACAGTGGTTTTGATCGACTCATCAGAGGCTTATTCGTGCAAATCAGCTTGCAGTCATTATTCATCTGCCTCAAACTTCCAGCAGAACATTGCTCACTAAGCAGCACTGTGATAGCAGGAAACATCAGAACTACAAGAAAGTGTCAGAAGTCCGATTGTAATTCCAGACTGAAAGTTTCTAACTTGGCAGTGAACAGAACTCTATAACACTGTGGAGACTACATCAGCTCTATCTAAAACACAAGTAGACAGATCAGAAATGAACACATCGACATCAATACATCAAACTCTGATGAGACAGAGAAAAAAGCCATCACACAGAATTAAAGAAAGATGGCAAAACACTGTGAAGTGCTGATGGGTGGCAGGATCTCTACCTTTCAAGAAAGTAATAAAGACCTGAGGTGGGGTAAAATAAAATGCCATTTCAGCATTAGGATAACTATAGAATGAAAACGGTGTTTTGCTTCTTAGAGCTGAACTCCCATGAGGGGAAGCAACCCTTTGCATCTTTGTGAAGCAGGGAATTTAAAACCCCAAACACAGCTCAAAGCCAAATTTTAACATAAAGCCTTTTATTATTTTTTTTACAATTACACTATTAGTCATATTGGAATTTTTTTGCATTGAATAAATTACATATCTATGACTTTCATAAAATTTTATTCAACGCTGTATCTGGTATTATAAACTAATTAAAAAGTTTATTATTTTTTTATTAAGAGAAAACTAGATTATCACAAAGTCAGTTAAAGTTCAGGAATATCAGTCTGCTCAGTTAGGAATCAAAACATCTTTGTCTCTGGTGCAGAGTGCCACGTGTGACCTTCAGTTTTTTGAGGAGGGTATTATTTACTAAATTACTCTAAAATCTGAGTTTTAATTAAACGCATATGGTAAGAAGGAGAGTAGTAAATTAGGCTCCACCCACCTTATCCAGCCACAACAGCAGTACTATACAGTGCTACATCAGCTACTGACACATGAACATAATTACTGATGGTTTTAATTACTCTTACATGAGTTCCTTTCTGCACTGAATGCTTTTACTTTTGATACGCCAACATTATATTAATATACACTTACAATGAATTCAGTACGAGTTTGCTCAGCTGTTGTTGTTTTACAGTATGGGATTTTTTTCACCTGATTCCTAAAACTAAACTATAAACTAAAACTAGGAGAGAAAAAATATTTTTGTTACTCTTTGTTACTGTGAATATATAAATATGTATTAAGTGTAATTATTATTATTTTTTTTCAGTTGTGGTCAGTTTGATCAGAAACTTGGTGAATCTGCTTATTGAGGAGATGACTTTGTTTCACGTGTTGTTGTATTATTGTAAAATTCGGGTCTTCTCAATTTTTTCATTGAATCACCAATTAGATAATAAAGGACTAAAAGAAAACTTGAGTTAAAACGGGCACTTTTTAAAAACTGTTTTAACAGTAACAGGTATCAGCCGCCACCAGATGGCGCTGTATTCACCGGAACTTGACCTCAGCATGCGCCTCTTCTGTACACAGCCGCGTGACAGATGCGGTAACATCACTGAGAAAGTGTGTGTTTGATGAGCTGTACTAAAAAGTGGAACCACGGACTTATTTGAACTCATGTGTTATATTGAACTTGTTTGTGCGGTTGTCGTGGCCGAGTGGTTAAGGCGATGGACTAGAAATCCATTGGGGTCTCCCCGCGCAGGTTCGAATCCTGCCGACAACGGATTGATCTTTTAAAGACCAGCAATAGGGACGTAAAAAAATCATTACAGCTTACTAGAACCGCTATGTTTCTCTGTCATTGCATCAATTTCACGGCACCTGTTTGACATGAAATAGTATAAAACACTGGCATTACTAATAACCTCATTGTAGTTGCTGTTCTATTTAAGCCCAGAGTTCTAATAAATGTGATTAGTAACACCTGTCTTTATTTATGTCAAAACGTCTGCTGCATGGAAAAAGGTCTGAAAAAGGATTAAAGCTGATTTTCTTTGGACCTGACTCATCCAGTCACGATTAACGTGTAGCCTTCTTGTTACCTGTACAGATGATTTAACTGTGTCCTCCATATTTGACCACTTCAGTTGTTGCCATCAGTTAACGAATTTACTTTAGAAGGCTTTTACAAGTTGGGGGGGGGGGTTGTTTGTGTTTTTTACAGATATTTAATATGATAATGGGTTCTATGGGGTGACCATATTTTGACTTCCAAAAAAGAGGACATTTGGCCCAGTCGTGAAGAAATTTAATAATACTGTTTGCTTAAAGAAAACTTAACATATTTAACTTATTTAAACAATTCCTTCCCTGTGCGGTTAATGAATGGTGAAATAAAAATGTCATATAGGCTTTTCCAAGTCAACAAATGCAAAAAACAGAGGATGGTTGGTCACCCTATAAGTATTGATTAAACCACCGATTTTTTACAGAATGAGTTACAGAATTACTTTTTTTCCTGTGGGGCTGTTGAAGGGCGAACTGTAGAATGCACACTTCTTGAGACTTCTTTCAGCCGCCACCTAGTGCATTAAGAACATCAAAGTCACATTATTATGGGAATCGGCAAAAGACTATCCCAAAAAAGGAAAAGTTAACAATCCTAGAATTCTGCTCTGGAAAATCCTGGGTCATTTTGATAGAATTTAAAATGTTCCCAGACTCTTTAATGAACCAATAGGCATTAAGGCACGTATGCCTTTTTTTCCCCACCCTTAACTTTAAACAATTACATAAGCTATGCAGAGTTTTTTATGGAATATTCAAGAAAGGATACATTTCACATAGCAGTAAGTATATAAGTATAAGTATACAAAGAACAACAACATCTAATAGCACTCACATTTGCCTCCATTTTCCCACTTGCAACAAACTGTACCTCTTTAAACCTATAAGGAAGGGCGAGCAAGGTTGCTGTTGTATCAGTATCTCATAATGGAAATTGTGTAGTGTCACAGTACACACTTTACCCTTCAACCTCACTGAAATTACAAAGTAAAAAGTCGTGGTTTCTTGCAGTTCAGTCATTGGCTCACCCACTTATGTGTCTGCACAGAACCTGGCAGGACCCAGTCAGTGTAATCCTGTCAGTTTCCTGTCTTCCCCTGCTGCTTTAGGCTCAGATCCAATGGGCTCTAGGCCAGGGAGGAGCAGGAAGGAAATCTTTGTGAATGTCTGAGTATCTGCTCTCAGCTGAGACCCTGGAGTCTGGCAAATGCTACGACTGATAACAAGTTCACCCTCCAATATTTACACTTCTTCTTGCTCTTGGCATTCACCTGTTGTTCGGTTACACACAGACACAGTAAAAATAAAGAAACTATTTTCTTTAACCTGTGCTCTGTATTGCATGCACTGTCTGTTTTACCACCAGAAGTGATATGAACATTACTTTTATTTCACTGGAGGATAAAGTGCAAACTGCGTCCAGGACAGAACCAACAGTTTCATACTGATAACACAACTTGGGCTCTTTGCAAGCATTTGCACAGACAGCATGCTAACACAAAGCTAGCCAAGATCCCAGAGTGACGATAAAGCTGAGTATAAGCTGACCCCAGGCCAGCAGACAGAGCCTGAACTTCAGCCGGTAACAAAGGCAGTGATGAGCGGTCAGCATTGCACCAGCATAGCCTCCACTGTTACTTGAATCACTGTGACGATTGCTTTGAAGTTTCTCTGGGTTGGTTTTCATCTCTGCTTTGCATTGTTAGTTTTGTGTTCATACATAAAAACTAAGAGAAAGATGCGTGTTCTCATCAGGACAGAGATTTGTGTTTGTGTGTGGAACTGTAGTCTAAGGTTTGTGTTGCTAACTGGAAGTTATGTGGCAATGTGTAACACAAAAAATAATATAATGAGTAGTGTATCGAATTACTTTTCTGGGGAGTAATTAACCCTCTCACCCATAGTGGTCACTACATTGAACAGCTATTCAAAGGCTGTTTTCTTGTATTTGTGTCAGTGTTGATGGTATACTTGCATATAAACCACCACATTGGACACTGATGTGTCACTCCATACTGTGCCACCCACTGGTCGGCTCATGTTACTATAGATGTATGATTCATTGTAATTATTGTTATTTAACCCTATCATGCATTAATTATGACAACCTCAATCAGGATTTTTTTCTTTAGTATTTTTAGTCATCTTTTCATGCCTAAAGATACACCAAGGTCTTATAGCTTTTCTTTGTATTACTGCATCATTTATTGTTGGCTAAAATCAAGGATGATAAAAGTAAGAATGCTAGCTCACAACAGGTTTTTGTCCTCATAACCGATCAAAGTTCCCTCCAGTGACGCCTTTATTTCCTCAGTTTTAAGATTTCTGTTCGATAAGATGGGCTTCAGAAGAAAACCTGCAGTTTTTTGGAATGGTTGGTAAACAAATGAGTCTAAGCATTACGTTTTGGTGCTTTGTACTTCTATTGCAAAGAGCCTAGTTATAAAACTAATGATTCTGCTTGATTTAATCTTCTTCAGGAAGATTATGAAGAACAGAACATGTATTTTCCCGCTTCTTTAAACTGTTTGATCCTATTTGCCATTGACAAGCATTTAAAGGCCTCCTGTTTCTCTTTGCAAGTCAGCAGACTCTGCAGAAGATTTGAGCTTGTCAGGTCTAGTTTTGTTTTCTCTCACCCGTTACAACCCCTCTGAGCTGCAGCCGTAATAGTGGAGCGGAGGAAGAAGACACTGCCGATTTTTACTGTGGATGCAACTTCAAACTTAATGTGAGTCTGAACAAAGACCCCAAATGGACAATAACACCCACGGTTTGATTCTATGTTCACCTCATAACAACCTGCGCACATCAAAAAGAAACCCTGTAGACCAGAACGCATTCAGGACTGGAATCTGACACCTTTCTTAGAAATGCGTGACTCCTCATCTTGCTCCTTTTTTAAACAGCATGTTCAAACATGCAGTCTTGCTTTCCAGGGTAATGAAACACGAATAATCTACATACCACTAAAAAAAATAATAATAATAACATATTCTCTACTTGAAGAGCTCCCTCTGGAAAATTACAGGCGGTGCTGAGAGAAGTACCTGTGATGAATTAAAAAGAAAACAGTGAAATCAAACCATTTTGCTGGGAGGCACGTGGCTGTGTTTCAGGAACCCTCACTCGGGGGAAGCACCAAGCTGAATGACTGGGCAAGAGAGCCCTCACATTGATTTTACAATCAACAAACGGCATTTTAACCACTTTTTGCGGGGAAGAATTGGCTCATTGGTTTGAAAATTGATAGTGTTGTACACATGAAAACATGCACACTTGACCAACGAAGAAGTACACAAACGCCAGGCATTCCCTCACATTCTGAGGGCGTGTGTGTAAAGCTCACCACCTTGGAAATTGGTCCATTAGCTCCAGAATTGATAGCATCGCAGAAACACACACCAAAGAAAACACACGCACACACTCTAGCAATGTACAAGGCCACCTTTAAGTGAGCGTGTGTCTAACACACGCTGGTCTGTGAAAAAGGGTCATTTAAAGATCCATCGCCATCTGTTACGGTCCCAGCATGCCATTTTCTCCTCTGTGGGGGCCTTTGATTTAACGACAAAAGGGTAACATTGCTTCCTTCCTTCCCACTGTGCGACCAGACATCCAGTCATAGCTGGTTATACAAATCAAACACTGCCGGGCATTCATCGCA
Organism: Neolamprologus brichardi; assembly: GCF_056152115.1. Lineage (NCBI taxonomy): Eukaryota > Metazoa > Chordata > Actinopteri > Cichliformes > Cichlidae > Neolamprologus > Neolamprologus brichardi. The sequence continues at coordinate 4,645,333 of NC_142119.1, read as the reverse complement.
TCATCACAGGTATGCCCACCTGTGAGGGATTGTTGCTGGTAATCACAAACATTAGGGGTCCCATTTAAACACTGATCAGGGACTGTTTGTTGTGGTTCTTGCAAATATCACATAACCAGAGAAAACTAACTATGGAGTTTGAGTAGAAAGGTGGGTGGTTAGATTTGAAATACAGTTTTTTTGCAGATTTGCTGGAAAATCAGTTTTGTGGTTTCCAAAAAATCAAAATCTGTTCATCCAAAATTATGTTTTGGGAGATTTAAAGGCCTCAAAATGCCTAATTATGTCCAACATATGAGTTAGTTCAAAAGCACAAATCTATTGTGTCCTGTTGTGTATTGGTGTTTGTTTCCAACACATGGACAATGTAGTGGAAATTTATCAATTCTGTTTTTGTATCCAAATATCTCAAAGTTGAAATAATCTGTGTTTATGTTAAATTATGGAGACCAAGCAGTTCCTAAAGAATTAAGCCATAAATTCCTACTTTGGTAGGAATTTGGGTCTTTCGTCTTGGTCTTGAGCTTTGGTCTCAATAGCCAATTCCCAAGCTCACCCATTTAAATTTTGTTAAAGGGTTTAAGGTTTGTCTTCATGAATAACTTGGTGGGACAGCAGGGTTTGACACAGGCAGCTGTAGGTGCAATTTGTCTTCTAGGTCTCACCCCTACTAACTGGACTCCATGATCACTAGCACTCAACTCTGTTGGCGCCCTTTGGAGCAATTTTGATGCAGTTATAGATATAATATGCAAAATTATATCCAATATTTTTAAGCACTAGTTAGACAGTATCTGTCCTGGTGACAAACCTGGAAAGTCTTCCTATCGTCAGCTAATAATTTAATACTGTCTCATGCAGATGTTGCTCTAAAAATCCAACTTGCTGGTAACAAAAATATCCCCCCACCCAACTGTTCTCCTTATCTCTACGCAACTTTTTTAGCCTCTTTTTGTTTGTTGTTTTGAATTTAGGACCTGCAAAATCCATTCTCGGTGGGACAGCAAAACCTTGTCTTGGTCACCGAAGTAATTATCACCAAAGTGATGATCAAATGGATTTAGAAAGTCAAGACAAAAAACTGAGCAAATAGAAGAGTGTGTTGTATCTTGCTAATGCTGGAGCAGCTTTTCCTAAAAAGTAGAATGACGGGTATTTAAGATGATGAGTAACGTTTTTGTTTAATCCACTGACAAAGGTCCCAGACTTAAACATCACTGTGAATTCAGTATCCATAATGCACATGCAGCAGTTAAATAAAAGCAAAGATTCACTGAACTATCTGTCAGGAAAGCTTGACACGAGAGCTGAACACTTGACATTTCAGAGCATAATATCTGAGAGTATACAAGAGTCTGTCATTAAATCTGGTACAAATTCTGCCTCAGGGTCTTTCAGTTGCATTCTTGCATCCACAAACATGTCCTGAAACAACATGCAAAGGATGGGCGCCATTTATCAAAGCTGACAAACTGATACAGTTAACAATGACAAGGAAGCACGGTACAAAAAAGCAGGAAGAAAGATTAAAGGTGCTCCGTTGTTTGAGAAGCTATCCCTGTCAAAAAGTACAACGTTAAGGTGAAACAAGCTTCTTCTTCTTCTTCTTGTGGCAGAGGTCGCCACAGCAAATCATCTTCCTCCATCTCACCTGATCCGTCCTATTCTATCATGCAAACCCTCTGCATGCCCTCCTTCACTACATAGATGAATCTTCTCTGTGGTCTTTCTCTTTTCTCCCTGGCAACTCCACATTCAACATCCTTTGTCCAGTATATCCACCTCCTCTTTACATGTCCAAACTATCTCAGTCTTGTCTCTTTAGCTTTGTCTCCAAACCACTTGATCTGAGCCGTCCCTCTCATTTCTAATCCTGTCCATCCTGGTCTCTTCCAGTGAAAATCTTCATCTTAGCCTCCTGTCTTTTTACCATCACGACAGGTGTCACTATCACTATCTTGTAAACTTTCCCTTTTACTCATCTCCATCTGCCCCACCCTGCACTCTCTTCTTCATCTCTTTTCTGCATACATATTTTCTGTCTTACTTCTACTGACTTTCGTTCCACTTCTCCCCAGAGCATACCTCCTCCTCTCTAGGCTGTCTTCCACCCGTCTCCACTATCACTATGGATTACAGTATTGTCTGCAAACATCAAAGTCAATGTCTGTCACCACTGCAAACAAAAAGACACATTTTTAATTACCGGTAATCAAACTGGTTAAGTTGCCTTTAGAAAAAGAGGAAAGTGAACCAAAACTGCTGACTTTTTTGCAAAGAGATTCTAAATGATCCCCCATGCATGAAACTGCATGTCAGATTCAATGAAACTAGTTCATCAACTATTCTTGAATGATTAGTCATCCACCCAGATACTTTGCCAGCAGCCAACGGTTACAGCCACTCCCCCTGCTGCTGGTTTTCAAGCAACTCCAGGTATGTTTCCCAGGATACAAAGGATACAAAGCTCGTTTAATCAATATAACTTGCAGAGGCTTGTTTGCTCAAAGGATTAGATATTGGGACTATGATTCTTTTCTGCAGTACTTTCAACCACTGCTTGTTTCTGCAGTTAAAAGTTTGATTATGGGAATTTTATTTCATGAAAAACAAGGAAAATACTAACCGAAACTGTACCTTTCAATTCAATAAAAAAATGCCCAGTTGTAATGTAGGAAAAATCTTCACTGAATGGTCAGAAATAGGTCATGCATTTGCAGCCTCCAGAGGGCAAATACATCAAGTTGTACAGATATACTCCCACCAGCTCCAATAAAGACCTCTTTATTGGTTCCATCTTATCTGCAGGAAAGCTAAAGGCAAAAATAAGCAACGCAAAATTCCTTGACATAACAGAGGAAAAGTGTGAAATGTATATTTGACCATAAAGAACACTGGAGGGACTCAGGAAAGCATACGTGTTACAGAGATCACAGAAAAGAGGAAAGGAGGAAAAGTGGGAACAGAGGAAAGGACGGCAAAGGAAAGGAAGGGGACAGCTGGAAAAATGACAGGATGGGATTACCATTCCCTTCACTCTGTCCCCTGGGTGAAAGTGGGAAAAAATCAGAGTTCAAAAGCTAGGAACAAGAGGTCATGCTTTTATGTTGACTAAAGTGTGCATCTCCAAGGGGAAGAGGTGACAGAGAGAGGAGGTAGGAAAAACTGGAGTCCAGAGTTAGATGAGGAAGGAAATTTGTTTGGGCGAGTTGTGTCTAGCGCTTCCACACTGCTCTGACAGCTCTGAGGCTTATTGGGCAAGTCACCTTGAGAAGAGGTGTTGTTCTTGGATGTTGGCGTGGGAATCTGTCACTTCTGAATGTACTGAAAACAGGGAGCTGGAACAGGAAAATTGAAAACTTTTGTTGTCTTGTAAATAAAGGCAGCAGTCTCTTTTTGAAAGCAGCAGAAGTTGTCGAATTTTTAATTTCACATTCAATCTTGAGCAGGGAGCTCAGTATGAAAGATGCAATGAGCAAGCTCTTGGTAACAGTGGGGGAGGGGGGGGGGGGGGGGTTGCAGTAATGGGATGAGAGGCACTGAATGCTCAGCTGTTCCAAAAATGCTTTTACTGCTTGTGACAATTATTAGCAATTGTTTTGCATAAAGGCAAATATAAGCTGATCAGTTACGGAAGTGAAAGCAGGGCACAGCATGAGCGGCTGTGGAGCCTAATCGCAGGTAAAATCGTTAGTTTTGGCAGCTTCTGAGCTATAGTGCTGTTGGTGGAACAGAAGATAGAATCTACAGATTGACTCGGACATTTCAAATAATATGTTAAATGAGTTTATTTGCATATAGTAGGGATAGATCATAGGTGCTAACACAAGATGGATGTGGAGAGGTACTGTTCTCTTGTGAGTGGAACACCCACGATATGCATTAATGCTGGCAATGAACGAGTTCTTGGATGAGCAGACAGATGCCACTCTTCCCTTTGCTTTTTATTTGGAGACACAGAGTCGACTGAAGCAAACACAGCGACTTGAAAGCTCACTAATTAGCATACCTCCTTTATGGCCAGGTCACTGCACCTGGTCAAAATATAGTCCACGCTGCAGCCTCCTTCATAAAATCCCATGATGTCATTCTGTACTCTTTGGTTTTAAATGAGCAAACAAATTAGGTGCTAATGGATGATGAATGAATGACGTTTCATGCGCTGATCGGTATATTTTGCAAACACTGGACATGCATTTAACAACTCTATCTTTGTGCTAAGCTAACTGAGCCCTGACTGCAGCTTCTTCTTTACAGAAAAGCACAACACAAGCAGAACCACATGTTCAAATGCAACCCTTACCAACGCAGCAAATAAGCATATTAAAGTGACAGAGATGTAATAATTGTTATCAAAAACAGAGAGATGACTGTTTTTATGAATGTGATTTGGCGGAGGCCTCTGTCAGCTTTCTTTTTATGCTTGTTTTAAGGTGCGGCTTTTTGCATGAGCTACAGTAGTTGTGGAAAACCTAATCTGAGCTTAGGGGTGGGACAGTATTGATCTTAGATGAGACAGTTGAAAACCAAACCAACCAAGCCTTTACTCTATCAGAAAGAATCCAATAAAACTCAGGCGGGGGCTTGACTACCTTGTTTTATTAGCTTTGATGTACAGCAGGTTTTCTGTTTGGGGGGGAAACCAATGACTTGGCTAAACACACTTGCTTCTCTGCTCTTATTCAAATTTCTGCCTCTAGTTTTGTGACACATTCTTAATAAATGTGGCATATTTACTTGATACAACATGTTAAGGCAGATTAGGCAATTGTGTTACTGTTAAAGTAAGATTTACAGTCACAGTGACAAAGAGGCTGATTGACACAAAGGCCAGGGCAGCGTGCCAGGCAACAGATGAGCTCACTGTTGAAACAGGGATTTCCACATTTCCATGTCAGTTTGGCCAAAGTCAAAAACAAGAGCAGGGGGCACACGGGGCACTCACACACCAAGTCATACACCAACATGTAAGGATAGAGACACATGCTTTGGCTTAGACAAAACAATGTATGTGATTTATCACACACACACACACACACCACCTGAGTGTCGTAAACAATAGCAGCCTTCACAGATATTTTTCAAATGCAGCCAGGCTTGTTCGATGTGGAATGGGTGGCAGTCACACGAAAACACCACACACACACATACACACTGCAACTCCACCTCTATATTGTCAACTGGGCTAGGCCCTCACGGTTACCATAGCAGCCTGGCCCCTCCCTCCTTCCCTGCAGGGGAGGTGTTTTGAAAGTTCACGGCGTGTTTGTGCGTGTGTGGGGTGCAGAGAGAAAGAGGCAAAGGGGCGTGGAGGCCGAGAGAAGTGCAGGAATTAGTTTACACCTCTCTCCAGTTCCCTGTTGCAACAAGTGGCAGCAGCAGCAGCAGCATCCGAGAGTCTGCAAAACTTTCCCGTGTGCCTCTAAGACACGCAGTCACTGCGGGACCCACGACCACCCGTGAGCCATGGAAGAAGAAGCGCCCCACGCCGAGCCCAGCAGCAGCGCCTCTGGCAGCACCCACACCATCCCGCAGCCCGAGAGCAGCCCCCAGCCCGAGTGCAGCCGGCAGTCCGAGAACCCGGAGCTCCTCATCCCGAGTTTCTGCCCGGCGTCCTCCCCGCCCATCTCGTCCTCTCCGACCCCGACCCCGACCGGTACCCTCTCCAGGTTCGGCTTTAAAATGCCAACCAGCCCGGGCGCGGTCGCCCCTGGGAGCCCGGTGGACCGCGGACAGGTGAGCGCGATAACGGTGGTGGCGCTGCTGGACAAGCTGGTAAACATGATGGAGGCGGTGCAGGACAACCAGCAGCGGATGGAGCAGCGGCAGGCCGACCTGGAGAACGCGGTGCAGAGCGTGCAGGGCGACGTGACCCGCTTGACCAAGAACCACCTCACCACCGCCTTAAACGTGGACAAGCTGCTGGAGCGCTCTCGCAAAACCAGCGGGCACTTGAAGGAAGTGAGGGTGCGCCTGGACAAGCAGGCGGTGCAGGTGAAGAAGCTGGAGAACAACCACAGCCACCTGCTGAAGAGGAACCACTTCAAAGTGCTCATCTTCCAGGTGAGGGAAGCACAAAGAAACACTAACTTTGTGTCAAAGACGCACAGACGGCATTCCAGCCAGAATAAACGCCCCTTTGTACTAATTTTAAAGGTGCAGTCCCCCGAGTTTTATATGAAGCTCGTTTTATTCACAAACTCTAAGTTCAAGTCTGTAAACGCAGCCAGACAGTTGATTTAGTTGCATGAGCTGGAATGCTGCACACTCTGAAAATGTAACCCTGGTGACGTTATAGTGACGTCAGCACGGTCCCTTCACCTGGGTTTAAAACAGTATGTGAAGCAGACCAAAATATGGCGTTACAAACAGAGACACGATCAGGCAGGGAGACGTAGCACTAAAAGCATCATGAATTCAGCAACAACAAAGATGGTTTTGGAAGGAAAACGTCAAAAGAAGGGAAAAAAATCATTTTTATAACCTTATTTTGGGGTAAAGTCGGCAGATTTCTAAGCACTATTTATCAGATTTGACAAATTTGTGGTTCCTATGCGTGCGATTTTTATGACCTGGTAATATTCCAAAATAACTGCCCAAACAAGTGTCTGGATGCATTTCAAGATGGCGGCAAAGTGGTGAGACCTGCTCCTAGAAGGAAAACGGAGGGAAAAAATGAGAACATCTTCAGTGTAACTCGAGTAACCTTTCAAACTGTTTAAAACTCAGTGTTCAATGATTGGACTACTGCTTTAAGGTAGATGAGTGAACTTGTGTGTGTGTTGGCTTTATTTGCATTTACATTTGACTGCAGTTTTGGGTGTGTTTGGTTGTGTGCACGCTCGCCATGTGCCTGGTTGGCACTGACACGTGACGAGTCGTAAGTGATTTGCGCCATTTTCATTTTCAGCTCTCCAAAACTTGCGGAGCTGGCTTTTAAACAAACACGTGTGCATATTAAAAGAAGTCTGAGCAAAAAACCAAGGCAAAATATAACCAGATTATTTATGAGTTGAGGCCCTTTCGAGTACATTTGAGTCCTGTTTGCGAGGAGAAGGGTGTGTCTGGGAATGGAGCTGCACAGCATAATAGAGGAGGGCTCAGACTCTGACTTTAAGTGGATCTGTTTACACCCCACAGTCATAATTCAGAGAGACAAGTGGTTTCTTTGGATGGATTTCCCACTTTTACTGCCATATCACACCTGTACTCGGGCAGGGGAAAAAAAGTTCGCCACTTTCTGTAATTTCAGGAGATGGTTTCGAGTGAGAACTATGACTAATGGTTCTTCACCTAAACCGTCCCTCACTTATCAAGGAACATTAAAAGAACTGAAAATTGTTCTCCATACATTGTTGCACCGACTGATGTTTGCTGCGTGGCTGTGGGAGTCTTCGTGCATGGTTTTTCATGCGCGCGTGGGTACCTGTGAGCATGTGTGTACTAGTTTGTGCCCAGGTAGTGAAAAGGGGGGTGGTGGGAGGGGGCACTGTTGACACAGCCAGAGCCTCGGCAAGCTTTTAACCGCTGTTGTTATCTGGTTTCCCAGGTACTGAGGCTCTGTTGTTCAAACGCAGCAGGTGCCAAGATCGTTTAGTATGTATGAGCTAGAAGGGAGTGACTTGTTGCTTTGGCGATAATGAGAGTGGACAGTGCTGCTGGCCTTCGATGCACCGTCAAATTGCATGTGCTCGAGTTTCTCTCACCTAAGCAGCATATAAATGAGCACGAGTAGAGTTCTGTTGTTATTTTGGGTTCTGCTTAAAATGTTCCTTCATTTTCCCCCCAATTTCACGTCAGGCTAGGAGGTGGAGTGTTTGCAGATGGGTGTAGAAAGACTAGGAATGACCTTAAGGGCGTGTGCGCAAAACATGTGCATTCTTGCAACTTGCCCAGTGGATGTTACGCTGATATGTTGGGTCAGGTGTATACAGCTCCAGAGCTTGTAAATGACACTCAGAGTGCCCCCAGGGGAGTGGGTAGTAAAAGAAGTTAAATGTAGCCCCTATTCCTTCACCTCTTTTGACTCTTCCATCGCTTTACCCCTCCCCTAATCTCTCTTATTTGGTACCAGTAGGTCCATATTTTCTCCATCTAGTGCTGTACTCTGTTTTTTGTCTGATATATTTTTATCTGCTCTGTTTCACTCCCGGTTTCTGTCTTTTATACTAAATCCACCTTTTTTTCCTTCTCTCTCTCTGGTCAAACCACCTGTCCTGGTTCCCTGAAACTTCGCTAAAGCACGTGCCACACGTCTCACGCTGCTCTTTGATATTTTGCCGCCCACACTAGAGCCAAACTTTCTTCTATTCACCTCCCTGCTCTGCAGAATTGATCCAAAACCCTGTATGTGCTAGATGAGGCGGAAACACAGAGGGCTGTTGGTTAAATGCCTTCAGTTGCACGGAGCAGGGGTCCCATACTAGCTTTGGCCGTGGTCGGTCAGAAATGACAGCAATTTCTGCCGCTCTGCCGCTCGGCTGCATTCCTGCGCATAACGAGGACTAATGAGGTCTTAATTACTGCTGCTTGGGCTTTGTTTGTTTGTTTTGTGCATCAGTGCTTTTCCTGTCTCCGTACGGCCCTCCCATCTCCAGGCCTTTTGTTGCTGTGTGCGCACACACATGCACACACGCAAAACAGACCGAGTTCCAAGTCATCAGAGATTCCGCTGTGTACAGTGTCAAGACTGTTTTGGTAATTTCTCTTTGGAGAGGTAAAACGTTGGATCGCAGAAATTTATTTTCCTATTATTCGTCACATAGGCGCGCTTCAAAGGCTCGTTACCTGAGGGGTCTTGGAGATCTTATAGCTTATCTGAATTTGCATCTCTGTGGCACGCTACATGAAACGCGCTGTATTTGGAATTTAATTTGCTGCGACAGAAAAGTCATTTATTTTAAGTAGATCATAACGCTCCCATCTGTGTTTATTTCACCGTGGAATAGCCTCGCAACAACCACGTCAACCTCTGTGGCAAATTGAATTTGAGCGGCGTGAGGGTTTTATTTGTTCTGTCACTTTGCATGTGTGCAGAGCTTTGCTGTGTATTTAGCAGCGAGAGTACAGCTGTGCTTCTTTCCTCGAAGGGATGGGAAAGGGGATGTTCGGCGATTGTCTGGGTTTGCAGGATCGCTAATCGCAGAGAGCCAGTGGGAGCAACAGAAGCCCCGTCTCTCACACACCGTCACACTTACATGACCTATCAAAGAACCTTCATATCGCTCTGCGAGGAAAGAGAAACAGGCTCTCAGGCCAGAATAAACACACTTACTGTGTTTTGCTGCTGTCAACTGGACAAAACGTTCATGTAGTCATATTCACTCTTTTCGCATCAGCTAGAAACCTCTTTCCCACCTTTTACCATTTGATTGATTGGTTTAGAGTTTGTCATTTTCATTTTGTTTGCTTTGCTACCGGTTGATTTGGAGCCTTTATACAGCGACACAAAGTTGTGACTTAATCGCAGCTTTCCAAACAGGAAGAAAAGGTTGTTTTCTTTTGCTTTTTTTTGCTTTGTTATTCTCTAAAAGGGAGGAAAAACTGGTAACGTTCCAAGCCCTGCACTGTAACTGTACTGGTAGTTCAAAGAAGCTGAATGAGCAGGGTTGGAAAAAAAAAATCAAAATAGTAGTAGTTGTAGTGCACAACTTTAAACTCTTATTCAAGTCCCAAATTGTATATTCAAGTGAACTGTGACACAACAGACAAGAAAAAACCTGCAAGCTAAACTCAGAGCGGCTCTCTTATTAGCTTTCCTTATAAAAATCTGTTCTCTAACAAGAGTAATTAGATATTTGAATGCAACTGGAGTACGTATTATGTATGTTCACAGTATTTTTACAGGTTGGAGCAGGAAGCTGTCTGCAGGCTACAGTCGAGGTTTGTTGTATGTCTCCCTCTTTGACGTGGTCGATTTCACCACGTTATGGCTGAAAGCAGTGCTAGCTGTTTCAGTGCATTCAGACCTGCTGTGCATACATGCCGCAGATGTTGAATACAGCAAAGGTGTAGTTAAAGTGAGTAACTAGTTACGTTACTTTATGCAGCCATGGGTAAAGACAAAATCATCGACAGTGCAGGGAAAGAAGGTTGAAGTAATATTTGTCTTTCTTAGCAACTAATCGTGTAAGTTCAGAACTTTTTGTCAGATTGAAGATGGAACCGCAAACGTTCAGTCACAAGATGAGTTCACATCTCGGAACATCCAAGTGATGACATTTTTTGTCCTTTTAGTTTTATTAAGGCCTCAGTCGGGTAGCCCTGTAGACCCCCGTCACACCCCGAGTGTATTCTCTGATCGGTTGGCGATTGGTCACAAAGAATGTGCTGGACCTTGTGCTGCAACCGACGTGCAACTTTAACTTTGAAGACAAATGTTGTTACTTTTTCACATGTCAGTTTTAGTGCCTCTTACCAAATAGTTTGAGTGTTTGCAGATAAATAAGCTTCTTCCATGCAAACTACTGACCACCACACCACTCTGCTAGCAACCCACCAATGCAGCACCATACACCTCTTTGCAACCAATTTCATGCTAGTTACTACCAGCAACCACTCACATTCCCTAGGAACAGGTGGTTGCCAGATGATCATCAGCACATCTGTAGGCCTTTGTGACTGAGGCCTAAAGTTAACCATTTGCAAACCTGCATTAATGTTTTATTCTGAATCGCACTTGGTTGAAGAATGGGGCTTAAATAGCCGCTGGATGTATTGCGTCCATTGTTTGGCTCAGTTCTCAACCAGTTTTCCGGTTTATCTTTTAACTGTACTTTTTTTAATATTAAACCCAACACAATGACTCTGTATGGCTGATTAGCATAACTATCATGAGTTTTGCTGAATAATTATGGTTAATTACTGTAATTACATACACGCGTTTCTTGTGCTTTCATAGAATCACTTTAATTAAAAGACTCGTCAGAAGCTCACTAACACTGAGGATTGTGCTTCAGTGCTTGGCTCACCAGCAGAATATCTGAAGTTATCTAATGTTACATAATACACAAGTAACTATACAATGCATCTTCTCCAAAATGCTCCATTAGTGACTTTATTAGTAATGTTATACATGTACAATGACGATAAAGGGCAATAAAGAGCTATTCTGTTCTATTGTATAATACATGCTCATACTCGACAGTAAGCGAGTAACACTGCAACTCAAGCTGAGCACAAGTTTAATTTAAAATCAAAGCCTTATTTTCCCATTTCTTTAAGCAACAGGTGGGTGTGGTGGCTTTGTGGTTGTGGAAAAGCTGCTTTAAACAGAACTGATTTTAAATGTGACTTACAGATAAGATCTGTTATCATGTTCCAGTTCAACAGATAGGAAATGGATTAATAAAGCTCACGACTCAAATTACATGTGTGCTTTTTTTTTTTCTTTTTTTTTCAACGTGTGATAATGCATTTTGCACAAAATGTAGATTTTGGCTACAAATCATGTGTAAATTGAATTAGACAACATGTACAATGCTGACATTTCTAGAAAGGAATCGTGATCATGAGTATAACTTGTGCTCTACAGTGAGATTTTTATTTTTTTTCTGTTAGAAATATTTTTAGAAAGTGCTGTTTGAAGCAAGACTCTAAAGAGTAAAACTGGTCTCAGTGATAATAGTCTAAAATGGGTGTGCAGCCTTTAAGGCGTGCTTTCTAGTTGAATAATGAACTATGTTTACAGCATGGCTTCTCGCTTTGTTATCATTCTTTCTTTTCCTTTGGGGTTCATTCCTCAGATAATCCTCTGGCTTTTTCCCAACAGCAAAAAATAAAAATGGCAGAACTGCGAGTAAGAGATAAATATAGAGTGAAAAATGATAAGAAGTCGGGGGGAAAAAAAGGCAAAGTGAATACGTGGCCTGCAATTGTCAGTTAATGATAGTATAAGAACGAGTGTGGAGATTATACAGAAGTTTGTAAATGAGCAAACCCCGTGCATCAGAATGGGGATCTATTACCTTAAGTGCTTGCTTTTATTCCTGATGTAACATTCAGGTTTGACGAGTCGGCTCAACAGTTTCAGCCTCTGAGGCAAAGGCAGGTTTGCAACCGCAGAATGTTTGAGTAAAATACCATCTGTAACAGCTTTAATAACGCAGAAAAGAGGTGGTAACATGAGAGCCTGGATGGGTATCCGCAACTGACTGATACTGTATGACTGATAATCTAGTCTGACTGTTTAATTTATGATATTTTTGCAGTAAAGTCATACCTGCAGACATACAACAAAGGTAGTAGTCTCTCAGTGTATTGCATGATGCAATGCACGTCTTTATTTGGGAAGCGCCGGGAGCATTTTCCATGATATCTCAGATTATTAATAAGGTAATGAAGCTCAGTGTTTCCACCACCGTGGATTTAGAAGGGTGCCCCATCTTCCCAGTTGGACATCCCTCCAGGAAACTGAAGGCAAAAAAGTGGATTGTGTGCGCTTCTTGAATTTCTGTGCAGTGTACAGTTTCACTAGTTTTTGTAGTAGTTTTTGTGCTCTTGGTTTCAGTGTGTATATGCCAGTTTCATGATATGCTCTGTTACAAGATGCCCATCACTTTCTATCATGTCCACGTAGAGCAAAGGAGAGACCACTGAAGTGAGGAGGAAGTTACTGGAGTTTAAACTGCCTTTATAATCTCACTGCTAGTGCAGCAAAAGCTTCTCAGCAACTGCTGATCAGTGTAAAACATGGAAAGACTGAAGCCTTTCTACTTAATCAAATTAAACAGAACATTTTGGTTTGTTAATAATGTTCACTTATTTCATTTATATGGCTGCCAAAGTTGCCACTTGTGTCCTCTGCTCTTTGTTTCACAATGTGTGTAAAGCCCCACCCCTGCCCACACATTGAGCTAAGTACAGACTAAGGGTAATGCCACCTTTTTTGACAGGTTTTGACATGTCACTATATGTCAGCAAAAGTGTGTGTGATGACATTACTGTAGATTTATTTATTTTTTCCAAGAGTTGCTTTAAAGGCAGAGACCACCCTCACTTACTTCCATTGCAAATCCAATAATTGAGTTCAGGAAAGCGCTCGTAGCGTTATTCCTAGTAGGCTTTCGAGGGGTAAAGAGTCGTTTGCCGTTTCTGACTTTTGTGATCGGTCTAATCCCTTCTTTTAGGCCTCTACATTCATGCCCGGAAGAGAGACAACAATAACTATTTTGTTCTCATTCCTCTGCTCTTAAACGGAATGTGAAAATTTGACATGTTAGCATTCCTGTCTGTACTGCGGACACATGTGCCCTTTAACCTTTGTATGGAGTAAACATTGTGACAAATAGCGAGCCTTATCAAAAATGCTCCCGCAGCCCTTATCAAACAATGGTTTTGATACACACGCACACAATGGGAGTAGAGCTTTGTGTGAAGAAGGATCTTGAGAGATTCGAACAAAAAAGCAAAGGGAGATTAACATAAGAGTGCAAACTAGTGAAGACATTATTTAGCACTCTGCATCATTCTCTGTTGGATAGATTGTGCTAAACTTTGGGATCTGGTTGATGCAGAGGAAGTACAATAAGTGACAAGGCTGCAGAGATCCAGTCAATAAATGGGTTTGTATAATGGATACGAGGCCATAGGTGAATTCATTAGGACTGGAGAGCTTATGTGACAGAATATGAAACACATCAGCAGCCAAAGTGCACTCACGGTTGTCCTGTAAATAATGGGTTGTGTCAACAGGTTTCCTCAACAACATCATTTATGTCAACAGCAATAATGGCAGCTTCTCTAGACTGCCACAGCTTCCATTCTGCCAGCACGTAAGCATGACATCGTGGCTCAATTGGTTATTGTATTGTGCAATTACACAAGCTCACAGGCCCAGTAAACATGCTGTGTTTTCTTTTGGCGAGGCAGATATGGGAGGGGTGCAAATGCAAAAGAATGCTCCGAGTTGTTTGCAAAGCTCTGTGGGTATTACGCCAAGGGGCAGGATTCAAAATTGGAGCAAAGTCGTTGATGAGATTTTTTTTTTCTTTTTTTATGGTCATGTTTGTCATAATTGATACATTTGGAATGGCGGGCTACAATACAGTGCTTGTTTCTACATTCAGAAGTGAATGTGTAGAGCACAGTGGTATTTTATCAGGTCTCTTGGTAAAATTACAGTCAGAATAGTAGAATTCAATTTCCTTTTCTTCATTTCCTTCCTTCCTGTGTCCACAGATGGCTCTTCATTCACACTGGGTTGGAGGGTAGACGGGATGTGAGGTTTTGGAAAAAGCTGGGTAGGGGTGAAAGTGAATGCAAATGTGCGCAATCATGTGAGTTCCAGGTGGACTTGACACTGCTATTGTTCTGGGAATAGACGAGCGTGGCTGTGGTGTAATGGACAGTGGTATTGTACAGATGGTGAGGAAAGGCAAATTTTGAAACAGTGGGAAGATGGAAATCTTTCACAACTTTGTCTTTGACATTTTGCTTTGACTGTCGAAAAGGGAGTAAAAAAAATCTCTGAATCTGGAGCTGTCCATTCTGTGCGAGCAGCACAGAGTCGTTCCGCTCTCTCGTCCGTTTATTCTTTTTAAAATAAACCTCCAGATTTCCTCATTCTAAAATTACAAGAGTAACAGGGATTTCTGTGTGAGTGGTGGTGATGCTGTGCCCTCTCATTGCTGCTGTCCCCAGGAGGCCGCCTGACTAACTACACCAGCACACCTGCTCCAGCCTCACCTGGTGGAACCCCCGTTCAGCTGAAGAGCCAGGAAAACACACATTTAATTACTGTGTGCTTTGGTGTCCTGAATATTTTATTTCCGTGAGATATTAATGGTGAAGTTTGCCAATAAGTTCTAAACAGAAACTCCAGTTGAGGTTCATGTGAATGTCGAGAAAGCCAAAGACTGGATTTGTCCTCTGAGGTCCATCCTGTGCTTTCTGAATATGTGAACGGATGTTTGTATTCACGTGCACGCATATGTAAACTAAGAGGAGAGAAGAGATACAAAAGAAACAGTATAGGATGTCATGGTGCATGCGGTGTAAACATGAAGTCACTCATCCAGTAATACGAGCCCAGATCACTTCTTTCACTCAGTTGCAACTCTGCCTTTCCCCACCCTGATCTCTTTATCTGAGTACAGCAAGTGACTCTTGAGGCTTAGCAACATGTTGCACGACTTGCAATTCGATTGTAACTCTACCCTCCAACTTGTCCTGTCACCATTGCTACTTTTGTTTAAAAACATGTCTCAGGAAAAACCGTATTGTTAGATCCAGCGTGAGATTGATATAATGGTAGCATGGGTGACATATTAATGAATTAATACAACCTTTCAAAGAGCAGTGAATTATCAAACATTGCATAGAGAGGGCCTCTGTGGATGCCTGTTCAGTTGTCTCTGGTGGTGAATTAAGAAAAACTCCTTCTAATCCACTCCTTGATACCAAAATGTATTGAGTGGTGCCTTTTGATTGGGCAGTTAAAACCTAGCTGCCTTGATAGAGGTAACAAAGACAAAATCAAAATGATGTTTCTTCTTTCATTTGGCTCTAATGCAAAACAGCAGAGATGTGGAAAGCTCCGTTGAACCTAATCTTGTCAACTTTCTGAGTAGAAATAGGCAGCTGACAGAGGGGGGGGGGAAGAAACATGAGCTTTAGGTACTGGCAATGTGTTATCTTCACTTCACCTACTTTGTCTCTTCAGCTCCTCTAGGACTTGAGGTTGACTTCAATAGTGAGTCAACATGCGTACCTTACTAACCCCTTGGCATTTAACCCTGTTTGTGCTATTGGTGCCCTTTGACGTATTTTAATGTAATCAGGGAGTCTGTGCTTCAGTTTTGTTGACTGACATGCAGAATTTTATTCTTAATCTACTACTAGTTTTAAGTCTAGGCTGCACTAATAATAGTGTAAATACAGAGTCAATAAACCAATCGGTGACATAATGGATAATTCTGTCTTTAGCTCATCTAGCCAAAATACCAATGAGCTCATGTCATAGCAAAGTATCTAGTAATCTGTCCAGAGTTCACAAGAATATCTATTCTTTCTACACTTGTACAAAGTGATCACCTAATGGATCATCCAAAATGTGCCCAAGGTCACAGTTGTCGTTTTATGGGCAATATTCCGTGAATTACTATAGTGTGTGGTGTTCATGTCTGTGGAGGAGCTGTCTGAAAACAAGACTGAAAGGAAGGAGGGAAAAAAACATAAGCAGTGCGGGAAGGTATGAGAGAAAAACGTGTCTCGGCATATTCTTTTCCTGTTCATCCCGCGTAGGCGCGGCCCCAACTCGTAGAAAGGTGGTGAAAATCCTGTAGTGCATTGTGGCATCATGTAGGCTAAAAGGCTGCTCGTAATTTGACATAAACAAATGTATGGTCAACAATACGAAGAAAAAAACGTGTTCATGTGCATATATTCGGTCAATGAAATAATTATCTTGACAGGCCTACATGCAACAGTTACATGGGCTCTTGAACTACATTATATAATTATTAGTACAAGATATCTTTGAAGTGTGTGCCCTGTAATGTACAGTAAACCGCCTGTCACACTAAATTAACTTTGTTTTGTGGTTGCTTCCAAATATATTTTAATTATAATGGTTGGCGTCCTACATGGCTGCACACAAACACTCAAACACACATGCTGTATCGCATTCTTGGGGGCTAATGAGCGATTGCTTAGATGGTGCATTAATTAAGAGGGTTCCCAAGAGCCCTGTACCAGAATGCAAGGTCCACACACACACAGGACACTCATGGGCCAAATGGTATTTAGGGAAATTTTGTTTGTTACCTGCTCGCTAACACTGTTGGGAGCTAATCTGAGGGCAAGCTAATATCACACTATTTTAATATACTTGGGCAGCCAAACACACCAAAGTTATATCTCAGATTTCATCTCTGGTAGCTCTTATGAGGTACTTCATTACGTACATCCATTAATCTGTATTTGAATGCTGGTGTCTAATAAGCCAGTCACATGGCAGCAACTCCTGCTCCTGTAGACATGGTCAAGATGACCTGATGAAATTCAGACTAAACAGAATGGGGAAAGAGAGGTGATTTTAATCACGTTAAATGCGCCATGGTTATTGGTACCAGATAGATTGGTCTGAGTATTTTAGAAACTGCTGATTTGCTGGGATTTTCTCATACACCCATCTGCAGAATTTCTGGAGACTGGTCCAAAAAGACAAAGATTTCACTGAGCTTCTCTGAGCAAAATGCTTTGTTGATGTCAGACTTAAGAAGAGAGTGTCCAAGCTGCTTTGAGCTGGTAGGAAGGCAGCAGTAACTCAACACAACCATTGACTACAACCAAGGTATGCGGAGGAGGATCTCTAAACGCGCAACACGTCAAATCTTGAAGCCGATGGGCTACAATGACAGAAAACCATACTAGGTGCAGACTAGAGGCTACAGTTTGCACGAGCTCACCAAAACTGGACAACAGAAGATTGTAAAAACATTGCCTGGTCTGATTAGTCTTGATTTCTGCTGCGACTTTCAGATGGTAAGGTCAGGCCTCTTAGTACAAACTGATCATCTAAATGCTGCAGGCTGTTGCTGACTTGAGGAATCTCTGAGGAATGTTTCAGCACCTTGTTGAATCTGTGCCAAAAGGATTTGAGGCGGTTTTAAAAGGAGGTCCAACCCAGTGCTAGCAGTGCAAGTGAAGAAGTGGCTAGTGAGTGTAAATCCACCCAACTTTCTGCTTTTATTTCCATCCATATTCACAAAGTTTTCTAAATAACATGTAGGGCCTAAAATGTAGACGGTAGTTGCTGATTCATGAAGTAATAAAAAGATCCTTTCTTTAAAAGCTACTTCACCCTTATGTGCAGACAAATTGTCCCACAAATCCCAGGTTAAAATGATTAGATTAGAAGCACTACAAGCATGTTTACAGCCTGGCATAAACACTGGATTGTCCTCCATAGGTAGTTTACCCCTTCATAACAACTTTAGTTGTTTTAGATTAGGGGCATGTGTACTCGGTTTGACAGGTTTGCCAACAACAGGCAGTTGTAGCCACTAGTTGTCTTTTGGTAATTAGACTGAACGTATCCCTCACACCCTGCTTCTGCTATTGGTGCCCTTTTGGAACACTTTTAATTATCTGATTTTGGATTTCTTGATTGTTATTAGTATGTTACATGACACTAACTGACACTAATAACCAAGCTTAGCAGTAGTAACTGAAAGCATGGTACCATGTGATTGGAATATGCTTTCTGGCTCCTCAAAAAACCCATGTGGACTACAAAACCAATGGGTGCAATCGCACTGGTTACCCTGTTGTTCTCTATAGATAGTCCCATAAATATAGCGCAATGTACATCTCTTGGATTTAAAGCCATCTCCATACATTTTGAGCAATGCATGTCTCAGTTAATAACAGTGTTACTGAACAAACTCTTGTAGATTTAGTCACAGGTGGGCTCAGAACTCAGTCTCTGTGTTTAATTTGCCTCCCACAAACACTTCAGCACCCACACTGATTACCCCAAACATGTTTGAGCCAAATCACAAAGTCTGTGACGTGCCCAGACTGGTGCAGAGGTGTCAAGATTGAATCTTTAGAAACCTTAACTGCACAGAACAATCAGGGAAGATTAGTGTTTATTACCAGGAAATGCTCCACTGGGGGTCAGGAGAGGCCATATTGGCTCTGATTTTTTTTTCTAATCACAGCTGGTCAGATTTTAGATGGGTGCTTAACCCTTAAGAAATCTCATACATCATGCTGATTAAAACTGCCCAACTCAATCTGAAGTGTACACACACGAACAGAGGAGATAAGAACAAAGCCTGGAGCACCATCATCTTCCTAGAAGTGAGCTTTCTGGCATTTCTCTAATCTCTAATGTGTTTGATTTTTTTTATTTTTTATTTTTTTATTTATTATTATTTTTTTAAAGCTGTCATCCACAGAGCTCCTGGCTATTCTGATTTGAGTCTGCATGAACATGTTTCTGTGGCGGTCCCGCAGTGTCAGACCAGCAACAAAATAGGGCATTCAGATTCTGCCCATTCACGAACAACAATGACGTGCCACAGAGAACAAAACTGAAAGGGAGAGATTACAGTTAAACCAACTGAGAGGCAGCGGGTAACCAGAGCTGTTCCCCAAGGTGCCACTCTTTTGTCTTTTTCGGGGGGATTTCAAGCCCCAAATCCAGAGTGCATCACAGTTCCCAATTCGTAGGATAGATGGCAACCCTCATTTGTTTTTGAGGGCACTTTTGGGCTGATACTGTTTTTTTTGTTTTTGTTTTTTGTTTTTTTTTTAAGAAACGTTTTGGGTTGCATTGAAAGAATTCTTCTATTAAAATGTAATTTCTAAAATTACAGCATTACATATTGATAAGTAACTGGTTGGAGTTGCGTGATGAAAAGTAAACACCCAAGTGCATTTTTCTTGCACAGGTTGGTTACACAGCTTACACTGTATATTTAACTCTGAGTCTACTGACTTTACCCCATTGCATAGTAAGTTGATATTTGTAGCATTTTCTGCACCACATAACCAGCATCAAGCTTGTTATTTTCCTCAGAGTGACACCTTACTTGCAAATAATTACTAGCATTTAAAAAGTAACTATAACTATTATGTAGAATAACAGTGTTTTGTGAAGGGTTACACCTAACACTGGTTGGTGGTGAATAAAGACTTTCTACATTCTCAGATCCTGATTTCTTTGATATTTTGTATTTCTTAGAAACATCCCAGAAAGAAATTTCATGAGCTGTAATTTCTTTAGAAATTGCCATATGATTTCTGGAGGCTGTTGTAACTGGCTTGCACTTCTGAAATGAATCAGCTTTATCAACTTTACTCTGTCTATATTGCATTTTATATTCTGAAGCTGTAAAACATGCATTGTTCTTTTCCTTCCCCTTAAAAAAAAAAATGTGTCCCTTTTCTTGAAGTTTTCTGGGTGTTGTGCTTTATATAACATGCTGACAGATTTATTGGCTTGGCACACCTCAACTGCGAATCACAGCTGCATGTTTCAGATGAAGCTGGAGATATCAGGTGTCTGCAAGGTGGTTAAAAACAGGAGGGCATTACTTACCATTTCACAAAAGCTTTACATAAGTTGTAGTTTAGGTGCTCGGAAAAGCTACGGCAGCAGAACATAGCAAATGGTGTGTTTTGGGGTATTTCAGATTTCATGTCACCCAGTTTGGTTGAGTTTGTGCAGAAGATCAGACAAATTCAGAAATGACATTGAAAATGTGAAAAAGTTTTCTTGCAAATAAAGAGTTAAATCTTTTGCATACAAACACTGCAATCACACTAATTTATATTGTTGCAACTGATTGGGCTTTTTAATTAAGGCAAAATTAATTTATATCATGACTCATTTTATAATTATTATCATTTTGCATCTTTTTTATGCATCAACAAAAGGGCTACAGAATTGTACAGAATGGGGCACTTTTTAGGCATTTCAAAGACCTTGTTGTTGGCCCTGTTCCAGTGTGGTTGGCCCAGTCCACTCCAAGAAAGATGCATGGTGGCATTCAACAACATAAACCATCCTGATGCTTTAAGCGTTCTCATAATACCCAAGAGCTACTATGCATTCTTTAAAGTGTAGTCATATTTGAATGAAGACTCTTTCTTACATGCAAGGTGCAAAGAAAAAGCTAGTGGTTTCGTTTTTAATGATAATATGAGTGGTATTTGGCAGTGGGCAAAGTACAAGAAGCTCAGAAGAGGAATTGCAACACAAATACTTGACTGACAGTCTTGTCTTTTTATTGAGTCACCCTAGTTGCAATAAAAAAAGATTTGTCAAGGTCTCATCTGGCCCTTTTGTTTTGTTTGTTTTCTTTCTTTTTTTCTTTCTTTTTTTGGAAAAGAAATGACCAAGACTGACAAAGACTAGAAATTGTAAGTTGTTTTTTTTTTTTCTAGCCAGAGTTTTATTTTTGGCTTAGTTCAACTTTACTTTTAGTCAGCTATAAAGGTTAATGGCACCTTTACTGGTTATTATAACTGATATATGTAGATGTTAAAGATCTCAAAAATGTGCTCGTCCACTATTGATCTGTGACCTCACATTACAGTGACAGATTTCCCACAAAGTTCACATATTCAAAGAAATCGATCAACTTAATGTACACGTCATTGCTTCCTTTGAGCAGAACGTGGGAGGGGCTTTATGTGGCTGAAATTACCATATAAGGAACATCCACTCTGACATCATACAGATCGAGGAGCAGAAAAAAGTGTCTTAAAATATGTTCAGAACACTCTGAAACCTGAGGGTTTGGCTCAGAGGGATTATTTGTGCATATGCTGATTTCATTACTTGTTTAGTGTGTGTGTGTGTGTGTGTGTGTGTGTGTGCGTGTGTGTGTGCGTGTCACAAAATAAAGAAAAGCACTCAAAACCATAATGGGTCCGCTTCAAGAAATTATAGAAGTTAATTTAGTCAGTCAGCTCATACATCATGTGTTATGGACTGTAAAGCATTAAAATGCATTTCAAACTTCACACTGTGCTACATTAAATTAGCTCAAAGATGAGAATACAGTGGCGATATTTAGGCTCTTCCAGGGAGGGTTTGTTTATGAGCATTTCAAATGTGTAGTGGGGTATGTCAACCACTGAAGCTTCACCTTCAGTCTGCATTCACTCCTGGGTGTGAAAGGATAGGGGCAGTGGTGGGTGGGCACTGAGGCTCATAAATCCCCAGTGGAGGAGAACATTGGCTGTGTATGTGTGTGATAGCATGTTTGTGCACAGACGGGTGGGGACGAAGTCGAACGGAGGCGGGGGAGCCCATAGAAAAAGAGAGAGTTGAACAAAATGAATGTCTGCATATGGAAACAATTGCTTCTTATTTTACTGGGTTAGTGGTTATCGGTATGTTTATGGATGGGGAGGTCGGCGGTATAAAAGACAGTATGAAGTATTTGACTACTGCAAAGAAACAGGTGGAATTCCTCAGGTACCTTGAGGAGAAAATCTGGGAGGCATGCAGAGACTTGTTTCCTCAGTCCTCAGCAGGCTGAGAATATTAAACACAGACGTCAGTTTACGATGAATCAGAAACAACTGTGCTTAACCAAAAAGTACACAGTAATGTGTGCTTGAAAGTGCAGTTTGAAGTACACCTTCTGTACTTAAATTGTCAGGATGTAGACTCTTGTAGCAATCATCAGTAGGCTCAAGTATAAACCAGCCATAGCCAATCCAGACAGCATTAGCGCATTGCTTGTCAGACTTGCCCTTATTCATAGTTTTCTTTTACTGATCAACATGATTGCCCTCTTGATAAACTTCTCTCTATCCTTCTGTTTCTCCACCAGGAAGACAATGAGATCCCTACCACTGTGTCAGTCAAGGACTCCCTCAAGACCCCACAACCAAGCCAGTATGATGCAGAATCCACCCGGCCTGCTCCATCTGTTACAGGCTCCACTGATGGCATCCATACCCAAGATGAGGTCCTCCAGAGCGTTAACCTGTCCTCCGACGATGAGCTTCCAACACACGAGGAACAAGATAGTCTGGATTGTGAAGGTTTAGGGGCCACTTCCGTATTTTATGAGAGAAGGTCTGACAAGTTCAAGCGGTCCAGCCTGAAAAAGGTCGACAGCCTCAAGAAGGCCTTCTCACGCCAGAGCATCGAAAAAAGGATGAGCCAGATCACCACCAAGATCGTGCCACCAGAGAAACGTGAGAAGATCAAGAAGAGCTTCACCCCTAACCACCCCAAGAGCCCAACTGCCAAGAGCTCCTCTTTTAAGGTGTCTCCCATGACCTTCAATGTCAAGAAGGTCAGAGACGGGGAGTCTCCTTCACAAGATGTGCCCAAGTCCGTAGGAGGAGCCCACGTAGAGATTCCTCCTTTGGGAAGCATGGATGCCAAGCTCAACCGGGCAGAAGTGCATACCCATGAGGGGGTTGTGGAGGAGATGCTAAGCCCTTCCAGCCCAGAAAGCTTGAAGGCAGAGTTCAATGGAAAAGCATCAAGTGAGATTAATGGTGATCATGTTGCTGGTCTGGCACTTCCAGAGCAAGATGATCTTGGTGTGGATGATGAAGAGGATGAAGAAGAAGAAGAAAAAAAAGAGGAACAGAAAACTCCTGTTGAGACGGCAGCAGATACCCAGATTACCGCAGCGGCAGTTGCTGTGGAGCAAGTTTCTTAATCTGATTGAATTTTGATCATAAGCTCTAGTTGCCCGTTTATTCTTTTCTTTCTCCGATTTCTGAGCACACAGCAGGCACAACTTTTTATCCCTCCACCGCAAACTGTCTCATGTTCTCGTCTTTAGCACCTATTTACACTAGAAACGTCCTCTCGACCTCTCGAGGTAGTCCACCCCCGAACCTTTCCCACAACACTACCTTTAATTATCACCAGAAAAGTCTAAAAACCCTGATGTGGTCAGCAACCCCGGACAGTACTTGTTGTGAAGAGTTCAGATTGAAGCTTCTAGTGCAACTGCTCCATGAACTCTGTAGCTAAGTTGTCCAAATAAGGCAACGTTGCAGAATTTACTCTCTTCAGCTGGTGCCTACCACTTCAATAGGTGCACATCTCCTGGGCACGGGACCAAATACCTCCCTCCTGCTGTGTTTGTCTGCTCCTGGCCCGCTCTTCCTCACTGACAGATAGCTTCTTTTGTTCTTTGTGTTTTTGTGAAAAATAGTAAATCTTTGCCAACCGTGGTTCTGCCCACAGCCTGGTGAGGCAGTGTGTTGCCAGGTTGTGCAATAGTTGGAATGGGAAGTTTCAGCATTTTTAGTGAAAAGGTCTTGGGGTGGGTTTTTTGTTTTGTTTTTTTTTTTTAGTTGTTTTTTTTAAGTAGTGGACTAGAGCTTGTTCACTGAAATCTTAGGCCTATGCTGACCTGATGTAGACTAACAGGTGGCTGTGTCGTGCCTCTTGTCCTTCACTTCAGGTTTTACGCATTGCATATAGTCCCATAGTGAGATCCACTTTCGTCATTCCTAACAATTTAAACATTACCTGAAACACTATTTGAATTACATACCGCTGCCATTTGACTTCTAACAATTAGCTGTTGCATCACATAGAAATTAAATGTAATAGATACATTTTAAAACCCTCAGAACATCCTTAAAAAATTAAAATATTTTTTAAAAATTGTGGTTATTATGGTTGAATTAAGTTTGAGTTCAGTCACGCTGATGCAAATAAAGCATATGACTGCAGTATAGATACCGAGTGTCTATTTTGGAGAAATTATTGTATTTTTCTATGTGAGGCACACTGCTATGCGATAACTGCCTTCAGTACATAAATGTATCTGTGAGATTTCTGTCATTATGTGATACTTGGGTGATTCTAAATTGTTTGTCTTGAAGGCGTTCCTAACGTTCATGGTGAAATGTTTACTGGGATTCATATGTTTAAAATGTAAACACTGTTTCATCAGTAAAGCCTGTCTGTCTTGTTGCTGCACAGACATTCACCTGCAGTGTCTTTACCGTGCACCAGCTGGTATAAGGAACTGCTCCCCAGTAGGCTTGGATTCCTATGCTTTTGTATATATGGGTGATAGTAAACCATGCCGGAAATTCCGTGGCGTTTTTAATTTTTTGAAAATTAACTCCATAAGACATTTTTTAAAGGAGGTGCAAACATCAGCTTTGTGTTTGAAAGTCATTCCTTCAAGTTCCTGTAAAGTGACCTTTCTCTTGTTGCTCTTCCTTGGAGCTTTTACCAAGCTGTCCAATGCCATGACTTCCTAAAAATAATTTAGCAAGCCCAACCAAGTGCAGTGGATCCAGAGAGGTCACAGAAGTGGATAAAGGCAGAAGGCAGCATTCCTAGGTTTGACGGATGACTCTTTCTCAGCTCATTTTTCATGCTCTTGGCCTCCTTATTGGGAGTGCAGAGAGAGGAACGGCGTACGTGGAGCCACAGGTGTTATGCCCCGGCAGAGGCTCCTGGGCATGAGCTCGTAGTGGAGGGCGAGGTGAGATGTCTAGGAAAGGACTTGAGCTGTTGGGAAAGATGCAAAAGTTGCCTTTGAGCAACAGTATGTGCATCTTAGTAGGATTGTGTTTAAACTGTGGGAACCAGATGTGTTACACTGCTTCTGATTGAAGTGAGTAATAATGCGTTAGTCTTGATTTAAGTCAAAAAATAAAATCTAAACTATACATTAAAGATCAATTTATTAAAAGTGTGGACACATTACTAATTATAATAATAGTTGAGTTTAAGATTATCATTCAGGTGACTCGCTTCATATATGTGCCACGTTTTTAAAAATTAAAATAAATTTAAAAAAAAAAAAGTTCTTACACTTGTATTCAGTCTGTATGTTTTATGCAGGAACATATGTATTGTTTTAGCTTCATTTGTGGGAAATCAATGGGAATATTTAACATGGGAACTGAACAGAAATATAAAAAATCTTATGTATACATCAGATATCAGATTAAATAGAGAATTTACTGACAACAGCAAAGCTGTATAGACTGTGTTGTATGTTTACACCACGTGGGGGAAAACCTACTATCCACTGTTGAAATACAACTAAACAAATAAAATATGTTAATTGTTAAATATGCTGTTTAACTAATGTATTGTTGTTACTATGTTTAAGCAGTAATCTAAGGGTATTCATGGCTCTGTTTTTATAAATGGCCTCTGCAGCTTGCTTGCATTTCAGAGCTTTTTTTTCATCAAAAATGTTTGTAGGTTGAAGTAAAAGTAAATGATTTTATCTTTCACTAAAATTCAAAGCCAAATAACAGTCCCTGCAAACACAGCACATTTTGGTATTACAGTATTTGGAGAAAAAAAAGTGCTTTGTGTGTTACAGCAATACTCTGCACGTTTATTGAATAAGATCTGTTAAGAATAAATGCATAAAGCAATTTGATATGTATTCTTTTGAACAACTTGAGTGTGTTTAACCTTTGTTTTTCATTTAAATCGTTCATATAAATCACCCAAGATGAAAATGGATTGAACACTAGGTGTATGTGTACTTTCTGCTTATTCATGCAAATATGCTACTTGGTGTTATCTGGTCTGCTAAAAAAATAAATGTATACAATGTGTATTTGTTCAAAAGTCGTCTTTTCGTTCTTTGCATTGTTAAATCTACGAGTTATGAGGACCACAGTGTGCTACACACCTTGAGCGCTGTCAGGTAGTGATCTTGTGTTTAACATAATCTTTGTTTTTGTTTCTTATCCAGCTGACTTAGATAACCACTTAAACCAAAGAAGTTTCCTTCATGGCAGAAGATTACTCATCACTTGAGGGCTTAAATGTGCTCCCCTCACCAATCTTGTAAACATGCTGACCTTTCCTTCGCAGACTTTAGTATTGTATACATTAATAAACATTTTATAACACTGAAATTGTTTTGTTTGTTTTCTTTTAATCTATGTTAAGGTTAAACAAGATAATGGTGTAGATCTTACATAGAGGTAGGTCAAGATTATCTATTGTGCTTTTCCTTGTTTTTCTGTCAAACTTGTGTGAATGCACGTATAAAATACGACTATAGTTGTAAATAATGAGGTATGCAGTGTGTACAAGTAATCCTTGATCTGTATGAGGTCATTAAAAGCAAGTATTCCTAAATGTTTATATATATCTCAGGCTTAAAGTTGCTTTTCAAACCACCTGGAGATGGCCATTCAGAAGCAAGCTACCCTTTTTAGCGAGAGAATGTATTAAGGGCCTCCATATGACCTAGTATAAGATGAATATGCATTATTGTGAATCCTGCAAAGCTAGTAGAGTCCTAGTAGTAAGTGTCCTTTAATTCAATACCTTTGACCTAAAATTGCGTAGAAAACATGTAGGCTAGTTAAGCTTGTTGCTGACAGGGCTGTATGGTTGTTTAGTTTTGTCATAGCGCTGGAATCTAGTACACTTTAGAGCAGGTAGAGCTGTGTATCACCCATATCTGAAAGGAGTGGAGAGGTTACTCAACCCTTATTTACACAGTGTGGATTCATGAAACTGAGATTAGATCAGATTATTCATTCTCAAACAACAAAATCCTGGTTGGTTGTGGCTTAATGTTGCAGCAGCACCGTAGACCAACCTTAACCCCGATCCCTAGCACTAGCTATTGACTTTATATATTAACCATTGACTTTATATACACTAGCACTGAGTAGCAAGGTCAGTAATCAGATACTGTAGAAATACAAATTTCCATTAATTGGGATTGCACAGTAACATAAGATCACATTATTCCTTTAACACAGTTTAATCCAATTAAGACGGAGACTAACCAAAATGTTCTGTAGAAGCGATTCGCAATAAAAGCCCTTTTGATTTCAATTTTGATTTCCACCAATAAAGTGAGGGAATCTTCCTGTTAATAAGAGGATATCGATACCGGCATTCCCTTTGCCAACAATAAACTTTGGAAGGAAATTTCCACAGCAGTCGTAACCTTACTTTTATTACTGTCTGATACAACTTTTATAAAATCCACAAGAAAAACCTTATTTAAGATCACTGTATTTTAAGCAGCTCTTTTGCGTACATCGTTAAAACGTCTAATGAGCTTCATTTCTCCGACGTTTGTGAGCGATCGAGCGAGCGGGGTGTTTTGATGGTGTTTGTCTCCCTCCTATGTCCGAAATCAAGCAAACACCCTGCGCTTCTTCCACCGCCCCATCCTTCTTCTCGTTCACTGCACAGTAGTAAGTAGCACGGTAGGAAACGCAACTGTTTGCAAAATTCAACCAAATATATATGTGACGTAAACGCTTGGCAGTGCTTATGTTTATAATGAAAAAGATATGTGGGACCTGATTGTATAGTCACGGTGGCCGAGAGGTTAAGGCGTTGGACTCGAAATCCAATGGGGTTTCCCCGCACAGGTTCGAATCCTGTTCGTGACGTTAAATTTTTGATTGCCACAAATTTCCTCTAATAAAACACGCTCACACTCAATCGTTCAGAAGCTCGTCAAACTAGACCCAATTTATTGATTTAATACAATGTGTGTCTCTGAAGGGTTACCCACGATACCTAGTGCTAAATGACGGATTGTACACTCTGAGTGAAATATGTGTTTAAACTGGGACACCTTGAAGACAAAACAACATAAGCCAAGATTAGTAAAACGGATGCGACATTATTAAAAATAAATAAATAAGCAAACCACCGTTAGTTTTACGGTTGATAGTAAACTCACATTTCCTCTTGTCTCGCGTTGTTTGAATGGAATTCATTTGCTATGGTAAAAACCAACTGCTTTCATTTGCAACTCTAACAGCTAGGTTTTGTGCCTGTTTATGTTTTTGGATGCACTATCTTACAAGAATACAACTATACAATTGTTCTCTATATATTGATTTGTCTATATAAAATCACATTAAAATATACTTTTACGAATATACCCCTTCGCCGTGTAGAACAATGGAATCGTCCGGTGG
Organism: Neolamprologus brichardi; assembly: GCF_056152115.1. Lineage (NCBI taxonomy): Eukaryota > Metazoa > Chordata > Actinopteri > Cichliformes > Cichlidae > Neolamprologus > Neolamprologus brichardi. The sequence continues at coordinate 4,616,947 of NC_142119.1, read as the reverse complement.
AGATAAAACTGACCGGCAGTACAGCTGACGTAGTTTTTGGGGCATTGTTCAAGAAGGTTAAACCGTGTAGTTTGCAGTGTGTACAGTTTTTTAAAAATAGCGTTTTGGGGGCCGTAGTATTTAGGGATTAATACCTCGGACATATAACAATAAGTGTTTTTCGAACAACAGCAACGTTACTGGGGATACAGATAGTTAAAAATAGACACACTAGTCGTATAACAAAGCATTTGGCCAGACTGCGCGCTAACAAGGCTAACAGTTCTTTATACTTACAAAAGGCACACAAAGGAAATGCGGTCGATTAGTTTAAAAGCATTAAAAAGAAGTGTCTAAATGATCGAGTGAGTCTACTAAAAAGGCTAGAAGTACAGGCAGCACATTAAGCTGTGATGTAGCTTGCAGTCAGTGGAGTGGTATTTGTTAAAACAGGAACCTCAGATTGAACCAGCGATTCTGGATTTGTCAGCCTATTGGTATCTGATTTCGAAACATCGTTTTGAGTACTTGACAGCTACTTTGCAACGGATTCTACGTTAGCTAATTTTATGAGAAGAATGAAGCTGACATTATGGCGATAATCGCGAAAAACGAGATATCCAGACACACGTATTCTGAAACTAAAATAAGGTAGCTAACTGGGAGCTAGCAAACATTTAGCGAATTGTTCCTTAGCGGAGCTATCTTGTCACCCTGCTAGTGTCAGTTAGCTGTGAAGAGTATAGTTGTCCTTCACCACTGTCACAAGCGTTTGTGTTAAGTTTAACGTGGGTTATCTAAGACGCTGGTTCCCTGTGTTTTATGTTATAAACAGTTAAGATACGTGTTAGAAGTAGTAAGGCTGGCAGGCTAACTAGTTAGCTAAGCTGAAGCTAACGGTTTTAGCTCCCCATTACATAGTAACGACAGTTATAGCTGCTGAGTTTGAGTGACAGGAAGAGAGACATCAGTGGGGTTTTTTTCCACTCTCGACACAAATAATGGCAGCACCAACAAACGAGGCCTTGTTTTTGATAAAGGATGTGAAGCCTGGTTCGAAAAATTTGAATATCGTGTTCATCGTTTTGGAAATAGGTGAGTAGTTGGGTTGTGAGGCTAAAGCGGTCTCTCCCTACATCAACTCGTGCTCCTTTTTCTTAAAGGGACCGGCAGCAGCTTTGCTGTGAAAGCCATGAGAGATACAGCCTAAATACAGTGAGGCTTTGATTTAATACTGTTCTATGTGAAAGTTGAGTTGGCCTCTGGTAGAGCTATTTGTATCTTGAGTCTTTGTTTTTTTTGTTAGGTCGAGTAACCAAAACGAAAGATGGCCATGAGGTGCGCTCATGCAAGGTGGCAGACAAGAGCGGTAGCATAGCTATCTCCGTTTGGGATGAACTCGGCAGCCTTATTCAGCCAGGGGACATCATCAAGCTAACCAGAGGGTAAGACTGCGGATGTAGAAATCTTCAATGTTGCCAGAGAGATCCGTGTTTGCATATTTTGTGTGTCTGCACCAGTTTAACCTGGTATTTCTCTGCTAGCTATGCATCTATATGGAAAGGCTGCCTGACCTTATACACTGGAAGAGGAGGAGATCTACAGAAGATTGGAGAGTAAGTAGACAGTCACACACATCTATTTATGTAATGCTCCAGTCCCTCTTGGAATTCTGCTTAGCGTATCACTCTGTTCCAGAGTCATGCTTTGTTAAATGTAATGGTGACAGGACAGTTTTAAAACACAGTCAAGCATTTTAATACATTTCCCAAAATATGATTGGAGCATTTTTGAAGTTTATTTCTAAAGCGAATAAAATTTCATTTTATAAGTTTGCACACTGACCTCTACTACAGTGCAGTACATTAGTTTGTGGGTGTTACAGTCTGGCTTTCCCTTGGCTGACAAAGTGTGAATAGTGGGGCTATTCTTCATAAGGATGAGTGCAATACAGCTGATGGCTGAAACTATCATACAAGATGATTAAATGTTCTCTAATATCTTTCCAGATTCTGTATGGTGTATTCAGAAGTGCCCAACTTCAGTGAACCAAACCCAGAGCTGCTAGCCCAAGCAAACCAGCAAAACAAGTCTGTGAGTACTCTTAGGAAACTGGCCAGCCGGTGCTGACACCTCAAGAACACTTTGGTTGTCCTGTTCTCACGCAGATCTGTACATTTCCCCAAATAAATCAAGCTAAACTATCTTCTGCAAGCTTTCTGCATGCCTCAGTCTAAGTGAAAATATATTTAAGGTGGCCTTCCTCTTTGTCTACCAGGGGAAGCCTGACCAGAATCAGAGGGGGAACTCCCCACCCAATCAGAATTCAGGTACATCTGCCCCACCAGGTCAGTGTATTTTCCTAATGCAAATTTTGATTTAACCACAAGCTGACTGATGACTTGTGTGCATGTGTTACGTAATGGTACACTTTGATGCTAACATTGGGTTTGTTGTTGTAGTCACCTGCATTTACAAAGCTTTGTTTGTACTGATGGAGCCTCAAAAACTCAGATTCCAGACAGGGACTGGCATAAGGCGAAGCAGCTAAAAGAAGTTCATCTGTCATCAATTGAATTATTCACAAATGTGCTTAATAATCTTTTAAGGGATGAAAAGGCTGGCATTTCAAGGGTTATGTAATTTTCTCACTTAGTTTAGTTCTAACTAGGGTTAAAACACAACTTGGTGGTAAAATAAAGAAAATACACCAAACATGAGGTGGCAATGTTACTGATCATGAGCTCGCTTCTAACAAATGACTCATGTTGTGATTTAAAAGGAAGAAAGTGACCTGTTAAAACAAAACACACTTCAGTCGCACCCACAAAAGTGAGACAAAAAACAGAAATGAAAACTGAAATGAGTGAGGACTGACTCGTGTTTCTAACCTGCAGGTAACGGTGCCATGCCGCCATATGCCAACAATAATCAACCACCTGGTGCACCCCGTGACCCCACGTTTGGGAACGTCGGGCGGCCCAATGGACGGTCGCCTGGCAACGGTGCCCCTTCGGTTACTGCTGCTGGAGCCCCACCAGCTACAAAGTCCTCAGTTACAATTAGCAACGGCAGGGACCCACGACGTGCCAAAAGATGAAATTGGGGGTTAGAAGGTGCAGGGGAGGGTGGTATGTGAGAAATCTATGGACGTCCCCATTTACCCCCCTCTTACAGCTTTCCGACCTGTCTGCCCCGTCTTCATCACAGCCTGTGTTGGCTATAAAAAAAACAAACAAAACAAAACAACTGACTACTTGCAGAATTTCTTTCTTTTTTAATCCAGGCTAACATGATCAGATGTGTCGTCTGTCATCCGTAGTGCTCTCATAAGCAGCACAGTGTGATTATGATCTACCACTTTATGCGTTTTCAGGGCTTCTTAGATAGTCGCGACCTGGTGTGGCTGAGGTGTGGGTAGCTTCTCAGTCTGCACCCTTCTTCTTCAAGTTGCCAGTTCTGTGCCAGTGTTACCCCCAAATCCCAAACAAACACCAACCTGAACCCTTGCCCTCTTCATGTTCTTTAAAACTATACACCCTACTTGAACACTTGATGCACTTTCTTCTCTTAATTTATGTCGAGGCTTAGCTGTCATTTAATTCAGGAAATCAGTTTCTGCTTTATTTAGTTTTTTTAGAGGGAAAAAAAGGCCTTAAGTTGTGAAAATAAGTAGTTGAACTGACTGCCCACGTGAAACTCTTCAAACCAAACTGTTTTCTGAAGTGACTGTGTGAAAGGAAAGGTGTTAGTTTCGAGTTTTAATTATTGGTAGGTAGACTGATAGTGAACGGTTTCTTTTTTTTCTTTTCAATAAGACATGTTTTGTTGTTTTCTTTCTTTCTCTTTTTTTTTTTCTTTGTTGGCCATCAACTGTACCTTTAGGGACCACTTAAATACTGGCAAAAACAGTTCACCAAATAAATTTTAGAGCAATTTTCTGTCACATTTGCTTTTCTGTAGTCTGTTTGAGAGCTTGAGTTACTGCTACTGTCGCTGATATATTCTTACACTGCAGTTTAAAGCCTACATGAGAAGTGTTCAGGGGCCTGAAAGCACATCACCCCAAAAGACTCATCGTCCTGTAAACATGCTGCCACCTTTATTAAAGCTCCACACTGCCACCAACTGCAAAACAAACCTACTTTCTGCTCATCATTGCACTCTACAGCACCATCTAGTGCCAAGATTGATAAATTATGTTATATTTGGACGTGCCTTCGCATGATTTGCTTTGCCCAGACAATGGTTACTTTACCGTTTTACTTTTCTTTACTTCAGGTGTTTCGGCGAGATTGCTCAAGCAGAAGTGGAACTGGAGTTTTATTGTTTAACTTCCTTTATCACAGTTGGGTTAGGACACTTATGTCTGTACGAATGAAAGCATTTGCATTAAGAATTTTGTTTTGAAGCAATGTGTTGCTTTCGACAAAACCCTGTCTTCATATCCTCTGTTGCACCAAGCACCTAAATGTTATGGCCTCAGGATGGCGCAATTTCCCAGTCTCACTTTTCTGACGCACTTGTGGTTTTTCTCTTCTTTTTTTTTGTTTGGTTCTTATTCTCTATGTCAAAAGGTGAAAGGGCCTTTCACATTAGTTTACGAACATGTACACTTCAAGCTGCACAAAAACACCAGGACACCACTTTTGTCTTCTGTGTGCACAAGTGGAACAAAAGTGTAGTTTCCTGTAGAGGCCAGCTGTTTGATCCGTGTGCTGCTGGGACTACAAGAGATCACCAAAGCAGCTGTAGGAGTGTTTTGGGGTTTTGTTTTTTTTTTAGTCTAAACTGTCAAACAGCTGGACTTCACGTCATATTTAAAGTAAGACAAATTTAGGGTATCGACCTCATTGTAGGGTGAACTTAGATCCTGAGCACCTGCATAAAGATAAATTTAAATATGTCCGTCCCCAAATCATTGTCTTTCCACCGAGTGTCTTTATTTTAATTTCAGCAAAGTGGGAAATGCACAAAATCCCCTTTGAATAAGCAGCTCTTAAATACATTAGCACCGCACATCCAACTTGTCTTTACTAAAATTGCAAATTTCATTTGCAAGGTTATTTAAAATCTGTTGAGTTTAAATAACCTTTATTCAAATTTTTAAACTTCTGTTTTTGTGTGACCTTCTTGAAAAGAAAAGAAGTTTCCAAACACACACAGCACTTCTTCATAATGATTCTGTCTTTGCATCCAGTTCTGTAGTAAAGGAAGATATCTGTCAGCACGACTGTTTGGCCTGTAAGAAGTAAATGTGTGAAATTACAGAAATTTATCATTTAATTACTTCAGTATAAATGTCCGCTGGGGAGGATTTTATGTGTGAGGAAAACCTGTGATTGGATAGGAATCTTCACCAGGATGATTTTTGGCCCCTGGGCCTTATGTTTGACACCCCTGCAATACACCATGCAAGTTAGATTGCCTCTGTCAGTGCGCCCCAGGGTGGCTGTGGCTACAATGTAGCGTGCCATCACCAGTGTGTGAATGGGTGGATGACTGGATATGTAAAGCGCTTTGGGGTCCTTAGGGACTAGAAAAGCGCTTTATAAATACAGGCCATTTAGATTGGCGTGCTAAGTACACTTTGATGTTGCATCTCTGTAATGGGTAACATTCCTTCCCCCCCATTAAAGTCTTCACAACACAATAAGATCCTGCAAAATACAATCCCGTCTCACAGATGATAAAAGTGAGAATCTATCTGTCAGCTTTGATATCAGGCAGGTTTTTTTCAGTGTGGCTCAGTGTTCGTGTTAGTGAGTCTAGATTTCTGCTGCACACTCCCACTGTATCTTAGAGCATCTAAGTTGACCTGGTCCAGAATTGCAAAGTAAATCCAATCAAACAACCCATCAGTTTTAACATCCCTACTCCAAAAGATTATTTTTAACAGCTCCCGATACACTAATCCTGTTCTCAATCAGAGGTCGAGGCTCATTTCAAATATTTGAAGCACTATTTCAGAATTCATTTCTGTGTTGCTCATGTGTTGTAATCACTTGTTCATTGACTGTAACTCTATATTTCTACTTTTATTTACCAAGATGTGTTTTTTTCTTAGTCTTTTTTTTGCAATCATATCACTGCTGAGCACCTTTCAAAGAACTATTTTTTTTTAAAGTTATTTTATTATTTTCTCAAAGAACCATATGTTCAAAACATGTTTACGATAAAAGCCGAGAGCTTGTGACACTGGAAGTTGACACACACATGAGAAGCGTGGCAGGAAATGTGATCTTAGAAACTCGTGTTGACAAAGAATGTGATGAGCTGGGAACTTCCTCAGTGTTTGATCAGAAGTCTAGTAGCGTCATGTGATTTGTCATATTTTAGATTTGTACCGACAGAAGCCGACATGAGGATTTCAACCTGTTACATCAATAAACCTTGAACATATCGACTAATTTAAAACATTTTTGAATACGAAATCATTTGTATAGGATTCTAAACTGAGTCGGAAAAGGTGGAGCAATGTTGTGGTGTGTTTTGCTTCATTTTGTATTTTACCCCTCGGCCTGAAAGGCTATTGTCAAGTTTACTGGAAATCTTTTGATCACAACAGCTCTAGAAGCAGGCCACGAAGGGTTTTTTAAAGCCACGCCATTGGTTTATTTACAAAGAAGGATCTCTTATCAGCCTCACATACTGACAGCTTCACTGCATCTACTGACAATCTCTTTTGGGAATCTGGCAGCCCTGATACAACTCATGTATAACCTGTAGCTATACCAGCACCACTGTGCACTCAGGTGCACGACATTCAAGGCTTTTCCCCAATCTGCATTCACTGAATTATCATCATGACAGTAACCCTTCTGCTGTCAGATTGCTGTAACTGTTCGTATCTTCAGGCCAGGGCACAGGTTGATGGTTTCGGTAAAAGATGATCTGGCAACTCATAAAGATCCTACTGTCGGCAGGCTGAACGGTACCCCAGCCTTTTTTTTTCTTATTTTCCCATTTTTTCTGTATACGATCGCGATGCATGGAACGAACCAAAACAAACAGTGTTTTTTTATTTCACAGATTTCACAGACCACATCAACAAGTGGTTTCTGTTTCAATTTTGTCTCCAGTGTGACAGTAATCCCATGACACAGTGATTCACATCATGGGCCTGGGTTTGTTTTGGGGGAAGCACTGTGGTTTAGCAACAACAACAAAACAAAGACTATTAAAAATACTCTGTAATGATGTATTAAAAAGAAAAAACAACACATGAAGCTGTAAAAAGCAATAAATAACAGTGATGTTGTGCTATATGCTTGCAGCTATGTGTAAATGTAAATGAGACTGGAAACAGACTTCCTTCATGTTTGGATTCTTGAGCAAATCAAAGTCTGTGTGTGTGACGCAAACAGAAAAATGAACTTGATGGGAGGGGTCTAGAGGGATACATCATTTGTCTCCTGCCTTCGTGTGACACATTCAGAGCGTCCCGCTGAGAAGACATCACAATGACTGGTGAGTTTTTTCATCCTCGGAGTATGAACTTGAATCTGTTTGGGAAAAGTCTTTGTAATAATTTAATGCTTTCTTTTCTTTTTTACTTTTTTGTCCTCAGAACCAAACTCATCATTGTCCTGGGAGGATTTTGGTGCCATTTACGATGCTCTGAACTTTAGCTATAATTACACCGAATTTTTCGTTGACCCCGCCACCCAGCCCTGTAGCTTTCACACCATCTCAGATACTGTGATGATCGTTGTCAGTGTCTTTTATGTCCTCATCTTTCTGATGGCACTTCCCGGTAACGTGGTGGTGGGGCTGGTGATCAGCTTAAGCAAGCAACCTTTGACCTCTTCTGACCTCTACCTCCTCAACCTGGCGATCGCTGACCTCTTGCTCGCCATCACCCTCCCGTTCTGGGCCACCTCGGTTACTCAGGGCTGGGTGTTTGGAGAAGCCATGTGCAAAATAGTCACAATCCTCCAAGAGGTGAGCTTCTACTCAACCATTCTCTTCTTGACTTGCATCAGTGTGGACCGGTACACTGTGATTGTGCGCGCCATGGAGGTCCGTAGGACTAATCGACAGCTGGTCAGCTGGGGAGTTTGTGCTGCCGTCTGGATTGTCGGAGCGCTTCTGTCCCTCCCGGGCTTGTTCAGCTCCACTTTCACCTCTTACAACTCCAGTCACGTACTGTGCGCTGAAAAATACGATCCCAGCACTGCTGATGAGTGGCGAATGGCCACCAGAATTCTCCGACACGCTTTGGGTTTTTTCATCCCCCTGACCATCATGCTGCCCTGCTACGGAATCACCATCCATCGCCTCCTTCACGTCCGTGGGGGGTTTCAACGCCAGCGAGCCATGAAAGTTATCATATTCGTGGTCCTCGCTTTCCTGCTTTGTTGGACGCCGTACCACCTAGTAGTGATAGTGGACACATTTTTCAGGGCAAAGATAGTAGAGTATCAGTGCCCAGCGAGGACAGCAGTGGACCAGGCCATGTTTGTCACCCAGAGTCTGGCCCTGCTTCACAGCTGTTTAAACCCAGTGCTGTACGCTTTCCTGGGAGAGAAATTCAGAAGGAGGCTGCGGCAGTTAATGACAAAGATAGGAATCATTGAAAGATCGTCAACGTCAAGAAGCAGCAGATCTTCGCTGTCATCGGAGCTCACGCCTACAATCATGTGAGAACATCAGAGACACTTGAAACTACTCAGATCAGCTGATCAGGGAGATTTAATGCAGGGATTAAAGTGTAGAAAACTGCTAGTTTTGATAATCCTCATATTTGTACTGCAGCTAATATTTGTCAAAGAAAGACTTCAAAATATTTTTAAATAATTTGTGTAATAATATTATTAGTGTACATACTTTTTAAGACTTTAGATTCTATTTTATTATTATTTAACTTTGATTTGTTGCACACACTTTTTTGTTTTTCTTTGAGGTTTGTTAAATTCGCCCGGTCATCTTCAATGACGATTCTGAAGAAAGAGAAAATAAAAGATGTCGCGTTTCAACGCGACATCGCAGCATTACAACATTAACACTGAGCCCTTGCCAGTGAACTCTGAGTTGCAACAATTCGGCGGTAGATTGTGAAACATCAGTTCATCAATTGCATAACATGGAGTTATTTTTATAGAAATGCATTCACATTTTTGTATCTGTGTATGGTTGCCATCAACGTCTGTATATATGAGAAATGAATAAAACCATCCACTTTGCTCCCTTGTTTGTGATTGATATGACACCGACATGACAATGACAGAGTCATTGGAGGTTTATGTGTTCGTTGATCAGCTGAGACACAACAGTCAAATGATGGGAACCCCCCTCCCTCCACAAGGTTCCCACCATTGGGTTAATGGTGTGAACTTTGCTTGTATAGGGGAGAAAAAGCAGAAGTTTTGATGACTGCAGCCACAGAAATGCAGCCATATTTGAGATCGGAGGAGCGATATCTACTCCCTCTTGATTACAAAATGATCAAAAACATCTAACTTACTTGATAACTGACAAGCATGTTGGTTCAATCCTGGCACTGGCTGGTGAGTTTGCAGAAATAGTGCCAGTTTGGATGATCCACAGAAACTCTTATTTTGCCGGGAAGAACTTGCAGGTGTGGAACTAACCAACTGCTACTGCTGAACTTGTGTCTAATTTTAAATAGTTTTCACAAATCCAGGATGCAAAAGCTATGAAAGTGGATTTTCAAACTTCTTAATCTAACATTTACAGCCCAAAACGTTGCTTTCTTGGGTTTGTGCTTTTCCTTTTTTCCTACCAGATGAGAAGAGATTAATTAAAAGGTTCATGTTTTTCTCACTGCCCAGTTCTTACAAGCTTTGTCCTTTTTTACAACAAAACTGCTCCATGCTTCTTTCAGCATTCATGTATATTGTAAATCAGAATCAGAGACTTTATTCATCCCAGAGGGAAACTGAGTTGTCATAGCAGCAAATATACCTCAAACATCAGGCACTCATATAAAATGAGTGTAGAAACAGAGATATTGATAGATAAATATTAAGCTAAAGAGATCAATATAGATTTGATTTTGATTGGTAATTTATTTCAACATGTGAACAATATACAAGTACATTTAGAAAAGAAAATAAGAGAGAAAAAAAATATTACACAAATTACATACAACCCCCCCCCCCCCCCCCCCAAAAAAAAAAAAACAACAACAACAAAACAAAACAAAAAAAAACCCCGTTGCTTAATTTACATGTTGAAAGGGAGTGGGAAGAAGTAAACACTTATTTAATCCCACCCCCTAGAGATATAGGTATAAATATAGATATTAGTATTAGTACAACTACATGTGCAAAGCTAGCATGCTAGCACTAAATGTGTAGCAATACTGGGAGACCGCAGGTTTTTTGAGCTGTTTTGGGCACAGTTTGTGATAAAAGAACAATTATATACACAATTATACAACTTAAATTTGGGTTTGTTGATGGAAAGCCACTTCCAGATTCAGTTTTTGTGTCAGTTTTATAAGGTTTAACTTTATTTCCTTGTCTATAGAGTGTTGGACTTCAGAGTCATAAGTCTCTTTACTTGGTGAGGAAAAAGTCTCTCACGTTAAACCTTATTAAGTAAAACATCCATAATAAACATCGAACATTAGTAAATAAAATAAAGAAACAAACAAAACAATAAATTCTTTAGGGCAGTGGTTCCCAAACTTTTTTTGCTAGGCCCCCATTTGTTTTAGAAGAAAAATGTTCGTCCCCCCCCCTCCCCCGCGTGCATGCGCGCACGCGCGCACGCACACGCACGCACACATCCTCCAACCACACACACCCATATTTTGCTCCATTGCGGTTTATTTCAGCCTCAAACATTTAGTAAACAATTAAGCAAATACAAGTAATCTGCAATAAATTACAGGTAGTAAGAAAATAAACTACTAACTCTTTTATGCTACGTCCGCATTTACACGGCTATTTTTGAAAACGCAGCTGTTTCGTCCACACATGAACAGCGTTTCGAATCACCAAAAACGGAGATTTTTTTTAAAACTGCTTTTTTGCGTTTACGTGTGGACGAGGAATACAGAGTTCGCCAGGCAAAGTCAAAGGTATGTGCCCTTTTTCACGTCACGCTGTGCGCCACGTTATTGTTTACATGAGATGAATTGCAGAATGGCAGATAGAGACAAAATACGTTTCAATGTCAGCTGATAGTTGTTAAGTCCATGATTCAGACACATCAATCATGAACAGATGTCTCCACCATTTGTTTGTGTAGTTACTTCCACAGTGCTGTCAGGTATTTCAAACATGTGTATGGCCAGCAGGGAAGTTCCAGAGGGCCCACTGGTGGGCAAACTTTGTACCATCAACACTTATAACACTCAATGTAACAGTCATAAATTACAGATGGTAAACTGAATGTAATGACTAATAGAAAAATAAGACCAACCACTAAAGAATCTTTAAGAACAACACCGATAGAAGTATTTGGTGATTTAAAAAACAGATATTCCGATAAACCCACAGATACTTTTTTCTTGTGACCTAACATTTGTGACCGTGATAAATTGACTTGTTTAAGGTCTACCTTAAAGATGTTGCAAAGTGCTGTGCGTTGGAAGTGCCAACTGGAGGGAAAGCTATGCAACATTAACACTCACGCTAATATTTTTTTAATATATGATCTATGGTTTCTGAAAACAATGTGCACTATTTTGCTACATTTTTGGGGGAATTATGCGACATACCAGCCAACATCAGCCAACAGGTTAGCACCTCTGACGCCACCTCAGCTACCTTTGCTACTAAATACTTAAGGATTCCTAAAATATTTGTTTCAATGGTCCAACTGTTGCCTCACATAATTATTCCAATGATAAATTTTTTTTGAATGATACACATGAAATTTGACACCTTACACATAATAGAGGGGGGGGGGGGGGGGGGGGGCAATGTCAGACTCTGTGACTTAGAAATTAAACATATGCCCCATGCAGACCACCTCCCTCTGTTGTACCAAGTGTTGCGCCATCTCACATGTTCTACTGACCTCAGGTTGGCTAAAAATTACAAGGGGGCGGGAGCCCATCAGTGAGTGGTCAGACGGTTCAGCGTGCAGCTGTCGTTCTAAGACTTGCTGGGCTGTGACTGTCATTTCCCCTGACTGGTAGAGCTAAGGGGAGATCATGAGTGGGGCGGTTTAACTCATGGGATAAGGTGGGAGGGGGGGGCCCTGTGCGACTCGCCGGAGAGGACTTGATGCTTCCATTCAACCAGAAGCCAACCAAGAAACACTCTCACGGCCACCAGGAATAAAGAGGAATCTCACTGAAGACTTTCACACAATGCTGAGTGAAGACGTTACACACTTCTGGGAACTGGTTACAAAAGTTTGAAAAGTCAGAGAAGACCACGAAAAGAAGGGGGAGAAGCAACCGTCACTTCTAACACACAAGTCCAGGGAGCCGTTAATGCAACATGATCCAGTAGGTCTTGCCCTAAAAATACCTTCAGGCAGGAGAGCGGCAGCTATCTCTATCTGCTTAATTACCTGGTGATCAACAATTTCTTTTTCTTCTTCAAACAACAGCTGCGGTTAGAGAACAGCAATTCAAGGAGCCCTTAATGTTATAGACGTGTTTCTAAAGTAAAAGTAAAATGAATTTATCTCTCCAATGTTCAAAAACATGAACGCCATGTTAGCTGTAATGTATGTGTGTAACCTGTAGCCTCTAATGCCCTTTTAAGGCATGACTACGGCTTGCTAAGACAAGGCCCAGGTAGTGATATAATCATAAAGTCCAGGTAGACAGTTTTAGCCATGAGAAAAGCTGAGGTGCAAATGACCCTGAAAAAAGGGGCAGATGAAGCAGGGGCACCACCAAGTCCCATCATCCCCCCAAAACGGTCCAAAGCGAGCCCAGATCAATTTGTCCCGGAACCTCAAGGACCTGGTTACCACACCCCAACCCCGCCGGTTTTTACACGGAAAATGAGGAACGCTGCCGTGGGGACAGGCTGTGACATCCGTCTGAAGGTGACTGTGGCTGGAGATCCGCAGCCTTCCCTGTATTGGTACCATAACGATGAACTCCTCAACATGGAGAACCAAGAGTACGGAGGGCTATGGATTAGGGATTGCAAACCGAGTGATGCTGGTCTCTACACCTGCATTGCCAACAATCACCTGGGAGAGGCTCGGAGCAGCGCTGTGCTTGCTGTACTGGATCTGGGTGAAGGTAATATCCATCTGTCTAAAGTTTTACTTCAGACTGAGTGTAGCTTTTTCTGGATTCATTTTGCAGATTTTGACATGTGAAAATCCACTAAAACATATTTTATACCACACTTTTCCCAAAGTAACCTTCAAATTAATTGGAAAAAACCCTCCAGTGTTCCCTTAAAAGTCCACTATGGTGCTTGATTGGTTCCTGAGCCTTTAGAATATCAGTAATCTCTATAAACAAGCATCTGCAAATGAATATGCAGAATATGAAAGCAAAGGACAAGGTTTTCATGACAAGAAGCTTTCATGATTTCCATTTGCAGTCTGATTATAGACCATCTTCCTCTGACCAGTCTGCAGCTAAACAGCGCACATGGAGAGCAAAATAGCAACTGCATTTGCTAAAAATCAATCTCAAATGTGTCCACGCAGCTTTTAAAAATGTAGCTGCACATATTGATGCACGACTAGTGGCAGAAGCAAATGTCTGAAAGTTATTTTTAATGGAAGCCAACAAATCTAGATACAAACTTGTTGCTACGTGCTGCCCGTGACAAGTCAAAGCTTTTTCAGTATCAGTCATCGTATACATCCATGTTTTGCACATGTACACAAGGACAGGGATGACGTGCTAGAGCAGCCGCTGATCAGTCTGTGAATCTATTCCACCAGGGTTGGAGTTGCAGTTAATATCCCAAACAGGATGCAAGTTGCTCCATAGGCTTCATTGTCACAAGATCATTATTATAGCTCACTGTTCCTTTCAATGTTAAATCAGTTTATATCATTATCATTTCACTCAAGGTCAGTGCGTGGCACTGTGATCCAAGCTGAGGGTGAGGCAAAACACTAAAGAATAAACTTATATGCACAAACAGCACACAAATGCAGTGTGTGCTTGCAAAGCATATTGTTTTTCTTCTATGTTCTGTCCTGCTGAATCGTGCTGTCAGATACAAGTATAGTCTCCCTGTGTGGTGCATTGTTGTTTGAGAAAAGCATGTAGTGGAAAAGCTGAATTTCCACCATGCATGCTGAAAATAAACCACTCTTAAGCCAACTGCTGCTTTTGACCGATTTAGCTGAGGTGAGTCCCTGAGAATGCATTACAGTTAGATTCCTCAATGTCTAACTGGAGACGCTCCGGAGGCCGGTGCAATGCATTCTTATCAACAAAAACCTCTTCTCATGCTTCTTGTCATCCCCGGCACTGATCTAAATTCAGCTCACCTGAGTGCTCTGACCACCTCAGCTGCTTTGAAAAATGGCATTAGCGGCTCCTCAAATTTGCCCTTCATTTATCAGCCCCAGCATTTGTCATTGTTCTGCAGTGCTCAGCACCAGAACAGTGTGTAGGGAAACTCTTGCTTAAGTTTCTAACTGCCCTTTCCTGCTGTTAGAATATATTACATGTGGCATGCATTTACGTGAACAAAGATGTCAGAACCATCTCTCCTGGATACAGTGTACTCACTTGAACATCAGTAAAGTTTGGAAGATTGAGAGTGTTTTCTGGTGGGAAAAGGGACTGGGTCCTTATATAAGTCTTTCCTGGTATCAAAGAACAAGAGAGATTGTGCAAGCCTAGGGAAAAAAAATGGGTTCTAAAAGAGTGGTGAAGTCTGCAAACTGGACAGCTGATCACAAGAATTGTTTGTAGTGTAGGCAGCAAAAAAATACTGCAGCGTATAACATTTCCTTTCCTACATAAATATTGAATGCTTGGACACTGTCCACAAAAAGATACACAAAACTGCGCAACAGGATCTCACAACCAGGCTGTTAAACTAAACAAGTTTTGAGTCTAAATTTCTGTTTGATTGTTGGAAAAAATATAATTGGCCTTTCGCTTTAAAAATCCAGAAACCGCATATTAATCTGCAACATCATACAATATATCGCTGAAAAAACAGACCAGTGTCACCACTTCATTAACAAACTGTATGTATCAGAGAAACCAACACATTTAGAGATAAATAATGACCATAATGCAAAAGTCCTATTTCATCCCTATCACATGATACAGTATGACAATGTTTACAGCAATCACATTGCAAAAAATGTGCTTTCATGTAAGCTGGCAACACAATATTCACATGAATGTTCATGTTTCATGTGATCAGTTTATCAATTGTGGAACCGTTAGCTGGACGAGAGCTTTGTCAGCATTTACAGCCTGTGAGGACTAAACACGTCCTGTGCTGCTGGGCTTTTTAGGCTGGGAACGTTTCATTTGTCGCTCCATTTTAACCTTCACTTTGATTCAGCTCTCTTCTTCTCCACCATGTTCATAGTCTACAGCTGTCCCATCACTCAATGATCCGGCCTGAACCTTTTCCCTCTCTCTTTCTCTCCCTCTCCCACCTCTTCCTCCGTCTTTGAAAATGTCTCTCTGTCCCGCCCCCCTTGTCCACCAACTCTCCCCAGTTATTTATACAGTGGAATGTGCCAGGCCTTAGATTTTTCTGATGTTAGCAGGCCAGCGTCTCTCCTGTTACACAGGAAGACATCACTGCTAATTTTAGCCCAGCCCTGCATGACCCACCAACACACGCACACTGATCAGGAAAAGGTACGCGTTTGAATCCACATCATCTAAATATACAACCAAAAAACTGTCCGCCACATGCTGAATGATGTCATGCCTTTTTCCTTATTTAGTTTTTGCCTTTAATTAGGCAGTTGATTTATTGTAATTACTCAGTAGCTGCATATTTACACACCCATACACGCCACAATAGCATTGATTTGTGTATTTCTGGCCACCTGCTATTAAGCTCCTATTAGCTTAGTCATTGCCATCTCCAGTGTGAAACAACTGACTCTTAGCTGCTAACTTAGTCTGTCATTTGGTGCCAGGCAGGTCGTATCAAAGCTTTTTGGTTCTTTACACCTTTGCTATGAAACCAAACAATAAGCTGAAAGATGCTTGAAATATTTGCAGCGTTCTTTATTTTCTATTTTTGCTATTTTATACACAACACACATCTATTATTACCTTTTATGACAGTAAAGCAGCCAAACAGTTGCTCTTTGACACATCCAGCAGATACAGAACATTAGCTTTCATTTTGATTTATGTCTCAGGAAGCCAGAAAAACACTAAAAACGTAAGGTGAGCGAATCACTTTGGTCACTGGCTGATAGTGATTTGATTTAGAAAGGTGTAGTGCCTGTCTGAAGCTTAAATGATACTGCTTGGCACTGCCTACATCTGGGAACATTAGCTGTCGCCACAGAGTGTGACGGTGGCCTTTTTCCAGTATGTTTGGATAGTTTCCTCACCATGTTGTCTTCCTCCTGGACCTTGAATGTGAGTGAACAGGTGGAGCCACAGTTACACTCTGGAAATCCCCTACAGCGCCGTGTTGCTTCATAAGTACATCAACAAATTATTGTGTTTTTCAATGGACAGAAGGACGGGTAAGGGGTTTATATAAGCTGTAAATGGTTTAGAGCAGGGGTCCCCAATCCAAGTCCACGAGGGCCGGTGTCCCTGCAGGTTTTAGATGTGTCCTTGATCCATCACAGTGGATTTAAATGGATAAAGTACCTTCTCAACATGTCTTGAAGTTCTCCAGAGGCCTGGTAATGAACTAATCATGTGATTAGTCATGTGATTGGTGGTGGTCAGAGGGCCCGGTGGCGCCTGTGTCCGGCAGCCTCGCCTCTGTCAGTGCGCCCCAGGGCAGCTGTGGCTACAACGTAGCTTGCCATCCCCAGTGTGTGAATGGGTGGATGACTGAATGCAGTGTAAAGCGCTTTGGGGTCCTTAAGGACTAGAAAAGCACTATACAAATGCAGGCCATTTACCATTTACCATTCAGGTGTGTTGACCCAGGGTGAGATCTAAAACCTGCAGGGACACCGGCCCTCGTGGACTGAGATTGGGGACCCTTGGTTTAGAGTATTGGAGTCTGTTTGGTCAGAGTTTTTGAGTGTGTCAGCCATGTCTTGTTTCCATCCAGCTCATAAGAAATACAGAAGGGCATCACGAGACGTAAATATGCACAAATGCTGATTTTTGTCCCAGGTCTTTAATTATTAAGGGTCTCCGTCTTCAGGGTCTTCAGTGTGTTCTGAAAATGATCTCGCTCATAACTATTCTGTCTGATTAAAAGGCTTTTACCAAATATTAATTACAGTTTACTCATTTTATACACAGTCCAAGTATAAGCAGTATTAACATGAACAGTATGGCCACAAGTAAATATCAAACTAAAACATCCTGAAGGTCAATTTTTGTAGTTTAAATTTTCTATACATGTGCAAATTGAAGTTAATGGAAACAAAGAATTAAAGCGTTAAACATAAACAAATAGCTAGCTCTCTGGATTTCACTGCAATGTGCAAAAATATACTAGAGTCCATAGTGCACGCTTTAAAGATTTTTCAAGAGTCAGAAACCAAACACAGCTACAAACCATAATTCAGTGAATAATAATCCAGGCTATGAAATATAATGAAACTGTGATTTCCATGTTTGAACAGAAAAAGGTGAAGTGATGGATAAGCAAAAGAACTTAGCAACCATTAGGAATCCACACATTATGAAAAGAGCTTAAATAAACTGGTTACTAACGGTGCTGGTCACATGGCCTTGGATATGTACTGGTGACAGTTTTTTTAAATCTGAATTCCAGATGACAAACTGAATATAATGACTAAGAGTAAAGACCAACCAGTACAGGATCTTTAAGACCAATACTGAGACCAATATTTGATTATTTAAAAACCCCAAAACTGATACGTTCTCCAATATTTTTTCTTTTATAAACATAAACAGATGTTGTGTGTTCTTCTGCACATGTTGGTTATGAAAAGATGTTTTCTGCGTCAGATCCTCCTTCTCATCAGCCCAAAACAGTCTGGCTGTGTTACTCTGGCCTCTGGCATCAACAAGGTACTTTGCCCAGAGACCTGCCTCTTACTGGATATCTGCTCTCTGTGAATGCCAGACGTGGTTATATGGGGGAAAATTAAACAACCGCGCCATCTTCAGTCACTTGAATAACCTTTTACCCCATCCTGATGCACAGTTTGATCTTCAGTAAGCACTGAGTTGCTGCCATGTGATTGGCTGATTAGATATTTGCGTTAACAAACACGTGAACATGTGTAGCTAACAAAGTGATTGGTGACTACATTTACATAACTATTCTAGAATGAGCTGTTGTAGCACACAGCCCATGATTTCATGTCATTAGAGCGTGAGGTTAACGTCGAAGTCACACATGGTATTCAGCTGCCAAGGAAACGAAAAGGCCTGAGGTTACATAATCAACAGACCATGTAATTAAGCCCGAAAGGTGGCTCCAATAATGAAAGTGCTCACTACATTTGCTTTGCATTTGTGATCTGCAATCATTAGTAATTATATGAACTATTATCTTAGTAATATAGACTTTATTCTGCACTCTCACACTGTCATTTTGACGAGAGTACTGTGTAATCATGTGCGAACTGAAATGTTATTTTAAGCATGTTTCTGTGTACTGATTTATTCTACTGTGCAAGCAGGTATTGTTTCAATTGATTCAAACTGTACTAAAGATAGAATATTAACTGTAATTATTACGTCAAAACAATTAAGTATTATGAGCAGTTGAAATTGTCATGTGGAAAAACAACAATCTCTAGCAGTGAGCAAAGCTTGTGCAGTCAGTTAAAGCAGCCAGTAGGCTAACACATTTTCTGTGAGCTCGAACAGTGCTCCAGCAATGCAGAGGAGTGAGGAGGTCCCTTTTAGCTGTTGCGGCGATTCTCCCCCTCTCTTCCAACAACACAACATCGGCTCATTATACCCGTTGATGAAAAAGACACAGACACATGGGGAGGAAGGGAAACATGAAAAATGTCACCCAGTGCTGTAGAACACTGATCTCAAGAGGGCTGGATCACTCCCACTGGTTTTTCTGCCTATCGGTGTGCACTGCCTGTGGGGTGGAACGCAGCGGGGGAAGATGCTTACGCTGTCGCTGGCTATTGTGTGGACAGGGGGGCTCCCTCAGAGTGCATGATATGCATTCAACAGACATTTCCACCTGCGGACGGAGGTCTCTGCTCTGTGCTTTTCAGAAACGGATTCTCTCACAAGAGCTGCTGAGACTCTGACTTGTTACGTAATGGACCAAAGTGCCTTTTCTTTTCATTTTTCTTTCCGTTTTAGTGAGGAGCTTTTGTCTGCATGTTAGGAGAGTTACAATATGTAATAAGTTCAGTCGTTTTTTTTAATAGAAATTGCTCATGTTTTCTTAGAAAATTTGCTCAGTAAGGCGTGTAGTAATGGCTCGGAGCCCCCAGTGTATCTCGGGGAATACCCTGCTGCTGTGTGTAAGCCAAGACAAAAAATACCTGTCGAGGACATACCAGCAGTGGCTATGAAAAAACATTCAGACCAAAGAACAAAACAGGCAAGTGCTATTTCAATTTATCTTTCTCTTCTTCCTGCAGCGATTTAACCTTCATCTGTAAATAGAGCATTAAAGCGCCGTAAAATATTTCATTTAAAATGCTGACACCAACATTTTATAAATATTACTCTTGAACTGACCACACTGTTGTTTCAGCTGACAGTGGTAATGGTGCTGCTTAACAGAGCTCACTCTGCAAGTCCTTAATTGAGAAGGAGCAGTGTTACTGTGAGCTATAACCAACAAGAAACTCAGTCAACCTCAAAGCTCTTTCGTAGCTTTGAACTTCAGAAAACTACAGAAGAGTCTCACTAAAAGTTTCACTAAAATTCTTCCATGCAGTACTGCGATGATGAGAGGAAACTTCCAGAACTACTTGTTATACTTAAGGGCTCTTTGGTGTTATTTGGTGTGCACTTTTATGTCTATTTGTGCACCAGCAAACCGGTAGCAACTGTAACCCAGATGTGGCCATTTGGGGGCCACTAAAAATATTGGGGTGGCACATTAAAAACAGAACAGTGCAGGGGCGCAGCGGAGGGGAGGGGGTGACGATGTCAAATGATGAGGGACATACGAAGTGACACAATACGAATGACAAACATCATATATGCAGGAAGAAATAACAAGTTTATGTTTCAACTCATTGTAGGGTGTCTTCCTCTCTCTTGTGCACACATTTATTTGAAATATTACCAACATAGGGTCTTGCCAAAAAAGGGGCAGTGGGAGGGCCAGCAGTTTTTTGGGGATGCCTGCTGGCCCCCCTGGCCCCCCTTGGTGACACCCCTGCCCAGACAATCATTTATATTCTACCTCCTCTAACAGATTTCACAGTGACACTAAAAATATTCTTGACAATTATTAAATTGGATTTTGGAAACTGTAAGTTAAGCACTGTTTTTTTTTTCTGAGTGACAGGCTCATGTACTGTAATGTTCTGAGACTACAGCATGATTGATAATACCCCGTGCAGTCAGTCACAGTGTTATTAACTGTCAGTTACTAAAAGAGTTATAAAATCACTGTCAGCAGGGATTTAATATTGTCTACTTCTCATGTGCAACCAATCAGGGACTTCCTCGGCTTATTCATTTGTCTATCATCTAACTTAGGTTCACAGTAGATATTGGGTAAGAGGCACAGAGGAGAGGTTGCTAGTCCACCGCAGAGCCAACATAGAAAGACATCACTGATTCACCTTGACTTCAAACAAGATATTATGACATACTAATTTTATACTACAAGCTAGTTTTATAAGGAATGCAAAAAAATGATACTGGAGTATAGTTTTGTGATAAAAATATCACGATTATAATTCACATTCATTCAGTTATATTTAATTAAAACATAAGTGACTTACTGGAGTCACTGTATAATGACTTTTCATGGTGACACTCATCAAATGAACGAGGCGAATTGAAAAGAAGTTAATTAACTTGGGATGAAGAAGAAGAAGCACAGAAAAGTGAATCTGAGACCTCATTGAACTGTCCCAAGATTAAGACTGAATGATAATGGTACAACACATGCACTGATACCATAAAATGGCTAAATATCATTTCTGTGTTTTGTCATTTTGGGGTATATTTTATGGATAAGTAGAAGAGGATGGGTGGATAGAGGGATGGTATATTTTAGTGTTGTGAAGAATGATTATTGCCTTGCAATATATCAAAGAGGACAGGTGCTGAAGTTGTATTTCTCAACTTTGAGGGGAGCGATTAAAGTGTCAAAGAGAAGGATAGCATTGCTTAATGTAATGACAGAGTACAAATACATTAATGTTACCTGAGCTCCTCAAACCTGGAATGTCTACAAAGGACCAAAGTCATAGTCGATGAATTGTTATTGAAATTAATACAGGAAAAAAATGTAATACTTACATTTTCAGTAGAGCTTCTCCAAAGGATACAGGAACATGTATTACACATAAAAGGAAGTCCATATTTGCACCCTGTTATTATGTTTCCCTAGACCTAACAAACCATATAGTTTTATTTATTTATTTATTCAAGCCTAAACAAGCATCACAATTGAAAGTTATTTTCAATTATTTATTGTATGTTTGTGTAAATTTTCAGTAGTTTAGGCTACGTTCACACGTACACGGGTATTTTTGAAAATGGAGATTTTCCGTTTTAAAAAATAATCTGTCCACACCTAAACGCAGAAATGAAGGAAAACGCTGCTAGGAACATGCCAAAGCAACAGGTGGCGCTATATTCCTAACCGTGTAGAAATGTTGGCCAATCAGAAGTCTAGAAGCCTTGGTGGGAAAAAGTAAACAAAGATGGGGTAAAGAAGCAGAACTGAGTCGTATGTGTGGAGGGACAGTAACTGTGTGTGTATATGTAAGCATTTAAACACTGCAGAGAGTACAATTAACAGTATTGTAGAAATTCATTTCACCGAAACAATAACGTGGCGCACAGTGTGACGTCAAAAACAGGCGCAACATCCTTTGACGCTGCGTTTTCTCCGTTTTTCTCGTCCACACCTAAATGCAAAAACGGAGTTTTCAAAAATATCCACCCTGGCCGGAGTTTTTAAAAATCTCCGTTTTCAGTGACCAAAAACGCCGTTTACGTGTGGACGAAAGGCGCAAACGCATAGAAAATCTGCGTTTTCAAAAATACCCGTGGACGTAGCCTTAGTCTTGGACAAAATCAGCTGATTTGAATGACTGCTTTGGAAAAATAATGTGTCACGCTGAGAAATATGATGTTATACTGTGTAATAATACTCTGTACAATGTTGTGTCTGTGTGAAAGTGTTTTACTTTGAAATGTAAAATTATGTTATGTGATATTAATATTGCATTGAATGTGCAGTGTAGCTAAATATAGGTTCAATAGCTGTGAGTAGGGCTCTAAGCTTTTCTGTGTAGTTTATAGCTGACTTTTTTCTGTCTGCTGATTTCAAACAAGCCTGTTTTTTAAAACATTTTTCCACCATTTCCATTGTGGCCAGCGTTACCCTGTTGTGTTCTTTTACTGCAAGAGAACAAGAGATAGCTTCTGTTATTTATTTATTTCATTTTTTTTATAAGTGGTTCCACCTACTGTGAAGCAAACACCTCATGAGAGCTGCTGGGATGCCAGTGACTCAATACTGCTTTCTATTTTGAGTCCTACCAATGACTGAATTTTCTCTCAGCCTGTGAAGAACAGTCATATTTATCAGATAGTACAGCTGGAACAGTTTTTTAGGTTTAAAGAGGATAAATTTCTGCTGAAAATATGAACACACTTGTAGTTATTTTCTTCTTTGTATTCCCTTCTTTGAAATAAATTTGCTGATGTCGTTGAAGTAATTATGGGTGACAAGACTCAGCAACAATTCAGCTGTAACAAATTTAGTATATTCAGCTTAGCTGTGCTAATGAGACCCTGGGGGCGTCAACTCATCAAGTAGAACAACTACATATATTATGAAATTCAGTTAAGTGCCACAGAAAATTTCAGTGGCATTACATAATATCCTTTAGTATAAAGAAAGTATTCTGATTCCGATTGTTAGCCCCTCCACTTCACCCCAAAAAGGGTTATTCCAGGTCAGGAAAATCACTTCAGTTTCTTTCACCAAGCATCTCCATAAAGTGAACTGAACATGATAAGGTAATAGTGACGATATCCTGTCTGTTACATCTTTTGTTTCCATTGCAGAAAGACAGTTTTCCATTGTTGCCAAACAAAATCACAGATGGTGCCATGCTTCATTTAGTAAATAGTTTTAGATTGTCCTTAACTTTTATTTTCTGCCTTTTTACAAGTATGCTTTCAAATGCGCTTTTATTTTCTCACCAAATAATGTTCTTCACAAACTGGTCTAGTTGAAATGTGATTACATCACAAGTAATTTTCCATTTTTTTGCATTTATTTTGTTTTATTTATTTCAGATTCTGAAACAACAGAAGATGAAGGTGGAGACCAATATGAGACCAAAGAAGATAGCGGGGATGTTGAGGACCAGGCTGTGCCTGCAGGTATGAACTGTTTCTGATTTCAATCATTAATTTGCATCAGTGCTTACAGGACTGAGACCTGCTATGAGGTTGTAAGATGGTAGGACCAACAACAAGAAAGAAAATGGAGCTGAAGGCAATCACGTAAACCTAATGACAAATAACACAGTTTTCATTTCCATTGGGTTTTTTTCCTCTAGTTTTCTTTTTGGCTACTTCTGACACAGAAACAAACATGTATATATATCTATATCTATCTGTCTATCTGTCCGTCCATCCATAACTGGGAAATAACTGTCTTTTTAGAACCTCAGTTCTCCACAGTGGTTACCAGCAGTGTTCTGTACAGATGGCAGAGCCTGCAGTGATACAGCAAGTCACTTCATTCAGTGTTTACATAGAAATATTATTTGGTGGAGATTTGAACATGACCTGACCTAGAAATTTTGCCATACAAATGTGTTAATGCATCTCTTCTTTCACACGAGACACAGTGATGGAAAAATGTGCCGAGGATGTCAGTAAAACACACGGACATGAAGATCACTCTAACAGGCAAGTACAAAACATACAGCATTGATGGTAACCCCAACAATTACAGTAAAAAGAACTTTGTTTGTTAACTATACTACTGGACTTGAATTCAGTGCTAAAACACAGTAATGAGTAAGGTTGTAAATTAGCAACAGATTCCTGATTTTAACAGAGTTTTCCTCACATCCTCTATTTCAGGAGCCAGTCTGAGGATTTTTCAAGAGAATCTCCCACACAAGTTCTCCCACCCCCATCTCCAAGACTGGTCAAACGCACCTCCACCTCTCCGATGCCAAGTCGCTCTGGTTCAACTACTCCTCTTAGCTTGCGGAAGAAAATCGTTGTGCCAACTGAATACCAAGACACCGTGCCCGGGGAGTTTGAAGAAAAGGTTAAGCAGCCAAAATCTGTGTCCCAAAGTAACAACCAAGATTCCCGACCACAGACTCCACTGAGTGAATATTCCAAGAAAGAATTTACTCTTAGACCCTCTCCAAAGCTTACAAGGGCTAGTTCAAAGGTTTTTGAGAAGGTCCGTGACTTAGAGGAGCGGAGACGGAGTCTTGATATTCCAGAAGGTTCCATTTCGGGAAGATCCTGGGCAGGGTTCAATCGGGCTGGATCTGTGGATTCAGATGATGGAGGAAGCCGTTTGGGTATCTCTAGAGAAAGTTCAAGGGAAGATCTTAGGGAAGCTCTAAAAGAAGATGCTGCTGAACGAAGGTCTATGTTTAAAAAGAGAGCAGCTTCGCTGGAAGAGAAACCTCGCTACTCTCAAAAAGTTCAGGACATTGAAAACAAGTTCACTGAGGAGCTCCAACGCATTAAAAAGCTTGTTGGTAAACCTCATCTGAAGAAATCGTTTTCAACTGAACAGCTAACCCTGAAGGTCAAGCAGCGCCAGCCTTTTAGGAAAATTGAACCTATTCCTCCTCAGGTCCTGCAAAAACTCCAAGAAAGGGAACGAGTCCAGTGGGCAAAAGAACAGAGAGAAAGGGAACTAAGTAAGCAACCGATGCAGCAACAGCAGCAAACACAACAAGAGCAGAAATCTCAACCTCAAAAGACAGCAGACACTGGTTTAACAGCTGTGCCAGTTAGTAGAGTTGGAGAAGTTGCAGGCACCCCAGAGTCAATGCAGTTATCTGACTTACCAGGACAACGATCGGTGAGAGAATTCAATAGAGTCAGTCCAGTTACAGAAATTATTCAACGATCATCATCACCAGCAATATATAATCAACACAGGGAAGATTCACCAAGCAGAAATGTTACAGAGATGACATTGCGCAAAGTTGAACGAAGGCCACCGAGTCCTCTTGTACAAAGGGTATCTCGAATGCAAGAATCCCCACACATCCAAGAGTCTGCTGTACAAACATCGCAAAAGGATGAGACTTTGGGGAGAAAGACACCAATAGAAGTTGCAGTAAGAAAAATTGAAAACAGACCTGAGAGTCCTCTGGTACAAAAAAGACCCATCATTGTGCAAGATCTTGCCCCTTCAAAACCCCCAAGAATATCACCAAGCTCTCCAACAGAGGAGAAAATGGAAGTGGAACTTTCTAAACCAATCTCTAAGATTAAAGTACCTACAATTATTGTTGAAGATGAAAAAATGGAAGAGGATGTTCCTGTAAGCACAAGTGAGCCTAAACAGAAGCGTGCTGGTGCCAAAGAGGGACATCAGCAAAAGTCCAGAGGAAAGAACCGTCGTACACGACCCCTGTCTCCAGAGTTAGGTTAGATTTGTTCTGTTTCTTTTGTAAGCTTTTTTGTGGTAATGTTTAATAGAGTGACTTTCTCTGTCCTCTAGTGTCATTTTTGTAATTTGAGCAATAGAACAAAAATCACTTTAGGTTTGTCTCTTGTCTGTGCAGATTCTTCAGATGATTCTTATGTGTCTGCCGGAGAAGACCCCATGGAGGCTCCTGTGTTTGAGTTTCCCCTCCAGGATACTGTAGCATCTGCTGGTGCAGATGTACTGCTAAGAACTATAATTGCTGGAACCCCTAGTCCTGAAGGTAATTTGTTGTACTTTTTATTTCAACAGCAAAACCCTTAAAGGTAACTTTGAATCAGTTGATGGAGAAGTGGATTTATTTTGTTTTCTTCTCTGTTTAAGTCACCTGGACTAAAGACAACACTGAGGTCACTGGGATTGCAAATTATGCAGTCAAAGTGGAGGGCGAACGACATAGTCTTCTCATCAGATCAGCTAAAATAAGTGATGGGGGAAGATACTGTGTAACTGCTGTTAATCAGATGGGAAGAGCTTCAAGCAGTGCCACTCTTATAGTTAAAGCAGGTAAGTTTATGTTTTGGGACATGAGACCAAAACCATCGCACAGGCCTGTCTGACTGAGGCTTAAGGAACATCCATATCTATACATACATCCATAATCTCTTACCCAACGAAGCATGCAGCCTTTCTAGGTGGACAATGGGCAAGTAGTGGGGTACACTCCGGACAGGTTGCCCGTCCATCACAGTGCTAACACAGACACAACTATTCATTCTCTCCTCCACATTTAAAGCCAATTCAGAATCACCTAATTAAACTAACATGCATTTCTTCGAACTGCAACAGGAAGCCAGAATATCTGGAGAAAACCAACACAGCTATCGGACGATTATACAAACTCCACACAGAAAGGCCACGTCAGTTATTATATTAAACTTCTATTGTAGTCGCTCAGTAATTGAACAGGACATTTATCACTCCCCCTACACTAGTATAATATGCAGCCTAATCCAAAAAAAAAAAAAAGGTAAATGTACTAAGCAGTAATTTCCAGTTTACAGTATTCATTTTCAGAGGCCATTTTTGTCGTCTTAAAAATCATCTCGTAGTCTCTTCCCACGTTGGCATTGTATTTCTCTCCTGGCTCCCTTGTCATTATCTCTCTCAGCGAAATGCGTGCGCCATATATTCCAGCTGAATAACCTCACTTATAGTTACCATGGAAACTCAGAGGCAAAACTGAACCTATAAAGTGCCCAATGAGGCTCAGTGGCTCCACTCACTGTGAATCCACCATTGTTTAGATTTCACATTTGGCATCTTAGATTCTAAATGGAGGGATGTTTTATTCAGTATGTGAACTCTTTTAAATCCCCATGTACTCATTCAGGTTTGCTCTCAGTAAAAAAAAAAATATATCAAAGACTAAATAAAATGTATAAATGAGACTTGATTGTTAAAAAAGGTATCAAGGTACGACAATGATTATAATAGTACAATTTTTGGCTTTGCAGATTCTGTGCAGGAACCAAAGGGAAACTTGGGTGTTCCTATGGATATCAGCAGCCCTATTACATCTGATGAAGAGTATCTCAGCCCCATGGAAGAAGTCATGGACTTTGGAGGGCCAGAGCCAAGGCGAACTATTGACACACATTTTAGGAAACCCCCTGCATTCTTGGTGAGACTGTGCAGGGTTCATTGGATAAATCTACTTAATTAATTTTGCCCTTTAGTGTGACCATAGTATGTTAATCGAACAGTGGCAACAATACTGCATGGAAATATGTTCCATACTAAGCATTCTATCAATATTAATTTTCCCTTAATAAATGTATTATCTGCTGTGTGGTCACTCCATCAACACATCTCTCATAAAACTTACAGGTGAAATGCATCTCTAAGCGTCTAACTTGCATTAAATTTTAAACAGGTAACAATGAGTGATCAAGCTGTCATTGAGGGACAGGAAGTCACCATGTCTGTCCGAATAAGTGGACAACCCAAACCTATGCTGTATTGGTAGGTCCCCCCCCTCACTTCATCAGTCTACTTAAACTCATTGTTTCCATAAGATATGGACAGCACAAACCATGAGGAAACATGAATGCATCGTTTGTTTTTGAGCATGGTCCTTTAATTCATTAAAGGAGGTGGAAACTTAAAGTTTTAAAGTCAAAACTTTTAGATAGATTTTTTTATTGCATGTGATGCTTTTGCATACCCCCATGCTTAATCAGTGAAGTGATCTCAAGATGTAGAGATGAGATCATTTCGTTTTCCTGTTGCAACTTGAACTTGGTGATACTTTTCTTCATAAGAGTAGCCACTGTAGTTGGTTTTAAGTTAGTCTCATATTGCTGCAAATGCAAAAGTTACATCAAAGTAAAGCACAAAAAAGGAAATAAATGTACAAATAAAATTTAGAGCTAAAATATGGTATCCAAATATATGATTAAATTGAAAATAGCACTCTCTGTTAATGTGTTTTAATAGAAAAGAGACAGCACAACAGTTAAAAAGGAGAAATTTACATACAGCTTTTGGTCTTTTTGTGGGGTTCTTTTAATACTAAATTTAACATTACGGCTAATAATGCCAGTCTTATTTTTTAATGTAGCTGACAATAAACGGCTGAGTCATTCATGCAGGTTTTGTCATAAGAGTTAGTCATGAATCTAAAGAGACAATAGCAGAAAACACAATGTATTCCACCCCCTAATGTGGTGGGACAAAACGTGTGCTTGACCATCCTTTATTGAAAAACTGAAATGCAGTGTATATTTGTTGAAAAATATAGAAACAATTGGTCCCATGTGCTCTTGTAGGCTGAGGGACAGAGTGACGGTAAAAACAGGCCCACGTCACATTGTACGTGAGATGAAGGATGGCGCCTTTGAAATGACAATCAAGTCGGCAGTGAAGTCGGACTCTGGGATTTACACTTGTAGGATTATTAATGAGTATGGGACGAAGCAGTGTGAAGCAAACCTGGAGGTGAAAGGTATGTGTTTTTCTGCTTGTTTAAGAATGCATAAGTCGACATTTCGCTCTTGTTCACCGATTAATTATGTCCGTGTCAGTTGTGGGGAAGTAATTTTGTTCTACCAATTCCTTTACCATAGTTCCACATGAATAAAAACATACACAGAGGGCTGGAACTACTTCACAACATCACCGTTTTTGTATCACTTAACAGCACTCTTCAGAAAATGTACTTTATTTATATCCAGCACCACCAGTGGAGCCAGGTCTCGCAGTTATCCGTGCAGTCAGGGACATCACAGCCAAGGCTGGAGAGACTGTTTTGTTTGAGTGTCACGTCATTGGACCAAAGGACACGGATGTGGACTGGCTTGCAGATGGGAAACTGATCCAGCCAGCATTGCTCAACTGTAAAATGCACTTTGATGGAAGAAAGTGCCGCCTGCTGCTTAACTCTGTACATGAAGATGACAGCGGAACATACATGTGCAAACTCAGCACAGCTAAAGGTAAGTGTCAAGGATATATCCCACATGTATGATGCAAAACTTGAAGAAGTATATTTATCACTTCCAACTCTTTTTCTACTTAAGAGATATTTTTTTTTAATTTTTTAGAGGAAGTGACCTCATGTGGCAAACTCAAAGTCATCCCCTCCCTCGAACCTCTCTTTACTCGCAATTTGGATGTTTTGGAAGTAATTGAGGGGCGCAACGCTCGATTTGACTGCAAAGTCAGTGGGACGCCACCTCCTAAAGTCACCTGGAGCCACTTTGGTAGGAACATACTTATACTCCTCTAGGTTGATGACGCTGTCACTTATACACACACTCCTTCTGTGGGCAGTGCAATAACCCCTGACTTCATTTCACCCTAACCGGTCGCAGCAGATGGCCCCGCCCCTCCCTGAGCCTGGTTCTGCTGGAGGTTTCTTCCTGTTAAAAGGAGTTTTTCCTTCCCACTGTCACCAAAGTGCTTGCTCACAGGGGTCATGTGATTGTTGGAGTGTTCTCTTTTTTCTTTGTATCACTGAATTTCACTGCCAACTGACGATTTTAGCCTTATTTTTTTAATCTAATGCTAAATCAGATATAAAATCAACTGTCAAGTTTTAATTAAATTGTCGCTTAATAGCAAAAAGTGAAACTTTTGTGGAACATCTAATTAACTATAAACACAAAGTCTCTTACTGACTTTTGCATTCTTTATTATTTGGTGTTTTTAATTATCTCTGATCAATCACTTATCTTTAAAGTTTTACTGGGTAAACTTCTAGCTTAGCTTAGCTATGCTCCTCCAATATCAATTCCATATGGATATGTTTTCCTTTTTCCCTTTAGATCATTTACTTACAGAAAGTGAGGACGTTCGTATTCTTCAGGAGGGTGGCCGCCATTCTCTCGTCATTTCTCATGTGACCAGCGATGATGAGGGTTTTTACACTGTCAGAGCCCGTAACGGTCACGGCGAGGCAGAGAGCTCTGCTGAACTTTACATACAAGAGCCACGTCCAGCCATCTCCTCACAGATGTAAGAGTGTCTGATTTTCTCTGGATCATGCATGCTTTTTGAAATTCCGCTTGAGCTCCCAGTGGTGTTCATTGTTACCTATCCAATTCTTCTTCTCATCGCTTCAGGGCTAAATTGGAGAAAATGCCCTCCATACCTGAAGAGCCAGAGGTCCCAGAGAATGAGGTGGAGCGTTTCACCATGCCTGACTTCATCAAACCCCTTTATGACCTGGATGTGATTGAGGGAAAAGAGGCTGTGCTCAAATGCAAAGTGGCTGGTTTGCCGTATCCAACTATTGCCTGGTTCCACAATGGAAAGAGGATTGAAAGCACAGAGGACAGAAAGATGACACAGTGTAAGTTTTGCAGAATGGATTTATATTCATCTGATATTTATTTCCATCCTTTGTAATTTATTTCAAATTCCTTTATGTATGATTTTCTTTTCTGCAAACTCAAACAAATATATATATATATATATATATTTTATTACTTCATTTAAAAAATAACTGCTTGTATTAAGCAGGTATAATAACCAGATAGTTTTTGTTTATTACTGATCTAGCGGTAATAATCTGAACCAAAGACTTCTTTATTGAGGTAGTGATTTTATCATTCCCTTTTTGCCCTGTTTGCTGCTTCATTGCCAGGATCATTGCGACAGTTACTTCTGTGCTTCAGCAGCAAATCATTTCAACTACGTTTAATCTACAAAGAGCAATTTTCAAAAACGAGGGTGCTGTCCTCTTTCTTGTTGCGTGGAGCAAAAGCACACAGAATTTCATTGTGAGATCAGGGTTTAATTAAATACAGAGAGTGTCGTTATTCTGTAGCTGCTACACTGAGCACTTACACCCCTGAATGAATCCACACTGCCTCAGTCTTCCTTGTCTGTGTCGTGCAAAACCGAGTAAGCCAAGCCGCTTTCTCCTGTTGCAGTTCGTGATGTTCACAGCCTGGTCATCCGCTCTGTGTGCC
Source organism: Neolamprologus brichardi (assembly GCF_056152115.1). NCBI lineage: Eukaryota > Metazoa > Chordata > Actinopteri > Cichliformes > Cichlidae > Neolamprologus > Neolamprologus brichardi. Next base: position 4,585,665 of record NC_142119.1, on the reverse strand, counting down.
ATGCCCACGGTGGTGTCTACAAGAGTGTCATCTCTAACAAAGTTGGGAAGGCCACCTGCTATGCTCATCTCTACGTTACAGGTAATTTTTTTTCTTCTTCCTCAAGTGCTTTGAGGAAACTCTCATTCTGATTTGATGCTATATAAATAAAATTGAACTGAATTGAACGCTCTGGAGAAAGAAACATGTTTTGATTACACAACCGTACTCAAGTACACCTTATAGATTGATGCTGCCTCATGCCGCATCACACCAGAGAAAAATACAGCTGCCTAAATCCACTGTCATTTTCAGACATCCTCCCTGACCCACCTGATGGGACTCCAGTCATAGAATCCATTACTGGCAAAACCATCACCTTGAGCTGGAAGAAACCAAGGAGGCTGGACCCTTCCATTGGTAAGCAAAAACATTGTCGCATATGCTATATTCAAGAGACAAAACAATATATTCCTAATTCTTAGGTTATTTATTGTTTTACACATTTAATGCAGAACATTCTCTAAGGTCCCTTTCAGGCATGCATTTTAATATCTTTGTGTCTATCTCATCTTTCCATGAAAGTCTGACAGATTGTAATCTATCGCTTTCAACATGGAACAGATCTGAGCTGAGGGCCATTTGATCATAGACTCAATGTAAAAGATGGACCTTGCTTGTAGGTCTAAAAAGTGAAGCCAGTGCATTCTTTCTAATGTCCAGCAGAGGGCAACAGTTGTGGTTCCAAAAAAACACTGGGTTGTCTAAAACGGTGGTCCCCAACCCCCGGGCCGGTACTGGGCCGTGAGTCGTTTGGTACTGGGCTGCGAGAGTTGAGGTTCGGTTGTGAAATTTATAGTTTTTATCGGTTTTTAGCGTTATTTTTTTGCAATCGTTTTTATCATTAACTCGGTTTCCCTCGGTCTTTTTCCTTGTGTTATGAATAAATCGTTTTTTTATTTGGTACCGGTACTGGTTTTATTTTGTTGTATTTAATAATAATAATAATGGATTGCATTTATATAGCGCTTTTCGGGACCCCTCAAAGCGCTTTACAATTCCACTATTCATTCACTCTCACATTCACACACTGGTGGAGGCAGCTACAGTTGTAGCCACAGCTGCCCTGGGGCAGACTGACAGAGGCGAGGCTGCCATATCGCGCCATCGGCCCCTCTGGCCAACACCAGTAGGCGGTAGGTGAAGTGTCTTGCCTGTCTTGCCCAAGGACACGACGACCGAGACTGTCCGAGCCGGGGCTCGAACCGACAACCTTCCGATTACAAGTCAAACACCCAACTCTTGCGCCCCTAAATATCCGCGACACCTTAAAGGCCGGTCCATGAGAATATTGTCGGACATAAATGTTCCGTGGTGCAAAAAAGGTTGGAGGCTGCTGGTCTAAAAGACTATGAGCAAATTATCCCATTTCTCAGTTTCTCTGTTTTATGACCTCAGTATAAGATTTACATGATGTGTTTATGGTCTCATTTGCTACTTTTCTGTCTTAACAACAACAATAATAATAATAATAATAATCATAATAATAATAATAATAATAAATTTTATTTAAAAGTGCCTTTCAGAACACTCAAGGACACTGTACACAGCAGAACAAAGCAAGCATAAAAACAGGCAGTTTGCAAAATCATAAAACATAAAAATAGATTTAAAATAGGAGAAGGGAAAAGGTTATGTGGGAAAAGCTATTAAGCTAAGCTATTTTTTACTTAATGATTTTACTGATTTATTTATTTTATTATTTAAGTTTTCACAATATTCATTTTGTGAATTGTAGTCCCAAATGTGTCAGAATGAAAGAAAACAAAATGTTTGACAAATGGCCAGGCTGTGAGTGTGATGTGTTCTTTCATTTCTGGGTAAGACTTACTCATCTCTGGTTTTACAGCTGGGACACTGAAACAAGCAGCAGATTTCATTATGAAAAAACATCAAGAATAAATGCTAAAAATAACATACTGACATACTGTAAGGTGCTCCAGCTTTTACATGTTGTACTTTATGTACTTAATTCATATACTGCGTGATATAAAAAGGAATCATTGACCCAAAGCATTTTGAATCAAAAGCCTTTTTTTTTTCTTCCAGATCCCAGCTCTTTGATGTACGCCATCCAACAGCAAGCCTTAGGCTCCATCCAGTGGATCATCATAGCGTCAGGTCTGAAGGAGACAACTTACACCATCACAACACTCTCCAAAGGTGTGCGCTATGCTTTCAGGGTACTCACCATCACCTCCAAGGCTTTCAGCAAGCCCTCACCAGCTACTGACCCAGTGCAGCTCCTGGACAGAGGTAGGTTTGACTTTATAGATCATCCATCCATCCATCCATCCAGAACAAATCTGTTAAATATTACCTCTGTGGTTTATGTCTTCAGGTCCTTATGTGCAGGAGGCTCCAGTGATTATCGATAAGCCAGAAACTGTATATGTGATGGAAAACCAGTCGGTCACTATCTCGATGACTCTCAATCATGTTAATGCTTCAGTCATCTGGAAAAGGTTAGTTTCTGTCAATACACTTCATTTCGTTGTTTTTAGAAAAAGAGAAACTCAAGGAAATGAATGAGTTTTATTTTAATTTCACTAAATTCAAACATATTCCTGTCACATGAGAGAATCTAGTGCCGTTTGTCCCCTTTCTGACTTAATACATAACAGGATAAATGTACTGTTACTGGGAAGCATAAATACAGTATGACAGTATGCAAAGAGGCAGCTGCTTCATTCCCAGTGATTATCCAGGATTCCAGAGCAGTTAAGAAAGTCTATTATTATGTCCTGACTCAGTGACACTCTGCTTCCCTCCTTCCTATAAGTATCTGACCAGACTGAAAATGCTTTTGTTCCCAGGAGAGGAGTGGTCCTGGCCAACAAGCCAGGCCTATATGAGATGACAATGCCAGATGACGACCAGCACACGCTGAAGCTGCTGAAAGTGAAGAGCGCTGACATTGGAGAGATGGAGTTTGTGGCCTCCAATAAGTATGGCAGTGACAGCTGCAAATTCATTGTGGAGATGGCAGGTATAGATTTCAGGTAGACTGTGTGCATATAAATTATGAACATAGTCTCTAGGTTTAAAAGCAAAGCTTTTGTTGAAATGCAGTCTCATTAATGGCCAGCAGAGGGCGGCTGTTTCAAAAAGAAGTCGGATTGTTTAGAATTAAGGAAAATAGATTGCTAGACCTATGACTTCAGTTAACATGTTCCCTTAAGAGTTTATGTTTATAATGAGTTTATTCACTGGTGTTGATTCATCAAGTCTACAACATGATAATGATCTGAACTAGTGTCAAAAAGGAGGAGGAAGTGTACTTTAGGGTGGACCTACTGTGAGTCCAGATCTCTGCTGTATCTGAGTAGTCCCTCAGTTTCTCAGTCAGATCATCTCTGACATCTGCTTTCATAATTCTAGTGATGGACATATTTGGAGACTAAGTACAAAATAACTGCAAATAATTGCCTCAAAATTAATCGAACTTTGTACTGTCATTACAGCTCCACCAACATTTGAGACCATTATGGAAGATTTGGATGTTTGTGCTGGGGATACCCCTCGCTTTGCTGTGGTTGTGGAGGGCAAACCCATCCCTGACATCTTGTGGTTCAAGGTTTCCATCCATTATAGTGTTTAATACAATGGCCCTGCATGACTAGTTATTCTTTACTGGTTTCTCTGTGCTGTTAACTAAATTAGTGAAATGGGAAATAACCATAAGAGTTTTTAGGGAGTTTTTAGCAAACGCAAGACGACCCGCTGTAAAATGTAGCGTATTTGCTTTCAGAATGATATCCTGCTGTCAGAGAGCAGTCATTACACGTTTGTGTACGATGATAATGAATGCTCCCTGGTGGTTCTAAATGCTCGTCCGGAAGACTCCGGGGTTTACACCTGCACAGCAAGGAACTTAGCCGGATCTGTATCCTGTAAAGCTGAACTCACCGTTCATGAAGGTAAGAAGCCAGTCTGTCTGTCTGAGGTGTCAAAGGCTCTTGAATGAACAAATTGATGGAACTCATTTAATCTTTTATCTTTGCTGTAGCTAAAAGTAAACAAGATCCCATGGACGATGAGGAAACTATTCTAAGGAAAATGCGCCGACTGACTGATTACTATGACATCCACAAGGAAATTGGAAGGTAAATCGGTTTTAGGAAAAGATCCCACAGCTGACGTGCACTGTTACTTGACAGTCTTTTTTTCAACTATTAAGAAATTCTGAAACTGATGAATTGTTTCTCCAGAGGTGCTTTTTCCTATGTGAAACGTGCGACCCAGAAGGCAGACAAGATGGAGCACGCTGCAAAGTTTATTTCCACGCGGGCCAAGAAGAAGACATCCGCTCTGAGAGAGATGAAGCTGCTTTCCAAGCTGGACCACGAGAGAGTGCTTTACTTTCATGATGCCTTTGAGAAGAAGAATGCTGTTGTCATCATCACTGAAATGTATCCACATTTTAAAGCAGTCATAAAACAAACCTTCTGATGCTGAGTACTCAGTTAGCCTTAGTATGATATACCAGGTTTATGTTAAAAGAACATTTTAATATTGAATGCGTTATAACCAGTGATGGGAATAACTGGTAACGGCGTTACTAACGGTGTTGCTTTTTTCAGTAACGAGTAATCTAACTAATTACTATTCCTATCGTTACAACTCCGTTACCGTTACTAACAAGAAAATGCGGTCGCGTTACTCTTTTTCAACAAACAGACGGTTGAAGCTGTCTTCAGCTTACCGCATCTTATATCAGTTGCACCGAAGTAGCTGTAAGTAATTTGGGCGCTACAGCTTTAAGCAGCTGCGCGCGCTTTCTGGCACAACACCTGGAGCTAAGGGGGCAAAACAATCGCATGAGTGCTGCTGTTTGACTGAGGAAGAGTATAGTAGCCAATCACATGACCACTTTAAGATGACCAAGCAACAAGGTGATATATACCAGTTTTTAAATCGTGATGATAGGCCACGTAAAACCATCATCATGATAAACAATATATACGCAGCGTTTTTTCTTAAATAGTTTCGTCACATTTACTGTCTAAGGACAGCGCAGTGAGCACTCTCTGCTTATGAGCAAAAACAAACAAACAAACAAACAAACAAAAAACACAGGGGAAGTTTTAGGAGTGACGGCGAGAGAGAGAGAGAGACAGAGAGAGCAGAAAAAGAGAGAGAGCGAGTTTTGAGATGTGAGAGATTTGTGACGTTTAGCATGTTTGCAGTGTGTAGTTAATGTGTTGTCTTGTGTAGTTAGTGTGTAGTGTTGTGGATAGTTTTGTGTTGTGTGTCAGAACAATGAGGCGGCTGCTGTCTCCAGGTAGAAACAGGAGTGACACACCTGCTGCTGTCAGACCTGCAGATATCAGGCTGTGATGTTCTCCTTTATAGTGGACAGAAATATTTGGACACAAATAATTTGTGGCATCGTATTGAATGCAGAACAGCTGATTGTTCTGTAAATAGTTTGAAATGGTTATAAAGAAAAAAGGGTAAAAGGTAAATGGCTGCAAATAACTTTGTTGTTTGCAAAACTTGTGCATTTTAAAATTGACAATTTATATTTGCATTTAAAGTTATGAAATATGATCATTAAACATGTTTGTGGTTGTTACAGTAAAAAATATAACTTTTTTCTACTTGGATTTTATGTTTTTTGTCTGATTTTAGATTAGTTGTGTTAATACAGTTTGTCAAAATGAAAACATAACTGTAAATTCAGACACGTGAGGTTGTGCTGAAAAGGATGAGACCAAACAAGGCAAAGGAAATCGTTTCTAAAGGTGAAATGTGGAGGAAACATCAAAAGTAGTCAAAAATGGCCAATTATACCCTGGACCCCAGAGGGTTAAACGTTTTTTTTAAGTAACACAATAGTTACTTTTTAAGTAATTAATTACATTTAGAATCTTGTAACTCAGTTACTAACTCGGTTACTTTTCCAAAGAAGTACCTAGTAACTATAATTAATCACTTTTTCAAAGTAACTTGCCCAACACTGGTTATAACATAATAAATCATTTGTTTCAAAGTGCTTTTAATTTAACAAAAAGAAATGCCTTAACTGATCGTTAAAGATGCCACGAGGAGCTGCTTGACAGATTTACAAGAAAATCTACAGTAATGGAGTCTGATGTAAGGATCCCAATTTTTCACTAAGTAAATACTTTTATCTATATTTTCTTATTATCTGATCAAAACATTTTCTGTTTTTTTTTTTTTTGTTTGTTTGTTTTTTGGACCATCAGGTTCGTTCATGTATTAGACAACTTCTTGAAGGATTGGACTACCTTCATCATTCGAACATCATACACCTGGACATCAAGGTAGATAAATAAGAGTACTCATTGTATTCTTCCATCATCTTGTGTGTCAGAAGGTTATTTTTAAACGATCATATCAGTTGCACTTTCATAGCAGACAATGGGTTAGATATTATTTCCTAATTCTCTCATCAGCCTGAAAACATCCTCATGGCGGACCCCCATGGTGATCAAATCCGACTCTGTGATTTTGGCAACGCGGTGGAGATCACACCTGATGATGCTCAATACTGCAAATATGGCACACCAGAATTTGTTGCACCAGAAATTGTCAATCAGAGCCCCGTGTCAAAAGCAACAGATATATGGTATGACTCAGTCACACTACACTAAAAATAGGACAGAACCTTCCATGCGATTAGTGAAAATCAGAGGTAGCCCAATGATTGCACTGATTTGTTATGTATTTGTTTTTTGTTGAAACCCAGTTGCAATTAGTTGCAGTGACCAGCTGGTCGCCTAGAGGCTGAACGTGCAATGCCCTCAGTCTCTGGTCAACCACTTATATCTGTCTTAGTGGGTAGCAACCTGTCTCCAAGCAATCACAGTCCAACTCAGGCTAACTCTCTAACAGATGGCCAAAGGTTTGCAAATAGCAGCTATCTAGTTTTAAAAAAATAGACACATTGCCAACACATTTCAGTTGATCTGAGACTGTCTGTACTGATGAGTGCAACTTGTCTGTGACGCATCTTCTTGCAACAGCGGACTATGCTCAACAGGTTGCCAGGTGGTTTTATTCTGGTTTTATTTTCTATATAAGACCCCAACTCCGCCTTGCTTTTGAACCATATATTTTTATTTAAAACAGTAAATTTAAAAAAGAAAACAAAGTTCCCAATTCCCTACATCATTTTGTTGCCATCCTGCAACAATTAAATCACTATTTGTGAAGGAATTTTTACATTTTTGTTTCACATTTATGAGGTTCTGGGAGAACTCTGAATTGAATTTCCTACTGGGACTTTTTGTCTATGTTGACTGCAACAGTTTAGCATTTTTGGATGATTTATCACAAGTTAGCACAAACACATTGCATTTAATTTCCAGCTTGACTGCATTCAATTGCAAACTAATAGCAGATAGAGGGCAGACTGATTCTTTCTTATTGCTGTTTTCTTTTGCTTTTAAGACAGCAGCTGTATGTGAGTAGTTGTACACCTGGTCCCAAAGCAGTTTCAAAGCCAATAAGATCATGGTGGTTCCAGTAATTTTGATCATTCCACTGTTTTCCCTAATCTGACTATACAGTACTTACAAATATTTGTTAATGTCCTGATCTTAAACACTGTATTTTTTCTTTACTTTTCTAGGCCTGTTGGAGTAATAGCATATCTGTGGTAAGCACATTTTTTATTAGTTTCAATTTTCCATAATGCTAAAAACCTTTTTCAGTGTGTTGGTCAGGACTACATCTAAGTTTCTTATTAAGTTTGTTATTATTAAATGCTATTATTTCTCTTGTCAGTCTCACCGGTGTATCTCCATTTGCTGGCGAGAATGATCGCAGCTCTGTACTGAACATCAGAAACTATAACGTGGCTTTTGAGGAGGGCATGTTTGCCGATCTTTGCCGAGAAGCTAAAGGGTTCATCATAAAGCTGCTGGTGGCTGACAGACTGTGAGTAACACCGCTGTATCTCTTTTAGTCCAAGTTTCAATACTTGCAAACAGTTATGTGTCAACCACAGTAAAATCCTGACTTGATGGATAACTGTCAGTAGTTATTATGTATCATCGAATGTCATACATCAAATATAATAATTTATGAAAACAGTCATATCCAAGTCAACAACACTGAGTCGATGATCAGAAGTATAAAGATTTGACATTACATATTATTTTTATTCACTATACTGAGCTTGAATTTAATAAAATTAAAATCAAAGATTTTTGTTTCAGTATTTCCAGAATACTGGAATATTGTCTGATACTTATTTATCACATAGCCTATTGCAGATTTATTTATTTTCAGTTTTCATATTTGTTTTATCATTTTAGACGACCAGACACCCAGGAATGTCTCAGACACCCCTGGTTCAAGGTATGAATAAGTGATATTCATTTGGCAATTCTTAGTAAAGTCCCATTTCTCATTTATTTGTTTTAAATTTCATGTCCATTTATTGTACAGACCCTTAGTAAGGGGAAGGCCATAAGTACAGAGGCCTTAAAGAAATTTGTATCTCGCAGGAGGTGGCAGGTGAGATGGGTTGTAATTCTTAATTACTGCATGTTGAAAAGGTCACATTGTGGTACTTATTTTGTCACATTTTCCTTTTTTAGCGTTCTCTGATCAGCTATAAATCAAAAATGGTCATGAGGTCCATACCCGAATTGCTAAATGATTCCTCCAGCCATGTTTCCATCGCAATTCCCAGGCACCTTAAAGAGGGTTCGCCACCGCCATCATCTTCCTCTGATTCTGATGAGGACATAGATGAACTACCTTTTATTCCAATGCCACTTAACATGGACTTCTCTGGATCAAGGATGTCACTGAATGACATTCAGACCGATGAGCAGGAGGCAGGGAAGCAGAACGGAGCAAGTACCTGGTCTGGGTCTTCTGTTCAAGGCCAGGAGGCAATGGAGTGTGATCCTAAAGAAATGGATAAAGAAGGACTTGAAGTAGGAGGCAAAGGCCGCCTGAGGAAAAGATCATCACAACCCAATGAAAAGGGTTCTTCAGATGAGGAAGAATCACCTGCTGAATTGCCCCAAAAATCAGAGCTGTCTAGAAAACCACTGAGACGGGGTTCAAGCATGGAGTCAGACAAACCAGAAGGTGGACGACGAAGAGGAGAGCTAAGGCGTGGTGGCTCAGCTGATAGTGCATTGATGCTTCGGATTACACCAGAAGAAGCACCTGGAGAAGGAAGTCAAGATGATGGCAGAAGAGTTCTGAAGAAAGCTGTCTCTATGGAACTACCAAAAAGGAGCACCAGCCCAGGAACTGCCAAGATGAGCCAAGAAGACTATGCTCTCAAACTGGAGCTGATGAGGCAACGACTGCTTCGTGGTGGCTCTGTGGACAACAAGATGAGTGGACTAAGAGGACCTCTGTTGGAAACATTAGGAATGGGAGATGAAAAACGTGCAGTGTCCTCAGATCGGTATTCTCGTACAGTCCGTTTGGGCCCACCTCCACTAACAAGAGCTGCATCCAGTGATTTCCCGAGGGATGAAGTTCCTAAACCAAAAGTTTTGCGCAAAAGCACTTCTTTCAGTCAGGGGGATTCAGAACCCATACCTTTGCACCGCCGTTCAGGAGCTCCTCTGGAGATTCCCTTGGCACAGATAGAAGAGAGAAGGCTCAAAGAAGCTATATCTATGTCATCTCTAACAGAGCAAACCAAGCTAGACTCCCGCCCAGTGACTCCCAGGGAGCCTTCACCAAAACCGCCAACACCAGAGTCGGTTTTGCAGGAAAGTCCAACCAAAACTGAGAGTGAGGAATCGTTTATGGAAAAAGAGATAAAGCCAGATGAGACTATAAGTGAAAAGATGGAAGGGCTGACCACAGATAGCAATTTTGATGAGAGATCAAGCACCAGTGGATTCTCAGAGAAGGACATGAGTATTTCAGAAGAACCAATGATGGAATCAGAGTCTGTAGGTCAGAGAATTCCTACACCTTCTTCTATGGTCCAAAGTCCTGCATTAGAAGAGAAAATGGAAGAGGAAGAAGAGGGAGAAAAGAAGCATGAAGAAAAGGAAGAGTTAATGAAAGAAGAAGAGGAAAGAGTTGATACTGTCACTGAATCAAACACTAAGGAAAACGTCAAAGATGTTATAGAAGATATAGAAGAGAAAGTAACTATCCCTGAGAAATCCCCTGAGGTGACAATAACAACAAGCTCATTTATGCTGAGACCAACACAAGAATATTCCACTTCCCCAGGAAAAGTTGTTTCAACGTATGTGACACCCTCGCTTCCCGCTCGAGTTGTTCTGCCAGATGGAAGGACTTCAGCATATGCCAGTATAATGCAGACTATGATGGTCCCCACACTTCAGCCACTCAGTGAGCCACCGCTAGGCCCTTCTACACCTGTTGTTACTCCAACGATTTCATCATCCCCAGTATCAACTGGTATATCTTCCCCTGCCAGCTTTGAAATACCTGGTCCACAAAAGCCAGCCACCGTTTCAACCACTGAGCACCCTGCTGTATATTCGAGAGTAGCATCACCAGAGATGATAACAAAAGAATCCACTCCACCCAAGACTGTTACATATTCTTCAGCCCAAGAAGGGCTTTCAGCAGGAGCAGACCTACAGGATATCACCTCTGAAGAGGTCTTTGAGGCACGCTTTAAAAAACGTGAATCTTCTCTCACCAGAAGTCTGAAGTTTCTGTCACGCTCAAAGCAAGATGATGGATTACAAGCTGCTGCAGATTCTACAGAGAAAAGTGAAGAGATATACAGACCTGGGCCAACAGGTGCACCTTTAGAATTAAAACCAAGAAGACTTGAGGAGAAGTCAAAGTCAGTCCAGGATCTTCGTGAAGCTCAAAAGGACCAAGGCTTTATGAGAAGGCTCTCAATGCGCTTGAGGAGGACTCCATCAACAGAGCGCAAAGAGGAAATGATGAAGGAAGATGATTCTGTTGCCTCGAGACGTAGGCTTTCTTGGACTCTTGGCCGAAGAGGGTCTCAGGAAAAGAAAGAAGTAGAGATGTCAAGAATGGATGGGGGAACTGAGAGATTGATGGAAAATGATGAAAAAGAGATTAAGAAACCAAATGAATCACCAGTGTTGGCAATGCGCAGGAAAATTGAATCAACAGTTGCTGGGATCTCTACAAGAATCCGCAGCTACTCAGAGGAGAGAAGAGCATCAGAAGACAAGGAACCCAAGAGGACACCCATTCTTTCCATGCTTCGTCGTTCAACATCAGAGAGCCGTGCAACGAAAGTTCCTCAGAACCAGCTAGCATCTCAGGCCACTAATGGTGCCTCAACAGAGTCTCTAGAGTCTATGTCCAGCCTAAAATCAGACACAGCAAAGGGTATGTCCAGTTACCTTTCCATTTTGAATCAATATTTTACCAGAGGACTATCTGTTGTACTTTTTTAAGAGTGATGTCATTTATAAAGCTTTTCTTTCCTATTTCTTTTCTTGTAGCAGGCTTGGAGGCTGAGCGCAGATCCCGCTGGGATCGATGGGGCCTGACTAGAGGGAGGCGAGATAAGACAGTATCACAGCCTGACATACCAACAGCAATCTCCAGAGATAGTAGTTCCTTACGTTCACGCCAATACTCCAAACTGGCTTCTGGTAAGTTATATAAGAGTGTGCATAAAGTATTTGGGTAAGGCAATGATGACATTTAGTATGGGCCTCCTTTTATTTCAATAGGAAGACCACTTACTTATATGTAGCCATTAAATACGAAGCTACAGCCAGCAGACACTTCACTTTCTTTACCAGACCAGAAATAAAACCAAACATCACCAGCAAAGAGTGGATCTGTGACATTATTGTCACCGTGCAATAGTGGTATTTTATAATGTGACAGTTTCCATCTGCTTGGTCAAAGTGCTTGTGACTAAGAAATATATTTTTAGCAAAATGTATATTTCAGTCAGACTGGGAAGCCTCAGGCGCAAAAAGCAGCAGCAAGACCCCATTACAAAAAAATGCAACCATCACTTGATACAAATAAGCCAAAAACAGCATTAAAATAACAAGGTGGTAGTGGGTTGTAAAGCATCTTGCAAAGGCTACAACAGCCACAGACATGCTATATTAGTTATATAGTTAATAGTTATCTTGAGACACGTTATATTTTAAAGTAACATTATGATGTAAATAGGGTTTTATACATGACATTTGCCCAATAGGATGTACAGAAATGTATTTGCTGAGGCCTCAGATATGCTCAATTTCAGATTTTTTAAAAAATTACTTCATAATCATAACTGTTAGTTTTACCTTTCATCATACAGTATTTATGCGATTAATTATTGTAATGTCTTCAACTTCCAGATTTCCCTCCAGTATTCCATATCAAGCTGAGAGATCATGTGCTGCTGGAGGGAGATCCAGTGACGCTCAGCTGTTTGCCAGCTGGAAGTCCCCACCCACACATTACCTGGATGAAAGGTGATGATCTTTAAAGTGAATAAACAGTAGTGTCTTAGTGAGGGTAATACATGTGCGTGTGAATAGAATCATTTTGTTTGCTTTTTGCAGTAATTTGCATAATTCCTCTAACATCCATGAGTGCAGAGACACATTACGTTGCATATTGATGCAAATATGATGTAATTACAAATGCTACATACAGTGAACATAAATGTTGCTGTTGGTAAAAGGAGTTTGGAGTGGTATCCTTAAACAGCATAAATGGGCTTAAATTCACAACCAGACACAGGGCAAGTAAGAAAAGGGTAGGTAAGAAAAAGGAAATAAATATTCACCTTTAAAATTCCCTTCCTGTGCATATGTGCTTTCTCAGACAAGAAGCCCCTAGAGATTGATGCCAGGATGAATATGATTGCTTGTCCTGATGGCCGGCAGCTGCTGATGATAATGCAGACCACCAAAAAGGACGCAGGGGTCTATGAATGTGTGGCTACGAACCCGCTGGCCTCAGTATCAAGCTCTTGCACAATATCTCTTGCACGTAAGAAATGAGACATTGTTTGAGTCTTTGAAGAAGTACGTTTACTTCATCCCAACAGTATTACTAGTAATACTAATATATTTGTTTTACAGGCCTGCCCAACCGTCCTGGGACCCCAGAGATTCCTCAGAAGTACAACAACACTGCACTGGTTCTGTGGAGGCCTTCAGACACAATGGCTCCCTGCACATACTCTCTGGAGAGGCGAGCAGAGGGTCTGTGTTTGCAATAATTCTGTAATCTAGATGAACACTGCTGTACATCCATTGTTAGATTTATTAGACCTATCCTAAGTAACTCTCCAAAAGTTGATTCTGTTCATCTGGACGTAGCGTTTTCAGTGGGAGGATGTCACTCATCCAAGTGACTTCTTCAGTCTCAGCTGACTGCAGGTTTCACCAATCTTATAAACAGTACATTTGCATAATAAGTGAAACCAGCCCACTGAAGGAACAATGAGCTGTGAGGTCGCCTTCATCATAATTATGCAAATTCTCATGACCATTGATCAAAGACCACTGATCAATGGCCATGAGTCCCATTCACAGAGAGTTGGGGAATGGCTGCAATCACAGGATTGTAAGATGGTGACAGATGTACCCTTAGGCCCCCTCCTCGATTAGAAATGGTCTTTCCCTTTTCACGTAAATGGCCTCCTTGACTCCGCCCTCAAACCAGCGTTCCTCCCTGTCCAGGATGTTACATCCTCATCATTGAAAGAGTGTCCACAGGCCTCTTTCAATGATGAGATGCATGATTGAGAATGCATCAAGACGATGTCCTAAGTAACCCTTTCAAAACCTAAAACTGAGGTTTTGAAAGGACTACACTGAACAAACTTGGGTCTCAAACAAGCACAGAAAAACACATGTATTGCATATATATATTTCATGAGACATGGCGAGTGACAAAGAGGAATTGCAACTAGAATCCCAGACACTGCATATCTCTATTTGGTTGCCATGTGGCCCTTGGGGATAAAGTCTTTCTGATTCTGATTCTGATATAGGCTTTAAGCTAAGATCACTTGATCAAGTATCATAAGGAGACACACTAATGTGTTTTAGGTGTACTTGTGTTTAACTCTTAAGCATGTCTTTTTAAATTAAATTAAATAAAGACAAAAAACCTCAGTCAAAGGGAGTATTTAATTTCATACTGCTACTTTAAGCAAGTGATCTTAATATTCCTTCCACATCTGTCCTCAGGTGAGAACAACTGGCTGATTGTGGCCACTGGGATAGCAGACTGTTATTACAATGTGACTGACTTACCAGCAGGGGGCTCCTTCAGATTCAGGGTGGCATGTGTCAACAAAGCTGGCCAGGGCCCCTACAGCAACCTCTCAAAGGTCTTGAGCATGGATGCCTCAGGTATTTAAAGAAAACTTTCAATTGTTTTACATACCCTTGTTAATGAAATGATTAAAGAACTTTCAAAACTGAAAGATTTACATTTGTATCTTTCGTTGTTGTTGTTCTTTTTGATGGAATAAGATATATATGACAAATTATTCGACTCCACTTGCGGTAAAACAAACCTCTGTGTTGAATTTGTTGCATTAATGCATAAAATCAAGTAGCCTCTTGCCTTTTCTTGTTTTTCATAGAACCAGCTAAATCCAGCGCCACAGTAGTGGTGAAGACTGTTCCTGCAATTTCTCCTCCTCCCCCTGCTGTAATGATGTCATCCATGAAAGTGCCTCCCATGAAGCTAGCTCCCAGTAAATCCACAACAGTGACGAATGCCCAACTTGCCCCTCCATCAACATCAGCTCCTGCTCCACCTTTGGTTAAATCTGCCTCTCCAGTAACCATCAGTCCTGCTGTTAGTACTGCCCCGACAGAGCCGGCTCCTGCTAAGACCACAACAACTGCCCAAGCCACACCAGCCAAAGCCAAGAGCTCTATTAGCATCAGTGTGAGCAAACCCCAGACAAAGCTGACACCCCCGCCTGTTGTTCCACCCAAACCTCAGAGTCCAGTACATACTGTCCCCCAGTTGACCAACGAACCTCCGTCCCCTGTTCCACCACCTGCACCTATAATAGGGAAACCTATTTCATCTGTGCCAATGTATGTGCCAGCTGCCACTGCTCGTGCTACTCCACCTTCCCAAACTACTTCCACCCCGACAACTACCACCCCTTCAGTCACTCCCGCAACCATCTCCCCACCTGTGGTGGTGGTGCAGAGCTTGACACCAGTGTTGCAAGGAGGGGACACCCGCACTACCCCATCTGGGCGGATCACTCCATCAGGACGGATCACTCCATCAGGACGTAGGACCCCACTGGGGAAGCCTGGAGAGGGATCTCTGCGTCAGGGAGTTCCACAGAAACCGTATACATTCATGGATGAGAAAGCAAGGTGATAAGTGTTGTAAAACATTTACGGTCTGAATTAGTAGCTATTTATAATTGACATGGAGAATTTTCTGTGCTTTTCCATTGGAAGTTTATATAATTTCTTTCTCATGCAGAGGTCGGTTTGGTGTGATCCGTGAATGTCGGGAGAACGCCACAGGCAACCTTTTCATGGCTAAGATTGTTCCATATGAGGCAGACAACAAGCAAGCAGTGCTGCAGGAATATGACATTCTCAAGTCGCTTCATCACGAAAGGATCATGGCTCTACACGAAGCCTATGTCACGCCACGCTACCTGGTGCTTATCTCTGAGTACTGCAGTGGGAAGGAGCTGCTCTACAGCCTTATTGATAGGTATGATTTGATGGGCCATTTTTAGCACTATCCATAAACGAGTGCCCTAAACTGTTCTACTTGGAGTGGTTAAGAAGCTGTTTAATCGTGTCTCTTAGATTCCGTTACTCGGAAGACGACGTGGTAACCTATGTCGTGCAGATCCTCCAAGGTTTGGACTACCTCCACGCTCGACGCATCCTCCACCTGGACATCAAGCCGGACAATATCATTGTCACCCATATGAATGTCATCAAGATCATTGACTTTGGCAGTGCTCAGACATACAACCCTCTCTTCCTGAAGCAATTCAGTCCTCCTGTTGGAACACTGGAGTACATGTGTAAGGATTTTTGTTTTTTAACAGTGCAATGGCAATAATACAATGATGACAATAATAACTATGGAAAATCTTATGATAATAAATTCCTTAATTAGAGTTCAACTTAAAAGGCTCCAAACCATGAGAGTGCCTTGAAGCAGCTGCTGCTGTGATTTGACACTATATAATGAAAATGGAATTGAAATTAAATAGAGCGGAGAACCACCAATCATGACAGTTTCTGTCTAATTGCTCAACACAGCAGAGCAATCAAGAGTTTAAAAGGCAGATATTTTACTTACAAGTGGATGAAGACTAAAACAGAGCTGATAGGGAGCAAATATTGAATGTATTTTCATCT
The DNA here is from genome assembly GCF_056152115.1 of Neolamprologus brichardi. NCBI lineage: Eukaryota > Metazoa > Chordata > Actinopteri > Cichliformes > Cichlidae > Neolamprologus > Neolamprologus brichardi. The sequence continues at coordinate 4,569,319 of NC_142119.1, read as the reverse complement.
GAAAACCTTCAGCATATTACAAAATGAATGCTGTTCTTTTTAAGTTTAATGAGCATGTCAGCCAGTGTTTGCTAAATGTAAGATAACTTCATACAGAGAAAATATTTTGTATGTACCGATAGCAGGATGTACATAAATGGTTATAAATCAGTCATTTGACCCACTTTTTTTACTATAATGAACTTCAGTAAAGGTAGTGGCTATACAAGTGTGGCCTTTCCACCTATTCCACCCATGTTATCTTTGGGACAACAGATAATCAAATTGTCATGAGATAATTCATTTTCTCAGTGTTTAACAAGCTGCCTACAGCAGCATTAGTTAACTTACAGTTTTAGCCAACTAGCTAGCTTGAAAGCAGTGTGAAATATTTGAGTCAGTTGACACTGTCAAGTGAAACTGACCATACAAGTTGATTTATGTTGGAACTACGAGAGGGTCCTTGGAATTGTTTTTCATTTATAAGAGAGCCTTTGATTATACTACTCAATATATATGTACTGAATAACTGATGGTTTTAAACCAACGCAGTTAAAGAATAACGATTGTGCATTTAAATATGGACTTTGTCTTTTGGATATATTATAACTATAATAGATATATTATAGTTATCTTGGGCATTGTGAATAGAGAAACAACCTTTGTGTACGTTATGTAATCTTAACTGTGGCCATTTATCAGGACAGAAATTCTAACACACACAAACAAAAATCTAAGTCAAAGTGATAAATGAAAGCTCTTTGTACACACAGATAATAAAGGCTGTGAATTTGTCCTTTTTCTTGCAGCTCCAGAGATGTTGAAAGGGGATGTTGTGGGCCCACCAGCTGACATCTGGAGTGTAGGCGTGCTTACTTTCATCATGTGAGTATTGCTTTCACAGCTTCCACCCTCTAAGTTCTCTTTAAATAGAAATATATTTGTGTTCTTTATATAAGATCAGGCTTATGATTAAGAATGGTCTGCTACATTTGTATTTTTAATTTCAAGACTTTTTAGGTATCATTCTATTATATATTTCTTTTGCTAGTATGAAATCTTCCTCCTGATTTTTCAGGTTGAGCGGCAGGTCGGCTTTCATGGATAATGATCCTCAGGAGACTGAAGCCAGAATCCAGGCAGCAAAGTTTGACCTCTCTAAACTTTACCAGAATGTGTCCCAAAGTGCCTCTCTGTTTCTTAAAAAGATCCTCTGTAGCTACCCATGGTAAGCTGAATAATGGATTAGTCTCATTTTTGCCGTACTTTGAAAGTATTGCCAATTTGTAATATTTGGCTCCTTGTCATCATCAACAGGGCCCGTCCATCCATCAAGGACTGCTTCAGCAACTCCTGGCTTCAAGATGCCTACTTGATGCGCCTTCGTAGGCAAACTCTTACCTTTACAACCACCCGTCTCAAGGAATTCTTGGCTGACCAGCAGCGCAGGCGAGCGGAGGTGGCAACCAAGCACAAAGTTCTCCTGCGGTCTTACCAGAGCTCGCCACAAACCCCCACTAGCCCTGCCACACCGAATGTGCCAGTATCACCCACTGCACCTGTCACCTAGTGAAAAGAACTTCCACACCATTGTGGCAGGACTTTATGGTGGGAATGAGGGCAAACATCCTCCAAGCGAGATAAAACTTGAGGCTACAGTGAGGTGGTCCCTCCAGGTCTGACTTGAACTTGATCAGAAGAAGAAAAACTCACAAAACCAGCAATGGCTGTGATCTACAGAAACATAATTTCTATTTCTTATCTGGTTCTAAAAGAGAATCTAATGCATTAAGGAACTCTCTGAAAGAGCCTGACTGCATTTTATATACCGTGAACCTTGTTCATACAGGGCAGGCCGTTCTTTTCAAGCTAGTACCTCAAGGTTTGTAACTTTGCAAACATTTTTGAATTAATTCCTTTCTTACTGTTGGCTGAACATTGTAAAGAGAGGAAAAACAAATACAGTGTGATCACCGGCCATAATTTAGTAGAAAAGCTCATTTAATTCCTCAGCAAAAAGCTCTTAGCACAACTTTAAAATAAGGGATAATCTACATAATTAAAAGTACACATTGAAACAACTGATACCTTTGTCACTGGAGCACATCTAAAATAGTAGTCTATAGTTGATATTCTAATGTTTCCTGACTAGAATTTTTAATGCATTATCATCCCATGGCATCAGATAATGCTGTTTTTGTCAGATGCTGCCAGCATCTTCTCTCTGTTGCACAGAGGCAGGGATGGTATTGGCCACAGAGAGGTAGCAGTTGTGTTTCAGAGATATTAGGTATTAGGATGGAGGTGTTGCAGTGGTAGGAGACCCAGGTTCACGTCAGATTGAAACTTTTGTGTTTACTACACGTTTTGGGGTTTTTTTTGTTGTTTTTTTCACTTGCTGATTTGTTTTGGGTGTGGTGGTGGAGTGGGTAGCACTGTCCCCTCACAGCAAGAACATTCAAACTTCCTTGTCTTTGACTTTCTCTGTGGAATTCCCATCTTCGCCATGTCCCTGCATGGGTTGACTTGGCTATTTTAAGTGTGTTACAGTAGTAGATGTGAGAGTGTGTGCCACAAACCCACGTTGGATAAGCACTAAAGAAGAGGGATGGCTGAATTTTCTGGTTAAGTTTAGTTTAGGGGTAAGAAAAATGACTGGCAAGGTGGAGCTGTGGTTAGCATGGTTGCTTCACAGCAACAGCGAGTCTGAATCTGCCATCATTCTATGTGGACTTTGTGTGTTCTGCCTGAGCCTGTTTGGGGTTTCTCTGGGTACCCCTGCAGATGTTTCTTCCCACAGGCCAAAATAAGTAGTTAAGAAAATGGATGGGTGATGGGTAAAATATACATAACATTTACCCTGGATGTCAAAAAATGAGTCCGGAGTGTCAGTCCTGTGTCATAAAGGCCACAGTCCAGTGTATCAGGGCACAGATGCTGAACAATGCCTTGTGTAACCCAGCGATGTCTGCAGCTTTGACAAAACAGCATTAATGAAAGCCAAGGTAAGGAGAGAGGGTTGTAAATGCACTGAATTATGTCTAATTCTGTGTCCTTGATTTAAACAAAAGTCACTCTCCAAACCCACAAACGAGTTTAGGGAATTGTAGTGGTATGATTGTGCTGTTGGCACTTCAGTGATTTTAAAGACTGTAGCAGTTCCAGAAAGTTTTTGTTTGTTTGTTTGTTTGTTTTTAAAAAATATGTACTGAGTTAAGAGGAAACTCTGCTGGCTTCTCTACAAGGGCTATTAGAATAGGACACTTGTCTGCATTTTCCCCTTTCCTTGTGTTCTTAGACAGCACGGTAATGATGATCTCATTCTCAAAAGCAGAATTTACTTTTTAAATTTCTTATTCTGTTGTCATCTTTGAGCTTCCATATAAAACTGTTTTTCTCCCAGTGATAATGTGGACAGTTTTGCAGGGCAAATAGGCATTAGTTTCTTCACCACAGATAAGCTGTCATTGGCTTAAAGTAAACTCTTAAAATAAAAATTAAATAATAGACCTTTCTGAGTGTATTAGTCCTTATTTTAGTGTTTTTAATTACCAACAGCTACTGCTTTGAGAAAGCAGTTTGCTTCATTGTTTTTAAAGAATGTAGGCTTAACCGGCAAAACCTTTTTTTAATATATAAAAAGACGTTAAAATCGTTATAATTAGCATTAAGCTGAACCTAAATTATGTATAGCCTCAATTATATGTTTCCATGCTGTACAAGCATACAAGACACCATAAGCACTAATAGCATAAATTCATCATATGAGCCCTGAAGACCATAATAAACATCGGATCACAAAAAGTAAAACCTTTAGAAAATCTAGTGGTTCTCAAGCTGTGGGGCAGGCCCCAATGATGGGGCTTAGAGCCACTGCAGGTGGCTTTAGAAAATATGGAGTGAAACTAAGTTGAATCAATATTATTTATGAAAAAAAATGAAAGAGTTCGCAGATACAACTGTGCATCTACTCTACTCATTTGTTTCATTGAAGTTGAAATAACTGAAATGTAAACTTTCTCAAGTGGGGCATGCCAGAAAAAGCTGTCTATAAAAGATATATTTAAGTATGGATATCCATAAATATGCAGATCTGAATATATGTTTTAAATATTATATACACAGTAAATTATGAAAGGCTCTGTAACTGCTTTATTTTCAGAGAAAAAAATATAATAATATTCCAAACATTTGTTTGGAATCTGTCCTCTTAGAGTCAGCACTTTGGCTCTAGCACTAAACTGAACACAGATTCTATCATTTTACGGCACATCAAAGGCTAATTTGCTTTTTTATAATATATGCTTTCCCCTTTGGGGGTAAACTAAGTTTTCAGACCAGCACATTTGATTTTTGATGCTGTTGCTTTCATACGTACTGATGTCAAGCACAGATTTGCTCACTTAACTCAAAGTGTAACACTTATGATAGTTTAGATCCATTTGTGGATGGATTCGGTTTTTCTGGTGTTTAAAAGCTGCTTCATACATAAAATCATGAGTTGTTTTACTGTGTATTAACTGACAAGTAGTTGGTAATTCTATGAAATTATTTCACTGTTGCTTTATTGTCTAATGCTATTGCTAGATAAATACTGCCCTTCTGCAGCTCTTGTCTTCTTTGGCTCCTTTTCCTATGCAGAGTATAATCACTAGGGGAATTGTTTCAAACCTGAATGGAAACATGCAAGTCCTGCATGAAATGCAACGTTGCATTAAATCCTAAATGTCTGTGCAATTTATAATAACTTTATTTGTTCATCTTTTAAATGAAATGACAGCTGTTTGTAAGCAGACGACACGAGTTTGGGTTGGGGGGGGGGGACACTAGAGCGCTCTACATTTTGTATTAAAATTTTGTGGAATGTGTTGCAGTGCCTCGTGACAGATATTAGACTCACAGAGATTGTAGTTTGTCAAAAAGAATGACTATTTCTTTATTTTGATAATATGACTGTGGCCGCTTTGTGTGCGTGTGTCTTTTGCAAATTGTTTATTTATTGAGTGACTGTATTTGTTACGGCTTCTGCTTTTTATCTGTGAAACATTTGAATCTGGCATGGAAATGGCATGACAGTTGTTAAGATTAAGAACAATAAAGGAAATGTGACAAATATAAGGGGGAAACTTGCCATCTTCTTGGCTGAAAGCTGCATGTAAGACCATGCTGAAAATGGTATACACATCACGGCTGATCCATAAAGAATTACTGAGCGTGGTAAGTCCAACCTTACACCACTCCATCTGCATCACCCTGAAGACCAACAACTATGCGCTTATTTTCACCCTGAGGAGATCCATATTCCAATACTCCCTCTACTATAACTAAACTATGAACTGCTTCAGTGATTCTCACGAGTATTTGATTTCTATATGAAGATGGGAAAATATCTTTGGATAATATGTTGCACATCTTCAATCTCATCATGTGTAGTAACCAAAGGAGAATGAATGACTGTATGACACAATACTTACTGCTTATAAAGCATCAGATTTCTTAGGTTTGCTGACTCTGTAGTGGATCTGAAGCTGTGTGTATCTTTGACAGGATCTCCAAGGTAAGAAGAGGGAATACGCTGTAAAGAATTGCTGCAAGAGAAATTTCCGGTCAGACTAGTTTGGAAATTGTTAAATAAGTGTTTACTATCTCTTTCCGCTGCAGATGTCCAAAGCTGAGACTTCACCCCCTCCCGGGTGCAATACTTAATTATTATTAATATTATTATTAGGCATTATATCATGGACACAGGTAAGAGAATCTTTAATTCTTGTTGGTGTCACTGACATTCAAGGAGGTTTAAAGGCATAAGAAATGTTTAAGATGCTTGTTTGCTGGATTTTTTTACCCCTTAAGATAACAACATATTCACTGGATGGACTGACTTGTCTCATGAAGTCTACAGTGCACCATAAACACCTTCAAGAGATTGTACCTATGCCAACAGTTATTAAGTCTGTGCCCTCAAACCTTTTAGACTCACTGAACTTATTACTTATTACTTATTATAAATGCCTATATTTCTCATCTAGGTCACATAAAGAGCGGCAAGAGAAAGGCCCCCCTAAGATCCTGGAAGACCTCAGAGATGTGGTCCTTGTTGAAGGCAGCACAGCAAAGCTGAAGTGTAGTGTTAGCGCTTTCCCAGACCCTTTCATTGTCGGGTACAAGGATGGCAGGATGGCAAAGGACTGAAGGTTGGTCCCAAGTACTGCTATGTTTTTGAAGACCCTGATGTATTGGCACTTGTGGTCTGGTTATCTTTATAAGATTTTTTTTTTATTATTTTCTTGATTATGACATGAAGAATTTTTAAAATAATCACTGATGAGAACTTTGCCCCACATGTCAGATACAAAGGTTTACTCTTGCTGATTAATGTAGAATCATGTGGTTCACAGAGTTAATCTGTCCCAGTTCCTGCTAAGAATTCTAAAAACCCAGATAACATCAAGACCAAGAGAGGGACAACAGTGGTACTCAAGGCTGAAATAAGCAGACTGCCTCCTCCAGTCGTTGTCTGGCTCAAAGTAGTTGCTAGCAGATTTCTGCACTTGCACATAGTTTGCATGGAAGACAATGACGTGTCTTCAAACACTCGCCAAGTTCTCGCAGAGTATTAGTGAAAATGTGAAAAATGTACACAAACTGGAAACAGAGACCATCTGCCTTAGAGTAAAGTTGGGCCATTTGAAACATGTTGGCTGAAAAGGTGAGACACAACTTTTACTTTGAAGGTCTGGTAGCAACTAAAATGATCACAGGGAAGTGTTTACCTCTATGACCAGTTTTACCTAGCAACACCCAGCAACCATTCACCAATCAGATGGTAAGTACATATTTTTTCCCTAGCAACTAGAGATTTCCAGGTGGTTGCCAAATGGTCTCTGGGCCCATGTGACTGAGATTGCAGTTTTTCCACCAGCATCCAATCACTTCATTCGTCTATTCAATATAAATACTCCCATTCCCCTCTATGTGTTGCCAGGTTGTCTTGTTTCTACTTCTATCCAGCAATTTCATGCATTCTCTTAATTTCCTTTTTATTAATAACTTGAATGCCTCCATGAAAGCACATTTATTGGGTTTTGCATTTCATTAAAGATCTGACCTTTGCAATTGACCAAAGACGGGACTTTACGAGCATTTGGGTCCTTGTGTGTTCCCTCAAACCATTATAATAATAATAATAATAATAATAGTGGATTGCATTTATATAGCGCTTTTCGAGACCCTCAAAGCGCTTTACAATTCCACTATTCATTCACTCTCACATTCACACACTGGTGGAGGCAGCTACAGTTGTAGCCACAGCTGCTCTGGGGCAAACTGACAGAAGCGAGGCTGCCATATCGCGCCATCGGCCCCTCTGGCCACCACCAGTAGGCAGTAGGGTAAAGTGTCTTGCTCAAGGACACAACGACCAAGACAGTCTGAGCCGAGGCTCAAACTGACAACCTTCCGATTACAAGACGAACTGCCAACTCTTGAGCCACGATCGCCCCACAACCCAAGCCATTATGTAGTAGTAAATGTATGTAGTAGATTCTAGATTTGGATTTGCCATTTGATAGGTAAGACTCAGTCCATCTGAAATAATATAATTAGAGTTTAAAAAAATATTTAAACCACAGTTTATTATGGGAAATGTTCATCCATGATTTTAATAACAGAATGGTAGTGACTGCAATAAACTAATGACCAAAATGGGTTAAATAATACAGAATCAGTATGCTCTATAAAGATAAGATATAACACGTGTATACTTATCCTGGAGAATTAGACCAATGTTTGCTTTGCATATTTTCCAGTTCATGGAAATGATTTCTTAGTTTTAGGTATTATTATATATTTATTCATAATACAGTATATGACATATTTTAAGCTAGGAATACCCAGATCCTGTTTCCATTGTACTTTTGAAAGTCACAACCAAATTTTGAAAAATACAACAGCTGATGCAAAGTTGAGGCTGCACCTCTTTGGCTGGGAGCGGTTTATTTTCACTGTGTCTCTGAGTTATGTCTCTTCAGGTAATTTAGCATTTTGACCAGAGAGTTAAAGAAAAAAGAAAGGATCGGGGATTTTTAGGTGCCAGCAATAGTAGCAATCAGTTCAAGCTACTGGACGAAGCTATTTACAGCAATAGCTATGGCATATTTTGGCTTTAAAGTGCAGCAAATCTCTGCATGGTCCCCCAGCACAGATTGCAGATTGTAGGCATAACAAAGTGCAAGCAATGAAGATGGGCTCTCTTTATTCTTAGTTTTATTTTGATTCTTATTGTTGTTAATTTGTTTTCTATTTGCTGCAATTTCTAATGTGATCATGGTCCTTAAAATAAGTTACTTTTAAATTGCTATGAAAGAAGACAGAAGTGAATAAAAATACATACAATAATGATACAACAGTGATCACAAACACCTTTATTTCCTGGCAAGGACCGAAATTTGATGATGTGATAGCAAGTATATATAGAGTATACGGTATAAACTACAGCAGGACATGATGGACCACTGACACAATTTGTTTTCATCAGAAAAACAAAAGGCATAAGATCATTAACAGTTACTAAAAGATTTCCACCTAGAGCAAGCTCGATAAACCTGTAGGACATTTATGCCATTTATTTTGTGTGCCTGCAGGTTCTCTGTTATCCACTAGGGGGTGATGCCTCAGCTTTATACTTCCACTTTCAGTGGACTGTAAGTACACGATTCCCTGAAACTCTGTCATTTCCGACTTCACTAAATGATTTTGACAACTCTCGTTACTGGAAACAAGCCAAATAAAAACCAAAAGCCTCGTTGTGATAGGTGGAGCCTTTACGGCAACAACATGAGGAGTTTCTATGATCTTACATGTGGCCTCTTTAGAGACTGTCCCTAACTTGGTCGGTTTCAAGGCCACCCCCAGCTGCAACGTTATCTGTAAACTTTTTTTTTTTAAAGTTTCTCAGCAGTCAAAGAAAAGTAATAAGAGAAATCGAAATATGTTTTTTCTGTTATGCAAAAGCAAAAACAAAGGAGAAAACACTGTTTTGTTCACGGTTGGGCTCCGGATGAAAGGAAAAAATAAATAAATAATGAAAGGCCAAATGTAAAGAAAAATAATGTAATTGTTTAAATAACATTTATGACAACATAACATTTATAAATACTATAAAATATTTATGAACCTGCAACGATGCTTTTTTAAAAATACATTTAAAAAAAGAAATTTAAAAAAACAAAAAGCCTTCACATCCTGGCTTTAAGAACCGGGCTTCCTTGAAACCGTCAGGTCCCATTTAGCGAAGACAAATTGATGAACTTCTCCAGTATTTGTATCTTTTGTAACTTTTTAAGACTTATTTTTATTTTATTTTAACTTTTACAGGTATTTTTGTTCGGTGTTTCTGGCCGTTAACAAGGTTCCTTTTAGTTTTAAGCTGCAGCATGCGCGTCCGCAAACAGGGAGTGGCGAAATTTAAAGACTTGAATTTGCCCTAACTCCTCGCAAGTTTTAAACGGCGGTAAAGTTCCTGTGTGCGGATCCAATGGCCCACCCGTCGTCGGTAATCACGCAAGTAAGAAGAGAGGAGGAGGAGGGGGAGGAAAATGCCTGTCTTCGTGAGGAAGGTGAGTTTGGGAGAAGTTTTTGGAGCTGCGTATGATAATGTCAGAGGTTTGTTTGAGGGCGCCTGTCCTCTGTGAGCGGTTGCAGACATCTCTGTGATAACGCCTGCTCCTTTAATCAAGTGTCCGTGACCGGTTCTCAAAGGTTCTCACCGAGTTTAATAAGTTTGCATCCGGTGTAGCTTTTTGCGTAAGGTGGGACCTACGGGAGACTATAGCCGTTTCTAAGTAGATAAAGTAGGAAATGTGTGTTTCACCGGGCCGGTCAAGGGGAAATTAACAGACTTCACGGTGTTCCGCAGAACTTTTAGGCGGAATGAGGTTTGAACAGCAGAAACAACGTGTCTCTGAAGAGGGGGCGTGGTCACAGCCCCATTGACAGCTCGCTCGTCCTGCTCTGGGCCTCCATGCTGAGTTGCCGTCAGTTTATTTTTGTCTCCTCGTTTCAAAATGAACACGCTGTGGTCTCCCAGCTCTTATTTACGTTATTATTGTTATGGAGACTGGAGCACGAGCAGTGTTACTCACTTTCTATAAGTGGGACACGAACTAAGCAGCTCTACTAAACAGTATTTATAGGTCACTGTAACAAATGATTTGGCCTATCTCTGGGATAGGTTCACTTACAAACACTTAGAGCTGTACACCCACCATCCGCTTTATTAGGTACACCGGTTCAACTGCTTGTTCATGCAAATATGTAATCTTCCAGTCACTTGGCACCAGCTCAGTGCATTAAGGCATGTAGACAAGAGAGCGAGATGATCTGATAAAGTTCAAAGTGAGCATCAGAATCGGGAAGACAGATGATTGAAGTGACTTTGAATGTGGTGTACTTGTTTGTGCTAGACAGGCTGTTTTGAGTATGTCAGAAACTGCAGATGTGCTGGGTTTTTCCCACACAGCCATCTCTGGGGATGACAGAGTCGCCTGCAAAAGAGAACCTGTCCAGTGAGTCGAAGTTCTCTTGGTGATACTGGCGGTCAGAGGCGAATTTTCAGACGGGTTCAGGCTGATCGGAAAGCAAAGGTAACTCAAATAATCATTGGTTACAACCAAGGAATGCAGACATGTCAGATATTGAAGCAGATGTGCTACAGATGCTGAAGAAGACCACACTGGGTGCCCTTCCTGTCAGCTAAGAATAGGAAACTGAGGCTACAGTTCATATTGGTTCACTAACATTGGACAATAGAAGATTCGAAAGATGTTGCTTTGTATCAACCCTTCAAGCAGATGGTGGGGCGATGTTGTGTGGGATATTTTCAGCTCAGATCATCTCAAACTGGTTTCTTGACAATGAACTCAATGACAATGTGTTCATTGTATTCATGGCCTCCACACTTACCAGATCTCAATTCAGTAGAGCACCTTTGGAATGTGGTGGAACGGCAGATTGACACCATGAATGTGCCACAATGGCGTGATGCTATCATGTCAACATGGACCAAAATCTCCAGCACCTTATTGAATCTGTGCCGCGAACGATTAAGGCAGCTATGAAGCAAAAGGGGGACCAACCAGGTACTGGCAAAGTGTACCTAATAAAGTGGCTGGTGAGTGCATATTAGTTGCGGTAGTACTTCAGAAGACAGTGCCGGATTTATGCAGTTCTTTCCTAAAATGTACCATGTCACTTTGCATTTGGTGTATAATTTTTAGTATCCAAAAATACTTTGTTAGATACAGTCCCTTGTTATGTTGTACTTACATTTTGAGTTGGGCACGTATTTAAAGGTGCTTAAAAACTTGTACTTTAAAGTAAGAAAGATAACATGATAAACATGGGGGATGTACACCATAATTTGTGGCCTGTATTATAGTTTTTGTTTTTTCTAGCTTTGTTATTTACTTCTGTCTTATTGTTAAGAAAATAATAGAAAAGAAGAAGAGGGGGGAAAAAAACTGTTTATCTGGTTTAAGTTTATCTGTATCACACCATCTCTGAACATGTAGTCAGCGCAAAATTGAAAACTGCTAAATATCAACCACAGATCTCAGTAAGTATCGACTTATTTGCAAGTAGGCCAAATATTGGTCAACTAGGCCAATGTTAGCTGAGGCACATATTCATCCAATGTGTCAGTCAATTCTTAGAAAATCGTAAGGCTAAAAAAATGATTTTATAATGATGTTGTTGTTATTAGTTATTTCAAACCTAGTTTAGCAATTCTGTAATGCAGTTTCTTGTTTCTTATCTGGTGATGTATAGATGCAAAACTGCGATATCGGCTCTTAACTCCCAGAAATCAACTCGGCGTATGTTATTTGCAAAGTCTCATATGAGCCTCAAAATATATTTATGTTTTTCTGTTATTGTTGATTGAGGATCACATCAGACATCAGCCTTGTGATTGAAAAACGTGCGTTGAATTTTAGTTCTGGTACTAAACCTGTACAGTCATATATAAAGTATAAAGTTACCGTGGTAACTGAACTGAGGGGAACACTATTGCAGGATGAAGTGAGCAATGATTTTTATTTGGACTGAACAGATACAGTCTGAGTCAGATGTCACTGACTCTCTATTGATAGAAAATGTTGAAAGTAAGTTTGTGTGGGATAATTTTTTTTTTAAGAAACAATTAGCTTATTTTTTTTATATATAAAATATAATTTTTCATCATGAAGGAGGCCTAAATCCTGGTGCTGGTGCTCTGTAGAAGTTTATTTTGTTTTTTGAGCAACGTTCTGGTGTAACAGTGTAAAACGGGAACAAAGGTACATAAACAGATCTTAAAATAGAGAACGAAGCTATTTATTGCAAAATAATGGCGATTAGAAAGGTGTTTAAAAAAGAAATGAATAACAGGAAAGGCTGTGTTGTAATTATATGCAACACAGCCTTTCCTTATAAATTAATGCCCAAGATCCTGTGTACAGATGATGGGCAGCTGAGACAGACTTTTGTCTTTAAGGGTTGTTAATATAGTAAAAGGAAAAGGAAAACGTTCTCAACTCACTTAAGATCGTTCAATCCTGCTTAGCAAAGAAGAGGACACTTGTTCATTTGCTGCTGCCCTAACAAACAGATTGTTGGTGTCTGTGCTTGTTTACATTGAAGAATTTCTACAAAAGACACTCAATGCAGTTAGCATCCATAGGCAGAAATGTCATTGTCTTATCAATTATAAACAAAAAGACTTCCTGAGCATAATTTCTCTGAATGCAGTTGTGAACAGCGGTCTTAAACCCTATATTTTATTCCAGTATAGGAGTAATCATACCATATCTGGGCAGTTTACAGACCCGTGGTCACATTTAAGTTGAATCTTAAAGAGTGTAGCTTGGATCCTGTGCATACTGATGAATTAGAGACCCTGTTGAGTTGAAGTGATTGGATCTCATTTCTGTTCTTTGGCTTCCTCTCATACCAAGGAGCATAAAGGTGAGGCATTAGCAGTGCTGGTGCCCTTGAAAGAAGAAAAGATTGATAGTTGACCGTGCTGACTTTGTAATATATTTAGTTCTACTTCCCAGTGATGTGATTTGGTAGGCTGTCCTTGTGCTGTGGCTGAATCTAAATGAGCTAATTAAGTGAAATGAATAAATCTGCTAAATGACCTATCCACAACCAAACAGCATGATGAAGTGACTTCATGTGAAGAAGCAGGATAAATAAAACATGTATATAGCCTATTTTGAACTCTGTGCATCTTAATAACTTGTATTTTTCAAGACAGTCATAAGGTGGCAGTATTGTTCAGCTTTCTGGTCAAGACCACCTCCTGCCTGCGCTCAGATTATTTCCTCCTGGCTAAAAGGTCATGAGTTCAAAACATGGCAGTCATCCAGAAGTGAGAGGCCAGCAAAAAGGGGAAGCTGCTCTTCAGCCATTCTGTAGTTTCTGTAGTCAGTGGTGGTGTTATCAGTCGTTAAGTCCTAAATGTTTTGCATACTTTTCAGCCCTAAATACCTCAAGCTTCTTGATGTTTTATTGTAAGCTTTATGGGCATTTGTTTTTTGTTTTTTTTTTATCTCTGTCACCTCTGCAGTGCTCTGAAACATGCGGTTTAATAGGCACAAAAACATCGCTAGTGATGTATTTTGACAAGTTTCTTTCCACACTCCAGCTACTTTAACAATTACATTTACACTGTAGTTATTGCCATTGAACTTGAGACTTGCTGCAAGGTGAATATTTTCCTTTGCAGAAATGTTTAAACTTTTTTTGACCTGTCCCAAGTCCAGCTCGGCCACCATGAACTTGCCATACCATTTGCTCTGGAGGGGTGTGAAGCAACTTGTCAGATTGTAGCGGGATATCAGGTGTCAAAGTGTTGGAAAGTCAGTCATGGGAGGGGGGCCTTCATTCTTTCTGAGCCTCGATGGGAATAGAAGCAGCCGAGCACTGAGGCATGGCTCGCCCGAAAGGGTCCCAGATAAGCCTGCTTTCAACTGAGTAGGCTGCTGATGTAGCGCGAGGTCTTTGGTGCCCCTTGGAAATGCTGTAACCTCATTATCAGCGTCTGAGCCTCTTGGATAGTGAAGTGTGAGGAATGTTGTGTTAGAGTTTGCCTACTCAGTTCTGCTGCTACCTAAGAGTAAAGCAAAGAAGGTGCAAGTTTATAATTGTCCGTCTTTGTATTGGTGTGTTCAGGTGTGCAGCACCTTAATTATAATCACGTTTCAGAAAGAATTCGTTTTTCACACAGGGCCTTGTAGGTTTGGATTTTTTTCCCTTAACAATAAACACTTTCACCTATAAACTGCATTTTGTTTTTCTTTTGTTGTCTTTGTCTAATATTTAAATTTGTTTGATGATCTTAAACATTCAAGTGTAACAAACGTACAAAAGAAATCAGGAAATCAGGAAGGGGCATGCATGCAGCACACAAGCCGGTTTATTTGTCTATCTTTGTTAGGATATTCACCAGCATCAGTATATTGTCAATGCAAATATGTGCCAGACCATTATCTTAACCCTAAAACCTACTTCTGCTTTCTTGTACAGATAAGTCCTAAATGTGGTGGCCCTGAGGGGTCAAATGCAGTGCAGTTTAAGAAGACATCAACCAGTAGATAGAAAAAGCTCGGATAGCACAAAACACAAATAATAATATTTCACCACTCAAACTGCTTCTAACAAAGATGGTTGGACATCTTTGGTTTTTGCTGATAAGTGAGTCGAACCACGTATTGTTTGGATTAGCAGACACACACATTCAGTGAGTTCCTCGCCGGTGTCCATCAATCTGTCAGTTTTCTTAACTACCTATTAACTTTTAAGGGAATTATATTGTATTTTGCACATAAAGTCATTTTGTTTGTTTGTTTGTTTGTTTGTTTGTTTGTTTGTTTGTTTGTTTTTGTTCTTTTTAAATACACATTATGAAGTTTGTAGTGCAGTAAAAATCAGTTAAAGGGAGCATGACAGATATTTACTTTGATTACACAAACATTACATAGCAGTAAGTAATAGATGATAGGTATTGTTTTGTAAATAGCCAATACTTAATAATAATAATATGATAACTCAATACCCAGAGTTTATTACATTATGTTATTATGCATTATATTTCTAACTAATTTGGCGGCTCATTCTCAAGACCTTTGTGGATGTAAGCCAACTTTTAACAGAGTATTAACAATAATAATACACACCCATACAAATACATGCATTTTATCAGGATTCAATTAGAACTTTAAGATATCAAGTTTACAGAAAAAATGACACGCATGCAGGCAAATGCAATCAAAAAATGCAACCTTGTCAGAGGTAATAATATTAGTATTATTTTGATACATTACTGAAAGTTCTGCATTGCCACTGTACTATGTACACAGGCATACATGTGCCCTGATTCTTATTTCATTGCTTTGTAGAGGTATTACTGCTGCATTCCCTTTGTATCAATGAAGTTTGTACCCGTGTCACGTTCCAACAGTATTTTTAGCCATTTTAGAGGTGGAAGAGTAGAGATCTTCAAAGCGAGCACGTCTGGGCATTGAATAAGATATTAATATTACTGCTATGACTCACATTGTTGACATCGTCTGCTAAAATTGACTGTTATTATAATTTAGTTTGCAGGTTAAAGCAGCACCTAAAACACTGCACACAAAGCAGTACAATGCTGAGACTGTATGTCTACTGTAACAGTTTCCTACTTTAACCCTTTTTTTAAAAAGTAAACTTGTTTAACCTTAGCTCTGTGGCCTTTTTGTGCAGTCTCGATTTTGCCATAATAGTTCCCTTTTAGCAACTGCTGCTCATATGGAGGGCACGCGTATGGTGTCAGATGGTTTCTTTAGTGGTGGTTCCTTTTAATAGTACAGTTTTACTTTTCATCCCCACAGAATATTATCTATCAGAAGAGTTATTCATCTTATATTTATTTTGGACGTTAACTCATGCTGACAGGAGCCAGAGCTGTCAGTGCATTCTGGGATTGTGTTTGTGTTGGCATTTGCTGGAACCCTTAGGAGTGATTTTATGGTTCACAGTCCTCTCAGTGGTTTCATTTAATTTTTTTATTTAGTTCCTGCACTGAAGTGTTACTGTGCTGCGTAAACAGCTCTTTCCTGCTACTTTTCCTGCTACTTGTGACAGTTTTTTATTTATATACACAATCTCATCATTAACTGAAGTCGGGCTCTGGCAAGCTATTTTAGGTTCTGATGTGTAATAACAGAGAACTGGACACCATGATGTTTTTCTTTTAACTTTGAGCTTCACCTGTCCAGTTCCTTCGCACATGTTTTGAACACAAGCTTTTCATCAGTCAGGTATGTCCCAGCAAGCATGCCTTGACAATGACTGCTCCCCAGTGGTGTTGACCACTTTCAGCCACAGCTAATGAACATGCCAAACCCATCCAGCATAACACTTGAAAGTAGGTCAGACTTGTTAAGGGATGGGGCTTAAACCGTTCCAAACTGGTTAATAAAGGTTACTGTTCACTGTTTTTCAAAAACAAATGCACAAAACGGATTATTTTAGTAATCAAGTGATCTGTTGATGTTTCTATCGAAATATCAGATAAGACATACTTTTGTCTTATTAACCAGCAATAATAAATATTCAAGCAAGATAACGTGGGTCTTTCAGAATTGACTGTTCATTGGTTTCTATTTTGGAAATTGCAATGGTTTAAAGTTTAACTGCATACAACATCTGTCAAAAAAAACCCCTACCTAAACCCTTTGATTGCATGTGCACGTCAAAGTGATGTAATTTTATTATTATTATTTTTTAATGAAAACATTTTCCTAAATGCAAAAAAAATTAATAATAATAATCTCAAGTACAGTCAAAGATTAAAATCAAATAAAATAAGATATAGAATAAGAATTCAAGGCATAAAAAAATGTTCCTTTTAGTCTCTCTTCTTGGAAGGCTTCTTGACAATAGGAGCCACGTTTTACTGTTGCTGATAACAGACGTTATGATGGTGCAGGCAATATTTAATAATTTAGTGTCCAGCCTAACAATCCTCAGGTCATTGGCTCATGTACATTTTCATTGGCTTGAGAAAAAGGCTTTTAATTTTATATTTTAACTATTAATGCAATTTGATTAATATAGTCTTTCATATTACTTCACTTTTAATCTGAAAAATGTTATGAAGCCTTGAAATTAGCATGGTCTAGTACACCTCATGCCCCTCTTTAGACTCGCCCCTGTTTGCTGCAGGTATCACCTACATGTGAAATAGGATGGCTGCTGTCAGCCTTTACCTAGCTGTATGATTTAACCAGTCTGCTATTAGACTAAGTTAACAGTTAATCTGCAGATTTTAATACAGCTTCTGGAGGCTGACTGCAGGTTTTTTACTGTGTAAAACAAACAGGATGGAGCACCAATAAGAGTTTTTGTGATTAAGTACTCCTGCTAGCTTTTAATGGTGATCACAGGAACATCGCTGGTGTTTTGGACACTATAAACAAGTTTTTCACTCTACGTAGGCTCACAGAGGCTCTGCCTCTTTGCTCTTCAGCTGGAAACAGACTCCGCCTCCCCATTAAAATGTGCCAGCGTCATCATCACTACAGGGTGGGCCATTTATATGGATACATCGTAACAACATGGGATTGGTTGATGATATTAAATTCCTGTTTGTGGCACATGGCCCTCTTCCTATCCGGTCGTTAAATGAGGACATGACGAATCCTACTTCCGGGCCTAAAGTAGTCTGCGTTTAATATGGCCTTTGTGTTGTTAACATGTTTAATGTTTTGTATTTTCTTCTATTTAATCTCAAAAAGCTCCTAAAACAGTCAGTGATCACTGTTGACCTCCCTCGGCTTTTATTACCGCTAATCATTTATTTAAGCTCAGTTTTTAAAACCTTAGGATGTAACTACAGCCCAGCCCATGCAGCAGTATATGAATGACTAACCTCGTATTGTGGATGGATTATCTCAGTTGTTCTCCTGGCTGAAGTTTGGTCCTTTTACAGCATCCTGCCATGCGATTACATTTGTTCCTGACCACCGAGAACACTCACGTTAACTTTTATCGAGTGGAAAAAAAGTTAGCTTGTTTATATTATGCTAACATAGCTGTGTCGCTAGCGGTCACGTAGCACATCATTATATACCAGCTAGCCAAACTTCAGTAACCCTACAAACGTCACTGCTGTTTAGTTTTCTGTCTTCATTTATGTTGGAAGTGATAACAGAGCTGTACGTTTTAATTTGTTTCCAAAACCCCGCAGTCAGGACATGCTATATTGTATTTAGATAGAAGCTAGCGAGCTAACTTCCTGCTAACTTCTAACTCCGTTAAATGTCATAAATTCCGTTTTCATGGATGCCTGGATGTTAAACTCAACTGTTACACCTGGTAGAGCAGAATGCTGATCATTTTATTAAAGATGAAAGACTTTAGACAGTTTTTCAACTCTCAGTAATGCCATAGTGATCGTTTGATATATGGACCTGCAGTGGAGTTTAGGCCCAGACACGGCTAGTGACGTCAGACTTAACGACCAGATTGAAAAAACAAAAGTTGTATCCAAGATGGCCGACTTCCAAATGGCCACCATGGTCACCACCCATCTCGAGGAGTTTGCCCCCTCACATATACTAATGTGCCACAAACAGGACTTTAATATCACCAACCATTCCCATGTTATTACGGTGTATCCATATAATTGGCCCACCCTGTACTGCCGTTTTGTTAACAGTGTTTATGTTTAAAACTGGAGGCCTAATGTGGTCAGACTTTTATTCATACCCTGCGTTGTTGTATTATCTTAATAGTGATTTAAATAACTACTGAAAGAAAAAAATTATATCAGCCAAATATATACAAATATATGCATACTGTTTGTTTGGGGTTTTTTGTGTTTTTTTTGTTTGTTTGTTTTTTGGTTAAACTCCATGTGATACAATTTCATTGACATGAGGGACTGCCCTATACTGAGTACTAATATTTATTATGGAAATTAGATTTTAATCTCAATGAGATTTTTTTTTTTTTTACCTGGTTAAATAAAGGACTAATAATTAGAAGAAATAAACAGACTTGCAGAAGGTCTGTTTTTGTGTTCATCTTTAAGAGCTGATATTCACAATATAAGATGAAAAAAATAATTCAAGGCTATAAGTAATGTGAACTTACCCAAAACATTAGAACTGATTACATTAATGTTTTTTAACATAAAAAGTACAAAAGTGAGAAGAAAAAAAATCATTTTGATCCCGAGTCTTTCTCTGCTGAACTCTTGAAAATGTATGAACATAATTCATTAAAATGCAGTTGTAGATCTAAGATATGACCATGCAATACACATAACTTCTCGGATACTAGAGGTCACTTTGAATTTGCCAATGCCGCATACCTCAGAAGGAACAGCTTCTATCCTACAAGTGGTGGACAACATCGCATCAGCTGGTGTGAGAGTGATGAAAGCCAGCTTTACAAAGAAAGAAAAACTGACAAACTAGCTGAGCCTTGATGACCAGTCAGAGCTGTCAGCTAAAGTATTAGCATGCTACTCAGACTGCATCTGTTGCCTTAGTGGATATTACAAACCTATCAAGATGCTTTGTGTGTAAATGTGTGATGATTGTGAAAGTAGCATTCATGTACTGATATTACCGATTGACTAACACAGAAGTGTTAAGACTGATGCTTCAAAAAAAAAAAAACTGTTCAAAATCATGAGTTGTAACATCTGTGACACAGAGGCCCACAAAACCCAGAAAGTTTTAGCAAATGAGCACTTGCTATTCATTTGTTTAGTCTTTTAAAAGCATTGCTATTATCATAGGTTTTCATTATTATCTGTTTTATGGGAGAAAACAAATGTATCCTAAAGCAGCTATTTGCAGTAAATTAAAACTACTTTTTGCTCTAAAGTTGGACATTTTAACATGGCAGTCTATTGGGTCTAATTCACTTCTGGAGCAAGCCTCACGAGGGACGTTCTAGGAACTGCAGCTCTGGACTCAGCATAAACCACATTTATTATTAATTTCTAAAATTAGTTTGGATTGTAAAATCAGCCGTGAAAGCTCAGTTTGATCCATTTATCAGCTAGGTTAGTTAACAACTAGCTAATAATGCCTGTGTACAAGACAGTTCTTGGCATTCAACTTAACAAATCAGACACTGGAGCTCCGACTGGACCCAGATGTCTTCACCGGACTATTTTGGGGATAAAATGTAGTGACAGCACGGCTGGAGCAATGCACAGATTGGATAAGTCGAATGAGCGGAGGCGCCAATGCTGACGCCATTGGCATAAATTAAGTCCAGAATGCATTAATCACAGTACTACACATTACATTTACTTGCATAGTTATACAGAGAGTTTGCAGTAAAACTGATCTAGTACAACTGATCTAGTGCTATCACATGAGTACAGTATGAATTCTGTCTTCTCTCTGTCTCCCTATGATCCAGGTTCTGTTGCTGTTTCCAGCTCAAAGAAGTCTTACAGCAGAGGTTTTCTTCGCCGTCTCTTCAGTTGTCTGTGTAACAAAGACGCCAAACCACCTCCAGTAAAAATCAATGCCCCTCTCTCGCTAGAAGAAAATGGGACAAAAGTAAGTGCATCTTTTAACCCCCCTCCCTTGCTCTTCCCTGAGATATCAACTTTCTCTCGCCCTCTCCCTTGATCATCTTTGAACAGCATGTGGGCAGCATGATTGGCAGCTGTTTGATGCCCGAAACACATGTTTTCTTGGCTTCCATATTGGTTTCTTGGCTTTCGTGTTTACAAGAGCATCTCTCACGGCTTGGTGAAAAAGTACTCCATGTTCAGACATCAATCATGGACTTGTAGGAAAGCCGGAAATGGCGTTAATGTTGCAGAAATGCATGCCTGATCTGTCATTGCTGCTTTGCAATGCTTTCTCGGAAGATGCCATTGATCAACACATGTCAGCGTAGCTGTTTTTACCCTTTTAGTAGAGGGGAATTCTGGTAGACAGTATGAGTTCTTCTTCTTCTTCTTCTTCTTCATTATTATTATTATTATTATTATTATTATTATTATTATGAAGGTAGGGTAAATATAAAGAACCACACTAATTAATATTAGATTATAAATTCATAAACAGAAACTTGTGTGAAAACATGTGATGACAAAATATAAAAATGACTGGAATGTGAGAGTTTTTTTTTTTCTTCTTGTGTTTTTGGACAACTGACAATACTAATTATGGTTAAACTTAGTGTATCCTTTGAAAACATAACTTTTGGCTGCTACAGTCTCAAGATCAAGTGACCAAGACGTTCTCAAGTGTCAGTTTCATATTTATGCCTTAGTTCAGCCTTTTATTGAGATTTGATATTCCACAAGTTATTTGTCACGTCTTTCCAAGTCCCCAAAATAAATTTCTTGGTCTCTGGCAAAGGGAGGGTCGAGTCAAGTGCTCAGTCTCAGTTTTGGTTGTGACAACCTGTCATGTCATCAGGCATGCTGCTCCTGTTGCTGTTACTCTCTCATGCAGACTGCTACTCCCCCCACCAGCTCTGTGACTTTTCACTCTGAATGGACTTTACAGTTGGATGCCAGTCATTTGGGAGTTGGTCTCTACAGATACAAATGCATGGAGTAAAAGCTTTGGACAAAGTCTGATAAATACTTTCGTGATGTATTTGGAAAACTCTGAGCAAAACAAAGGCACTAGAGAAGGGGAACCATCCACTGAAGCCATGTTTGCTGAGCAGTGCCAGGTCCCCAGATTAACAGAAGCTGCAGATCTCACTGGCCCATCAAAGGGAAGTGCTGAACTAGGAGTAAAGGTCCTCCTTCAGGAATATACTGAGCAGGCTGTCAGCGAAGAAATGGACCCATCTATTCCTTGTTTGGAACAATGCAACCTGAACTCAGATGAGCTTGAATCCTGCACATACTTTAATGGACATGCTGACAGCTTTGAGCAATATTCAGAGAGCAATGGATTTTTTGAATCCGACCAGATCCTCGATAAGTGCGAGACTTCAGAGTTAAGCCAACCGTGTGATGAATGTACTCAACGCTGTGAGTGTTTTAAGTCCTCTGAACACTGTGGTAATCATAGCTCAGCTTCTGAATGTAGTGCTTGCTGTGAACAATGCGCAGAACACCCCCAATTATTTCAGAAATGTAAGCCCTCCGATCAGCAGTTGGAGATTTCTGACCTTGACGCTGATGAATTGGAAGTGAACTGTGGCAGTTTGGGCCTTTGTGAAAGGTGCGATTTCAACCTTGAATGCACAGACCACCCCGAGGCTCTACAACAATATGAGCCGTCACAACAGCAGAGTGACGGCTTTGACTCAGAGTCAGACACATCAACAGAGAACTTTCAGCAATGTGAAACCGTGGACTCGCTCAGCTGTAATCCTGAAGTCTGTGAGTACGAGGAAATATCAGATGAAACTGAATTTACAAATGATGAAGATGATGAAGAAGCAGAGGAAGACAATTATTATTATGATGATGATGATGGCGATTTTGAAGATGATTTGAGCTATAAAGCCAAACAAAATGAAACAGAGTTCAGTGATGAAGAATCTCACAGTTCCTCAGAAGACACACCTGTACAAGTTTACTTTGATGACACTGAAAATGTTGCCTTTGCAACTGATCTCTGGGAGACGCACGAGTACACCAAAGAAGACATTCAACAAGCTCCTACGGCAGAGGTGCTCACGGAATCTGGTGAGCCGTGTGGAAATGATGACTACGAAGTAAGCCGAGAACCAGCTCAGCAGTATTCCACTTCAGAACAGTATAAATCAGAGTCCAGCGGTGAAGAAGATGGTTCCTCAGATTGCTCGTCTGTGGAAACCAAATCCTTTAAGACTTGTCCTGAGGGCAGTATTCCATCTGATCCCTTCTCCGATTCATCTGAGGAATCTGACAAAGGACCTCAGGAAGATTCCAGCGACGAGCAGACAGAGTGGGAATCTTTTGAAGATGAGGAAGTACAGCAAAGTGATGAGAATAAATCGAAAACTGTTGATGTCACTGTTGAGGATTACTTTGATTTGTTCGACAAAGTGGACTATTACGGACACATATTTACACAAAAGCAGCGCTACATC
Organism: Neolamprologus brichardi; assembly: GCF_056152115.1. NCBI lineage: Eukaryota > Metazoa > Chordata > Actinopteri > Cichliformes > Cichlidae > Neolamprologus > Neolamprologus brichardi. The sequence continues at coordinate 4,546,237 of NC_142119.1, read as the reverse complement.
TCCTGCTTCGATGGCGGAGATATCCATGACTACCTGTATCTGGAAGAAGAGGCAAAGAAACATAAAGCCAAAACTTTATATCAGTTTGAAGATATTAACAGGGAAGCTAATGTAAAAGACACAGACACTTGTTCTGACGATGCATCTGAAGATACTTATGAGGAAGTGGATGTGGACCAGAGTGATGGGTCTTGTGATTTAGAGACTCAATCTGAGGATTGGCTCGTCGCAAAATCAGAATCAAGTTTTGAGGAGGATGAGGAAAGCAAAACGGAGAACGATGTCGTTTATGCAGAAAATGATGAGACAGCCGAGGATGATAAAGCCCCTATTGATGAAGAAGCGTGTGCCTCTGATGACCACGTTTCTGAAGAAGCTGAAGTTCGCCCATCCACTGGTCCTGAGGAGAGCATGTTTCCACCATTAGCCAAGGAAATTTCTGTTGAAGGTGATGCTTATGAAGATATTTTGTGCAGTTCTCACTATTGTGAACCCAAACCTTCTGCAACTGATGAGACTGCGAGCATCACTGATTACACAGAGGATGACAAAGCCAAGCCTGAGCCTGAAGACGACGTATTTATTACATGTTCTGAAAAGGATCCGTACTGGTCACTTATAGATAATGATGAAAATAGACAGCTTTGTGAGCCAGGTGTTAAAAGCATTCAGTCATCTTTTAAACAAGCCCTGAATGGATTTATTTTAGAAAGAAACTCACATGATCAAATAACTAATGATGAGAATGCTTCTAGGAGTCAGAGTCAAGATGCTCTAATATCTCTGAAAGAGCTGGCGGCCACTGGGTTGTGCCCAGAGGAGTGCGTGTCAGACACATTTGGAATTAATGAAGTTATTGACATGAACAGCTCAGCTGTTGAAGAGGAGTGTGTGTTAAATGAGATTTCAAAAGAAACTGGACGCCCTGTAGGAATTATTCACAGTGTTCAGGAAAGGGACATGGTGGTTATGAAGACTGAAGATAACGATGATTCTGAACAAAACAGAGAGTCAGACGAGGATCAGAGTGACAATGAGTCCTATGAGACTTGTGAATGTTATTACTGCGTCACACCAACTGAGGAGGTATAAGATAAGATGAGAAGTACTTCATTTATTCCAAAGTTGAGAAATGTGTTTGGTAAAATTACATTAAACACAACAAACATATAAAAAAAATATTATCTTTAAAGTAAAACTAATTGGAAATAAATTTGAAATATAGTAAAGCAGAAATGGGTATAAGTTTGTTATACATGATAATATTTAAAGATTTTCAAAGTTATAGCCCGACCAAAGTATCAGGGATTAAACATCAGGCAGATACAATGGTGTCTGATTTTATAAAATAAAATAAAAAAAATTAAGTACAGAAGAGACGAGAGGAACACCTTAAACCATGTTATGAGTGTGGTATCCAAAATATACAACATTAAAAGGGTACTCTGTAACTTCCCTGCTGGCAGCATGTGATTGGAAGAGTAATGGTTTACTTCTGCTTGACTTGTTGTGACAATGAAATAAGATAAGATTTATTTTTTTAAACGGAATTGTCATATTATCTTGGTAAGGAGTTGTAAATAAGTAACAGATGTAAATTTTTTGTTTTTACAAAAAAGAAAAAAAATAGAAAATAGCAGTCAATATATAAGACCAACGAGAGAGATAGATAGCAAGCATTGGTCTTTACAAAGGAAACTTAACACAGGCAAGCTTCCTTACACTAGCTGACTCAATAAAATCTAAAAACGCCTGTGGAGGTAACGGTTATCATAACAGTGGTTAACAAATCAGACAAATTCAGGCTGTGTGTGCACTCATGTACAAAGGGGGTATTTAACACGTCATAAGAATACTTCTGTGCAAAATGATCCTACTCCTGATGTTATCTGATGAGATCTTTAAAGAACACAAAAAATATAATCTTCAAATACAACATAATCACAAATAAAATAAGAGGTTATCAGTATTGTAATTCAGTAGCCCTATTTAGTATTTGTAAAAAGTGTTAAAATAAAATGAACCTTAATCATTTTAATGCTTAGTGCTGCTCAGTGCTGAGGTCCAGTTTTAATGTATTGAACAACCGAACAGGAATCCTTGGTTTGTGTTCTGTGTTGTCATAGCTCCAATTCCATTTGCTTAAAAGAAACGAGGAAAACAACATTTATACATTTTCTGCATCACCAAATAAATTCCTGTGATTGAAGAGTAGGTGTGTAACAGAAGTGACCTTTAAAAACATAAAATAAAGAAAAGAGAAATAGATCAGGTTTAAATATGTGATAAAATATTACTTTAATTTGATTTATTTGCCTTTTTTTCCCCCCCTCTAAATAATTAAATAAACAGTGATTTTTTTGACATTGTTAACTAATAAATGTGCATTTTCAAACTGATGAATCCTGCTGCAGATGTGGTCAACACAAAAACGTTAGCTACCTTAAAAAGAAAAAAAGCTTTTAGCCCTTTTATCATGTTAACTCAAAGGTTTGTGGGAAAAAATGAGGCCATAAATACAAAATGAAGATTTTACAAATAAATTAAATAATTAATCAATCAAAAAATTTAACAAGAAATTAAATAAGGAGGAGAACCTATATGTTAAATTAAAATAATAGTAATTTCTTTTCTTTGCACGTTATTGAATGCATGTTTTTATTGCAGTATTTTTGGTGCATAATATTACCTTCTTTTGCTATCTTAATCTTATCTTAATTAATATTTTTATCTTTTTTTTTTTTCCATTTGGTTGTTCTGATGCCAACCGTGGCAGTGAACACACAGAACTGAGACTTGGCATATTGTGTGGTATCTGTGTCAAATTCCAGCTCTGCCATTAGGCTCACGTGGCAGCTCACTGATGGACAACACATCCATCAGTGTTGCCAACAACCTGTTTGGTCATACCAACTTGTTTTTAGAAGCCGAATCACATTGATGAACTCTAATCACTGACCGCACGTTGACGGATGAGACACACTATAGCGATATTTACATGTTCCGTCAGCACAGTAGCAGCTGTACCATCCCAGGTTCCCCGTAACCTCTTACTGAAACAACACAACACTGTTAAAGCGCTTAAGTGACTAGAAACACAAGCACACACTCATAATAATCCGAATGACTTTCCCAGCATATTGAAATGGTGAGACCGTATTTCTTGCGCATGTTGTATTTGAAACTTCACTTCAAAAATGTTTTTGCCTTACACAGCTTAGGTCTAAACTGTGTGCTCTTCTTCAGCTGCCAGGAGAACCACTGCTCCCACTGATGGAATCAAATGATGAAGGAAAAATCTGTGTGGTCATTGATTTGGACGAAACACTAGTGCATAGTTCATTTAAGGTAAGAGATGAGAAAAAAAAATAAATAAAAAAAAAAAAAAAAAAAAAAAAAAAAAATATATATATATATATATATATATATATATATATATATATATATATTTTTTTTTTTTTTTTTTTTTTTTAAATTTAATTTAATTTATTTCTTTTTGGTTTACAATGATTCTGTAGACCTTCTTACATTCTTGGACTTGGTTCACATGGACCCTCTTGCTCTTATTTCTATTAGGCTTCCATATTAAAGCAATTAGTCTACCTGTGAAAAAAAAAACATACGAAGGAGACACATGATTGGTACAAATTTAGGGGAGACACAACATATTTTATATTTTTCACAATCCAGATCCAGCCTTCAACATAAAACCCCAAGATCTTAGGAAATTAATATTAGATTTTATAGAAAGAAAAGTAAATCTGTCTTCTATAGAACACCTACATAAAATTAATATTTACATAAAATATTTTGTGTAACTGTGTTACTGCATTCATGAGTGTTGATATACTGTATTGCGTGTTTTTAAGGAAGTATCATGCAGCTTCCTTTCGGGCTGTTTGATACCTTGTATGGTAGCATTCAGTGAATAAAGTAGACGAGGCTCCTGTATCACGACAAATTATGTAATGAATGCCGCGTGCTGTTTAGTCCTTCTGCGGTCACAGCCTGTCCTAAAAGATGTCACCGGATATTAGTGTCAGCTAAACGGGGTCACACCTCCTCTGAGCTCCATGTTTAACACAACGCGGAGTGTAAAAGTTGCTGTTACTTTGACACATGAACTGCTTTAAGAGTTCTTTATATTTGAAAGAAAGAGTGGGTTTGTTTGGGTTTTTTTTTTGGCAAAAAGCTCCTAAAATTAATATCATAATGAAATGTAATTAGCTTTGGGTGCACAGTGTTTGATCTGGAAGAGATGTCAGTGACCTTCTCTACTGTGCTTTAGAAAATCTTACCATTAAATGGTCAAACAGTTACATCAAACATGAAAGAAAATAACAATAATAATGTATAAAAGAAATGTATGGATGTTTAGTCAAATGCATAAGAATTTGTATGCAAAGTATCACTACACAGTTCAAGCCATAAAAGAACACAATAATAGTGCAAATTAAATCAATGTAATATAGAGGTAGATATAAAGTATCACAAGTTTAAAAAATGCATTACAGTATAATCACCCTAATTTTTTACCAGTGAAGGTGAGAAAAAAGCCAGTGTTGTCTATACTGGGGTGTTGAAAGGCTTGGAAGTTGTTGAAATGTTCTTGTTAGCTCACACAGCCTGCTCGCTGTAAGCTGATGGTGAGCAGATCTAAAAGAGGATGGAGTTCAAGCTGCTGCTATTGCTGGTGAAATTTGCTTGAGAATAACGGCAATGTTTTATTAACTTTGTCTGCCATTAGAATAAATAATCAAAATCATTTGCACTTTTCGCTGCTGCAAGAAATAGAAAAATCCCGTGCACGTGAATGCATACTAACAGCTTCTGGATATACTCAATCTGTCTTACTTGCATTACCTCATAGTATACCAATTTAGGCCATGGTCTTATACCATATATGGAATACACTTGCAATGATGCTGATATCAGAGAAGCAGCCTTCTCACTTTCTATAGTGCCTGTGTTTCAGTAATCGATGGGAGAAGAATCCATTTATTCAGTGTTTGTGCTGCTCAGAGGCGGCTGGCACAACATTTTTGCTCAATTTGTTGCCGTCATTCTTTTCTCTGTTTCAAAGAGTTCTTTGGAGATTATAAGTTAAAGTTTTTTTTCTTTTGTTTCAAACAGCCAGTGAACAATGCAGATTTTATCATTCCAGTGGAAATTGATGGAACAGTTCACCAGGTAGGAACTTTATCTGCTTAAGTTACTGTTTGCTGCTTTAGTAAATTTGACATCACAGGGGACCCTAAATCTCTGAGAATTTTTTTTTTTTTTCCATGCACTCACCATGCCTGTTGTAAACATCAAACACAGACGTTTATCCTTGCTTCAGTTTGCACACAAAGCAGTGTACACGCAGCCTGACAGAGCTGTAGCCTTCTCTGTTGATGGCTCCAAGCAGCAGGTGCCTATTTCAGTGGCCTGACGAAATGAAGGAAGCTTGGCAGGCTTCTCAGAAAACACGGCCATTAATCTCAGTATGCTGAGCATATTATGTACGGTGCTCATTGGGATGGCATTACCTTTCCCCTACTGGCTTCAAGTGGCAACTGCAGTCTGTTGTGCTTGGCCAGAAGAAAGAAGAGCCTTCAAAAGGCCTGGGTCTGTTTCAAGTAATCCAGGATAGGCTTGTTAAAGTGGGGAAAGCCTATTCGGGATGACTTGGTTCAGAAACAAGGCCACCGGCATCTCAGTGGAGGTAGATGTAAAGTTCTATTAAGGTGCTTCTGCTATGTTTTATTGCACATATTATTTCTTCTTTATGTAATGCCAATAATGGCATATGTAGTTGACATGATCACTTTTCATTGAGGGATATTTTTGATAAAAAGAGAACTGACATGTTTATTGGCTGTTTTTATATTCACTTTAGTTTATTTACAGCAGTTGTTTCAAGAACCTTTATGTTGTAAAGAACGCAAAAACCACGGTGACAATGGGGAGGAGGAACTCCCTCTTAAGAGGAAGTGATATCCAACACAGCCAGGTTCAGGGAGGGGTAGTCTCCCTCCCCTCCCCCCCAAGATTTTACTAATACACTTGATCTGAACTACAGTGTTTATTTACATTTGTTGTCCTTTGAGCTTTTTATGTCTCTAATAGCAGCACCAATTCTGGATTTATTTATTTTTCCCCTGCACTCAGGTGTACGTGTTAAAGAGACCCCACGTTGATGAATTCCTAAAGAGGATGGGAGAAATGTTTGAGTGTGTTCTGTTCACTGCAAGCTTGTCAAAGGTATGTCCTCATCCTTTATGAGCAAAACATTACACTTAGGAGGAAAAGACTCCTTTTTTGAGTGATCACCAAATGTTTTCAGTTTGCGGTTTTGTAAGTTTGGTTTCAGACTGCTATAATAACCTTGTAGTTATGTTATGGACTTGCATTAAACCACTTGGAGGATAAAGTTACGAGATGGCAAATCCAGGTTGTTTTGGTATTGCTTCTGTAGTATGCCGATCCTGTGTCAGACCTGTTGGATAAATGGGGGGCCTTCCGGAGCCGCCTTTTCCGGGAAGCTTGCGTCTTCCACAAAGGAAACTACGTAAAAGACCTGAGCCGTTTAGGAAGAGACCTCAACAAGGTTATCATCTTGGACAACTCCCCAGCCTCCTACATCTTCCACCCCGAAAATGCAGTATGTCATTTAGATTACTTTGTCATTTAGATTACAAACACTGTCATTCACAGAAAAGTCATATTTCCATCTGAGTTTTCAGTGGGGGCGGGGGGTGTAGTGGACTATCTAAAAGAATTTCTAATCTCACCATCTGCTACTTTTGTCTGCACCTCCAGGTTCCTGTTGCATCCTGGTTTAATGATATGTCAGACACTGAGCTCCTCGATCTTATCCCGTTCTTTGAGAGACTAAGCAAGGTGGACGACATCTATGACATTCTCGAACATCAGAGTACTTCACAGAGTTAACAGAGGCGGGATAATGGGATGAAGATGAGCACCAGCGGCTGTCATCTGGGGGCCACGGAGGCCGGTGGGCAGAAGGCTCCACAGTGCTTCCCAATACAAGGACCACACTGCAATAAAGGGCTGTCATTTAATCTAAGATTCTCACAGCAGTACTGCATACAAAGTGACAGCAGCCTTCCAGCTGGGTTGAGTGCTGCTGCACAGGAAGTTGACCTGAACGCTGTGACAGATCTGTTTTTCTTTTTTGTGATGGTTCATATGTGATTAAATGACTTCCGGAGATATCTTTTGCAGTGCAGCTAGCGTGTTGTTGTTGTCGTTTTGTGACAGCACTAACCTTTGTAAGTTTGCTGTAAAGCTAGATTGTGCGAGCAGTTGTTCAGCGTGATTTTACAAATTCACCACTATCAGTCATTTTAATGTCAGTGAAGCAAAAGCATTTGAAGTTTTCACACAGCAAATAACACATCACTGAAGACTGTAGCTCAAATCCTGCTGAGCTAATATATATACAAAAAAACATTCATCTTGTATTGCTTATTTTGATGTTTTCTAAATATTGTATATTTTACTGTATGTCTCTGAAAAGCTTTGAATAGAATATACCATTTAATGTAGCACTTGCTTTTACATGTAAAAGATGTTTTTCTTTCTTCATCTTTTTTTGCAATAGAAAAAAAAATATCCATTAGTCTGCTGTTAGTGAATATACACTGCTCAAGAAAATTAATGGACTACTCATCACAGTCCGTCTGGTAAGGAAGCAGAAACCAATGAATCCATTGCCCCTACTTAAATCAAAGCTATGACAGCTACACTGGAGAGATGACAACAAGACAACCGACAAAAAGTGAGCATCTTTCTTTAGTTTTGCTTTTTGTTACTGTTCTTGTCATTCCTGGTAGCATGAGAGCAGCTCATTCAGGTTGCACAGGTAGTCCAGCTTCTCCAGGATGCTCCAGCATCCGTAGATGCTAATACAAGAATCTTTGCTGTGTCTGCTAACACAGTCTCGGGAGTGTGGAGGCGATATCAAGAGATGGTTCTTTACACAAGGAGAGCTGGATTATGCGACTTAGCAAAAGGCCCGGTATCGTCGTCATCTGCAAGAAGGAACAGGAGGAGCATTGCCAAAATGGCCTCTACACTTGGGAGGTCCAGCACTGGCACCACGTTCTCTTCACAGATGACAGCAGTTGACACTGAGCTCGTCTGTAAGATGTGATGGAGTCTGATACTGTGGTGAGCATTAGCCAGGATGGCTGGTGTGGCAGTAGTTTAGTGATGATCTAGGGAGGCGTTTCCTTGGAGGGTCACACAGATCTCCATGTGTTCTTGAACCATACCTTGATCATTGTTAAGGATAAAGTTCTCAGAGCCACTCTCAGATGTTATGTGGGTGCAGTGAAAGGCAATGGCCGGCTACATTCACCAGAAGATGACTCCAGCTGAGAAATTGTCTTACATTTGATGCTGTGACCTGTCGCCCAGACTCTTCAGGAACTCATAGATGATGTGATCCAAATCTAGGAAGAGATCATCCAGCATACTGTACACCATCTCACCAGGAGCATAAGTTGGATCGCCTGTGATCTCCATTTTAAGGAGTAACGTCCTCAGTCTGTCGGGCAGGTGGGCACTGGAGAGCATAGACACCTAATTTTGTAAACACAATAACTCAAGAATTCTTCTTCGTTCATTAGAAAATCACTTAGGATTTTCAGATTGATACCATGGATGCATCTGCTAGGAGGCTGCGGGGTAGCACCAATATTTTTATTAACTAACTTTATTTAAAGGTCTCATAGTGCTGATGATTCTGGTTTCACGTGACTCACCTGATTTTAAAATAAAAATTTATCAAATGCAAAGTAAGTGTTCCCCTAATTTCTTTGAGCAGTGTAGTTTTTATTCCGTTACTAAATCCTAGCATTAGTGGAATATGTGAAAATCATTTTAGAAGATGTTTTAGACTGTATATAACAGATGGGTGCAGCTTTAGGGTCTAAAAGTGAAGCAGAAATTCCTCAAACTTGCATTTTTTATTTCTCTCTCGAAGCATGGGACTTTGCAAACCAATGGTTGATGTCATGAGAGCTACATCCATCTTTTATATACAGTTTATGGTTATGCAGTTCCAGGCACGAACACCAGGTTCTTTTATTTTTGCATTTTCAACCTGTAAAGCTTATAAAGCTTAGTCAGGCTTTGTTGTACTGTATATGCAGATGGGTGACAAAGGAAAAACCAGTGTCAGGTTTCTCAGTAAGAACGACTTCAGCATCGATTTAATTAGTTCCTTCAACTCTGGTGGATAGGGATAACACTCTGCCAAATGATATCACCTCATCTGGTGTTTTGTTGTTGCTAATGGAGAGAGTTGTCAAACATGCCAGCCCCAAATCTCCCTTCCAAAGTATGATTTATATATGTTCAGTATGGAAGAAACCACTGACAACAGTTTAAAAATGTGTTATTCAAAGGATCACTTTTATAGAATAAGAACTTTGAAATGATTTTTTTTCCCCTTTTAATGGAGTAAGGTGCCCAAACTCTGCCAGAGGTACAACGGCCACAGCAGGAGTCAAGGGTTCAGGTTTTTCCCTTAATTTGTCACCCACTGTTTAGCTCTGGAGTAGCTTTAAGAAGCAGATTTACACCACACTGACTGAAGGTCACACACACGTGTACAACAGCAAAAGTGGGTGAGGCTATTTTTTTTGTTTGTTTGGGTTTTTTGTAAATATCAGGAATTTATTGTGATCTAGTTTTAATGTTTTTCTGAGTTATCACTTGTATTAGCCATCAGCAATGTAATATTTGATGCTGTCTTGGATAAGTTTGATTTGGCTTTGCCTACTGTCAGTAAACTTGAATGTGGCGTGTACGACCTTATCGATCTGTATATTCAGTTTGATTTGAGGGGAATTTGCCACATGTGCTCAAATCCCGATTTTGTATTTGTGTGTTTGGATTTCAGAGTGATTGCATTAGTTTATCTCTATTAGTTTTACTTTAAACAAAAGAAAAACCATAATCTCTCTTGAAGTATTCATTTATCTTTTGGAACATATGCAACAAGATGACTCGACTCAAGTAAAGAAGCTGGTTTAAATGAGCGCGTTCCTTCAACTGCAGCTAATAACAGTCAACACTGGGGAAAAAAAGACAAGATGCTTTCACCTTCCATCAATAAAGCATGTTTTATTGAAACGGTCATATTTCACTACAGTACTTGACTTCACATTTCTCACACTCAACACAACATATAAGATCAAGTCGAAAGGAAAAAATGGAATATGGAACAGGTTTGATATGAAAACGGCAATCGTTCTCCACTCGACAAACATAATACCCACACGATAAAACCATTTGATAAATCAAGCATGCCCTGATCATCAATCAAGGTGATCAAATGTGTTTTTTTTCTTTCATTTTGGCCCAGTATATTTACATTACAAGCCGTTTGCTGCAAGACAGAAAGCTCTTTATTCAAAGTTTCCATGAAAACCTTTAAAAAAATATTTCTTTACAATGAACCAATGATGGAAACATTTATTGCGCTGACACAAAAACCAACACTGGTCATACCCATAAACTTTATATAAAAGATGATGTTCAATGGACTTTCAGGTATGAAGAAGTATTTTTAATAGTTTATCCCACGGTGGCTACTCTGATTGCAGAAAGAGTTATGGATCTATAAAAGTCTTAAGTGACCTCAGAAGTCCTCAAATTCCTTCCTATGTGACTCAACATTTTCCTGATTGGCTGAATCAACTGCTTGATTTAGAGCATATTGAATACAGTACTAAATTATAGTTGTTATGGCTACAATATAACATAAAACTAAATAAAATTCTCATTGACTAATGACTTCTCACTTTTCATACCAGTTCCAGAGGCGGGATACGACTAAATGCAATTACTGTTACTGTAGTTAAGTCAAATTTTCAGGTATTTGTGCTTTGAGTATTTATTTTTCTGATGACTTTTTACGTTTAATGCATTTTCTACTCCTTCCATTTTCAAAACAGGCTCGTTATTTAGGTGTGGGGAGTCATTATTTCCTACTGCATGCTTTAAAACATTAAGCCAGTTTACATAAGTAAATTGGAGTATCCATCACCAATGTTGTGCAAAATTTAAGCTGATGATTCACTCGCTGAATTCCACCTTTATTCTGTGTACAAGTTGTAAATCAGCGTAGATAGCTTGTGTGACATCTACTTATATCTTGTTGATTTCACCTTTTAATCTTCAAAGAACAGCAGCAGCACACCTCAGCTGATCACAGTCTGCCAGTGGGTTACATCATGTTGGGTAAGTCCATCTTTTATATGCAGTCTGTTCTCATACTTCATTCATGTGTTTCTGTTTTTTAAACCAAAAGTAAAAGTCGCTGCCACAACATCCACACAAAAACATGCTGTAATAAAATAAGGGGAGCCTAAAATTAATGCATAATGTTAGTTTCCTAATGGAAAAGCCCTACCAATATGTGTGTATACAGACACACATTGAGAGTTTTAATTTATGCTTTACATACATTATATTCCAAATCTCTTTCGAGTTGTTGTTGTTGGGTTACTTTAAAACTAATGATGCTTAAAGGAACTAACCAGAGACTTTAAGTTTGAGTATTTCAATCAGATTTTTATTTCATTTTATTCTATTTTATTTGGCACAAATACACATTCATCTTAAGCTTTCATAACCCAGTTAACCCAGTCAAACCACTTTCACATTGGAAATTATTTACAACGAAACTGCAGTTTTATATAACAACAAAAAACTCTTTGTCAATGTTCTCACACGCTGGCAAATGTTGTCGTTAAAACGATGACACGATTAAATGAACTGCATGAAAATCCATCACAACCCTGTTTAAGCCACGTTTACAGACTGGATTTAAATATATAAGCAATTTCAGTGGTACAACTTCAGCCACCAGTATAATAGTTAAGCCACATCAAGGTGATTGTAGAGCAGGGATTTCACTCAGTGATCACCTGTGAAGCAGAGGAAAAAATTACTTTGAAGTCCAGAGAAACAAAGTCTTACAGATGGTTCAGCGAGGCTCGCCATATTTTATTTTTTGATTTAATTAAACATAACTCTGACCGTTCTAGACAAGTGCCTGTTTCAAAGAAGTGATCCCTTTCAGTAAGTGGTTTTATCTGATACCCCAAAAGTACTGTCATGACAGATGAACTCGAGAACTCCTTCTCATGTTTAAATGAGTTCCCATGAAGTCATTTTATACTGGAACTGGACTATTTTCAGCTTTCCACTCTTACTCTTACCATTGAGATTCGGATTACCATTTATGAGCTATGACTCGCAAACTGTCTCCACTGTTTATTGCTAACTATTAGCTTACCATCTCAACCATGTGTGCACTACTTAGCTACCACCCAAAAATGCTGCTCATCACGTTTATTGGCCAGTTTTTAAGTATTAATGTTTAGCTAACGCATTTGTTGACTGTTAGATAAAACTAAGGATAATCCGGAGTTAAATGATACTGTTAGCTATTCTTAACACAGCTTCTCCACATATCAAGCAGTCTGGTGTACCATTAGCCAACAGTTTCAATTGTTAATCTTAGATTTAGCCAATAATTTCCAGCTGTTTAGTGACAAATCTGTTTCAGTTGTATTTATCTATACTGTTGGATGATAATTTCATGCTAGCATATTTTTAATTAATAAACCTTTTTATTCACAATTGATGCTAACTATATCAACCATCCTTTTATGTTTTCTTTTCCGCTTTATTTTTCTATTGCATTAGATAGAACAGTAATTCTAAACCAAGGATAAAAGTATATACAGTGTGAGCAGAAAACTGTGGATCATAGATTGTATATAAAAGAAAGATGCAGTTTTAGGATTTAAACGTAAAGCTAATGCGTGTGGGGAAAAAATGTCCTTGGTTCCCTTGATCTTGTTCTGTCACCTCAATAAATGCTTTGATAAGATAAAGAGCTTAAGAGCTAGTTGCAAATCGTATTTAATACAAAATGATCTGCATTTTAAAAAATTATAATACCCATTCTAGTCAAACAGGAGGATAAACAGAGCATGCAAGCCTACTTACTGTTTGATCTGCTAGCCTACTTCCCTTGGTTTCTGACTCCTCACTCTTCACGAATCTTCTTTGATTAGATTAGATTAAACTAGACTACATTAGCCTTTATTTTCACCCTTGGCAGAATGTTATCTTGGATAAACGAGGAAACACATTATGTAAGATAATCAGTGTTGGGAAGGTTACTTTTAAAATGTATTCCATTACAGATTACAGAATACATGCCCCAAAATGTATTCTGTAACGTATTCCGTTACGTTACTCAATGACAGTAACGTATTCTGAATACTTTGGATTACTTAATATATTATCATGCTGTTTACAACTACATGAATGTACTATTGCTGTGATTTATTACTGTTACTGAAGGTCCGCGGCTCTGAACCGTAGTAAAGGGACCTCTGGCTAATAGTCAGTTCGTGTCGGCTCCGAAAACTAGCTTTACTTTGTTGTCTGGGTCAACTTTGCTAGCCAGAGACAGAGAGAGGCGTTGAAAAGCTGCTCCAACGGAACTTATTGTTTTTGGAGGAAAACACGAACACGGTGTACAGTCGAGTCTTAATAGCTTACTTACAGCTGGGCTCGTCAGGCACTCTTCTTGGCTGCAGTGGTTATTATTATATTTACATGCTTCCAGCTCCCGTTTCTGCTCGGTGACAGCTCTACTTTTCCTTTTTCTCCCTCCCTCGCTCACAGACACATAACGTGTATAACAGTCCATTCTCCCTGCAGCACGGACTACACTGCCTATGAGGCTACATTCTTTAGAGTTATGCCGGTAGGATTCTGCCTATTAGCTTAGCACAACAACAGGCGCTCTCTCACCCAGGAAACACGCAGAGAGAGAGCGTCACCCTGTAACCATGGCAACCGTAACGCTGCCGCCTGGAACAACAGAACGTAGCTGTCAAACAAAACCCAAACAGTCCTGACCCGCGACAATATGAAACACGGAAGTACCGCCGTGTAATCCATTTATTTCAACAAAGTAACTGTATTCTAAATACCACCTTTTTAAACGGTAACTGTAACGGAATACAGTTACTCATATTTTGTATTTTAAATACGTAACGGCGGTACATGTATTCCGTTACTCCCCAACACTGAAGATAATACACAAACACTCATTTACAATTTCAATTTATTACTTTATGCAATAATTCATACCTATTTATCTTCAAGTTGGAAACTCTGTGCCTTTTTCCTGAAGGCATAAACTTATAATTAAACCCCAAAGGGGATATTTTTACCCCTGGGTAAAAATTACTTTTCTAAAGACTGATTCTTCTTTTATATATTTTATCTAAGATATTAAGAGACACGAGATCTGAAATTATTCTGTGTTTGCAAAATAAAAAAAAACCCAAACTACCTACATGTCATGGAAAAGTGTAATAATTTTTTGCCTTGCACAATAGCAACAATTTAAGCTTTCATTTTACAAAAGTAATCCACACATTTCTTATGATTTTGGAAGTCTGAGACCTGAAGGCAATCACAGATATTATTAGGTCCAAATGTAGATGCAGCTATCATGTGAGCAAAATTAAATTTAATATAACACAATCAGAGCAAATCCATTTACTTCACCAGTGTTTTAATGGCTTTGACTTTTCCTACTCATGCATGGGTTCTGCTCATGTTGCAATCTGCCCTCTTTTAAAAGCTGAGTGAATTTCTGACAGTTTTACTGCCTGAACATAGCACACATTCATTTAAAAGGCGACATAATAAAACTAAAAATAGTTTAACCTACTCCTGCTTCGGCGAGTGCGTGCTCCATTTTGCTTGACCTACATGCCTGTTGATGGACTGCCACCATAAACACCCTATATAGATAATAGAACGCAGCACTGTGGGAGCCAAACATTTACTGTTTTTATTGCTTTGTGCTGTATATACCACGCCAAGTCATGCAACACGCTTTAAATACGCCACATGGGCAGTTTGTTTTGATCACCTGCAAATCTGCATTTTCAGTTCACGGCAAAGAAAACATAATGTTACTATTAACAAACATCATTTTCTCCTCCAACTGTGCATCATTACACTTTCTATATTTTGTTTCTTTGCATTCGAATGAAGCAAATTCGAGACTTTGTTATTACCTCCATCTAGTGGTTCAGGTGTCAATTACACCACCAAGTTTTAAGTTGCATGTTTAACCGGCTAGAGCATGACTTTTACAGCACACACACACACACACCTAAAAGTTAATAATAATCTATAATATTGAAGGATGTCTGTAGCCATACTTTGAGGATGAATTTGCGGACCTCTATGAATCATCTAAAGTTATTTCAAATATGCAAATAAAGCTACTAAAATACTGCCTCTTAAAAATTGCCATTATTCTACTTACTCACTATCCGTAGCTGGGCTTTGCTCTTTGTTTTCCCAGCTGTGAACTCTACCACGCCATTCATTTCCGGAGAGGTCTGCCTGAGGGTCAACCTGTGCACTGTGCCCATCTTCTCTAGGCGTACCCGAGAGCTCGGCTGCAAAGGCTCCCCATTCAGAGTCCACACGGGGGATTTGAAGACAGGAGCCGAGACCTCACATTCGAAGCAGGCCTCATCAGGAGCCATGACTTCCACATCTTTAAGCTCTCGGACCATCAATAAAGACTGGGCTGGGTAAAGGCATGAGAGAGAAAGCGGTTAAGTGTTTTAACCTACGAATACACATTTTTAAGAAGATGTCTCGGTCTGAACAGAGAAGTTAAAACAAAGGAGGCAAAACTTCCATCACTCCATGTTTTTTTTATCCCCAATTCATCCAGTTCAGGGTCACAGAGAGGCTGGAGATCATCCCAGCTGTCATAGGCCAAGGCACCCTATCTTACTTCACAAGGTAAGAAGTAGACAGTTAACTCTTTGAGGAGGCTGACACCTACTGGTTGAAAACAAAACAATCGAGGGTCTCTCTCTCTCTCTCTCTCTCTCTCTCTCTCCCTCCATGCTATGGTAATTAAGCCCCAATCAAGAAAACTGTTTTTAAAAATTAATTACAGGATTAAAGGGAAGTACACCAAAATAAACTGTGAAGGAACAACCGAAGAAAAATCTACCAAATATGAACAAGGGCCCACCCGATCCCCTCAGAATCAGCTCATTTACATCCAATAATTTCTATCTATTTAATAAAACTATAAAATTTTCACAGGCCCTGAAACTACGGTGAGGACACTGGGAAAAAAAGATTTTTTGACAGTTTTTTTTTAATAGCATTCGACTGTTCTAAGTACAGAATACAGCCACTCAAAATGTTCAAGCCTGAAAAACTGTGACCAGATTTTACAGCCACACAGTCAAAATCAAAAGCTATAATCTTTAAAATTGTTCAAGATTTTATTCTATAACTAACTCTGAACATCAGTATCCAAGGAGATATAACGAGGATAACACAAACATCCAGAGCACTGAATGTCAGACTACAATATATTCAACAATCTTTTTAACAGTGTTGCTCCTGCATACTAATTAGCGCTTAAGATGCTGGATGGATGATTTTTTAAAATTACAAAGTCAATGTCTTACATTAAAGAGCCCGGCTGATATTTTTAACGTCAGATTATGTTGCCAAGAAACGTCCCATGTTTTTGCCTTTTGGATCATCATCATCATCATCATCATCATTATTATTACATTGCTTGCCTGAAAGTTAAACAAAGTCTTTCTTTTACTGTTCCCATATTTACAAAGCAGCGCCACAGTAGATTTGCCCTCCCAGGAATAACCTAGGAGGGGTTCTTCTGCTGGCCATGCTCTCATTCTGTTCTCAAACAGGACTCTTTCATGATTTAGGCAAATTTGTAAACCACTACACTATGAAATCAAAGTGTAGAATCAAATCAGTGTAGATGATTTTAATTTGCCAGTTTGGGGACTTATCTATGAACATTACTTTCACCCATGATCAAGTTAAATCAGGTAATTGTGAAATTAAAACAGACTGCCTCCTATATAAAAATGTGCCCCGATATTACACCTATATTCACGAAATAAGAAATTACATGTGGTAACTCTGCTGTTCCAGTAGGTGGCACTATCTGGTTATATATGCACACACAGTATTTGCTGTTGCTACTATAAGAGAGGGATTTTATCCTGTTACAGCTCTAATAACAAACTCTGGGTATTTTAATAACAGACTCTGGGGGGAAGGGGTGAAAAAATGTAAGTCCTGACATTTGTCTCTACAACCCATTTTATGGGATAATCAATGGCACAGAAATAAAAACAGACCTAGTAAAGGTGGTGCATGCTTAGATAAAAAATATCCTGCTAAAAGAACTAGACCTAACTTTTAGTCAGATGTCATTTTTGTGCACTGTTAAGCTTTAATGAAAAAGCCTCTTACCCTCCACTGTCAGCTTTGCAGAGCAAGTATAATCTCCAACCTGCACACTGTATGTGCCCTCATCATCTAGCGCCACCTGCTGGATGATCAGCTTGCGATAACATCCTTCGCTGCAGATCTCGAAGCGTTCAGAGGGCAGGATGACATTGCTGCCTTTGTACCAGCGGATGCTACATCTGGGGTTGGACACTGTGCAGTCCAAGATCACACGGCTCTTCTCAAGGGCCATCTTGTCTTGCAGAGGTTTTACAATACTGACTGGAAGCTCTGAAAGGGAAGGAATGTAGTTTAGATATGGGTCTTATTGAAATCACAACACACTGAGGTAGACATCGTAACCTACCTCACCTTGCTTTAATGATTAGAAAATACATATTCAATACATGCACTAGAGACAGGAAATGTGAAGCTAAATATTGATTGCATTGAATTTTACTGTTTAGTTGGATTAACTGAGCAAAAATCACTGGATTAACCCCCCAAAACTTAAGGATCATCAGGTTGCCCCAGTATGGTTTATCCATTCTAATTAGTTAGAAGGTGCATTATTTGAATACCTTCCACCTCCAAGTAAGCAACAGATTCAATGTGCCTCGCCACAAACTTAATCTCTCCAGAGTCTTCTGCTCGCACGTTGCACATGAGAAGAAAATGTTTTGTCCCTGAAATGAAAACAATTCTGAAATGTTTATTATAAAATATTTTTTCAAATTCTCAGGCTTTCTTTCTGGTTAAAGCCTAAAATGTATTTTTGTTTGTTTATTTGTTTTGGTTTTTGCAAACCTTCCTGGCGGATCTTAATGGTGCTGGTGGGCTGTATCCGCTCCCTATTTTTGTACCATTCCCCCGGCACATCCTCCACTGAGATCTCACAAACAAACACAGCGTTTTCATCCTCTTGGATGTCCAGGTCCTCAAGACCCTGGAGGATCACCAGCTCACGCTCTGTAGAATTCAAATGTAAAAATATGTATATATAAATACATATGTGTATATATATATATATATATATATATATATATATATATATATATATATATATATATATATATATATACATACATATACATATATATATGTATATGTATATATATATGTATATATATATATATATATATATATATATATACATACATATACATATATATATATATATATATGTATATGTATATATATATATATATATATATATATATATATATATATGAATGAATATATATATATGAATGAATATATATGAATGAGGACTCCATTGTATATATAAGATTACAATGGAGTCCTCATTCACACATCCAGCAGACATAGAACATATAAATGTTGCAGGCAGATGGCAGTAGGGGTGGGTTTTTATAATCGATTTATCGATTAAAATCGATTCTGGCTTGGATTACGTAAAATCGATTCATTAAAATCCTGAATCGATTTTTTAATATAAATTTATTTTGCCCGAAATGCCAGAATCTCAGGTGAAATCTCACAAAATTTCAACAACCACCAAACAGCTAAAACAGTAAATGAGAGCAGGAACACGGATTCTGCACAAAGACTTAAACACACAGCGCAGCCCGCGGATCAGAATCAGTTAGATGTCGAATTTCTCACAGTTTGGGCTGAAAGCCGACAGCCCGCTGATTCTGATCTGACGGCGGGTCTGCGCTTTGTGTTCACGCCCTTTATGCGCTGATTCTAAAGCTGTTAGTTTGATGTCTCTCCAAACAATATTGACCGAACCAGCAGCAAAAGAGGATCCAAACTACGCTTCACAAAAACATCGTCAAGTATTCACTCTTACTTTCTCTCTCTCTCTCTCTCTCTCTCTCTCTCTCATTCGCTTGCTTGTTACACAAGTCTACCGTTGTTTACAGCGCTATCGGCCGACTTTTTTTTTTTCTGTTTTATATACTTCCGAAAAGAAAACCTAATTTCTGCCGTTCAATGCTGAACAAATTTAAACTTTTTAAAATTATGCAAAATGCAAAATGCTTAGCCGTGTCTCTAATAAAACCGCTGTAACTTCAGAGGTAATGTTCATGTGTTGATTAATGGTTTTCTTTCGTTTTTGATGTACTGCAGAATATTTTTATAAAATCCCAGGCCAGGAAAAATCACCTTCATGTGTTTCTGTGTTTTATCTTCAGCTACTTTGACACAAAGGCATCTGCTGTGACGCTCACACCTCTGATAAAGTCTTGCGTGTGTCAGCTTCCTTTTTATAGATACAAAAATATGTAAACGTACTAATCAGAATTATAATATTTCTGACTGTCAAAATTTCCCATATTCAAATCGAAGTGAATCGAATCGAATCGAATTAAATCGAATCGTGGATCGAATCGATTCTGGACCTTGTGAATCGGAATTGAATCGATTCTAAAAATCAGTGACGATACCCAGCCCTAGATGGCAGCATTGTGCTGTATTTGTAAAGCTGAAAGCCACGTCTAGAATGCAGTTTCAACTCCTTACTAAAACAACATGGCCATAAATACCAGCTACAGCCAGCAGTACTAATAATTTTATTATTAATCATTAATTACTTATTAACTTCCCAATCTAATTAGTAATAATAGCCTAATAGCACTATTGGGGCTACAATTATGAGCATTTTATTAGAGCAATATATTTGTATAGCTAAGTTTCTAATTTTTCTCACACACAGAAACATTTAACTAATGTATTTTTTATATGTAGCTCTGAATCTGCAAATATTATTCTGATGGTACCCACACAAGTACAATTTCTTAGTAGCTCATCTTGATTTTTAAGAAGAAAGACACTTATTCTCTGCTGTGTTCTTCTTAAACATTAAGAGAACTGCATTATATGCACATGTAAGTAAGTAAGTAAGTAAAATTGTATTTATATAGCACATTTCTAGATAAAAGATCCCAAAGTGCTTCACAAGGTATAAAACAAAAACAGACAAAAGTTAACAAAATGCAATTCTAAAAAGATGTGTTTTTAGTTGTTTTTTTAAAAGTAATCACTGAGTCTGTAGATCTTAAGTTCTGAGGAAGAGAGTTCCACAGTCTGGCGGCCACAGTGGCAAAAGCTCTATCTCCCTTGGTTTTCAGCCTTGTATGCTGAATAACAAGTAGGCCCTGATCACAAGACCTCAGGGACCTACTAGGGACATAGGGGTGTAAAAGTTCAATGATGTAGGCTGGTGCTTGTTCTTGAAGAGCTTTAAATGTCAGAACCAGTATCTTAAAATGGATTCTGAATTCAATGTAAAAATACAGAGCACCTGGGAGACCTACAGAGCTGTTTTCTTTTTCCTTCATTAAACAAGCTAGCAATAAGCAGGTGCAAAAAAGCTCTCAGAACTCTGAACAGAACTCCAACTCTGAAACTAGCAAATGACATGTTTTAGCTGTAAGCAGACATTAGAGAACATAAGCTAAAAGCATCAATGAGATTGTAAAGAATCAGAAAGAAACATGGAAGCAGGAGCGCTAACTATAGCCATTTTGTGGTAAGTACTGCATAAAAAGCACATGCCTATGTCTTCAAGGCTCTAAGCGGTTGTATCAAACAAAAAGCTAATTTAACTTTGAAGGGAGCATTGACATTTGATAAAAAATATCTCACTGCTTTTTAAAATTCCGTCAAATAGATTGAACAAAGTTACTAATCTTACTAGTACTGTTAGCCAAAAAGCAACAATATCTCCAAAATTAGACTACTGTACTCCTTGATATAATGGAGCCTTAACCACAACCTCAAATCGCTGGCAGGCAATACAAAATTATATTTAGTAACTTATTAAGTTACTTATTTGTTGTAGTTTGGTGTAGTTGTGTTCAACTACAACATGCTTCAGCGTGGCCTTTAGCCAATCAAATCACCTAAAGAAAATATCCTGAGACTGAGGGAGCTAGTGAGGTTATTGCTAACTGCTAACTAAAGCTTGGCTTGTTTGAATTACGAATAATTGGTGATTGATGCTATAATGTCCGGCTATACCAGCATAGATACCAATAATCAGGCACGTGGGCTTTATAAGTGTTGAAGCAACAGGTGATTCTTGTTGAATACACCAGCTACAGCTGTGTAGCATTCAGGTTCCAAGCCATCTAACAGTGTCTGATCATAGCTCAGAAGATGACCTTGGTAGTAATTGTGTAATTCTGAATAAAAATGCCCAACCATTTGATGTGGCACTGTAGTGAGTCATCATTCTAGTTTTTGTAAGGTCCTTATTGCAAAAAACACCCCATAATTATTATTATCAAAACTATATAAATTTAGGACCAGTGACATTTTTTTTAAACCTACAAATGCTTTAATACTTGGTTGCCATCAAGTTGGTATCATTTTACATAGTAGACTGTACCGTAGACTTCCACAGTGCAGGATGTAGCTGCATCTCCTGCATCGCAGGTGTACATGCCAGAATCACTGACTTGGCATTTCATGATCTGGAGAAACCGTTTCCTTCCCATTGCATAAATGCGCAAGTCTTTGCTGGTCTTCACCTCAGCCCCGTCCTGAAAATGATAAGAAAACACAAAATAAAACAAACAAATGTAGTAAAATTTTACTTTGAACATTCTGCAGAGATCAAGAGTTGGTTTGGGGAAATTACTCAAAAAAAACCCAAAACATCTAATATCAATGTTTTCAGGGTGTTTTTTTTCTGTGGTCTTTTGTCAGTATCACAAATGTTGCTAGTAAAGAATAAATAGAAAAACCAAACACTGACCTTCATCCATTTCACATCCACGTTGTGTCTTGACAGCTCACACTCGATGGAGATTACTGCCCCTTCAGGGAACCTCTGGTTCTCCAGTTTTCTGAAAACGGTCACTGGGGGCTCTGGTGCAGAAAGAGATTACTTAACAACCAAAATCCTGCTTAAATTTCTTCACACGCATTGCTGCTCAAAATTAAAGTAACCTTTAGAAGTAACTTATATGGATTCATTGCGATGACATTTTCATCCAATTGTCATCGACAGCATTTCATACTGAGCTCAAAGGGATGATGCATACTGAGTGACTGGTTATGGAGTGGATTATTTTACAGCATGAGGTTAAAATGACACCTGACAGAAAAGACTCAGAACCGAGCTACTGCTTTTCACTTGGTTGGGCTAGGCCAATTTGTGTTTGTAATACGAGCCTGGATAAAGGCAGTGGTAGCAGTGCTGTCAATCCATTCTGTTACATGCCTCCACTAGTTGGCACATGGCCAGCGTTGAGTGGGCCACTTTAGCTACCAGTTTAAGGTCACAACAAAATGAGTAAAGTTGCAGTTTGCCTGCTGTGAACAGAAGTGCATAATAAGTTGGCCTGGACTACTTACATAATTATTGAGCTTAACAGTTGAGCAATTTGCACTCATTATCGCAAAGCTGCTTCTCTTTGCGATTTCTCAAAAGTACCTACCCTTTACAACAAGCCTTGCAGAGGTCTTCAGATTCTCTATGCAGAACACAAAGGTGCCAGTGTCTTCTACTGACAGGTTAGAGATAGTAAGGCTGTGGACTTGTCCTTTTGCGCTCATACGGAAGTGATTAGTTGGCTTAAGCTTGAGTCCGTTTCTCATCCATGTGCCCGGGACATTGGGATGGGACACCTCTACCTCAAAAGAAGCCGTTTCCCTCTCTGTGGTTTTAATGTCAGTCAGTCCCCTCTTGATTGTGATTTTTCGAGCTACAGAGGCATCAAAGTGGGAAAAGTCATGTTTGAGAGACTGGGAACCTAACACGGGCATTTTCATTTCAGGCATTTAGCGCTTAGCAGACATGGCGTCCTTTTATAGTCGGAGAACAGGCGTGGAGTCTTTTTGGTGCACAGTGGTTAAACAATACAAGCTGGCACGTACACAAGCCATTTGAGCACTGGGCTTTACGCAAAAGCCCAGTGCACTTTGGAAGGGCCAACATTTTTCACTTATTCTAACACAGACACACATTCCCTGTGGAAAAAAAGGAGTGTTTATTTTGGAGACCTGATGACAACAACCTCAATTTTGAAGGCCAGGGTGTAAATTTAGATGCAATAGGAGGAGATCCAAATTCATAGGAGGTGCCAACAGCAGCCTGAAGTACTGACTTTCCCCTTCCCACCCACACTAGTGTTGAAAGAACAGCCTTTAATTCACCCACTGGCCTGTGGCTCATAGGACTACGAAACACAAGAAGCATCTGCAAAGAAAACCAAGCATAAGTACATCTTAATCACCACAACATACCAGTTTTACAGTATGCCAGGCCTCAATGCTCTCGAGAAAGTTAAATGACGCTTATTCATAGGAATTTTCTATTTTGTTTACAAAATCAAATTATGGGCTGTGAACAGAGGCATCTTTTAATTATCAAGCATTTAACCCTTAGAATAGAATTTGGTGCATCCTGCCCATGTGTAATTATCAGGGCTTTGTTGGTCCTGCGTCACAACAGAAAACGCTGGTCCGAAAGTCAGCTTGGGCTGTAAGGATATCACCTGTTGGATTCCATCATATTTCAGTACAAGTGCCAACCTGGTCCCCAGGTCACTCAAATTACTCTTACTCAGTTAATTGAAATTTGCCTTCATATGAAGCAGTGATGGAGGCTGCGCGTGAGATGGGGTTGTCGGCAACAGCAGTAAACAAACAACAACAGGGCATAGTGAGAACACGTGGGCACTTACGTTCCACTGTGAGCTGGGCTTGTGTGCGGTCATGAAGGGTTTCACAGCTATAGGTGCCCCGGTCAGACATTGACACTTTGTGGAGGGTGAGACTGTGTTTGCGGCCCTTGTGCTTCAGAGTATACTTGGCTCCAGGGTGGATTAGCACCCCTTGCCTCATCCACTGCACCTCTCCCGAATCCACACTCACCTCCACTTCTAGAGTTGCTTCACTGTATTCTTCAGCTACAACTGGTGTCATTTTCTTACTGAACAGCACCTGTTGCTCTTGAAGTGAATGTTAGGAGTTAGTATATAACAGCGTGTCAACAGTTTTATTGCATCACTTATATTCAATTACAGTATGCTTAAGTTATGTATGTGGTTTTTGTGAGGCCACACCCAAACCAACGGGAATATGTAAACCAGCAAAGGTGCATGGCAAGTTTAAGCACAGAGAATGAGTAAAAGGCTCTGTGGGGCCTTACCCCCTGCAGTGCAATACACGCCAAAACCACTGAGCCACTTGTCTCTGTCAGTAACCAGAGGAATTCTGATATGAGAACCTGTGAGGTGCAAGCTGTCAAAGTCACCTTTTCAATAGTTTAAAGTTGTTTGCAAGGTATATGTGTCATATATGCCATTAAAGGTAAACTACTCCACTGAAGCTTGATAGTCACCAGAGAAAAATAAGGAAACTTAATGTTGAATATTCTAACCTCTATGGATCATTCAGAAAAAATTTGTAAAGTGTCAATCGCAGGGGCCGCAACTCACCTTGAACCTGTAGTTCTGCCTCTGAAATCAACCCCTCTGCATCAGCTGTCACTCTGCTGCTATCTGAAACCACGCAGTTGTTGATGCAGAGCATGTGGCATAGCCCATTGCTGGAAACCACAGTGCGCTCGTTCAGGGCTACTTGCTTGCCGTTTAAGCGCCACACCAACTTGGTGTCCTCTGGTGAAACCACACACTTAAAAACGGCATCTTCTCCTTCACAGATGATGACATTACGAAGCTCTGCTATGAACTCAATAATACGGGGGGCTGAAAAACATTCATATGAATTGTGAGCTCAAACTTTGCTCACATGTTACAATTGCACATGGGCAAGCATATTGTCTCTCTTAATGATTTACATGGACTTACTTTCTACAGTAACAGTGGCTGAGGTCCTGTCATCTGTGGATTCACAGACATATTCTCCACTGTCTTCCTCCATTAGTTGGTGGATGGTAAAGCTCCGCTCTCTACCTTGAGCCCTGATTGTGTGCTGACGGCTTGGAGAGATCTCATTGCCATTTTTCAGCCACTGAACGTCTCCTTTTGGCTTGTTGATCTCACATTGTAACGTAAGGTGGGTTCCCTTTAGAGCCTTGATATTCTCCAACTGTCTAATAAATTTAACCTTCATTTCTGTTGGGCAAAGAAATACAGTTTTAGATGATGGCATCTTGTAATCAAATACTTAGAAAGAGAGGTCACATTTTGTTAAGTGACAAATTCCTACCTTTGACTAAAAGACTGAAATACATCTCATCTGTCTTTACGTCACAGACATATTCTCCAGAATTAGACAGCTGCAGAGGATTAATGGTGAGCTTGTGGGTATTACCCACACTGGAGATGTGAATGTTCTCCTCGTTCAATAGTTGGCCATCTTTCAGCCACCGAACATTTGCTCTTTCATGGCTCACAATGGCACACAGTGTGACGCTCTCGTTTTCATAGGCTGTGATGTTGTTTGCTTTTTTATTCAGAAACTTGGCTGGCGGCTCTGAGCAAAAATACATTTACAAAGAAGCTGCTTGAAATTCCAAGTGCAAGCATCATTAACCCCCTAGGACCTGGCGTCCACATATGTGGACATCACATTTTGGGTTGTCTAGACCAAAATACTTAATTTTTCTCTACAAGGGCCTGATATCCACTTACAAGGACGTTATACTGCCACTGTTCAATCAAAATTTAAAACGAATGTCCTCATATGTGGATCTCATTTTTCTCAGAAACAAAAATCAGGTCCCAATCAACCCAAATAGCAAAGAAAAATTAAAAATGCATGCCATGAAAGAGTTTGGGTCGTAGGAGGTTAAACCTAGTCATATGAAATTCTGACACATCTTTGAACATCATCTTAACTTACCTTGGACCTCTACAATTGTTATCAATTTGTCATCGAGGGCATCGCAAATGTATTCTCCAGAGTCTGAGGGCTGAAGTCCAGAGAGAACAAGCTTCCTAACAACGTCATAGCTGTCAATTTTTACGCGAGTATCTGGTTTCAGTCTCTTGCCGTTCCATAACCACTCAACTGTGGCGTTTGGCCGAGACACTTCACACTCCAAAATAAGATCATCTCCTGCTACCAGTATATGATGCTCTGGGTGGCCTGCATTTCCAATGATCTGCACAGGAGGCTCTGAACAAAAACGAGCACGTTATCATTTTGTGTTGAACATAAAGGAAAGACAAGTTGTTAAGTATTTATTATTAATATTACCTTTGACAGTGATATAGAAGACCATTTTATCATCCACTGCATCGCAGGTATATTCCCCTGAATCTTCAAATGCCGCATTTAGGACCACCAGAGATCGGAAAACACCTTGCTCTTCGATGCAGTATCGCTCATTGTCATCAATAAGCTTGTCATCTTTATACCAGCTGACTGAGGCATTGGCTCTTGAGAGTTCACATACAAGAATAATGTCATCTGATACTAAGAACTGTTTTTCTATTTTTGCATCTGTTTTTCCAAGAATTTTTACAGGTAATTCTGAAAATGAAGAAAACAGAACATTCCATTTATTGGAACAGAATAATTGCCAGACCATCTGCAAAGGAAAAATGTATTCCTTCACTGCTAGCCAATGGTTGCAGGACAGTCAAGCTATATACGCTGCACTCGCAAACTATTCCCCAAATGATAGTGAAACAGTCTGGAAACCATTTGCCTTCAAAGTAAAAGTTGTGCCTTCTAAAATGTGTTTGTTAAAGCAATAATGTCCTACTTTTGTCAATGTTTTCCAAGTTTTACTGCTGCTTGGAGTGTAAATGTCAAGTGTTTGCAGACAAATCTCTATCTTTCATGCACACTACAGGCAACTGCAGCAATCTGCTAGAAACCAAAACAATCACAAGGTTTTTGGTGCTGGGACACATACACATTTTTCTCTAGCAACTGGAGATCAGCAACTAGTCTCTAGGCCTGTTTACAGACAGTACGTCTGTGTTAAATCTACACCATAGATATGTCGTAAGCACAAACCCTTATGAAACCTTAGGGTATAGCCTTCCTAGAAATATAACCACACATCACCATTAATGCAGCCTGCCACTTCCATGGGCAACATCAGTGGCTCTACATAGATTCACCCCAGAAGCATAATTCAGGCATGAGGCTTAACCTACCTTGCACAATCACACTGAAATCCATTACATCGTCTTTTGCGTCGCAGACATATTGCCCAGCATCTTCCACTGTCAGCGAGTGAATGGTCAACTGACGGATGACGCCATCTTCAAGGATTGTGATGTTTCTAGAGTCTTCGACTTCTTCCCCATTCTTCTTCCAAGTGACTTCAGCATTTGATCTTGAAACCTCGCAGTCTAGAACTAGAGTCTCCCCGACCATTTTCTCTACTCTGCTTGCCATCTTCCGAGGACGAATGAAGCGAACAGAAGGCTCTGTGTGTTAAGTGAATCTTAAGTTAGAGTGGATATATGCTGACATAGCAAGAGCCTTCTAATTATTAATTTTAATTACCTGCTATGTTTACAAAGAACGTCTTGGAGTCATCCGCTGTGTCGCACACATATTCTGCTGAATCTTTGACAGTGGTTTCAGGTATAATAAGTCTTCTGTAGACACCATCCACCTCCAGAATGAGATTGTCATTCTCCTCCACCTCGAGTCCATCACGATACCAGCGTACCATTGCATTGGGCCGTGAGATCTCACAGCTTAGCACCATCCTCTCAGAGGTCTGCTGACACAGTTCCATTTCTGACTGACTTGGGGATACAATCTTCACTGGAGGTTCTGAAAGTGAACGGTATTACCCAGCCTTTCAATTAAAACAATACTGCATAATATTGTAAAGGCTTCTGTATGCAGCAGTTAAAATATTTCTCAGCTCTTTGTAGAGCAACAGACCAGAGTTAATTTCACCTTACCTTGGTGGGAGGCCATTTAGATGTCAATATTTTAGCCTTAAAAATGTTCTGATGATGCGTGACATTGACTTGTTTTATTTAAATATGCCAACCCCCTAATAGGACATTGTGCTCCATTCTCTTAGAACAGTGACATATCCCCACATGCACAGACAGTATCTATAGTGTCAGGTGTTTGTACCTGTGATATTTAGGTGAAAGAATATTGAATCGTCAGCTGTATCACAGACGTATTCTCCAGAATCCTCTACTCCACTAGACAGTATCTTAAGTCGTCGATAAGGCCCTTCTACCTTGAGCTTGATGTTCTCACTCTCTTGAAGCTTTTGACCGTCTTTATACCAGCTGACCACACCACTGGCACGAGACAGTTCACAGCTCAGAATAATTTCATCGGGGACATGACGGTCAAGGTGGACATCCTCCTTGGGATAGATTATCGTCACAGGAGGTTCTTTGGAGAAATAGTACAAGTAATTGAAGCCACATCTGTATATGCAGATACAATCAGCAGATGTAGTTTTTGAATTCTGGACTGTTGTATTTGAGTATTTTATTACCTCGTATGTTAACTTTGAAGACTAAAACGTTGTCTCCTGCACGAGATGTGTATGTAGCTGTATCGGACAGTTGGGCTGAATTTATAATCAGCTTTCTTTTGGTGCCCTCTGCTTGGATTGTAACATTATTGGTTGGTTGCATTTCAGTTCCGTCTTTGTACCATTTGACAACACCATCACACCTTGATACTTCACATGACAGAACAAGCTGTTCATGTTCCACAACACTCTGGAAAAGGTCAGTCTCTGGGATATCAGCAAACGTTACCGGTGGTGCTGCAGAAAAAAACAAAAACAAAAAAATATACTAAAATAAGTTTTCGGATGAATCTAGATCTCATTATTTATGCTCATGCACAAGTTTTCACAGCCTAGTCATGCTGATTTTAAACTTTGCTGTCAAGATAATAACTCCTCACAGACATCAGAAGCATTGGTGGGTGTTAAGCCATGTTTGAAGTGATGTAAAAACATATGTACGGCAGTGCACTCATGAAACACTATTTACACAGATTTGCGGGAAAAAAAGTTCATCAAAATACATGCTGGACACTGAAGACGCTGTCCTAAAATGTAAAGCATGTATACAGAAAGCAGCTAAACGTTTAGACGTTTAAGAAAATCAGCTACGATGGATACAATGATGATCAGGTTTTGCTTTGTTAAGTATTAGAGGTCATGAAGGTGTACAAAACAGAACAGTTAAAACATTTGCCAAGAAAACATGGCCAAAAGAGATCATATCACCTTTCACCTCCACACAGAAAGTGTTGAACTCTGAATCATCATCAGTTTTACAATTGTACACGCCAGAGCATGAAGATGTGGCCGGTTTCATAACCAGTGTCCTCTTTTTGCTCTTTGAATCAACGTTTAGTTCCAATTCTGGCAAGAGTTTTATTCCATCCTCATTCAAGCAGGTCTGGATTGCAGAATGTGAGATCTCGCACTTTGGTTTTATCAGTCCGCCTGCTTCAAGAGGATCGTTCCTCTCAGCCTCTGGAACAGCTGAGAATCAAACCCATGCTATAGGATCTTCAATTCATTAACAGTAACCAGATAGCAATGGTAAACAGATTTGCGTTTGTTATCCTACCCTGTACAACTTACTTCAGTTTTTATAATCAAGGGTGAGGTATGCCAACAGTGATTTTAATTAATTGATATTTGGCTCCAGAATGGTGCAAATGTTGTTTGGCAGACCGTGAAATCACACCATTATTTTAACATATAGCACTACAATGTAGTATGTAATAATAGTGTAGTATGCCTGGTCTCATTCCTAGGGAGTCAGATACTGTTGTTGTGTCAAGACGGGCATCTATCGGGTAACCACAAGTTGTCCTTTGGTGTTGGTGCAGTGACACACTGGGTTTATGGTTCCACCCATAAACAGGTCTTACTTCAAAGTCATAGAATATGGACACTCCTAAAGTATGAATTGGCACCATATTTAAACTCACTGGGAAGCATAATTTCTCAGTGTGCATGGCCACTTTTGAGAAGGGGTTATATTCCAAACCAAGATCTTTTCCTGAACCTAACCATTAGTGTTCAGTGCCTAAACATACAGTCCCAAACAAAAGTTTAAGACCACTTGAAAAATGGCAAAACATTATATTTTGCATGGTTGGATCATAACAAGGTTCCAAGAAATGGGAGTGAGACAAAACATTTTTTTTGAGCATGCATTTATTGAAAACAATGCTTAAACCGAAACAGGCTGTTTTACTGCTGATCAAAAGTTTAGGACCACAAGCCTTTAAAAGGCCAAATCTGTGCAAAAATGTGGATTCATTGTCTGTCAGGTAGTCACACTGTCATGACGTTCTGATGGCAAAGGCAAAAAAATGTTCCCTTTTTGAACGTGGTCGGCTTGTTGAACTGCATATGCAGGGTCTCCCGCAGTGCACAATTGCAGCTTAAATAATCCTGAGGGTTATGGAACCAAAATGTCAAGTGGAAAACCCCAAAAATTTCACCAGCACTGAGCCAGAGGATCCAGTTGGCTGTCCATCAAGAAACTGGACAATCCTCGACCCAAATTAAGGCCATTACTGGTGCCGACTGCAGCCCCATAACCAACAGACACTGAAGGGCTTCATAAAAAACCAAAAAAACATCTCCTTGACATCATTTTCATTTTCTGGTCAACCTCAGACAAGGCTGAAAACCACAGAGGTGGCCTCGTGTCCATGAACGCCACGGAACTGACCGTTTGGACTTTGCAAGAGAGCACCAAACATTGGACATTGAAAGGTGGAAGAAAGTTTTATTCTTTTACTGGGTTTTTTTTGGAGGTGTGGTCCTAAATTTCTGATAAGCTTTAAAACAGGCTGTTTAGTTTAAGCGTTGTTTTCAATAAATTGCATGCTCCCAAAAATGTTTTGTCTCACTCTCATTTCTTCTTGTTGATTTTTTTGCCATTTTTAAGTGATCTTAAACTTTTGATTGAGGCTGTAGTAAAAATCAAGTTAAAATGAAACTAATCAGTAGATCAAAAAATGTAAAACACAGTCAAAAGACAAACAAGGCATCTGTTTTTTCAAAATTGTATTATATACTGTATTATAATTGATCAAATTGTCTTTTTGGAAACATTAGAGGTGAGGATTATATTATTTTATATTAGTTGCTGAATCTGGCTTCATTTCTGATCAACCTATGTTTCTCAACATTTTCAGCAGTTTCCTGAGCCCTTAGTCTGTGCTGATTTACATAGACAAAGACATTTATGTCTTGAAAAAGCCTAAATCTAAATTCTTTTTCTTTTTTATATCTCAGTTTTGGTCTCCACCAATCAATTTAACTCTTTAGCTGTTTTTCTTTTTCTCCGAAAAGCTGCAAGTGTTGTTTCTCTGTTACATTGGCGATCGTGGCTCAAGAGTTGGGAGTTCGCCTTGTAATCGGAAGGTTGCCGGTTCGAGCCCCGGCTTGGACAGTCTCGGTCGTTGTGTCCTTGGGCAAGACACTTCACCTACCGCCTACTGGTGTTGGCCAGAAGGGCCGATGGCGCGATATGGCAGCCTCGCTTCTGTCAGTCTGCCCCAGGGCAGCTGTGGCTACAACTGTAGCTTGCCTCCACCAGTGTGTGAATGTGAGAGTGAATGGGTGGATGACTGGACGTGTAAAGCGCTTTGGGGTCCCTAGGTGGGACTAGTAAAAGCGCTATACAAATACAGGCCATTTACCATTTACATTGTTCTGGAAGCAGAGTTGATGAAATTTTAAAAGTGAGTAATTACCTATCTGTGATCAAAA
This sequence comes from Neolamprologus brichardi, assembly GCF_056152115.1. Lineage (NCBI taxonomy): Eukaryota > Metazoa > Chordata > Actinopteri > Cichliformes > Cichlidae > Neolamprologus > Neolamprologus brichardi. The sequence goes on along the minus strand of NC_142119.1, from coordinate 4,514,229 downwards.
TCATAGCAAAAACTCCAAATTGTACATTTTTAATTTGGATAAATATGTTCACCAACATTATAAACATATACATTCAAATATTGTTCCCTAAGCTAGTCTATTAGCCAAGTATTAATAGATGGTTAGTAATTCTGACGAAGCTCAAAATACTTAGATCACCTGCAACATCCACCTTGAATTCTATATGGTCATCTGCGGCTTCACAGCTGTACATCCCAGAGTGTCTGACTTCTGCTGACTGAATGACCAGTGCTCTCAGTTTTTCTTTAGCTTGGATTTCATATTCACTCTCTGGAAGTAGCTGTTCTCCATCTTTGTTCCAATAGACTTGGGCAGTTGGCTCTGAGACTTCACACTGCAGCTTAATTGGGCAGCCTGCTTCAACAAATTTGTTTCTCGCAACCTCTGGAATCGCTGAAAACCTCACAGGAGTAGCTGGGGGGGTATTTAAAAGATTTGCAGAGGACTGCTGTTAAGCTGACAGAGCATCATTTAACAAGCAGTGTGAAAATAAGACTTTTTGGGTTTGATTAATTTAGCACAGCTAGGATTAGACTTGGTTTTTCACAAGGTGTTTTCAACTGCATGAATAAAAAGAAGTGCCAAGTTTAAGGGTAACTATGGTAACTATGGCCATGCTAAAATGCCCCAAACTCACACTTGCCAGCTCTTTAACTGAAAGGGAATGTAGGAAAATCACCTTCGACGTCCACATGGAATGTCGCAGTGTCATCTGCAAATTTACAGCTGTAGAGACCAGAGTCAGAGACTTTAGCAGAAGGAATCATCAATTTTCTGAAGTTGCCATCTCTTTTCATATCAAGCCCAGTTTTGCAGAATAGCTCCAAATCATCTTTAAACCAGGAAACCTGGGCAACAGGGTCTGAGACCTCACACTGGAGTATAATCGGACAACCAGCTGCAATCAGCTTGTATTTTTCTGACAGTGGGAGTGGCATGATCTGTGACGATCGGCCTAAAAGAGGAGAATAACAAGGGTACTGGGTAAGATGTTTGTGGTAGGCAAAACACAGTCCAGCCAGTCATACCATTTTCCCATGATCATTCAAATCAAAGTATGTTTCAGCCACTCACAACAGAGAATAAGAACCATAAGACGACAACGATAGAAATAAATCACCTTTTACATCCACTTTAAAAGTCACAGTGTCATCTTTTGTTGAACATTCATAGGTACCAGCATGCGCGCTTCCAGCTGAAGGGATGAGCAGTGTCCTTGTCAGTCCATCTGACTGTACTTCCACATTGTTTTGTGGCAGAACCTTTACCCCGTCTTTATACCAGTCGACATGAGCAGAGGGATCATGAGAGAGTTCGCATCTCAGGACAATGGGGGCGCCTTCTTCGATGGACTTGTTCCGGTCATTCTCTTGAAGCTCTGAGAACTTCACAGGTAGGGCTGTAGGTTTTTAAAATTGCAAAAGATTGTCTTAATAAAGTGTCTTTAAATATTAAAACTACACTTTATGCAGTTAGAAATGAGTAGAAACTTAAATTCAACCAAAGCAGCAGACAGCTGACACAGGTCTTTAAGAACAAGGTGCTTTTGACAAAACAACATAAACAAGAACTCAAAGACATCTAGAATGTCTAGAAGAGCAACGATCAATATGAAACCAACAAAAAGTACAGGTTAGACATAAGAGTGTCTATGGCAAAAGAAGTGCATATGGTTAGTGACATTAAAAAGAATAAAGTAGACTCACAGCTTTCTTTATATATCGGATATGCTTAATCAGAAGCTGCATTATGACACCACATTTTTAATGAGATGTTTAGTGTGACGATGTCCTATATTCTTTCATTCTACTCTTATTAAAGTGTTAAAAAAGGGGTCATCATGAATAGGTGTGATGGGGAATAGTTTTTCTCTAAAGTCACATAAAAAATTACTTACATTTGGCCTCTGCTTTTTAACGTGGCATGAGTAGTGTATTAGGAAGGCCGGAAAATGAACAATTTTCTGTTAGGTCACTACAAAAACGTGACTAAATCACCTGCTGTTAACCTGTTAGTGGCAATGCAAGACAATGAAAGCGCTGCAGAGCTTTTTGAGCATCACCTTTTACATCCACAGTGAACTGGATGTCATCATCCTTTGATTCGCAACGGTATACACCCGTGTGAGCCCGCTCGGCTGATGAGACAACTAGACTCCTCAAATTTCCCTCTGACTGGATGTCTACTCCACTCTGAGGTAGGAGCTTTGTTCCATCCTTGTACCAACTGACTTGTCCAGTGGGGTCTGACAGTTCACATTGTAGAGCAATGGGATAGCCTGCTATGACCGTCATTTTCTGGTCAACCTCAGACATTGCTGAAAATGTCAGAGGTGGAGCTACAGGATTGAATGTAAGATAGAACTGGTCAATAAAACATGTACTGTAATGGAGCAAAAGAAGCAAAGCAAAGCCCTAAAACTGAAGCTTTCCAATAAAAGCAATAAACTACGTTATTTTTTTTCAAATTAGTATTTGTAAGGAAAGATTCTGCTAGATACATTTAGTAAACCTGGTCTACCAAAAGTTTTATTAATATTAACAGAGTCGGTCTTGCATTAATTTTTAAAAAACCCAACTGAGGTGGTTCTGCAGTGACAGCAAATGTATGATAAAGTATATACTTAATTAGCAAAGGTTTATGCTTACAAATGGTGGAAAGTCATTTTTTGTTTTACACATTCGGTCAGTGCCTACAGTATGAGTATAGAAGATGATTTAGCCTTAAGAAAATTCCTGCCTCTACAGTAGGAGGCTGGAAAGTTGGAATTCTTCCAATGTTCAGTCACCTTACTTAGTCAAGCAAAGAGTGAGTGTACTAATGAAACCCTGGGTACCTGACAAAGCAATTCACATTTATTTTGACACAACTGCGAAGACATCTAAGACATTTGGGTCAAAATACCTTTGCCTGCGTGAAGGCTGTGTGCTTCTGTATACTGTCTTGGCAGGGACAAGGATTTCATTAATTGGATATTATGACTTAATGATAGGGTTAATATACTGAATCTTTGGGCATGTTTGGTCAGTCCACATGTCAGTGATGTCCCACAGAGAGCTGTAATGCACCCCTATTAAAGCTACAGTTGTTTCCATTTGCCCCAATCAAGAATATATATTTTTCCCAAAGACCTTTTTTAAACTTGCTTGAACACTAAAATACTCTCAAAGGACTTTTTTGTCCAAGTTCTCACCTACGTTGTAATAATACTGTTCTAGTAAGTTAAATTTAAGAACCTCAGCAATTAAATCCCCAACAACCCACCATCCTTCTCACATTATACATTGTATTATACAGTGTTTTACTGCATATCAGAAGCTTGGTAAACACGTAGACATCATTTGTAACACTGTAAGAGAATGCTCTCAACCTCCAAGACTGCTTGATATTAGAAGTAGACTTGCAAGTTAGCCAGGCTCATTGCTGCAGTCTTTGCTATGTTACTTGTGTCATTCTACTGAATTGTTTTAGTTCAGCCAACCAAGGGTATTTCTCTACAAAAGAACGCAGACTGTGTGCTACCTGAGTGCTTGGCAAATTAAAGACTTTGCAAAACACTTAACTTCCTCTTGGATAATAAGTCAAAAATCTGATTAAGCTGCACTGTCTTTCTAGGGCAACTTTAGCTAATTATAGACAGTGCCTAGTTCTTTAATTTTGATTTAAAGATAAAATAGAGCATGGCACAGTGTTTGAAAACTCTTGTTCGTTAACTTCAATGGAGTATGCTACAAACTATGTACTAACTTGGACAGAGCCTGAATGTCCCCTGTGCAGTGTTGTCAAAAATAAGCCTAGGATTAGCACGATTAACACAACCTGCAGACATGTTAATGTTTTGTTGTGCAACATAGAATATGCAACACATTACCCCACTTGTCAATTTTGAGGAAACCATTTGCAAACAAGTGGCTAAATGTGACTGTAGAAGTTGTCACAGCATATTCAAAATAAAAACATCAGACACAGTAGCTTACTGGTGTTAAGAAGTCATGTGACCATGGTGTAGTTCTTTGAGATTGTACTTACACTTCAGAAATCATACAGTTGGAATTCATTTGCAGAGATTATCCTGCTGAACAAATGTGTCATGAATTTTTATTTTACTCAGAGCTTATTTTCTGTGACAATCCAAAAGCAATCCAAAATTGGAGAAATCCAATTGACTTTTTAATTAACCTCTTAAGCCCCAACGCCCCCTGATACGGGGGCAAAAAGCAGGAGATCAGGTAGGCTTGGGGCTTAAGAGGTTAAGGGATCCAGGGCCGTACTTCAAGGCTGGCCTACAAATAATTTCATCCCAGCAGAACTCCCAGAGTGCACCACACAGATAGCTGTAGTTTCAGTCTCTGTGATTCATGGACTCAGACATCATAGAGTGAAGTCATGAAAGCACATGACAGTGGTTACTAGTTAAATGTAATTGAAATATTTGTATTGTACTTATTGTACTTATACTTAGTTTTCTTTTAAATTAACCTAATCCAAGAACTCATTTTGTGCAGATTGCAAATGATTACAGTAAAGTGAAGTTTTTCAATCAGTTGAGGTTTTGTATTTAACTATATTAAAGTGTCTTGATTTTTTTTTCTATCAGAGAAACTGTTAAATCTGTCTACTTTATGGTAATTATATTTTTCCAGAAAACTAAAAAGAAAGCTTGCGTTTTGTGAGTAAAGCAAACTTATTTGTATGCAAATAACCTCCACTAAAATCTAATTGCATAACAGGTGAAAGCAACTTTTGTCACCTTTAACATCCACATGAAACTGCACTGCATCATCTGTTGTCTTGCAGCTGTAAATCCCTGCATGAGACAGTGTCGCAGATCGGAAAGTCAGTGTTCTTATAGAACCATCTGCCAGCATGTCCTGCCCAGCTGCTTCAAGAAGTTTTATTCCATCCTTGTACCAAGTAACTTCACCATTAGGATCTGATATCTCACACTGCAGCGTTAGGGGTTCACCACCTTCAACAGACTTGTTCCTTTCAGCCTCACAAAGTCTTGTAATTCTCACAGGCGGAGCTGGGGATGTTTGAGGTAACATCAAGAGAAAATTGCATCACTATTACTGACTACAACAGAAATGAAGCTTTAAAAACAAAAGGAAAGAGCAAATCAAATTCTAACATCAAGATTAGTCATGCCAATAAACCTTGAGAGTTAAAATAAGTCATAATAAAAATATGTCCTCATTTATTAGTAATATAACAAGATGTGTCTTTGGTTAGACTTGAGATACCTGGGCATTCAAGTTAGGATTTGAAGCTAATGTATTTACTCTTTGCTCTATTTTGAATGTTCCTCGCCGACCACCCAAGCTCAAATTCAACTACTGACGTACTTTTAGTGTAAATAAAGTCAAGTGAGTAGTTATAGAGACTGCCAAAATGTAAAGGATTGCAAAAAAAAGGCAATCTCAATCATTTTTCACAATGTCAACATTGTGCCCATTCATTTTTTGCTTGGTAATGCTAACCATTTAAATCACCTTCAACAGCCACCTTATATGCAGTGACACTGTCACTCCAGTAACCATCATGTGTCCCTGAGAGGTAGAGCTCTTCTGATTTGACAGTTGCTGTCTGCTTGATATTGCAAGGCTCTGCATAGTTGGTCAAATGTCTTTTCCCAGAGCTAAATGTGATGTCTACTTGTTCTTCCGTAGTCTCCAGGGTGCGATAAAACTCTGCAGGGACTGTTGTTTCCTGACTTGGCAGGGACAGCACTTGCAAATCGTTAGAAACTGCTTGTCCTGTATTATCGGGATGATCCAATTTGACATATGCAGACTGCTGCAAGTCGTATGGCTCCTGTTGGAAAGTTTTTACCTCTTTAAGGTTAGAAAAATCCAATGATTGAAGGGATGCTGTTTTAGGGGAGTCACTGAGCCCCTCTGAAAGATCAGCAGATTTCTGTAGGAGTCTGTTGAACTCCTCTGATTGGTCAGTTGCAGTCCATAAAAAGTTATAGGGCCCCTCTGAATAGACGGTTTCGGTTTGTAAACGGTCACAAGGCTTCTCTGAAAGGACAGGTGGGATTTGCATTGAATTAAAGGCCCCCTCTGATTGGACATCTGCAGTCTGCAATGACTTAAATGGTCCCTCTGATTTGACAGCTACAGTCTGTAAGGATTTAAAGGGCTCCTCTGATTTGTAACTTTCAGAGATTATGGATTCAATCAGATCCTCTGGCTGTGGAGTTGCAGTTTTGAAAGACTCAGAGATGCTGTCTGATTTGATTGAAATCTGTAAGGTGTCAGTATTGTGCTCTGATGTTGTAGCTGAATTCTGTAGAAGGCTGCCTAGCTCTGACTGGACAGATGGTGTCTGTCCTAAACTAGGTAGCTCCTCTGATTGGAAAGTTAGATTCTTGGAAGTGGATTCCTCTGACTGAACAGTTGTAATTTGCAAAAACTTGCAAAACTCATCTGTCAGAACAGCTGTCTGCAAAGAATTGTCAGGTTCTTCAGATGAGGCTTCCGTATGCTGTACATAGTAAATGAATTCCTCACCTTGTGTATCTTTGAGCTGTGTAGTGTGATGGTGTGTGTCAGACTGAGTTGTTATTGGGTTTACAGAGTCATGGTACAGTGGACATTCGGCTTTTTCCATTTGTTGACCATCATAGAGTTCGTTCAGCTGTTTAGGTGCAGTGCAGTCAAACATATATTCATATGCTGACTGAGAAGTTGGTGTATGACTGGAATGGTCTTCACATGTCTCAGTATCTCCAGCCTTGCCACCGGATTTCCCAGAATTGTATTTTGAGGACACCTGGATAACTTCAACAGGATAAGCCTCCTCTGTGGACTTGCTCTTCTCTTGGTCAGAAGAGAGCCTTGGCGATGTAGCTATAAGCATTGTGATGTACACAGAGAAAGGTTTTCAGTGGTTGATGGTCTCAATACTTCTTCTTATAACAGAATTTTACATCAGTGTGGGTTAGCATGGAGTTATGGGATTATCCATTGCAAAGACAAACAAGAAGATCGACCAGGTTTGGTCTGACAGTGAGCTTCAATATGTCTTCCTTCAACTGACTCCTAATATTCTCATACCAAAAATCTGTACATTAGCACCATAAAAACCTATGGTACATTAATTTTGTTGTCTTTGACAAGAGTTCGTTGTCATTGCAACGGGGAGACGTTCAGGGCAGCAATGTGAATGAGAGGATCTGGTGATGAATAAGACATAAGATGGACTTTAAGAGTGGTTAGTTGCTTATTACAAGCAAAGATGACTGTTAAAATGAAGAATGAAGTGACAAACACAACGTATATGTTAGTATGAGAAGCAGCTACACAGCTACTAATCAACCATTTAAGAGGCAAAAACAGCAGGAAATGACCTGAAACCAGTGATGACAATGTGACACAGAGCAATTTTCTAAAGGAAAAAAGATTTACAGATGCCTCAGATGATTGGGCTAACAATAAAAGACACCACTATTGTTAGTGGCCTTTATGTGCTTGGTTAAAATGGATGATTGATGTTGAAATATCAAATCACCTTTGCCATCCACTGTGTATTGGGTAGATGCATCAGCTATCTCACCAATCTCATCACGATAGTGACACTGCTCTGCTGTTTGGACAAAGCCAAAGAGAAAACAATGAGCTGGGTGATAGCGTTACATATGTAACTTATTTCTTGATTCTTAATTGTGCAGGTACAATGAGGGGAACCACCTTTTATGTCCTCATTTAACTGTACATCATGAGCTGTTTCACAGCCAAACGTCACATCACCAGAGGCATATTGTAACTGGAGGGGAAAGATTTGGCTACTTCTCTGGGATTCACTGTCAGTTTCCCTTTTGGGGTAGATCTGGGTTCCATCTTTGTACCAACAGGCTTTGGCAACGGGATCTGAAATCTCAAATTGCTGAACAATTGAGCAGTGTTGTTCAGTAGAGTTGGCCTTCTCATCCTCAGGGTCAAGTAGATATGTTGGAAGTGGCACTACAAACAATTATTGGGGGGGAAACTGACTTTAAAGAGAAACTGATACATTATATGTTTATATAGAAATGTTACTAGAAGCTGCACAAAGAGTTAGTACAGCTGAAGCAGAAACCACATTTGCAGAAAAGGTATAATCACCTTGATTTTTTACTATTAATTTGGCAACATCATCTGCTGTTGCACAATAGTATGCTCCAGAGTTTGCAGGATGAGTTGGTTCAATAACAAGGGTGTTCTTGATGCTTCCATTTTCAAACTCAGGCTCTCTGTCAGGCTCTCTATCAGGTTCTGTATCCCTCTGCTTTGACACCCGGAAAGCAGGGTCTGAGGATTCACAGGGTGGTTCAGCGGGGGGGTACGTTGCTTCAAGTAACTGTGTCTCCACAACCTCCAGCGAAGGCGACAATGGCAACGTTGGAGCTAAAGATTAATGATTAATATTATGACTATGGACTTAATGGAACATATTCATACTATGAAGAAAAGGGCATTAAGTTTAACTTCCCCAAAACTGGGAAGTAATCTGCCATCTCAAATTCAACGAGAAATGCATTTTCAAGGGTTATGCTTTTTTCATTTAGTCAGTACACATTGATTTTACCATGGACAGTTACAACTTCACACAAAGCACCACTTTAACACAGACACACAGAAACACATATCATAATGTTAGTCATATCTAGTCTCCAGAAAGCTTTAGAATTAGATCCAAAAGTAAAACAATTTAATTGTAAAAACAAATCACCTTTAGCATCCACAGTGAAGTGGATAGTGTCGTCAGAAGTTTCACAGCTGTATAGCCCTGAGTGCAAGAGCTCAGCAGATGGGATAATGAGTTTCCTTGATGTGCCATTACTCTGTATATCCCAACCATTCTTTGGGATGAGCTTTTTACCATCTTTATACCAGCAGACAGGCACAGTAGAGTCTGCAACCTCACATTCCAGCTCCAAATGTTTGCCCACTTCGAGTGACTTGGTTCTCTCAACGTCAAAGATAGTAGAGTTCGTCACTGGTATAGCTAGCATTGGGAATGCAGGACAGCTAAATAAAATCAAGGCCGTGGAAATGGATACCTTACAAAATGTAACTGCTGAGCAGAAGATGAAAGGGGCTTTGGAGACTTTTAATTCACAGAGAGCCGCAGGAGTCGCAAAACCAATGTATATAAATAGTAATCACCTAGCGGGTTAACTGCTCTTTAAAGTTATGTGCACGAAACACTCCTTCAAACAACATAGTAGAAGCAGGGATTATTAGTGGCATCCATGAAGAGGGGGGTGGGGTTACAAAATGAACGCAAAGATAAGAAGCGTAAAGTCACCTTTGATCTCCACTTGAAACTCCACGGTATCATCCTGTGCGGTGCATCTGTACACACCAGAATGGCTCAGCTCTGCAGACTGAATAACTAATGTTCTTGTGTTGCCCACTGAGTGGATTTCTAATCCAGAGCTTGAAATGAGCTGAATTTCGTCCTTGTACCACAGCACATGGGCCTCGGGATCCGACACCACACACTGTAGCACAACGGGGCAGCCTGCTTCAATCGACTTGATCCTCATATCTTCAGGAATTGCTGAGAACTTCATAGGTGGAGCTATAGATATGTTTAGATTTGATGTCAACCTTAAATCAACCTCATGCCACTTAGATTATTTATCATAATCTATCTACTGACCACTTCTAACATGCTGTAATACACTGAACAAAGGTAGCGCACACTTAAGCACTTCTAAGATGAAAGGCAACAGACAACATACAAGAATGTCATTAGAGTTAGTTGCTTTGCTGAGTAGGAGCTCGTTAATGTTTCACATCACTTGAGGTAAAACAAATCACCTTTGATGTCCACATTGAAAGTGATGGTGTCACCCTTTGTCTTGCAGCAGTACAAGCCAGAGTGTGAAACTTCTGCTGAATGGATAATCAGATTCCTCATCAAGCCATCGGATATGATATCTACCCCACTTTGAGAATGGAGTTTTGACCCATCTTTGAACCAGTGCACCTGGGCAGATGGATCTGAGAGCTCACATTGTAAAACAATTGGGCAGCCTGTTTGGATGGTTTTGTTCCTCTCAGCATCTGGGAGTGCTGAAAACCTCACAGGTGGGGCTATGGATATTTAGATATTTTAATGGGTTGGTAAGTGGTAAAAAAAATAAATCAGATGATTCAAAGGAAGACAGCATGCATTTTTTACATAAAAAAGATGTTTGGTACAAGTCACAATGAAGAGGGTTAGTCTCTGTAAAACAAAAAACAAAACAAAAAAACGCAATGTAAGAAACTTGTTCTACTCACCCTCTACTTCCACATTGAACCTGATGACATCATCAATGGCATCACAGCAGTAGACTCCTGAATGTGATAACTCTGCTGACTGGATGACAATTCGTCTCATGGTGCCCTCTGATTGGATATGAAGACCTTCCACAGATCTTAATTCCACCCCGTTCTTGTACCAGTGCACCAGAGCTGCAGGGTCTGATACCTCACAGTAGAGCACAATGGGATTCCCAATTTCTACAAATTTATTTCGATCCATCTCTGACAATGGGAAAAACTTGACAAGAGGAGCTGCAAATTTTAGAAAACACAAGGAAAACACTGAGTGTAATAAAAGGTACGTGTTCACAGGGATGGGTTTTTTGGGGTGAGACAATGACAGGTGTGCTTGCTCACATACAGCCCTCTACAATTGGATGACTGCCTCTGGCCAGCTGTCCAAGTTCAGGTTTTAAGCAGAAGACTACATGGTGGCTCATTGGTAATTATTTTCTTGTAATACAAAATCCATCAGAATGCATTTCTGCAGACATTTGAGGAAAGTAATACGCCACCCAGCCTACAAATTCATCTTCATTTTTCTAAATGTTCCAGACATACCTTGAATGTAAAGTGCTGCAGAATCACGGATGCCATAGGCAATGAATGTAATCTCAGCTCCATTATCTGTATCGCGTACTCCTCGAATGCGGAGAGATTGGTGTGCTCGTGACCGACGCATGGAATACCGCTCGTCTTCCTGAAGCTGAGTCCCATTTAAGAACCATGTGCCAATAACTGAAGCAGAAAGCTCAATAGAGAAGAGAGCATCTTGCCCCTCTGGCACCAAGGCATCCTGTAAGGGAGCTTGTATTCTGGCCACAGGAACTGGAAAATAAAATTGTGTTTAATCATATAGCAAAAGTATCCTGTTGTGATTAATTGAGAAATACAGTGGTATTGATTTAGTGCAGTTGTAGTAAAATAAACGTTACCTAAGTGAACAGTTTTAGGGAATTCAACATTATTGCTTTTCCCATATTTGTTGACGCTGCAAATACGAAAGCGGTAATCCGCCTCACATGGAACACTGTCACCAAGGATCTCCACAGAGGTTGCAGAATCGGTGGTCAGACACTGAAGCCATTCTTGCGAACCAGTGCCCACCTCTTGCCGTTCAAGCACATATCCAGAGGGAGGATTCTTTCGCGAGTCCTGAGCAGGAACCCATGAGAGAAGAGCTGCATTAGCACGCTCTGTGTTGATCTGCACAGCCACTGGACAGCTAGGTGGACAATGTCTGGCCGCTGAAACCAAAAAAAAGTCATCATGCACCAATGTTGCTTCCAAAATTGATCAAGTTTTTTGACAAATATTGTATCTAAGGCACTGTAATTTTCAGAGGGGCCTACATTTAACTCTTAGCTGAGAGGAAGTCTTGGATCTGCCGACAAGGAAAGTCACGAGGCCAGAGTCTTGGGGCATTGTGTTGACGAAAACCAGGATGTGAGTTCGACCAAAGGATTTAATAATGGTCTGATGGGTTTCACGCAGCTCTAAGCCATCTTTGTACCAATGTATATCCATCTCTTCTTTTTCTACTTCAACACAAAAGGCAGCATTTTCACCTTCCAAGACATCCACTTTTCTTGGAAGCTTCCGCAAAATTGTGCCTGCAAAGAAAAACCCAAGAGAGTTAATACGACACTCACAGTGCAAGAATTCTTAATAGTTAGTAGCAAACATCCATCCGTTTCCATAACTGCTTATCCAATTTAGGGTTGTTCACAGCTGTCACAGGTTCAGAACAGTTTGTCACTGTATATGTTAAACATGCAAATTTTGCAGCTGATCTCATCAAGAGGACAAAATCGTTTCTCAGTGCCTTCTTTGCAGGTGACAGTTTTTGATCTGGCACCAAAAACGTTTGCTGTGTGCCTCAAATTCGACCTCAAAAAAATGTTAGCTACTAAAGACCTGTGTCTGCAGGCATCTGTTTTTGTATTGGACTGCTTTTGTAAAGCACGTGTTTTAACTTGGTTACAAAACTAATGTTTAACACCTATGCATTCATTTTTGTGAAGATCTGTCCTTTGTAGTTTAGCCAGGACAGGTTTTTACTTTTTTACATGCTAAAGAGTCTTGATATTGCAAGTCACATAGGTGTTTTTTTTTTATTTTGAGATCTCCTTTAGAGACTCTGACAAACTAGTCTGTGTTTCAACTGGAGGTGTCATGTGCACAGCCGAGGAAAAACAATGTTCTCTGAGGGCTTTTCTTTCTTCTTGCTGAGAATAATGAGCACTTTCTTTTTTAATTTCACAGGATTTGTACTGGAACAACAAACCCTAAGGCAGTCCTGCAAACAAATCTGAGATAATGTGCTTTCTGCAAATACTTTAAACCAGAAAAAACTGACAAACACACCACCTTCACCACCTAAAGAAATAATGGTTCTCATATGAAATCGTTGCACATTTTTGCATTGTGTTACTTTTGAAATAGAGCTACTTTATGTTGGATCCTAATTTACCTTTTACAGCTACCTCTGCAATGCTTCTGCCCCCATCAGGCATCTCGCAGAGGTAAATCCCATCATCATCAACTCCGATGTCACGAATTGTCAGTCGTCGTTTCGTTCCCCACTCCTCCATTCCATATTTGGCCCCTGGTTGCAGTCGTCTATCCTCCAGATACCATGTGATGGCAACTGAGTCCTCTGGAACTTCACACTCGAGAACAGCCAAATCCCGCTCCCACACTTCAAGATCAATGAGAGGCTGCTTGAACCGCACAGGCGGCTCTGGGACCAAAGAAGTAGAAGAGCAACAGTTTGAGCCAATATGATATCTCTCGTAGTGCTAAATGTAAAATATTCAAATTTTATTTGCTCTATCCAATGAATTTAGTCATTTAATATAAATTCTAAAAAAGCGAGGTGATCTAGCAAAAGCTCAGACTACATGTGCCCTTGTAGTAAACACTGTAAATTGGAATATATTTGGCAGTAAATTCCAGATAAGCAAACAAGATGAGCAAAATCATGAGACAAGTGGCTTATTTAGCTGAGGAATAGGAAGGTCATTAACACACTGGGGTGTTAGATAGAGTATAAAGTGTTTGTAACTGACACCAACAGACAGTTCCAGACAGTTGTAAACAAAAGAATGTGGACTGTATTTAGTGGCGTGTGTGCAAAGCTCATCATTACCTTATCTTACTAATGTTTTAACAAGGCCAGTTACACACACAGCTATACAAACCATCTTCCATTTAAATTTTCTTCTTAGCCACCACGAACCATTAACTCTATCTCAGTTCTATTTTTTCTCTCCAGCTGATACAGTACAATACTTGAGGTTGGACTTGGCCATGTGAGAAATAAGATCCTCTTCCCGAAGATTTCAATCACATGGACACTGAGTCCTGGACCCTTCACAGGCTAAGTAGCTTTGCAGACATCCTACCGCTGCTGAACTCTTCCTCAAGCTAATGAACATTGCCTGTTTAGGTATCACTTGGGTCCAGTTTCAGATCATTAATACATTTCCTTCAACTGCCAGTGAACCAGGGATGATCTGATTGCTGATTATTTGCAGGGGCAATATCTCTCTCTCTCTCTCTCTCTCTCTCTCTCTCTCTCTCTCTCTCTCTCTCTCTCTCTCTCTCTATATATATATATATATATATATATATATATATATAAATGAATGCTTTTGCCATGCCTTTTTGGCCCTACCCCAGTATATCGTCTCAAAGTACCTCTTTATCTCACTGACATCATGCTAGCATCAAATGGATAGAAATTTGATCCAAGAACACCCCACTCTCTACTCCCTCCATTACTCAGTAAAAAAGGCACCACAGGCTGTGGCTGTATCTGCATTTGCAGTCTGAGATGCACAATATTGTCTTAAGCCACCCCTCAATTCTTTATATTTTGTTACAAAAATAGGTTTACTGATTTATTGACACATGTGCAAACATACATGGAAATACAGTATACAAGACAACAGAACAGTGTGAAAAGTATGAAAGTCAGTATTTGATATGATCACCTATATTCTTTAAGAAAGTCCAACCTTCAAGATTGCATGAACTCTTGCACAGCTCTCTTGTAACTTCTTTACCTAGTTTTCAGGAATAGTTCTCCGGGGATTTTGAAGAACATTCAAAACTCATCTTGTTACAAAGGAGTATTAGGGACATGTTAACCCTCTCGGGTTCAAATGAAACTTTTTGTTGCTAATGCACAACCAAGTCCTGCAGTGGTACTTCTGAGTAAAAAAAAAACCTCATAAAATATGTATGTGGGGTAATCAGGTTGTTAGTTTTTAACTGTTGCAAATCGGCAACGCCTGCCTTGAGAGGGTTAAGAAAAAAAATAACTTCATAGAGCATTTTGAGACTAAAGTTGAAATTTTGAGATTAACATCATAATTCTATATCATGAAAAAAGTCATTTTCGAGGAAAAAGTTTAAATGTAGAGATTACCGTTGTTGTTTCAAGACAAGCTGCCATGGTTACTATACCCTTAGTATACCCACTAACCCTTAAGGTTTGTGAAACTGTACTTCAGAATCTGTTTTAGTACAAAGTCAGGATATGATTTCTCTTTTAGCACATAAACACAGTGTGGTGATAAGTATAAGGAAGATGTTGCAGAAAGTTGCATCTTGACAGACAGAAAAACACTCAAGCTTGAAAGAGTGGATTTGCGCAAAATGAAATGGCTGGCAGTGGACAGATGCAAGGTTATTAATGGTTACACCCTTGTGCAATAAAGAGTGTGTGTCAGTGTTTGTTAAAGGTGTTGTATCACAAGACAGCTGATCAGTTTGTTTCACTAACTCATCTAAACAAGGCTTTTTGTAGAGGGTATAGCAAACGTGACTTTTTTCTCAAAGTTGCATATTGAGAAAAAAGTCAAAATACTACGGTAGTTTGAAAAAAGAGTTAATCTTGAAATTTAGACTTTATTATTAAAATGATCAATGATATTTTTTTCTTAACTTGTCCCTAATACTCCATCATATCTTTGGATGACTGCTTGCTATGTTATGTTCTTTGTCAAGATGATCCCACCCAACTTCAATAATGTTGATGAGGCCAATCCATGACTGACAGTGTTCCACTGACAATTTGTTCCCAATGGAATGAAGCGACTGCCACAGTTTCCAGATGGGATTCATGGTGGATCAAAATTTGATTGCACTTTTCTGCTTTCCTAATTCCATCAATTTTGGCAAGATCTCCAACACCGCTGGCTAAAATACAGCTCCAACCCCACTTTGTTTTACAGATGGCTGTAGACACTCACTGTTGTAGCTCTCTCTGACCTTCGCTAAACACGATGAACCAAAAGTTTCACATTTAAATAACTCCATATGACCTCTTCCTGTTCCCTTCACTATGAAAGACTTATTGAGATCAACTGAAGGGTCAGATTTGTCTGTTAGATCCCGAGTCAGGCTTTTGCTGGATTTTGTCTTGTTTTTAAGGACATGACTTTCAGATAGTTTTTAGACCTGCTATTTATTCTTTTGTCCTCCACTTGTCCAGTTTCCTAATTTTTTTCAGGGCACACTGCACACGATGTCAAGATATGAAAAGTTTCCAGCTAATAACTCTAAACTGTGATATTTTTCACTTTTATAAAAATTTATAATAGATTCAATTAAAGAAATTAGAGCAAGATATGTAAATTTTTTGTGACATGTTGCTTGTACTGTAACAGTGCCTAAAGACACAATTTAAGACTGGTTCATCCCTTGAGTTAGCTGACTTTTTTTTTTTTTGCTTGAATGAGACATAGGTCAGTGTTAAGTGGCTTAACAATCTAACACACAAAAAAATCGTGTTGTGAAAATGGCCAGGTACAAGGGGACTGGTCTTAAAATGAGGGAAAGAAGAGAAAAGCTTTGAATAACCTTCAGAAATCTTGGAAAACTATTGCTCGAGGTCACTTTAAAAATTACAACAACTTCTGGCTCCTTGTAAGCAAAATATAAATAAGTGAAGGGTGGCTCCAGAATGACACAGTACTGTACTTTTACATACTTTTTTACATAAATAAAAGTTGGCACTGAAAGTGATCTTGACTTACCCTTGACAGAAAGGTGTACAGCACTGAGGGTTTGCCCAGCAGTATTTGATGCAGCGCAAACATAAACTCCGTTATCCTTTTGCTTACAATAAAGAACTTTAAGTGTGAAGTAGCCTTCTCTGTCCTCGTATAACAAATAACGCCTTCCAGACAGTATGAGTCTACCATCTTTCCTCCAAATTATTTCTGGTTTGGGTTTACCAGTCACAAAGCAACGGAATTTGGCATGTTTGCCCTCTGTCACAGCAAACATTTTTACTTTTGTTGACTTGGTCATGCTGTAGTCTTTTAGGCGGTTTGGCAGTTGCCTGCCACTCTTTTGTTTTCCCTGATGGACTTTCCAGTGGCCATTTATGTAGCCGTTGCGATTTCCTTCTTCTTCATGTCCTGGACCTGCATCAACAAGCAACACAGCTCCTGCTAGCGCTTCCCCAAATTCATTTCTTGCCTTGCATGTGTATACACCACCATCAGGAGCACGGGTCTTAAAGATCTTGAGCTGGAACCATCCACCATCCTGGTAGCCTACACTGAAATGTGTGCTTTCAAATATTTCATTGAGTCTTCTACCGTCTTTCTCCCAGATAACCTCTGGCTTTGGGTTTCCCCAAAGCTTACAAGAGAAGACAGCATCTTCCCCACGACCGACACGAGTGGAGAGGGGCTTGATGAGGAATAGTGGCTTATTTTCCTCCCGCAGCTCCATCTCTTGCGCTTCACCTTCCACCTTCAGTGTGGCAGCTGCATAGGTTTCCCCAATGCTATTTTTTGCTTTGCATATGTACTGTCCACTATCCTCAGTTGTGACAGCTGAGATGATGAGATTGTAAACATTGCCATCCTCAAAGACCCTATATCGTCCTTGTGGGTCAATCTTTTCATTGCTTCGCTCCCAGATAACGGCAGGCCTTGGATCACCACCAATCTGACACTTAAGCACTGCATCAGTGCCGCTTTGTACCACTACAGGTCTTGGGTAGGCTAAGAAACGTGGCGCACCACCAAAGACATCCATTGTTGCTTCTTACTTAAGCAGTTTAGGAGAGCAGTAAGTGGCTATTCACTGGTGCAAGACCAACCTACTTCCACACTGCAGGTTTCTACAAGAAGAAACGAAAAGTTATTTACTTTCAAAACAATCAGCTTAGGCATGCTGTATAACATTGAAAAATGAAAAGACTAGAGATTAAATTTGTTTTTCTAAATTATAAAGGTTACTCAGCCTTAAATACCTGTCTGTGGTATGTAATTATTCTTCCATTTTCCCATAGGAAATGAACCCTTTGGAATAGATTCAAACACACATTAAAGCACTCAGCCGCCTCCCACTTTAAGTGCATGCATTTCAGCACAAACTCATGGTATGATTATTAGGGATAATTGAATTAGGGCTGTCTGCATGAGAGAAAATCACATGTTAACAGTGAGAGGGGGACCAGCCTAGTTCCACTGCAATTGCAGCCACAACACATAGCCAGTACAGCTGGTGCTGTATTTCAATGGGAAAGTGCTTAATATAGTACAGCCTAAATAAAGACCTGCGAGGGAGTGTGTGTCAGGTATCACAAAGACAGCACAGAAACCCGCGTGCTCACACAAACACCAGCCGAAATCACAGTCTCCCCACCCAAGAGGCCTTGCTGTCAAAATATGGTGAGCCTCCTTCACACCTTTTGTTGGCAGCGCTGTTGGACAATACTTTCTTTAAATGTCACAGATTTTTTTTTAAATCGTAATCCTGAATCAGTATCACTTAGCCAATCCTACAATCAGTTTTTATATAAAAGTTAGTAATAGTTCACGACAGCTTCAGTTTTTAAATTGTATTTAATTTTATTGCTATAAAAAATTTATTTAGTACTAAATACTAATATATTTATCGGAATATAAAATCTATAGAATAAATTTATCTTTAAATATATTCTTCTCTGTGTGTGCTTCAGGACATGTCCTAAAGTGTTGAAACTAGGGATAGGAATGGAGAACATGTTTCAGTTGAGAACTGGTTGCAGTTTGTCAAATTGTTCAGGAATATTTTCTCTCTGGTTTATCAGTTTCTTTAATCACTGCTGACATGTTTTCCTGATAGTTCCACATTGCAAAACCATGAAGTCATGCTCATTGGACAGGAGTTTTTGCACATTTGAGTGACTTTTAACTTTTTCTGTACTCAAAAAAGGAAAAAAAAGAAGATAATTGAACAGTTAAGGTGACACTGATCATCTGTGTAGGCCTGCTCTTTTTTTTCTCATATTCTACTTGTTTCCACAAATCAATGAAAATTTTGATCTTAGAGGAGAATTGATCATGGCATTGTCATGGCTAAAATGTTATCACTATCCACCCGTATTTGCAACTTTGTGCCTATGGATCCATTTTTCAGTGTCAAGAAATCAAATCAAATCAATTTAAAAAAAAAAAAAAGGTTTTTAATGATAGATTTTACATAATTTTTTATCATAATTACCATAAAATATTGTTGTTACTGATTTTGTAAACTTAGCCCACAGTTAACTGCTGCAAAACTGAACAATGCTGTTTTATACTCTTTACCATTTTCCAAAAATAAAAAACTACAATAAAAATAAATGATTTTAAACCCTTGAATAACTGAAAACTGATGAAAAAGATGCACGTTTTCTTGGAACGGCTGAATAATTTCAGATGTTTACATTTCATACGTTGCATAAAATTTCAGGCAGACAGTTTAGAGATTGCATTATTAGTTAAATATTCCCTGTGGAGGTTTAAAGAGGAGATTAACCCCTGTGTTTACTTGTCTGATTTAATTGGAATGACCTCTGCCCCTTGTGAAGCTGTGCTGTGTACCCCTCACATGACCTACCTCGCTTCAGTCGCCAGGAATGACCGTCAACATACATTCCGCATTTGCAATCTCCGTCCGAGTTAAGAGGCCGCCCGTCTCCTGAAGGCTGAGTAATGTCCCAAGTTGACTTCAGATTCAGAAACATGCTACCACATGCTGTCCTCAAAGGTCCCAAGTTTTACGGCAGTACATTTTTCTTGACTTTTGTCCGGTAGAACAGGCAGAAAATGAAACATAAGCATCCACAGGAGCTTCCTGTTTAACTACAACAGAGCGGTCCCCCAATCTCTGTGTTGTTCAGGCCCTCGACACCCCAAGTGTCATTGTTCATGGAATACTGTTAAATGCTTTTGCAGCTGCTGCTGTCCCCTAAAAATACTGGCTGCCTCGATGACAGCAGTGAAGATAAGTCAAGCACTTCCACTCATTTGCCAGCAGGGGCTAAAGATAGTAGGGTGGCCAATGCAGGGCAAACTGCTTAGCTTACTTGAGGTTTTGCAATGTAAAGTCATTAAGAGAACAACAAGCTTTTTAAGTTTTAATGTTTATCATCATTAAACTCCTCATTTAACCTTTTTCTTTCAGATTACACTTTGTAAGGCATGGATTATTTGTTAATACAATTAAGTTGGTCTCATAAAGTTTCAGCTTTTAGTCTCTTGTTATTGTGCAATATGCAAACCACTCAAGGCAACAACTAGCCAATAGATAATAAAACCACCCATGTAATGTTGCTTAGGTCCGCCTCCTGCTACTAAGATAGTGGAGATTAACTGAGCCATAGACACAAGACCTCTGGGGGTGTCCTGTAATGTCTGGCACCTACATTGGTTGTAGGGTGGGGCCTTCCTCGATCTGGCTTCTCCTGGCACATCTCACAAATGCTTGCTCAGACTGGAGCTAATCTGGTCAAAGCCTTGGGCTCTTTGTTTTCTTCTTTGAGCTGTTCCTGAGAAGTTTTTGTGTTATATGGATAATCAACTGTTAGTGCAATTTAACCTGTCTGTTCTTCCATAGTAGCCAATAGCCTGTATTTGATCCTATACCTTGTGGTAAAGTAGGCATTGCATGACATGCGTGCTGGAGTTTTTCAGCGTGTAAGGCTGTTCTGTGATTATGAGATCTTTCCTTAACGTGGGCTACAGTGTCCCTTCAGCTGTTTAGCTGCTCCACTGCTCACACTCCCTCCTTCCCAGATTTCAGCTGTTGGGAGTAATGTGATATAACTCAGACCTCTGAAGCTAGTTATGAAACAATTTGCGCCCATGATTGAGTAACAGTTCAAAAAATTAATACATTGTAAAATGTAAAGGATATTTTGCATATCATGATTTAATTTAACATAAAAAATAGTGAAATGTCCAACATCAATAAAACTGTGAAGTAATGTTTTCTTACATACATAGCTCTAATGTTTGTTGTGTTATAGCTTAAATCCTTTAAAGGTTGTGCATGGTGAGGACAGTTCCTGTATTGCAGACTCAGAAAATATACTAAATTGTTACTGGAATGGTAATGACAGATTACCTCTAATGTAATGCGGTTTTACTTTTGACAGTGGGTACTCCTTTGTACCTTACAGAGACCAGTCTTCAGCTTGTGATGTCTTTTTTGTGCCTTAATGTGATGTTAAAAATATGTAATTTTAAAAAGGTGCAAAACTGGCTACCCATTATTTAAAATATAATGACAGGTAGATGGGCTCACAGTTGTGTAGCATTTTTTGGTCTACTGTGGAGTCACAGTGTGAACCTTGGCACCACCAAACTACCAGTATGCAACATGAATACAGAAGAAAACTGACTTTTCACCCAGTTTCTTGTTGGATGTGGCCTAAAACAGACAGTCTCCTGCTCCGCCCTTCTCCCCAGGACTGGCTTCAGTTTGGGATCCCAGTAATTCTAATATTGGTGAAGTATCATAGTCTGTTGTTTTGTTTTCCATAAGGGTCTTGGAGAATTGGACATTTCTGGCCCTTTGCTTAGAGCCAATTTGCTTTGGTAGACACTATCAGAGCCAAATTATGCTTACCAACACACGTCTTAAGATCACTAAAGCACACAAGCCCCTCCCAAACAATAAGGTGGCAAATCACTGAGAGGGATGCTGAATGTGTAAGTAGCATTGAGACTGCTCAGGATGCGCTGGAATGCAAAACTGAGTTCAGACTGCTTGATCATTTTATTGTTTTATGTATAAGGCTTAATAAAAGAAACAAAAACCCAACAAAACCACATGAAAAAAGCAAGTAATGTTATTTATGATTGTTTTGTGGAAAAAGGGCCACCCGTCTTTCCGTAAAGTGTTTCTAAAAGACAGCATTTAACAGATCATTTTGTGTTGTTTTCCCTTAACAGAAATATGAGGAGACACCCACAGAGCTGTGGACATGTTCAGACAGCAGCCTGAAGGTCTGCAGACTAATGCAGCAGATTTTAATAGTTGGTCTTACAGGGCTGAATCCAGTGCCTTTTCCTGTGATTTCACGTTCACTTAATAACAAAACAATAAACATCATTAAACAAATGAAACATTAAATTAATGATTTAGTAAAAAAAAGAAAAAAGACATGCATTTGTGCATCTTGCTACCTCTGCATAAATCGGCAGCATTAATATGCATCAATAAACAGCGTGCTTTGGATCTTAGGCCTCATAAAATCTGTGGGGATTTTTCAGATTGCAACAAAATATTTAATGATGCTATTATTGTTCCTTCAGACCAAAGAACCTAGCAGAGACACAGACAGTGCAGTGTTGTGTTATATCACATTTAAATAATAAGCACAACACACCCAGCAGTGCAGTGCACAATAAAATGATAATGGACAACGTTCAAATGTTGCATTTGCAGGTTTTCAAAAGAAAACCAATTTCATCCTCTGCTGGTCATTTTGTGTAAGTGCAACATGACTCAACACAGCTCACAACACACAAGCCTTTCAAGGTAAAACCCGAGACATGTTAAGTCTGCCAATCCAAAGGCTAGGTCCCCAACTATCATGATTTGTAATATAACTCCGTTAGGATTATTTTTTAATCTGTTAGAAGACTTACATAGCGATTTTTCAATCTATTGTTGGCTACAGTAAGGCCTGCAGTGTTTGTGAATGTGTGTGTGCTTGTAATCATATTTACTGTAAAGTTGTTCACAGCTGAAGAACAATGATTGCACAGGGTGGATATTGCACAATCAAAGGAGGCATACCCTTCAGTGTTCATTTTGTTTCCATCCATACATTTATTGTTTGTTACTTAATATTTTACCTACCCTGGGATACGTGCTGTTTTCAGTCTGTGTGCTTTGGCCTGTGCTGCCTCTTTTTACATGTGTGTCCTAATCAGTGCTGAATGTTTGACGTCCACGTTGCTTAATTAATGACAAACTTAAAAATAAAAAGTAAGAGAAGGTATAAAAGTTCTCTCCTAAAAATACCAGTGTGTCACATGATGAGTATGATGTTCTTCTTTTGTAAGCCAATTAAGCCAATCAATGAGCAACACTTCCACTTGTAATCCATCAAAATATACACCACTGCATATGAAGGCGAGTTCATGTGTGTGCAATAAAAGCAGTAACATTGTGTGTATATTTGCACATAATCATCTCACTTGTCCTGCAGTTTTGTTTTGCTCACATGGTACTGTTGATGTTTGACGCTTTCAAATTTAGCCTCTCAATAATACAATAACAGATATGGGACCAACTCAGATAATGTAGATGTA
Organism: Neolamprologus brichardi; assembly: GCF_056152115.1. Taxonomy (NCBI): domain Eukaryota; kingdom Metazoa; phylum Chordata; class Actinopteri; order Cichliformes; family Cichlidae; genus Neolamprologus; species Neolamprologus brichardi. The sequence continues at coordinate 4,491,308 of NC_142119.1, read as the reverse complement.
CTGCTGATGCAATGTTTGAATCTAGGGGAGCCAGTATGAAGCAGGAGTTATTATTTCTAAGTCTTAAATTCAGTGAAATTAAATTTCCTCTTATTTTTCCTCCCAAAACCTCCATCTTCATCAGGTAGGTCTCACCTTTTTATTATGTCTGTGTAAGATAAATTACGCTAAGCCCTCTGAAGCTACAAATGGTCATTATGTTGTCAGGTTTGTGCTTGTGAACCCACCACATCTCGAGAATATAGTGACAGTGCAAACTTGTATGAATGACTGAAGGTTTTACTGTGGAAATCAGAGGTTTACTCAGGTCAAGCTGTAGTTCTTCACCCATTCACAGTCAGCTAATACCAACAGGTGGAGGAAAAACAACAGCAACTTGGGTTTGGCTGACGTGAGACAAGCTTTACTCAATAAATGAATGTAGAGCACATCTTATCTTTGTTTGGGACAATGTGGGGTGCTTTACTAATGCTGGGAAGGGGTCTAGTATTAAATAAACAGACACACAAGTTATGCAGGTTAAAATGTAAGCGTCAGTGAAAGCTAAGGTTTACTTTTGTAGTCTTGCAGTACCATCATAGCTGTTCTGTCTGGCAATCATTACCAGGCTTTAATATGAATGCATCCACTGATCGGCACATATCTTTGGGGGTGCACGCTTCATGTGAGACTCGTGTTGGCTTCTGTAAACAAGAACAGTGTTTGTGCTCAGAAACATCCGGTCTCAGGGTGAAAAAGTAGTCCATTCGTTGGTCGTTTGACTATAAAGTTCCCCATTATCAGGCTTTTTAAAGCTCCTTCTATTCATCTCATAAGCCACAGTAAGAGCACTTACAGGGACTAGAAAGAGAGATCATATTTCTGCCATATTAACTTCTCTTTGTTGACTCCTTTTTAAATCCGGGATTTAATTTAAATCTGTTTTGTCCCACTCATCTGTTTTCACTCCCTTTGTGTTTATATTCTGCTAATTCATGTCATTAACTTTGATCTGATCTCATCTGTAGTTTGTTCTTTGTCCTGTTTATTGTTTGTGGCGTCTCTGAAGCTCCTCTGGTGTCTCTCTTCCTTCAAGCCCCAAACAGCTGCAGTACATAGCTGATCCTCACTGAGCCTGGATCTTCCTGAAGTCTTTTCCTGTTAAAAAGGAGTTCTTCCTCCCTTCTGATGCCTCTGCAAGGGGCATCTTGTGATTGTGGGGATGGTGTCTCTTATATTGAAGGGTGCTGACTTTACTGTACAAAGCACCTCTTTTCAGAAAACTCTGTAGGGTCACATAAAGTGGGATAGCTGCTCACCTCAGCTGTGCTGTGCTGTCTGCTCTCCTTTTAGTATCAAATGTGAGGAATATTTTAAATATGCGTTTCAGTTTTACTGCGAAATGAGAATTAAAGTAATAAAAAAATAATGGTGACGATCCCCTCCAAACACTTTTATTGTTATTTAACATTTCCATAAGCATACAGTCGTCGAAGTGTGCGAGAGTTCCCTTTTAGGACCTGGCGGAAGTCCCTGATGTGGAGTCCTGCAGGTCTCTCCCTCCTCCTGTTTCCAGCAGAAGCGCTGTCTCCTCATCAGCTGTTCGGGCAGCGCGCAGCAGCGGTGTTCGGGACCGGGAAAGCTGAGCTCACTTTTTGCACCTTTCAACCCCCCAAAAAACAGTCCATGTAGCTTCCCCATCAAGCCTGGTGAACGAAGAGCTGAAGATGAGGTACCGCTTTACGTTTTGATTGAAACTTTTTGTAAAGCTTTGGGCGAAGCGTTGAAGTTACAGTGAGTGTTGCTGCCTCCGCAGGTGTTCTTCGTGGCTGGAGCGCCTGGTCTGCTGCGCGCTTCTTCTCGCCGGTCCGGTGGCATCGCAGTGGTCAGGTAAGAAATTATGCTGGAGATGAGAGTATCTCTGCTTTGGTGGCGCATACACAGCAGAAATCATTAGACTTTTGAGACAATCAGTGATTCACGTGATCTCCGTGCTTAATTAACATATACTCGCTGGGACGAAAATTCTTTTATCCACAATAAATTATCTTTTTTTAATGCGTGCCTTACAGAAACGTCAGGGACACACCTGCATGATACCTGCTGCTGTATGCTGAGAGTGATGTTAGCTCACTGTTTGGCTTGGGTGGCATTGTCTGATCTACAGAAAGTTTTTATGTGCCACTAACTGGTCCATTAGCGTTTCTGTGTGATAACACATTGCTGTGATTCCAAGATTAAACACAGAACATGAAGTGGCTCTGGGCCATTTAGATTTTTTTCCAAGGCCAAGGTGTGCGGTGTTTCCTCAACACAGTTTCATTGTCTCTTTGTCCCTCTTGTGTCTTGCTCTGTGTCTGGTCCTTGTAGTGTTTTCATGTCAGTTGAAAAGAGGCTCTTTTTTATTTCTTTCACTCCTGTGTGTCCACCTCAGCAGAACTTGTATCCTTGTAGTCGTTACAGTGCCAAAGCAGCTGAACAGCATGAAAAGACAGTGGAGCATTTCTTCCTCTATGATGGTGCTAAAGGGCTGTAAGAGCCACACAATGAAAAAACTCACATCTGTTCTTGAATTATTTATCTCTGAGAATCGTGAATGTCCTATATTTAATTTGGTAAACGTTAAGTTGGAGAACTGTGTGGCTGTCAGATGATAGGGAGAGGAAACTGAGAGGCTGACAATTAATATTTGATCAGCACTGTAGGGTCTTTGAGGAACTATATGATGCCAAGATGACTGTAACTCTACATGTACCGCCTCTTAAAAGTAATGCAGCCCATTTAATAAAGGAGTTGGTTCCTTATGTCATTCACCTCCTTTTATTTCTCTCTTATTTTGCCCTTCCTTAAATACTAATATGTAAAAATGTTAAAATAGTTAGTTGTGAGCAACGTGACATTTTCACATGAATGCTGTTCACCGGTCCGCCACTCTGTCTCAAGAGCAATGCTTCAGCAGCTTGCGACATGGTTGAATTAGGTTCATTCCCATTCCCCCGGCTGGGTCAGGAATCTCTATTGTCATGTGATCTTTGACATGCACCCAGCATGGTCTTGCCTAAGGGAAACGGGACAAGGTGGGGGGGAGGGGAACGGCTGCAAGGGAACACCCCACTGAGCCATTTAATGGCTGAATTAGATGCCACATTGAAAATCACAGCTGGCTTGGGGTTTTCTCCATTTTTGTGCACAAGCCTGATGGTCATGGGGACAGGACAGCCATGTGAAACAAAAAGTAATACATTCAAAATACAATACAATACAAAATACAGAACAGACATATTTGATGAATAAGAATTGTAATTTACAAGCTTTTTGATCAAAATTGCTCATGTTTAAAGTTTTTCTGGAGACTCCAACTGACGGTCATAATCTTACTCCCTACACGTTGATGCTCTTGTTGTAGGCGTATATGGTGGAAAAGTATAGCTTATGCAGAGCACCCAAACATCTGTTGATGTGTCAAGTAATGTACAGCTGCAGTATTTGAAGGGAAACATCTGCTTCGAGACTCAGAGATTCGGAATCAGAATTTTTCCTTTTTGTTGCTTTGGAAAAAAATTGAGTTTGGTTTATTTTAAAAATACAAAATGTACAAAAATACAAAAATTATTTTAGGCATTGGCACTGCATTACAGGTGAACCTGTAACAAAGTTTAGGGGAAATGTTCAAAAACTTGAAGAAAAAGAACAAATGTAGATGGCACTGATTCAGATATATGCACAGGGAAACCATATGAAGGTAAATTTGCTGTAAGCAGCAGACACAACATATTCTAAATGGAAAGCAACAAACCCTTCAAGAATTAAAGTTAGGTTGTCTTACGTGGGTGGCTGTTGGATTGGTGCCTCTGTTAGGATCAGTGTAACTCTTAAATGAAATAAATGGGGCGACTGTGCACAGATTCAGTTGACTCAGTGAACCTTGTGATGTCTAATCCCTGGATTTTCTAGTCAGTAAACCTGCTTATGCACAATCAACATCTGTGGAAGTGTCTCATAAGCACGAGGTTCAGAGGTTTCTTCTAGCATTTGTTTTGCTACATTGTGTTAACCGCCAGCGTTTAGAAAGTTAATTAAACCTCTGCTAAGTAGGTTTATGTCTGTGGAGAGTGTGTGTGGGTTGGACTCTGTGTAAACACACATTTGTGCGTGACGTTGTCGGTGGGAATCATTCAGGAGGTAGAGAGGATATCTGGATTTCTGCCTTGGTCTACTCTTTCTCCAGCAGTTTCAAAAGAGACACAGGTGATTGGCACCTGCATTTTATGGTATCTGCCCTTGCATATACCAGTATGTCTTTTAGTCATGTTTGCCAGCCATTCTAATTCAAGTTGGGTCTAAGTTTGCTACTGGTAATGGGTTTGAAAATATGCATACTCCAGTAATAAGCCAAATCCCAACACTCCCCACCCCCATAAAACTCTCTAAACGCAGTTATTTCAACGAGAACCGTGTGGCTCTTACGTCTCATGTTAACACTGCACATTTGTCAGAGACCTGCATATAAAAACGAAAAGCCTGTCTACATTAGAAACACATTTCCCAAGTAGCCTGAAGAGGAAATTTACATTCGGTGTCGTTTACTTTAAAGTCGGCATGTTTTTGTAAGAAGACCACAGTGGTCACATCCTGCTTTGGAAGCTTAATCTAACCCATCTGGATCATGCAGTGAATCTGAAAGAGTTGTATATCTACATCTACCCTAGACACCCGAAAGCTCGGCAAAGTTTAAGAATCACTCCTGCATGACAAAGAACGCTGTTTGAATTAGGTGTGTGTACACACAAGAAAGGAAGAATGACTGCCCTTCATGTAGTTTGGGATCTACTGTGTAGATCATCTTTTTGGATGTATGTAGACCGTTTCACCTCACCCTTATATCCTCCTTTAGCCACATTTTCTTCCATTTTGATTATACAAATCTATACAGTCTTATCTTATATCTTATACAAAGAAAGGCTATAGACTTTGATTGCATGCAAGTTAACCCGGCTTATGCATGCACAAAATGGATTTATGAATCAATCCTGGCTATACCAGAAGCAGCACCGGAACTGGAGTCTAAGCTTAAACAAGATGTTGCATTTGAATGACAAAAAGAAAGGGAGCAAATTCATTAAATGCTCACCTTTTATGTCTTTAAGTTCTCTTTGTGACCTTGAAAGCGTTGCATTAGAAACTTACATTTTAGGAAACAGTTTATGGATCAAACTTTATATTTGCAGCATTTTGATGGTTTTTTAAATTTCAAATAACTGAAAAAAATCGAATCTGTTTTAATTGTGTTAACAATCATTTCCTGGCATTTAAAGGCCTTTGGTCAGTGTTGCCTCACTATTTGCAGCGTTCCCCTGTTATCTTGCTTTTGAGGACAGGGCATCCTTTTGAATGTTGCTCACAGCTGTTATTTGTTATTTTATGTTCTCCTACCACTTGGTGTTTCAGGTGCACTCAGCTGTTGTCTCATGCTGCTCCTGATGTCAAAATGCTGGGTTGACTGTGGCAAAATACAGAGGAACACCATAATTACTGCTTATGTTGCAACAGAAAAGGATTTGTCGGGCCACTTGCTCTGTACGCCCAACTATCTCCCGCAATAATGGCACACTGAGTGCCCTCTTACCACTTAGCATCTCTTTCCTGTTTGTGGTGAAAACCCTCACGTGGTCTCCCCGAGCTGTAATCCACGTAAAATCTAAAGTGTGAAGGTACGGAAATTACAGGAGACTACAGCATATGCATGTTTTTTTTTTTAATTAAAGGTGTGAGCATAGTTAAGTTGCTGGTTGATGCAGAAGAAGAAGACACAAGTGTAGCTCAGTTCTTGAGAGTTCTTGAAGAATTCATCCAAGAATTCATCCAGCAGTCAAAGCAAAATAACCCAGTACCTTTTTTGTTATTATACATGGAAGAATTGGCAGAATAATCTGAATTTAAGCCGTTTTTACACGTGCACTGCAGTCCTCAACCTCTCTAGGACTTGCTTGACAGAGGAGGATGCGAGAAAGCAAAAGTCCAATGCCGCCAGATCACACATTAGCCAGTTTTTCAGTCTTTGTCATGTTGGATTGCTCCAGTGTGCGATTTACACAGCCGATAATCCACTTCATTAACTGTGAGTGGGCCTCATGTGGGCCGCTTCCTTCATGTTCCTTCCAGACAGATTTTCTGCCTAAACCTAGGATTGTATTTCCAGTAGTGCAAACTCATTTGAAGTGGACTATTTACTGACGTGTCTTATGTTTGAAAAAGCACAACTGTGCAAATCTTTTGACCACACGGATCTCAAATTGTTCAAAGTTTGCTTTAGACACGCATGTAATCACGAATCGAAGCGCTTCATACGGAAAGTGAAAGTGTTCTTTAAAGGCAGACGTGTCCCTTGTTGTAGATTTTGATGTTTTATTGTGTGTATGGCAATAATGACTTTGTAATATCAGTTTTTGTATACTTTTGTTTGCTCAGTGAAATAAACACTGTTTAATAGGCTGCTTCCTGAGTGTTCAGGACACTCCTGCAAAAAAGATTTCTGAAGATCAACCAATTTCTTGGTTAAAAGTTTCAGTCAATAAAAAAAAAAAACAACCTAAGTGACAAATATCTAAATTATGGAGTATTCAGCTCTAGAAGACATTAACTTTGTAACAGTGTATAGACTGGAGCATGTTGCCAAGCCTCTTGAAGAAGGGTGAACACAGCTCATAGTGGCAGTGTTGTAGTTTTAGACACCCAAACGAAACTTGCAAAAGCCGCTGAGCTCCTTTAGAAAGCATTACATTTTCATCAGGGCTCACTTTCAGTTTATCAGCACTGCTGGCTCTCGTTTGGATGAAAACTGGTTTCCATGGCCACCAGGTGCAGATTTTTCCACCACAAAGCCGTATTTGGCTGTAGCAGGGGAAACTGGATCTATCTACTGGCACTTTGTCCCAGTCTCCAGCTTTAGGTAGTGTTCACTTGTCCTCACTGACAGCCTGCTGAACACAGAGGCATGAAACTAGAGACCCCCACTCCACCCATTTACATTCTCTTGTCCTAAGAAATCGAAGCCGTGGGCTTTTCACTCTCCATAATCTATGACGGGTTCAGAGGGACCATATAGACTGCTTTATGTCTTTAGTTATGATGTGATCTTCTTACACTATTTAGAAGGTACTTTGGAGATTTCAATCTGAAATTAGCTTATTTTAACTGTCAGATGTGAGCACTGTTAACACAACCACCAGCTACCACCCAATGTGTTTTTTTTTAAAATGAATGAATAGACCATTCAGCATTTCACGAGGCCCCTCTCAGGAATGCCATTGTGCGTTTTGAACCTCACGTCGCCGTTATATCCCTCTTTTTGCGCTCTGCACGTCGTCTTATCTTCTGATTGACTCTCATGATGTAGAGACTGCTTTTCAAGGCATCCTTGAATTCCACTCATTCACCCGTCCCTCAAGATCTGCTGTGTCTGTAGGCACTTCTCTTTTTACCCTGTCACAAATCTCACGTGGGGGTGTGGACTGAGGAGAATCCCTTGGGACAGGGAGATTACCATCAAACCGAGAGATCTTCTCACAAATAAGGGATTTGCCGAGTCCTATAGCTCGATCCTTTACTTTCCTATGTGTTTGCCGGAAGTAGGACTTTGAGCAAGGTATGAGATTCGATGACCTATCCTTACTGTACCTGCCAGAAACCAAGAGGTGAGGTTTCCAGGTGCACTTGGTTTGAATTAATAAGATAGAAAGAATTACAGGAACAAATTAACTGACAACTGAAATCAGCCATTGACTCTACTGCTGTTACCTTAAAAATGCATCAGTTTGCTCTGAAGGTGACTTCCTTTCATCATCAACTTTGAAAGCATCCAGTATCCAGTCCTTTTCCATTCATGTCATTGCTTATCACTACAGTGAGATGGAGGACTTACGGTCTTGTTTGATGATGTGCTAAGCCTAGATTTTTACAAAGTGAATGCCTCAGCTGCTCATAACTTGGAAGCTGCTAATTGTTGTGTGAATCATAAGCTCGCGGACAATAAAGGATGCCCTCCATTCACTCTGTGGTTGTTACGGACCAGGTGGCACAGCGCCATCCATTAAGAGACTTAGAGAGGAGGAACATAGGCCAACCATGGGGATGTTAAATATTTAGAGGTCCAGTGAAAGATTTGCAGGGTTATTTGTTTGCTGAGACAGCCTGGAAGGTCTGCAGTCACACTGACCACCTCATTGGCTGAAACATCCATTGAGACTCTGCGCTGGAGTCAACTGAGCCCTTTTGTTTCACAGCTCATGTTTATAGCCTTGTTATTTAGGCTTGCTAAGTAGTTGTGGTCATGTAAAGTCCTTGTAACCTTAAGTTTCCTTTTGCATCCTGTCTTACCAAGACAAGAACAAGGTAAGAATGCAATGGTGGACTAAATTTACCTCCCTTTGGAACATCTTGCTATCTTGTTTTAAACTCTAAATTAATGAATGGTTTTGCGCAGCAACTGTTTCAGTCGTTCATTTCACATGAATGTCTGTTTCAATCTCCTCAAAGACCCTGTAATTTCATACAGATCTGACTCTCACAGTTCAAGTGTGTTCAATATATTCAACCCAACCTAAAACTGACCCACTCTCAGATGTACATCTTGGATAGAACTGCTAATGCACTACAGTGTTTACAAAAGGGTAAATCTTCTAAATCCAGTGTGTAGTTCACCTTGTGTTTTTTATTAAAATACATGCATTTTCTAATGATTGGTCTTATATTGCCAAGCAGACTTTCATGTTTCATGTGAAGTGACCAAACCAATTATTTTCACAGCCTGTTTGGGTCACTTCATAACACGGGAATGAGATCAGCTTTCAAATATCTAGTCCCTCATGTCACCTTCAAGTCACCCCTATCACATCATTTCTACTCCAGTTGAGTGTGCTGTAGAAATGCATACGCTCTGCACCTGTGTGAGAGGAAGTAATCAAGTCTGTATTTGGCAGTTAAACGTGACCTGACTGTATCCGCATGATACGGTCCAGGCCCTTGAACAGGCCTGTGTTCGCCTTAGGCTTTGGCTAGTTTTGCGCTGGTTTTCAACCAGTCTCTTGTTGCCTCCCTTCTTTTCTTTCCCTGTGTGAAAGTCGGACAGCATGTTAAGGTCACTGCTCTATGAATGCCCTCAGGTAAGAGTAACTGTGTTGTTGTTGTTTTTTTGGGTTTGGCATACCGTACATAGATGGGACCTGTGGAAGTGGCTGTATTAAATTCTGCAGTCTCTGTTTATTTTTGATGTTTATCTGGTCATTTGTTGCTCTGTGTTCAGCCCTGAAAATAAATGTTTCCTGTTACTCCTCTGAAAAGCTTGCGGAGCAGAGTCCAAGTTTACTTTGGAATACCAGTAATGTCTACTATCATTTTTCAAGTCCTCTTTGGGGGGATATTTCTTCCTACCTTGTTGGTTCACAAAGTTCACTTGTTTTAAACCAGGTTGGTGCACCAGCCCAAACAAAGTAAAATCCCAGTCATGTGTATTTTAACATGCCTTTGCTTAGCTTAAGCTGTAGTACAGGAAAACCTGTGGACTTTTTGTGCTAAGTGGCTGGTGGGGGGAACAATCAATGCTGGCACCCTAGTCTCCAGTCTGGCTTGCACTAATTGAGAGCTCTGATATTGTCTTGTGGATGAAAGGCCTCTTTGTACCACTTATTTCTCTTCATCTACTGTATCCCCAGGCCTCTGATATAGCTATAGGCATAAAGTCCAGCCACTGTCTCTGTTCATTACAGGGGATTAAAGTGTCAGTTGAAGGTGGAGTATAAGCTGGCCAACATAATTCACTGACAGACATTTGAAGGTGTTGCCTGGTAAGCTAAATGTTTATGCCATTCCAACAGGGTTTAATAATATATGTGATTCTCATCTGGGGCTGTTGTCTTGGTCAATATTTTGATATCAAACATTGTTGTTTATTGTTTAAAGCATTATGCATTTACTGAACTAAAAAAAAAAATCTTTAGCTTTAAATATATTTTAAATTAAAAACAAAAAGAGGCTGAGGAGCTGGAAAATGGGCACTCGGTGTGTTGGACCCAACGTCGCAGGTGTTTTGACCATGAAGTTTGGCCTGCAGTGCCTGCTGTGGGACATCTGTGGGGACAGAATCGACCGGAGAGAGGCTGTAATGGCAGCAGACTTGTACACCTTGAGTGACCTGAGCCAGAGAGCCAGAGGGAGATTGATGAAAAGCCACAACTGACAGCAAACCACCATTTTGGTTGCACTCCACTGAAACAAACTGCAAGACAGGCAGCTGCCTTCACCTCAAGATCGCGCTAACTGCTAATGATCCTTCTACATGTTCGGCTGCTGAACAGCTTTTATTTCCTAAATAAGTGCCGCACTGACCAAAAGGTCATCTTGGTTTAAGCTGAACTCAGTATTGAGTAAATTCTGAGTTTTAAGGAAGAATCAAAGTGCACTGCTATAAAGGAAAAAGTTTCCTTGATTTCATGACAATTAAGGAAAATTCAGGATTAAAATTAATCTTTGGGCTCCAGTTAAAGTCGGTGTTTCATTTACTCACTGTATGTCTGTATTAGCCAGTGAAGGGCAAATATGAAGGGAATGATATCAATTTCTTCTCTTTGTGACAAAAATTGAGCGTTTTAGCCTCCTTGGATTTACTCTCAAAGCGTTGATCTGCATTGACATGTTCTTGAAAAGCTGTACAAAGCTGAAACTCAACACTCGAGTTAGGCCTAGCAGGCTCAAAGAACCAGAAAAGAACAAAGGGACGGCACCGGCCAACAGAATGAGCTAACAGTTCCTTACACGACTGAGCTAGTGCAGAAACAAGAACTGTGTGTGCATTCTTTCCACTTGAAGCCCATGACTTCTGCAGAAGATGCTGTTTACTCTTGCATTCAGAAAGAACAACAGGAATGGAAAGAGATTCATCTTTGGTGCATGCTGAACGCTGAAAGGTTGTGCACATGCATCTGCACCTTTGCCAGCATTTTTAGCTGCTCAGTAAATCACAGACCTGTGTAGGCAGGTAGAAATTTTGCATTCATGGTGAATACCGTTTGTGTGAGGGAGTATTTGAAATGGCACGATGCGATTAAAGCCTTCAAATGGGGAAAAAAAAACTTACTGAAGCTGAAAGAAAAACTTTTCTTTATAAGTCAGAGTTTTAAAGGTTGAAGTCAATTCTGAACCACATGGATTTTTAAGCTTGTTGCACTGAATAGACTCTAATCTGGGAATACTCAAAATGACAAAAAGGGGTGAAAACTTGAGGTTTTGATTAAAAATGGTCTCAAAATGACAATTTATAATCTTGGTTACATGTAAGACACCATACACGTTCCCTGACATACTGTGATCTAAAGTTTTGCTCGGTAATACTGTACAAATGACTGAAAATCTGAGAGCCTCAAACACTGAAGCACTCCTAGCTATGGATGATTCTTGATCTCCCTGGCCAAACCTTTTCATGTCTTAAATAATTACAATGCAAGATTAAAATCAAGCAAGCAAACACTGTCTGCTGTTCTCTTATTTAAGAGTACAACATTTGGATATTGTTTGAACAATCATTTCCTAGACACATGCCTGGACATATTCCTTTCAGTTCATAGCCACTGATCCAGACTTCTCTGTTGGGTGTTTGATGTTTCGGAGTCTTAAGTGTGTCAGGCTGATGAAAACGAACCCGCTCCTGCCAAAACCTTGACGCGTCAGTGTTTGTTGAGCAGATGTTTGGGGTTTTAAAACACTGTTGTTGTGCAGCTTACAGTATTGTTATGGTTTACTTGTGTAATGAAGGAAGTGAAAAAACTTGAATTTTATGTTTGGGAGCAGTTGCTAGATGGTCGGTCAATAAGTTGCCCTTTGTGACTGACAGGAGAATCTTAAGAATGTCGATAGCCTGGGAAATTCGTCAGTGGACAGCCTGAACACTAAAGAGGGGGGCCTCTATTTTATTAGATATGAACTTGTCTCGGAATGTGACCATAATGCAGCTTTTGACTCACAGAGCCTCAAGACCTTTGAATGTCTCACTGTTTGATCAATTTTGTTAAAAGTACTGACTTATGGAGGGTTTTTTTTTCACTTTTGTCACATTTTAAGCTCTTGAACTGAAAGGACTGATTGATATAGTCAGATGAGCATTTTTAACCAGTGTTTGGTACCCTCGCCTGTTAGCGGAAAAAGCAGACGGAGTGACTCGTCAGTCAGTGCTTTCTATAGCTTAAAGCTATCGGGCAAATTAAAGTCAGTCGTGTGCTACAACACAGTAACATATTGTTAAAGTGAACTGCGCTGTGCTCACTGTTAAATTACACTCAAGGGCATGTATTCTGACGTCACATCAATGAGTCAGTGGTTGCGGCTTCAGTTTAATTTGATCTGATTAACATCAGCAGACACTTATCATAATAATCATCATCATTAACGCAATTGTCTGGGTGAAAATAGCTCAATCAGCCAATTTTACAAACGTCAGTCAGACATTGGGTGCTCCCAAATATTTGTAGAATATTAAATCGTCCACTTTTTTAAAGCTTTATGAATGTGTTAATTTATAGTAATTAGAATAAATGTGTTTTTTAACATTTCTCTTAACAGCTGTATTATTGCTTTTTTAAAAACCCAATGCGTTCTGAACAGAATCAAACTTCCTGGTGGTTTTTTTGTTTGAACAATGAAGCTGCTTTGAAAATGGGTCAAGAGGGGAGATAAGAGTGTTAAGCACACAACGTGTGAACCCTGTGGTCTGTGGTTTAGGCCCATGATGTTTAGGGATTTGTCTTATAGCAGCAGTCTCTGGTTACACTGTGTGCAGATTCTTTTTTTTCCGCAATTCATGTTAGAAAAGCTGCGCTTTGTTCTTGGTTTCACCTCCAAAGAGTTGTTTTAGTCGATGACATCTAGCATGCCCTTACGAGTTCGCTGTCAGGTACATCACATATGAAGTCAGAGAGAATCTGCCTCTGAAAGGAGTCTGACAGGCAGGGTATTGATTTAGCTCATGTTGTTTATCCAAGTTCGGAAAAGATGTTTCAGGCATGTTGGAAAAATCTCACTGTTTGAGGTTTAGTTTAGTTTAGTTTTTTTATTTAAAAAGGTGTGACTTATGAAAAGGTCGGTAAGAGCTTTGTAAATATTACCTTTTACCACACTCGATTGAGAGTAAGTAAGTAAGTAAGTAAGTAAACTTTATTTATTAAGCGCTTTTCGCAGACAGACAATCACAAAGCGCTGTACACAAATATTAAAATAAACAGTAAAATCAATAAACATTATATACAATGTAAAAGATCAAATATAAATAATGTAAAAATATAAAATATGTAGATCAACGAAAGGCTTGTTTGAACAGAAGGGTTTTTAACTGTTTTTTGAAAGAATCCACAGAGTCAAGCAAACGTAATTGTAGTGGCAAACTGTTCCACAGCCTTGGTGCAACAGACTGAAAGGCTCTGTCCCCTTTTGTCTTCAGTCGTGTACGGGGAACAACTAAGAGACTCTGAGTCTGTGAGCGAAGATGACGAGCAGCAGTGTATTTTATAAGAAGCTTGGATAAGTAATCTGGAGCCTGGCCATTTAGTGCTCTGTATGTTAAAACAAGAATTTTAAAGTGAATTCTAAACTCTATTGGGAGCCAATGTAAAAAATATAAGATAGGAGTAATGTGAACACGCTTGGTAAAGCGAGTCAGTAATCTGGCTGCTGCGTTTTGTATGGCTTGGAGGCGAGAAAGAGATGATTTATCCAAGCTAGTAAACAGGGAATTACAGTAGTCTAATCGTGATGACACAAAAGCATGAATGAGTTTTTCCAATTCAGCTGAGGAAACCATATGTAGATGTCAGATTTAAAGTCAAGCAAGAAGATTGTTAGTTGCTTATTACTTTTCTTATCGCCATTACTCAAGGTGCATCATGGAAGAAACTAAGCTTCATGCCTCTTGTAATCTCTTGTATGTACTGGTTGTTAAACCTCACAATGGTTGTTGGCCTGATTTATTTCTAACACTTGATCTCGGGTTGATCTAGATCCCCGTGTTTCAAACCTTGCACAAGAAAAATAACAACACAGCCAATTCCTGTTGCAGTGTCAGATCAGAGAGGCACATCCCAGCTCAGTGTACAGGCTTCAACTCGTTCACAGAGCCACCAAAAGTCTTCCACGCTGAAGTAACTTATAGGTTTGAAACGTCTCCCTCCAGCTACAAGATAATTTAACATTGTAGTTATTGTAATGATGATGGTTTTTATTGTGTGTAAATGCTGTTTTCCCTCATGGATCAAAGAGATCATTTACCTTATCTATGACAGTAAAGATCAGTTGGAGTTTATGTTTGGATGTGACATGGGAATATTCAGGCATGGGTTTTCTTTACCCACCCAAACCCCCCACCCCCAATACCACCAAACTTGCCTTGAGGGCAACTCAAACCTCCCACGTCTCCACCCCTCTAAAGATCTTGCCTCAGGCCTGTAACTGTGTCTCAGGCCAGGACAGAAAAAACATTGGGTTGATGAGGTTTGTCTGTGCGTTGGTGGGGGGCAGGGGGGTTCCTCTAAGAGGCTGGCTGTTTTCCAAAAGTTCAGTACATCACTGAAAATTCACAATAGGGTGAAAAGTACATGGGTGACAAATAACTCCTTGATAAACTCAGTGCGAGGCTGAGCTAATGGCAGCCTATTTTTCAAAGGATTGTAAAGGTGTACTCAGAGTACTGAACAGAATCAGTGTATTATGCTTTGTGTTTGAATAGTGTCAGGATGAAAAAAGCTCCAAGGATGTGTTGACTCACATGCAGTGTGCATTTCCCTCCACTGAATACTCTTTACCTTCCATATGTCTTATTCATCCCGCCATGCCATGCATACCACCACTCAGCCCATACAGCTGAACAATACTATTAAGTTACTGCAGAGCTACCTAATAGGTCTAAGCTTAAGAGTGCCGTAGTTGCAAGACTGTCTTCCTTTTATTAAGCTAAAGAAGCAGAGGAAGTTATGATATAGGAGCTGAAGCGTTCTACCTACTGCAATACTTAAAGACCCTACAGCTGCATGATTTCCTTCCCAAAAAAAACCCTTAAAAGATGAAAGTTGACCCACTGGTGGCAGATCAGCAACTCTCCCATGGGTTGTTAAAGGCCTTTTCGATGTTAATCGACTTCTAACAAACCATGACTGATAGTTTCCTGAATTTTTATAATGAAAGTGGATTTTTTTCTCCTGTTTTTCTTGGAGCAAGAGAAGGCAGAATAAATCTAAATCTGCTGAAAGACTTAATTCTGGCAAAAAAGTCTTACTTAGCACTTGGTAATGGGACAGAATTATAACTTGGCATGCTGCTTCAAAAAGAATTCGAGAGCTATTAAGGCTCTCACGTAATTGCTTTATCTCTTGTGGGTGGCTTCGTGAAATTCAACCTCCTTCCTGTAACAATTTGTAGCTGCAGCGGCATATTTTTGTAGTTTTTGTTGTATTTATTCTCCAGTTGAATGGTGCATTGTTTGTCAGAAAGAGGAAAACCAGGCCACACACACACACACACACACACACACACACACTGGAGTTCACCTTCCTCCACTGCCAGAAATACCATGCCGCTCAGCTGTAAGTGTGTGTACTTTCAGATTATGGTGCATGTTAAATCAGCTAAAGAGTTTTCTGTCACTTACAATTAAATGGTCCCTTACTACTCTCCTTCACCCCGTCTTTATTTCCAGACTTCATTTTGCGTCTGCTCCCCCTCAGTGAGTCCAAATAGCCATAAGCTCAGTGGCTGAAGTCGGGTCAGCATGCCCTGTCTGACAGACATACACACACACGCACACACACGCACACAAAAATCTCCCTGGTGAATAGTCACAACTTGTGGGGAATGCCTCAGTGCAGACAATAGCAAGTATCCTTGCTTAACTTCTCCCACCGTCCGACTGAAACTCTGAGGACTCTGAGCTCTTTTGTGTGTTTCCCCCTTGGCTCAAAGTGCCCCAGTCTGACACACATAACTGAGTGTGTAAGTAGCCTGACATTGCAGATTTTTAATCTGTGAGAACAGCTAAATGCTTGTGACAATGATCCAGACAAAAATGTTGCGAAGCTTAAAATGATCTTAAATCTCTTACGTCCCAGGTTTGGGCTCATTTTTCTGGAGCAGAAATGATGGAAATTTGACTAGAAAATTCACTTTTGCAAGAAAGTCTGTAAATTTGTGCAAGTAAAGTGAATATTCTGTCAATAAAACTGAATGCAGTACAAAGCAGTGCAGATGAAAGAGACAGATTAGCTTTGCATGGGCAGATGAAACAACCTTGATTGTCTTTGTTGTGCTGGGAGGGTAACTTTGTAAATGTATTTCACTGCAGATTACAGAACACGTGTTTGAAAGTAGATATTAACGTATTCTGTTTGCTCAGCGTGAGACGCACAAATACTTTAGGATTACTGCACAACTGTCTTACATTTTATTGCATGTGGCTGTATGCGGCATTTACACAGTACTGCTGCCTAAAGTCTGATGATGTTAGTGCTCTGTCAAACGTATCGAAGACCCAGTTTTCTAAAGCATGAAGTTAAAATGGTAACAAGATGAAAATAAAACAGTTCTCTGAACATCTTTTCATTTTTTTTCGTGAATGACACAGTTTGGGCAAGAAGATTAATCCAGAAAAGAGAGATTTTTTTTTTTATCTTATCAGCAATGCACAATGTGGGTAAACTAAGATGCATAGAAAAATATTGTAGCTTTCAATTGATTATTCCAAATTAAAAAGCATGTAATCTGCTGATTTTAAACAGTGTGAATATATTCATTCATATGTGAATGATTATCTTATTTATATTATACCTGTAACTAAAAACTTTGGCAGAAGCAGATCCCGACCTTGCGCTGTGTGCATTGGTGGGAGTGATGTCAAAATAGTCACATCCTATCTGGGAGTTCAACTGGATCACCAGCTGGAGTGGTCTGCCAACACGGACGCTGTCTACAAAAAGGGTCTGAGCCCACTTTACTTTCTATGAAGGCTCGGATCCTTCAATGTATGCAGCAGGCTGCTCTATACGTTTTATCAGTCTGTTGTAGCAAGCCCCATCTTCTTTGCTGTGGCGTGCTGGGGTGCAGGCATCAAAGCTAAAGATGCAAAAAGACTGAGCCTCCTCAGGAGGCCCGAGTCTGTCTTCCCACTGCTATCCGACGCTTTAATTCATGCACTTAGGTCCACACATGTGGAACAGAACTACTCATACCTCAATGCACCCTGATTCTGAAAAACACCTACATTTTGCATTCTTGAAGTATAACTTTGTTATGCATGCAGTGCCCAACACGTGTTTGCACCACTGTTTCCCAGTGTTTGATGGTCAACTCTTTGACTGAATGACATCCTGACACCAGCATGTGCAAAACTCTTCATAACTGAGAACCTTTTTTATTGCATCACTTCAGGATTCATTACGTGGGTGTCAGCTTTTATTTTTCTGGACGTTTACTTTCAGTACACTACATTTAGATTCAAGTCGTTATCGGTCTGTGTCTTTGTTCAGCACTAACTTTGGTACTCAGTGGGATTGATGTTTGTTTAAAATATTTATTTGATCTTTTGCTCTTGTGATCACTGACCCATTATTGTAAACACTGGTGACCATATTTGTATGAGATGTTGGAAAACAAGACTAAAGAAATTCAAAAATAAGAGCTGTGTGTGACTGCACTTAGACATAATGATGCTTTTTGCTTTTAACTGCAGAAATATTCACAAGTAAGTGTCAACACAGGCTGCAGATGTTTTACAGGTTGTGTTTCCCTGTTTTAATAGCTGCCCTGAGCTGATTTTCAGTTTGTACAGCTGAAACTCGGTTATTATTTTTACAGGTGTTTCACCGTTAATTTACTTTTCCTCTGTCATGCCAACATTTCACAAATGCAGCAAGAAAAAAAGAAAGTAAAGATAACAGGTGTAGAGAAAAGAAATACCATAAGAACATGACTTGTTTAATAAAAATACGCTTTTATTTTCTTGTAGCAGCTGAAAGGCTTTACTGTTGAGCCCGGGTTCACTGCGTCCTGTCGGAGTGTTTGGTCTTGGATTGAAAGCGTGTAGCCTTCAAGGCTGTATCAGTGTCCCCCACACCCATCATGTTTTCCACCTGGACAAGGTAATAAAAGTTACCGTGGAGGAGACAGAAAGAGAGACAAGTAAAGAGAGCTTGTAGTCAGATGTAGTCAGACCCCACCCAGACTTTAAAAGGTAGTGTTGTATGTAGGTGACACAAACCTACAGACCTACAGACCTCTCTTACTTTGTGTTTTATTGATCTCAGACCCTGCCTTGTAACTTTTTGTTGACGTTTGTTTGGTTTGGTTTTCCTGCTTTCCTTGAAGCATGTCATTAAAGTTTTAAAATAAAGTCAATAGTAAAAGCATGACTGGATGTAAAACAGAGAGAGGATATATAAACTAGTCTTTCCGCAGCTGTATTTCACAGGCCTTGTTTGTATGCACTTTTTCTATTAAAAAATTCAATTGAACCTATTTGGTGCACCGGCATAGTAACACCTGTACAGGTTTCCTGACAGGTAAGATGTTGGAAGCAGCTTCTGTGACTGGTTTACGTGGTAGGAGGATGTTTGATCTTTACCTTGCTTGCTGGCAATGTGACACTATCTACACATTATAACACAAACTGTGGAGGAAGGTAGAAAATATGTTAGGAGATAATGAGAAGGCGTCTTGATGCATGCTCAGTCATCCAGGTAAGTAAATCCCAAAAGGCTGATTCTGTTCATCTGGACGTAGCATTCAGTGGGAGAAGGTGCTAATGTTTTTCAGGTATGAAGAATAATTAACACACAGTTATGTGAAAGACTAAGTACACCCAGTGATACAAGAGCTTATAGAACCACCTTTTACTGCAATAACTAGAAGCTGTTTTCTGCAGACTTTATCAGTTCCTCACACCACCGTGGAGGAATTTGGTTTAACTTAAACCAAGCTTAAAGTCTCAGCTTTTCAGTCAGGTTGAAGTCTAGACTGTGACTCGGCCATCGCAGCACATTGATTTTTATTTGTTCTTTTGGTAGATTTGCTGATGAGCTTGGCATCATTGTCAGGGAGAATGGCCTCCGATTTCACTCTTATAGTTTGTGGTCATCTAAATGACATGTTAGGTTCCCAAGACCTGTGGCTGCAAACAGAGCCGAAATCATCACCCCTCCACCACCGTGCTTTACAGTTGGCAGAGGTGTTTGTGCTGATACAGTGTTTGGTTTTCACTATGACCAGACATCTGCACTTTGGTCTCATATGTCTAAAGGACATTGTTCCAGAAGTCTTGATGTTTGTTCAAATGGCTCTGTAGTGTTGTGGTTGACAGATAATGGGCAACCAGGAAACAGGCCTGATTTGATCCCAGGAGGAGGCACAGATACTCTGGGGTTTGCTTTAGGAAGGGCATCTGAGGTAAATATGTATGTAATGTAATATCCTTGTGAGTAGGAGAAGAGCTGAAAGTAGCTTTTCTATGTGATTTGTTCAGATGTAAGTTTGCAAACCTAAGCTGTGCTGCCAGGTTCTTTTTTTTAGGGAGAAGGGGATTTCTCCTGGCAAGCCTTTCAAATAAGCAATGGTTCAGTTTTTTTCTAATTGTGCTGTCATGACCTTTACCATTTAACATGCTGAGTGAAGCCCGTAGAGTCTGAGATGTTGCTCTTGGGGTTTTTTGCAGTTTCTTTGAGCATTGCATCGTCTGACCGTTGGTTTGAATTTGCTGGGAAAGTTGTGGCATTGCATTAAGACACAGCTGAATGCTTCAGACCGACAAATGAGTTGATGGACATCAGATATCACATCATAATTTTAAGTTTATCATATTTTTAAGTTCAGCTAATGAGTTTTGACATGTTTGTACTTGGAGAATTGAAATGAAATGGTAAGAAAGCTCTTAAAGTGCTGACAGTGTAGAAAAATGTCCACGTTCATCAGTTTCGAGATGCATACGATCACTTCAGGTAGGATTTAGTGATATTATGAATCACCTATAATTGAGACCACAGAAATTTCCCCATCTTCAAGTCCTCGCATGATGAAAATGATTATGCAGCCATCTGTAGCCATTCAGTGACATGACTAATGCAAAGCAACACCGGAGGAAATCCCTGTACGTCTGTTTAAAAGATTGAGGGTCATTGTAATACATATTCAGCCATAACCTTTCCCTTTCTTTCTCTGTCCTCCTACACCCTCAGCTATACTTTTTCTCCCTAATGCGTCACAAAAGTGTTACGGATATACAGTGAATCACATGTGGACTGAAAAACCTCTCCATCTTTTCCCCACGCCACATCCCTTTAGAAATCATTTAGACATGCACAACCAGAAACGCTGGATTTTTTGTGTGACTCCCCCGCTTGCAAATGTGGACCGTAGACAGAAGATTCATTATTTACAGCTATGTTGCTTTCTTAAAGGAAAAGGGAGGAATTCACAAAGAGTAATACTGCTTTCTTATAAGCTCATCTTATGCCTCGGGGAGGTAGTTTTTCACATTTGTGGGATGGGATGTTATAAGATGTACCAGTGTTTTTTTAGACTGAAAGAAATAAAGTTATTGTAGGGACAAATCTCAGACAGCCGGACTGAGTCACACTGTCTTCATTCCAGGCAGCTGTAGGTGGTGGGGAGCTCCACCCTCTTTAACTGACCACAAAAACACCTCAGCCCCCGGGGCGACACTTTTGGTGCCTGCCGTTCCTCTTTCAGCTTTTTGGTATTGCAAAGCCTGAAGCAACATGAGTGGAATGCCTTTTTATCCGTCTTTTGTCCCATTTTCTTGAACAGACACTCTTTTTGTTTTAATTGGTTAATTTAACTAGGATTGTTTTCACTTGAGGCTCTGGGGATGGGAGGATGTTTTGGGTTGTTAGTAAAGAATGAAAAGATGGACATTAATAAAAGAGTTTTGTTGGTAAGACGCAGCCTCCCCAGTTTGTTTCAGCCCAGCCTCAGATGCTTTATTTCTTTGATTAAAGTCAGAGTTGGACCATTTTTCATCCTGAAATATTTATGCAACGCTGACACAGCATCTAAACAGCTCTCTGCTCTCTTTGTATCAGATCTTTCAAGTATGCGCTGCCTGCCCTGATTGCAGTTAAAGGCGAACTCCAATTTTACAGGCTATTAGTCGTGGTTAGTTTACATCAGTCTGTAAAAACATCATTAAATTTGAAAAAATAATCTCAATCATGTGAAATTTATAACGGAAAGCCTTCGTTCAGACGGTCTGAGAAACGCAGGGTTTATTTATTGAGACAAGCGGCTAAAAATGTTTAAATATGTTGTCGTAAAATGAGAAGATCGCCCTCATCTATGGTTTCTGTGGTCTAAGATATGATGCCGTATTCTGATGATGACTCAGCAGAATTTTCAAGTTTAATAGCACAGCCTTTACATGCCTGTGTCGTCTTGTCTTGCATGAAGGCTTTTCTTTGCTTACGGCAGATTATGTAGATGAAGTTCCAATAAGAACTCAAGCCCTGAGAATTTCCTCCTTTTTATCCCAGATTTCCCAACACAACATCGTCTTATGCACAGATCTGCTGAGCTAAGAGAGCAGTTCCCTGTGGATGGGCTGCTTTTTTATTTATTTATTTTATATCTAAAATGCTATTGAATATATATGGTGAAATAACAAGTTCACTGGAAGAAACTTTGGAAATTCTGACTCTAAACTCTGACATTCATTAAAAAAGGGGTTAATTTATCAATTTTTAGGTTTTCAACAAACCATTTGAAGGGACTTCATGCTTGGTTGGCTGAGTAAAGCTTTTGGAAATGACTCCCTTTCACTGGGAAAGTCACAGAAGAGTGCCCCTGTAACGGCCACCATCTCAGGACCTTTTGATGTTCGAACACATGCTTCGCTCATTATGGGATTAAGAGGCTGAGGAAATTGTGCAGTTGGCATTGTTGAAATCACCCAATGACTTGCAAAACTGCAAACATTTTCTGGGTTATATAGTTTCAAAAGTGAGCACACTTTTTGGTGGCATTGTTCCTGGAGTTATAGTTATGGGAAAATGCAAGAAGGTGTAAGGATAAAGCTGATGTCTCTGTCCTCAGACCTGAAAAGATTGTGGCAAAAAAAACGCTTTGTCTTGAAGAGGCACAAATGTTTGTGACGGCATAAACGTTTGCAAATCCTTCTTGCACGACAGTCGCCGGTGTATTGGCCGTGTGGTCGCAGAGACGTCTGGATTTCCCCTCCATCTGTTAGCAAGTTGGAGAAATTTCCGATTTACATCCGCTCACCCTGACTCATGCTCTTTCACGGCACACCAAAGTTTTTGTTTTTTTAAACTCAGTTTGGAATGAGTCAGTGAGTGGAAATAAACACTGTGTGAGGCTTTTTGAGAATAGATAACATCTTTAATCAATCCAGAGTGCTCTGTTTTAGCTGTTCTGTGGGATCTGTGACACACGAATGGACTTTTAATTTAAACCTGTTCCAGTGGAGGAGAATTCAGTAAGGGTCTACATTAGGTAGCTTTGTGAATTACACAAAAGAGCTTTGCCTCCTGTGAGGTAACTACCCACAAAAGATGCTTCAGATCTTCTGTGAATTCATGTCTCGGCGTATCACCGTCTCAATCCGTTCCTGGCAAAATGACGACAGTTGGTTTGTGCTGAAGCCAAGTCTGCCAGCCTGTCTGCCGTGCCTGTTGGATTAGATGTGTGAGAAACTTTAAAGAATTCACTGTTAAACAGCCAAAGACTTCCAGTGTGTAGATAGACAGCTAATTACCCGTATCTAAAATCATCACAGAGGTTCAATGTGATGTGAAATCCCAGCTAAAAGAACAATAGCCACAATATTTCTGTGCAGTTTTCTCGTAAATTGCTCTTTTTAATGCTACATTGGACAAAGCGAGGCCAAACAAACACCAAAGTTCTTTTTTCTTCTCAAATCGATGGTTTCATCTTTCACCACGGCGCCGTTTTCAATCACGGGCGATAATTTCCCTTTAAACAATCTGGCACTTCCAAAAAACCTGTTTTTACTTTAAAAGCAACGACTTTGGCAAAACTTTTTTTTTCCCTTCACTACGTCCGACATAAACTGAAGGTTTTTCAAGATTTTTTTTCCTTGTTTTTATGCGGTTCTCACTTCAAAGATCAAAGTTTGCTTCTGCACACCACTTCCCTAAAACGACGCACAAACTGAAAGGGATTCTCATAACTCGCTGTGTTTGTGTGTGTTCTCATGTGGGGAATAATAATAGTAAAGGCAACAATCACCCACGCACAAATAAATATGTACCAGGGCAAATCTCCAGAGGACAGTCACTTTGTATATGTTAGCACGGACATTTCACAAATGCAGCCTCTTTAAGAGAAGATGGAGAGGTCGGGGATTATTTAAAAGACGTGAGATCTGTTTTCCATTTCCCTGCAGTCACTTCAGATGCCTCTCAGAAGTATCAGGATAATTTGTTCTCTTCTGCCCATCCGGTTATGGATCCTAATCCTCAGAGTCAACACTGCCAATTCCAGACTTCCGATCTTCGTGCTGTTTCATCTTTGTGGGAAGCATTGTCATCACCAGCTGGTCAAACCTCCCATACATGCAGCTGATCAGGTAGCAAGCATTGGGGTCCCCTCCCCTCCCCTTTCTGATTGGTGATGGGTTGGAATTCTTTTTCCGAGCTGTGGTCGAGACCAGTTCGCTGCGCAGTGTTGATGCATTTTTGTTTGGGAGGTTTTCATCATGAATTTTGACTTTTTCTTATGAGGTGATAAAATTTTGCCCAAAATTGGCCTTTTTCATGGCAGTCATATGCACGGAAAAGGAAATGTTCAGACTCGCTGTGGACAGAGTTGTTTGTTAGACAGCCACATAAGGGAAGCAGTTGGTATGTGCAATCCATCTGCTCATCTCTCCACCTCCAGAGACACCAGGACTGGTGTTTAGCAGTGGACTGTCTCTGGGGCGGGAATTAAAAATTTAAAGAAGAGACACTTAATCAGACTTCACACAGGTTGTATTTACAGCGTGTAGCTTCTGGCAGTGTGTGTGTGTGTGTGGACAGGAAGGATTTCAGGGACAGGTATTTAATACATAAATGGAATTTAAAGTAAAAAAAAAAGCCACAGTTATAGTTGAAGTGCATAGTCACAGTGTTTACCTGATGAGTAGCTCTAGTCAGAAGTCTAAGGACTGTTTTGTTCCAGTTCATCAGAGGAGAATGCAACTTTCCTGATTTCCTTTTGACTCCTTGGAGATCTTTTTCCATCTATCTAAAAGGTTTTTGATTTCTGTTAGCGG
Source organism: Neolamprologus brichardi (assembly GCF_056152115.1). Taxonomy (NCBI): domain Eukaryota; kingdom Metazoa; phylum Chordata; class Actinopteri; order Cichliformes; family Cichlidae; genus Neolamprologus; species Neolamprologus brichardi. The sequence continues at coordinate 4,467,001 of NC_142119.1, read as the reverse complement.
CATTAGTCACAAGGTTCTGAATGGATTGCTATTAAAGTTTTACCTGAGGCAGGTCTTGGGCCAAACTTACTAATTATTAACTTTTGAAGTCAACCTATAAGACTTCTTTACCATCATGAGGGCAAACATGGAAACTGCATGCTTTGTCAAATGCATATCCTATAGAAATAAGAAAACTGGGAGGAGACGTTGTCTTTATGAAGTCATGACAATCTTCCAGACTATTCCAGTTTGGTTCATGAAGGTATGCATTCATGAAATGCTCTTGTTTTAACCTGTAGTGATGCCTCCTGCTGACCCATGAAGTACTGCTCAAATAGCTGCTTCTTCTTCTTCTTCTTCTTTTTGTTGCATAGTCTACAGATATCAAACTTCCCCTCCCCCACCAAAAATGCTATTGGGTAAAAGCCCAGTCATTCCTAAATATTTTTCTCATTTCCGCGCTCAAATATTTTTTAGTAAATATGTAGCTTTACACAGTGAGACGTTTTAAACCTGGTGACCCTCAAACCCTGCCCATGCTAGACAAGAAGTGTCTGGATTCCAGGTGTGGGAGAGTCCCTCTCCATTCTTTTCATGCCCACAAACCAGGTAAATGATTTGTCAGAGCAGGATGACCCTTCGCTTCAAGTTCATGCAATGACTTGCTCTGCTGTAGATTTGAGGGGAAAAAAGTGGGTGGGCGGGAGTGGGGAATTCATTTTAGGATATACAGTGGATTTATGATTTAGGGAAATTTTTTTTAACTTTGTAGTTTTATGCTTATAAATTGTAAATAAATAGATTTATTTAATAAATACATAAATAAATATAAGTAAATTATTAACTTGACTTCAAGTAGATCTTTTTTTTTTTAATAGACCAAAGTAAAATATGTGAGTTAAAATGTGCACTATTAAATAAAAGGTAAAATTTTCTGTCATATAATTTCAGTCTCATTTACAGCCCAAAGCCTCGGACTGTCTTTTTTTTATACTCTCGGCTCTGTGATGTCATAGATGAGGGGCTATCCCTGATATGGTTATCTCAGGCCCACACAGCAAAGAAAGCCTGCCCACCCACTGTTTGTGAGGGGCAGCCAATCAGAAGAAGGCTTGGTTAATGTGAGGATGGCCTTAAAGGGAGCGGAGCTAAAATTAGATAAAGAATATTTTAACCTGTAGGTCATCCAGAGTTCCTCTGCTACAGTCGGGGAAGAAAATATGGTGTTGAAAATGACGTCATAGGTTCCCAGAAGTGAGAATTATAGCAACTATGAAGGAATGTGATGTTGAATAATGGTTAGAGGAAGCTATTCATCTAAAACTCCCGCGCGCAGGTTGGCTCTTTCCTGAGGGTTACCGAAACTAAATATTTAGGGTCTGTTTCCCATGACGACCTGGATGGACTGTGTCATCCTGCTTGCCTTCAGCACCGGCTTCCTGTTTCATATGCATGTGCTGTGCGTGCATGTGAAGACTAATGACAGTCCTGTGACCTAAGTGCTTTTGACTGTAATGAGGTCGGTGTCCTGTTAGGCCCCATAATTAACCCCTCACTGATTTGGTCTCCCTCTACTGGAGGACACAGCAGATGGCAGATGAAACTCTTCCCGGTGTATCTGAATTTTTCACACTGTGTAAAACAGGCTTTCTTTTTGGCAGGGGTTCAAAAGTAATCGTATGAGCTTAAGTCGACACATTAAACTCGTCAATTCCCATCATTTAGGAAACAAAACAACTAAACACATGTTTGTGGGGTTTTTCTGGGCTGTCTCATCAACAGCCAAAGTGTGTTTGAGTGTTGTGCTGAAGGCTTGACTGATGCAAGATTGTAGCAGAAGGAAATAAAAACCTTGTAATTACTCTAGTAGCTCTTTCATCATCGATTGAAATGTTGACTGTGGGAGAGATAATTGTTCCCCTTCTTTTCTGCTACACAGATACACTTTTAGTAGCATTTTTATTTTTCAAACATGCATATTTTGACTTGAGTGGCTGTTGGCACTTGACAGGCCTTGTGTACGCTGTGTTTGGTTTTCCACAGGTGTGTTTTTGTTAGGCGAGCAGTAAAGTTTGCTTTTGGTCATTTGGTGAGGCCTGCAGTGGTAAGCGTGCGGGGAACTAAATTTTACATGTCATTGTAAACATGTAACATATGTTAGTACTCATTCATTTACGCCTGTAGTTGTCAGCAGGAGAGGTGCATGACCGGGACGCATGTTGATCTCCTTATGAAAGACATTAAGTACAAAGTTGGCTGATGCTGTCTTGTTCGTGTTCATTAAAATTACACTTGGATTACTTTTATTCCTTATGGGTTTAGAAAAAACTGAAGTGTGGGGGAGTGGAGGAGTTTTTAGCTTCTTAAGGGAAATTTGCCAGAAATGGTTTGAGAACCACTAAAGAAAAAAAAAACATGTTTTCATCTTTGAGGCATTAAAGAAAGTTTAGTTTTAAATACACCTCAGTATTAACCTGTTTATAGTATAAACCTTAAGAAAGGATTGGTTTGAGGCAGGATCTCAGGCTTCTGTATTCCTCTCCAGAAAGTTGTGGCCCACTTTGTGGACAGTAGAGGGAGCTATTTCCCCATAGCTACACATCACCGCTGGGGCTGTGAGCTCACACCAACAATCAGATTTTCATTTGTAGCCAGCTGGTTCAAATTAGTAGGTCAGGAAAATAGCAGACATGCACATCCTAGCACCTTATAAACGCTGTGCTGACGTTCTGGTTCTCCCCTGCAAACATTCACAAACCGGCCACACAACTTGTAAATGTCAAACTCAGCCGAGCACACATTTAAATGAAGAAACCTTTCAGCTTGTTTCAGGCAGAAGATTCAATTCTCTGTCTGTCATTAGTTGCGATAACAGCTGGCAGGCATGGTGTTGAAGGCCAATTACAGTTTAGACATTTCCGGATGCTCTGACTTGACAGTGCGCTAATTAGTGGAGTCATCGCAATTACAAGAGGCCTCGAAGTAGTCCCTTTGGAGCTGGAATTTTTTAAAGATCACCAGCAGGCAGCAGGCTCTGAGCTCTTTGGTAATTTCCTGCATTGCAACTCCTTTTAATTACTCTTATCATTTGCCCGAGTGATGATTGAGCGCAGTGCAGCTTAGAGTGGTGCTTGTTGGTCTTAGATCTTAGTGGTTTAGTAGACTTGGGTTACAGAAACACTGTTTGTCGTTAACTCTCACAGTCACTGTAAAGAATTCGACTTGCTGGTGCATGAGTAGAGGTTCCCAAAACATACATGTGTCGTGGGGTTTGATTAAATCTCAAGAATAAACAAAGGAACCAAACTGTTAGTAGCCAACAGGGAATTTTATGGTACATATACTTGACATGTTCTCAGGGTTAAACCCATGTATGGAACAGTTATCCATCTTTGATCTCCCCTGGATTAATGCTAGTGTTTACTGAGAAAATTACATTTCTCTAATGCAATAATTATGGTAAAGCATGGATGTCTGTCTTCTATCCCATATACGGTGCACGCCTTTACCTCCTTCCTATACTGTAACAGTTGTTTAGGCACCACAGGCTACATATTCCTCTGTGTTTGTGGAATGTGTCTCTTTCAGAGTGACAGCCAAGCTGTTTCTGCTTGTCTGAGCAGGACTGCGTGGATCCCTGCAGGGCTCCGTCTGCCTGTCTGTCTCTTTCTGCAGGATACTGGGTCGCTCAGTGCAAAGATGCACCCTTTAAAAAAAAGAAAAGAAAGAAAAAAGCAGTAGGTCTTTTCTGCTGCTTTTCAGCACATAGATTACGCACAGCATCTGCAGGGATTTCAGGGGTTGTACCTCGCCATGTGATGAGCTCCTAAGTCTTCTTCCTCTCTTTGAAGATGGAATAAGTGACGAGTTCACGAAAACAATGTTGGAGCAACTAGTCAGTGATTTAAAAAAGAAAAGAAGCTTAAGATTAGATTAATAGAAACGGTAAACACCCCTGATTAGTCTTGGGTTTGGGCCTGTATTCAGTTAACCTGCATGTCTTGAAGGAGTAAATCTTTTAAAGGACAGAAACAAACTGATGGTTGGGGAAGCTGACTCTCGTAATGCTGCGGTCTCTTTATATCGGGCAGTGGCAGAGGATGACCAGGTCCATTTTAAATGATGACTCCGCCCCTTATATGGGGAATTTTAGCTTCTTCAATCTGGATGAAGATTTGCAGTGAAACAAAACGTCACAGAAGTAGCTTCATCTGAGTTGTCCATCTGACTAAACTATGGGAAACTATGCACATATCGTTTCCATTTATTCGTTTTTTAATGGGAAGCTATTTATTTATTGTAGCATTTTTAGCATTTGGGGCTTTTTTGTATTTTAGCCTGAGGGTTATGAAGTTGTGGTTTTAGTGAAGCCAGGAGCAATGCTTATTTTCTGCGTCTGGTAGAATAGTTGCCCGCTCTATTAACTGCAACACAAACCTACCTAAACGCATCAGTAAAGGAACCTGAATCTAAACGTGGAAACGGGTGTGGGTTAACGTATGCTTTAGCTATCAGACATCACAGCTTACAGTTTGTGGCAGTGTCAGTGAAGAGCTAACAACACATTGTTAGCTTACATAATTATGGCTCCAGTAAATGTATTAGCTCAGAAAAATGCCTGGTTTCACAACAATACATGTGTTACTCATACTTGAACAGCAAAACATGAGCAGCACAGCCAACACCAGCTCATAAGTGAGGAGAATCTCTGACAGAGCAATCCATCAGCGTCTGGGTGCGAGTCTCAACTCAGTGTCTTTTCTTGGTATTTGTATTACATCTATTTGTTGTATTATATTATAATATTACTGGAATAACCGTTAATGTGAGCTACTCCTACTTATGGCTAATTCGCCTGCAATTAGAAGACGTAAGTGTTAAGAAACCTTCTTCATATTGAAATGAAACCCAATGTTATGTTTGCTTTTCATCAAGAGATTTTTGATGCTTGGCTTTTTTGTTTCTTCCTCTTCATGTTGAACTTCACTGGTTATCTTTTCTGTTAATAGCCAACTTTTTAACCAATCAGCAATCAACCTAAGGATTACCACACTGTCTGCATTGCTTCACGTGTTGGCTGTATTTCCATAATCCGTCTCTTATTGTGCAACCAAACGTGCAGCCGTGAATTTGCCCCAATCCAGAAACACGTCCATGAAGAGCGTGCATTACACGTATTACCCGTATGTTTCTGTTAACGGGTACTTTAGGTATGAATTTGAATGAGAAACCAACTACGAAATTGACCAGTCACATGTAGTAGAGCTGTTGAGCCAATTGCCAACTTTTAATACTACCTCCATATTCCACTTCCTGATTCAAGTTCATTGGAGTGGAAGTTTCTATGTATTCTGTATGTTTAATTATTAATTTAAGACATTTTAACAGTTTCTAGTTTACAACAGTTCAGATGTTGCTACAGGAGGCATTTAACATGGTACCCTGCTCCTACAGGTCACTCCTGGACTGTGATAAGTGTCTGTGGGAAACAGGACTCTCTTCCCTCCTAATGTGATAGCTGTGACCTTCTGACCTCCATTCTTATTAGCCAACCCCCACCTCTCATTCCCTGGCTGTCTCTCTCACACACACACTGACACACATTCAGCGGTTGGAGATCCTGGAGATGTAAGAGGATGTGATTTGAATTAGGTTCTTTCATTCTGACTGAAAGCCAGAGCATAGTGGCAGTATAGGAACACTATCTACTATCTGTCCATCTACAGCTGATAACTTGAATTACAAGCCTATAGCACGCATGTCCTGAAACAAGTGCTTCCCAGGCCTAACCTTAGGCAGTGGATTACTCCACTTCACTGACAACTGATTGTGCTTTGAAACTGGGTAAAAATAGATTCTGCTTGCAGTTTTTTCTGTTTTGGACTCAGCTGTTTACCACTGTGTTGAAACCTGTTGCTCGGGGTTACATGAGAGAGCTTTTCTGTTTGCAAACAGGGACTTGCAGCCTGCAGAGAGAGAGTGGAGGCGTGGTGCTGAAGATTATCAGATGATAGTATAACAGGCGCTTCCTCGTGCTTTTTATTTCTCCAGTTGATTCATTTTGAGATGTACTGCTGCTCGACTGCGACATGCTGGACTGATGCCCTCGCAGCTGCACCTCAGACACAGATGTGCTGTGTGTTTCAGCCATAAGTTCACTATAGTTTGTATATGTTTTTGTCTGTTTTTGTCCAGCGGATGTATTTCAACCATATGTGGCTTTGTACCAGGGATGTTAGGATGTCCTAATTAGTGTGTGTCATTTAAAACTCCCAGCTCTCCCATTGCTGTGGAACGTAATGCTTGTATAACCACTAACACTGTGACTACACCATGACTCATAGCGAGAGGTTAACAACTCTCACATGCTGAAATAACATAGGTGCATATGGAGACAAGGATGTGTAAACGTGTGTGTGTGGTTGTTGCCAAAAGGCCACTTAGCTGGACTGCCCACATGGTCTTGTGTTGTCACCCTGGGTTGTGCCTGGTTGGGGGTTATTTTTACCTTTAGGGTAATAGAGACTGCATAGAAAGTCGATGGTGGAACGCATGCTTTTCTCCTCTGTCAATAGTCTAGGCTATTGTGTTTCTAACTGTTATTAAATGATTCATAAATGCTATATTTAGCACGTCATACAAATTGTGAGTCTGCACATGAAATGCAATATCTGAGTGACAGTCAGAGTGGCGTAAAATAACGATGCGAAGTGACGGATAATTGGCTGCCTTCGGCCCCTTCTGGATTATGTTCAGAAGCTTTTTGTTGGTGTTGTAATTAGTCGATCATTCACTTCCCATTGATGGTCTCAGTCTTCAGACGCGGTCCTGGTATTAGGTTTCATGCTTTTGTCTGTGCATTGAGAGGACAGACACAGGGGAGGCCTGGAATTTCTCCTCCTTAAACATCTGAGGATTTTAAAGATCAGGCATCACAGAAATGCAAAAGAAAAAGGCCTACCACCAAGCAGGATCTTCATAATCCTATAATGCATAGCCGATGTACCCTCATTACCTGTGGAGGACCCAAGACTTCTGCCTCATCGACTTCCTAAGCACCACCTTTTGTTTCACATTCTTCATTCATAATTTCCTCTAGCAAGTGTAGTTTAGCCATCATTTTAGGTAATAATTTCAGCTAACAGTTAAATTGTTATTGATGCTTTTTTTTATTAAAAAAAACATTTAGCTATAAAAATCATTTGCTATCTGAACAATAAGCTAATCAACTGTTTCTTTATTTTTTATTTCAACCTTTTTTAACATTATTTGGACATTTTATTCCTTCATGCATTCATGCCAGCTGCTATTTTGTAATCCATATGCATTAGTTTTAGTTAACTAGTAACTGCTCAGCTCAGACTGGTTTAAGTCCCTTGTTTGTTCATTAATGAATAATTAGCTAATATTTCCATTGCATGCATGGGTAGTGCAGAAGTGCTCCCCTGGGTACCTCTGTTTAGATTCTTTTCTGGATGGATCCATTTACAGCATTTAGGGCCAAACCATAACAGTAAAAACTGATAGATTTATAGTCTGAGTCCACATAACTGTTAATTAAAAACAAAAACATATTTTAGTATTGAGAAATGTGCATAGTTTTAATTTCTTGTCTTGCTAGGACATCCACTGTTCCGTTAATGTGTTTTTGTTAATGGGTGAACTGGTCCTTTGAACAAGTAGGAATCCCTGCTGAGATTATAACCCTCTGTTAGTGTGCAGGCGACCAGCACGTGACCTTAGTTAAAGGGCGGCTCTTATAGAAGACATGGTTCAACTACACATAAGCAATTTTGTCAAAAGCACCTGTTCCTTTTTAAATGAACAAAAACAGGTTGTTTAACGTGCTTGCCTATTCTTGGCACATTCTAGTGCACCTTAAAGGCTTTGCTGTTTGAATGTAGGGCTGATGCATTCAGCAATGCAAAGACTTTAACTAGTCTTGCAGTAATTTTCCAACTTCCAGCTGTGTTGTCTTCTTCTTTTATGGTTTGTACACATATTAAGGACACATATTACTTTTCACATTTTCACATGGTCATGAGATTGCCTCAGTCTAAAAGACTGATGATTGTCCTGCATCCTTTAACTTTTTTGTTTTTAATGAATAAACTAATCATTTTCTAATTGTAGTGACAAACTTGACGGAGGGGATGCATTACACGTTGGACATGCTTCACTGTCTGGCAAGTTCTTATGAAAATTTTAAATTCCGTGTCTTTGACTCACATGTGAACACACCCCCGGGGTAATTCATTGTCATCTTTAGAAGAATAACAGTCCTGGTGATTCATTTTCTTTCACGCAGTTTCTTCTTTTTGTCTGGATTTAGAACGTCACGGAGGTTTGCTATCTGATTTAGTAAACATGAAGGGCTTAGTTAAAAGAGCAAATCTTGCTGATGGGACTCCCCACAGTCTGTGGATCGTGCACAACTGCTAGGTTTTTGTTCATGTAAAGGATGGATGGATTAGGCAGGGAATGTACCACATGATGTTTCTATTCTGCTGAGATCAGGTGAAATTTAACTTGAACTTTTCTGGGGGGAAAACGGCAAAACCTCTGCAAAGTCTAAGCTACACCATAATGAAATGCACAACCATAACGCCTGACAGAGGATTTCACAAGCTTTAGGCTAATCATTATCCATCACAAGACTCGAGTCTGTTATCCTAAAGTTTATTACCCAAGTCACTACCATAAACTTTGGGTTTGTTTTCTCTGCTGCAAGACAAAGATTATCGAGCTTGTCTGACCAATGCTCCAGACTTTCAGTTCTTTCTCAAACATTTTGTGGTGGACTATGTTGCACAGCAATGCTTAAAACTCAACTTCTCAGCCCTTCTGGAACTCTCTCGCTGAGCCTGGGATCTCAGAACTCAGTTATCTTTTTATAAAGTGTATAAAATCTCATTTTTTTAACTTGCTTTAGAGTATTTTTTTGTCTTTCTGTCTTGTTGTGTGCTTTATTACTTACTCTTTGGAGTTATTTCCCCCAAGAGATATTATTACAATGACTTATTTAGTCATGTTCGCCCAGAAGCAAGCTTCTGATCATATGATTAAAGCTAACATTTTCCTTTCATCAGGATGGAGAGCGTGAAAAAGCTTGGCCTTGTGTGAAATGAGCCATACTTTCCTTCATAGGGTAACCAGTTAACAGAGCTAACCATCTTCTGCAGTTTTTATGAACTCTTTTGCATTAAATGTGTGTTGTTGAAGACTGCATTGCTCTCCTGGCGACACCCTACCAGGGCTGTGGCGGTGTGAGTGTCATCATTTCACCTGGTTGCATTTGTGCAAGTGCATAATGATCATTAGTCTGTTTCGGTGCGCTGCTGGCACAGCCAGCTACCGTCATTGTGGTTGAAAGTAGTACTTTATCTCTTTTTCATGTGCTTAGCAGGTGATGATGAAAGAGTGAAACACTCCATTTAAGCTGTTGTAGTGTTTTAAAGATGAAGCAGTCTGGAGCTGATTACTGTTTGCCAATGAAAGGTCCCGGCTCAGACACTTATGATGAAAGGAAGTGCAGGTGAAGGGAGGAAGAAGGGGAAATGTGAGAAAGTGCAGAACGGAAAATGTATATCAAATTCTATTAACCATATTCATGAATGATGCCCATTAATAAACTTTTGGGACAGGAAATTTTACTGGTTCCCAGAAAAGTGGGTTCCAGCCTGAGCTCCAGCTCAGTTAAATGTTCTTCTTCAGTGGCGTAAGTCAAGTAATCAGTTCTGAGAAATAAATCCCTGTTGACGCCAAAGTTTGTGTAACCTTTTGCTTTTTTTTTTTTTTTATCCCTGGATTTTGTCTTTAAAGTTTAAATTTTAAAGTGCAGCCACCCTGGGGCGCACTGACAGAGGCGAGGCTGCCGGACACTGGCGCCACCGGGCCCTCTGACCACCACCAGTAGGCCAACATGGGGTTAGTATCTTGCCTGGGAGGCAGCCTGGGATCGAACCACCGACCTTCTGATTAGTGGCTGACCTGCTCTGCCACCTGAGCTACAGTAGATCAAGTGTAATGTTTACACTTGATCTACACATTGTCATTTAGTACTGCACTACAGCAGCTACACATAAGTAGAGCAAAAATAGAGTTTTATAGTTATAGTTGAAATTGCTAAATGATAAAATCAGATAACGATAGAAATGTTTGATTTGAGTTTTGCTGCCTCACGTATCAGCCACATTGATAACGAGGCGGATTTTGTTCTTTTGTAGCACCAGTGTTACCAGTGAAAAAGTTAGTGTAGGCCCCAGTTTCTATAGTCCAGACACACATAATCCTGCAGGCAGGGGTCAGTTGCATCGTTAGTGACCCCAGGCCGAGAGAGAGTGTTACAGGGTAAAGTTGTCAAGCTTGTGTCAAGACATTTCCCTATATCCATGTGGGTGCTTTATGGAGATGACCTTCTGAGTTCCCTTCTATCAGCAACTGAAGCTGCAAGCAAATGCCAACGTATAAGAAAGACACTTACGCGAACCTCCTGTTCCTTTTATCGCTAAGCTCCCATTAGCAGTCGTCGAGGGTCTCTGTCAGCCAGCCCCACAGGCGATATGAGAAACCAGTCTGGACAAGAAAGCGAGGCTTGGATTACTGTGTCCCCACAGAGCACTGAAAACAGGCGTGTAAACTACACTGAACAATAAACGGCACCCTGTAGACAAGGGACAACTAATGCACAGACAATGGGTTATGTTGGAGCGCTCAAGCTTGTGAAAGAAAATGGGACCAAGAATTTGCATTAAGAGATGATATTGATGATCAAAAAATGGACATTTCTCTTTCTTTACATGAGTGTTGACTGTCATTTGCAGATATTCCATACAAAAATACAATTACACCAATAAATGACTGTTGTTAGATTATATTTAAATATAACCACACCACAATGGCAACTTCTTTTCAGTAATTGGTTGCAATGGACCAAGACTAATTCAGTCTTTGAGGGATCTCAGCACCGCTCCTTATGCTTCAAGCTTGTAACAGTATATAATTGAATCTTTTTGTTGGAATGTGACCACAGTTTACATTTTTTTGTAAGTCTGTGGTTTTCATATTATCTTAGATTAACAAAGCATCAAATCAAGGGCAAATTGCTCCTGTCTGTAAAACACTGGAAAGCATCAGTATTGTGCTGTGAAAAGAAAGGCTGCTGTAATTTCAAGGTATCAGTCAGCGGGAGAGCTCGCTTTTCATTGCTGTGACAAAGGGGGAAGGAGGAGTTAGGGGAATAAATATTGCCAGGGCAGCCAATACGGAGACCACCTCCTCCTCCTGCTTTCCCTCTCTGCACTCTTTTGAATGGGGCACTCCTCTTCAGTTCTCCTCTCTGTTTAGTGAAGTGTGTGTGGAGACAGAGCTGAAGGAAAAGTGTGTGTGGAGTGACTGTGTGGACATGTCATAGTTCACCCTGTGAGTCTAATCGAGCCGGTGGACGTGGTTAAGACTTGACATTATGGTTATGATGAGGATCCAGTTTGGACTTGTGATTTTGTTGGCTCAGTGGGTGGTCCACTCTGATGCCTGGCTGTGGTCCTGGACTGATACGGCAACTTCAGCCCCAGCGGTAGACCCCGAGGGATCTGGCAGTCCAGCAGGTAGTGGTGAACCGCCGTCAGAAACTATTGCGAAAATTGGAGAAGAGATCATTGATGAAGGACATCAGATGGAAAAAGCTGTGCAGACTTTGGATCAGACTCCTGAGGCTCTTAAACTGAACACTGTAGCGTCAACAACAGAACCAGAGAATGAACATGAGTCAGAAAACTTTGCTACAGGGATGCCATCACACACAAGTAAACCTGGTAATGCCACATCTTCACCAATAAGTTCTGAAGGATCTGAAAACTCAACCTTTACAGGAAATGTAACAAGACTCAGATCTGACTTTGGATCTGAATCTGCATCAGACAATGGGTCTGCAACAGGAACTGAAACTAGCTGGCGATCAAGATTCGGAACCCACAAGGCTCAAAAAGGTGCAGTAACAACCACCACTCGTAGTGAGTTAGATGGTAGAGTTAGTGGAGATGAGGACCACAGTCTTGGCAGCACAAAATCAGGGCAAAGTCTCGAGTCCCCCAACAACACGAGAGGAAATGGAAACAGTAGTTCTAGTTCCAATGCTACTGACTTCAAATTAACAATATATTCACATGAAAGCCAAGAAGATTTATTAACCCCAACTGTAAGTAACAACTCCCTAACGACTATTGAGGTATCTAAGGATCATCAACAAGTGAAAGTTACTCATTTACTAAGTGGTAAATTTATGGCTAAACAGGAACTTGTATCTAACCAAGCATTACAGAGTAGCAAAGCTCCACTTACCAGCCAGGTACTTTCTACAACTAAATCCCCCCAAATCTCTAAAAGACAACCACAAATAGATAGCAAGAGCCCAGACACGACCTTAAAATCTATAGATTTCCAACCCAATAAATCACTGATAATAAGCCAGAAAACTGGTCACATCCCAGATGCTACTCAGTCAACAATAAGTGAGAAAAAACTGAACCAAGCAATCTTGTTCAGCCAGACAGTTGCAGTTAGTGAGCCAACAACTATAAAACAACCAGAAGTAGATAGGCCAGCACTGGATGCTGAATCCCCACAATGCTTGTTGCTAGACACCGCTCTTCCTTTCTGCTCCTCCATGGCTGGGCAACGGTTTGTCGTGCCCAATTACTTCAACCAGAGCAGTGTGGAGGAAATCCAAGCACTCCTCAATGAGTGGGCTTGGCTGTTGAATTCTCAATGCCATCATAGTGTGGAGTGGTTTTTCTGCCTCCTTTTGGTACCAAAGTGTGGCTCTTTGGCCCCGCTGCCTGTGTTACCTTGCCAGAGTTTCTGTGAAGTCTTGTGGGACAGTTGCTGGACGCTCCTGGATGAGGGACGCCTCCCTGTGGAGTGCCACACTCTACCTGATGAGGAGGAGGATGGGTATCAGTGCTTGTCAGTTAGTAACCAGAAAGGTAATTACTGGCTCAAATGAATCTAGTTTTGGGATTCATTTTGAACCAGTTTTGAAAATCCCCCCCTCCCCGAGTCCGTCTGGTATTTTTCACACTATGAAATACCCTCTCAATTAATCAAAATTTGTCCCTGTCAGCACCGAATGAGATGTATTAATTAATTATTTCCCATCCCAAAAAGCATGCATGCTTATTTTTAACTTGAAGTCTAACAAGCATGATGCTAGTACTTTGTTTAACCTGCTGCATGTATATGTGTGCTGTGTACTGTATGTATCTTACCTTGTGAAGGTCATAGTATACCAGCACCCCCCTACACACACACACACACACACACACACACACACACACACACACACACACACACACACACACACACACACACACACACACACGTATTTCCTTTTTGAGTAATTATATTCAAAGGGTAATACTTTGCTCAGATGATAATTATTTGCTTTATTACAGTAATGTTATATGTAATTATATACTCAGTCTTGCCAGATGAAATAATTTCAATTCAAACAATCTTTCCAGTTTAACTACAAAGCTCTTAAAGTCAGACTGTAACACAAGAAAACACAAGTTTGCAAAAAGATTATTTTGGCTTTGCAATTATCTGGAATAAAATACAAATGTAATTATAATTATTTAATCATATTTATATAATTTTCTTGTTTGGTTTTTTTTGCATTGCATTGCATTGCAAGACTAAGGAAATTGTAGATGCCTCCAATGAATGCATCTGAAACTGCAGAAGGCAATCTTCTCTGATATGTGCATGAAATGCATAACTTCAGCATATCTCTTTTGACAGTGAGTGGTTTGCAGGCTTGATGTGCGTTTGTCTGTTTAGGAATGGACACAGTAGCTTGGCATGCATGGGAAGCACTCATATTTGCATCAGTGCTTTTTAGATACGTGTTAATTTTTAGAACAAAATATTTCTCACAGCTGGACTAGGATGACATATTTCAACAGGTAAAAAATTTAAAGGTGGAAATAAAAAGAAATTAAAAGCAGCTGTTTCTCTCCTGCTGTGGTTGCACAGTTTAAAAAGGTGCTTTATAATCAATATTTTATAACAAACGATAGGATGGTTCTGTCGCTCAGAAGTATTAAGGTGTAAATTTTCAAAATAAACTAGTAGTTACAAATTGCTGATGAATATTTAAAGATTAAAAGGACCAGTGTGCAGCCAGCTGTCCTCTCAAAGACTGATATGTGCAGCACATGCCCCCAGTGACCAAGAAATGCTGGAAAAAATTACTCATCTGTTTATTGCCAGTGGGCACCGATTCATGAGAGAAGTCTAACTCTGTTTTAGATGATCTTTTTCTAGAAAATCTTTTTTTTAAGCCTGTTCCCTGATGCTGGACTTCTGCTCTGTCTCCCAGCACTCTCCGTTTGTATCTCTGGGAGTTCCAGATTATGCCTTTTTACAGCTTCGATATCTCTGTGACAGCTTGTTCCACTGACAGACATGAGTGAACAAGATGTTTCTGGTTCCTGGACTAAGTGACACACGTGAGCCTAAATACATTTGAACTGTTTTACTTTTGGTTTATTGGCAAATGAAGTCATGGAGGATTAGGGTACCTTTACTGGTCGTCAAACTTAAAACATTATTCTGCCACAACCGCATGCACGTTTTTTTCTTTTTTTTCTTTTAATGTTGTAGACACAGTAATGTGGAAAATGCAGACAGGTCTGCAGCACACTGGAAGGAACAATCATGTTGCCTTCTTTATATCCTGAGGGCCGGTTTTGTTGCAACTCTAGAAGCTAGTTCATCACCCAAGCACGTTGCTTGTGAAAGTTGCCTCAAGGTATAACCGGAGTGCTCTCAGTTACTCTAAATCATTCTGGGATAGATTGAAATCCACTGCAGTCAACACCATCTGGTATGACTCAAACAACAATCCACTGAAGCACATGGCTTGGTTAGAGTGATGGCTGAATAGATGTGATGAAAAGCATTGCTCTGCTGTAGAGTTACTACTGCACCTATAAGGTCTCCTCAGCCCCAAGTACTAAGGATATCTAATAAACTTTAAATTCTACTGTATGCTCCTGTAAACAACTGCCTACTGATTTTATATTCTTCCTAATAACTAACTATGTCTCTTCCTGTTTCTCACTGCAGCAACCTCTGCTCACGCTTAAGGTTACACATACTGTAATTGGCCAAGAAAATATTTTAAAGCACAAAGTGCTTTATTTTCTCAGTTTATTTGCCCAGTATCTTTCTCTAAGACTGTGCCCACCCGCTTACGAGCCTTTCAGCTTCTAAACAGAACCCTTACATGTAGTATCTGAGAAGCCTCAGGCACCTTCCACTATTTCAAGTTTGGGAGGAGGGCAGTCGTACTCTCTATTTTGTCTTTGACCTTAAACCAGCACACTCCTACGTCATGCAAATATAACTTGTAATGCAAATGTTTCATGACATGCTGCCATCTGGGTGAGTTGATATTTTGGGTGAATTGAAGACAAACCCACTGGCATGGGTTGAAAAATACAAAGGAACAGTTTATACACTAAAATTACTGACTGCAGTCTTGATGCATCCAAGTGGGAGATTCATGTGGGGAGTTTGTTTGAGGGTGGTGGGAAGGGAGATTCTTTTGCTTTTTGGCCTTTTTAGTGATGATTTGCATGGTTGTCTCTTCCCAGCTTGAAAGATGAGCAGTCAACCATGTCAGGCTCTGGAGGTCAAGCTTAGTTAATATTTAATATTAAACCATATTAATTTCTAGCAGATTGGAGTTTTAATTACAAGCTATCTGGGCTGTGCTGACAGACCTACATGTTACATTTTTTAATGTTACTTAAATGTCTGTGAACATTTATGTTTTTTAGCTAGTGTACCTTCTTTGGTGTTCTGTATGTTTTTTAACACCATGGTTCTACTGAGCTGAGACTGATGTTTTATCTTATGACAAGAGGAAGG
This sequence comes from Neolamprologus brichardi, assembly GCF_056152115.1. NCBI lineage: Eukaryota > Metazoa > Chordata > Actinopteri > Cichliformes > Cichlidae > Neolamprologus > Neolamprologus brichardi. The sequence continues at coordinate 4,451,083 of NC_142119.1, read as the reverse complement.
CCCAAAGCTGGCTGCAGTCCTTCACTACACTGCTTGCCAGGGAATCCTTTTGACTTGGCTCTCAGGAGGGTGCCAATTATGGGCACAGTGTGGTCTGACTTCTTTGCTGGCAGAAACCCGTTGCCCCCTCTGGTTTGTGTTGCAGAAGTACAAAATGAGAATGAGGCTGTGTTGCAAAAACAGAAAAGAACAAAAGCACCGGGATGTTTTAAGCTGGTTAAGTTCTTAAAGTTTTTAATGGTTTACCAGAGTGATGTAATTGTGAAATTCTGGTACTGGTAACCATTTAGATCCTAATCACGCCATATTTGAACATTTAGCTAATTCAATATTATATCCATAAATGTCTTTTCTTCTGATGGGCTCATATGTCATAGTCAAGAAGGCCAATACGTTGGCTTAAACTGTCCCATCAACATCAAGCTGAAACGGACATGGATACAGATGTTCAGCTGTTCTATCCTGTGCATGTTTGAGGTGCTGTCTCTATCATTTGTATAGACGCATTTGCATTTTTTTTTTCTGTAGTTAAAAACACATCTGTGAACACAGCAGCATGGGGCAAGGGGGTGTATTGCCTAAAAAAATGTTACTTCACAGGTAGAGAACTGAGCTCTTTTCCAAAGAGTGAATTTCACAGCTGGCGGTAGACTCGTGCTCCTTTTTGTGGTTTAAGAATTACAGTTTAGTCATCAGGTTGAGTCAGGATAAAATCTCCTTCCTGGACTGTGATGTGGGTTTGTTCTGAGCATTCGATTAAAAAAAAAAAAGTAGACTGCAGAACGGAAAGGACTTTATTATTTATCTCAAAAAATCAGTGTTTAGTTTTTATTTCTTAAAACTATATTTTTTCTATATTCATGTAACTTAAGACTTTTTTCAGAGTTCTCAGAGTATCACACATCCTTGACAAGAAGAAGATTAAAACAAATATTATACTGTTTTAAGCAACAGTGTAGCTTTATATTAAACTTCCACTAATCATGTGATCATGTGAGCACAATGAATTTGCTTTACTTTAAATTGGCTGAGAATTGCTTCACATATATGATTCATGCTGCAGATGCACAAGGATTATGGTGAAAAAAAAATCATGGGACTGTAATTTCAGCTTTCAGAGATGAACTCTGACACTCCAAACACAGGGTCAGACCACTGCCCCGCCTTCTGTACACTGAGGGGAGAGATCGTTGCCCTCGTCTCAGCAGGCCTCAAGGGATGTTTTAAATGGTGATAGAGTTTAGTTGGGAAAAGCCGCACAGTTTCTCACTGTCCAGATGTTTGAATGTTTTCCTATGGTTTATACAGGATCTTGTGCTCTCCAAAGCTGTGCGTACAGCTGACAGTGTATATACAGCTTTATCAACAGGGTACCACAAAGTCTGCTACACCGTCTTGAAATGTGAGGAAATGAAAAGGAGTCAGTAAGCGGTCTTCCTGACAAGACAAACTAGCACCGTAAACCCTGCAGTGCTCCATTCATCACAGATCTTTTCTATTCCCAACTGACCTTGAAGCTGTCAGCGTTTAACAAAAGCTATTTAAGAAAACCTGAATTGAGATTGCACTTAAAATGCTAATGGTGACCTCTCTGAGGCCCCCTACAACTTTTGATGTCCGAGATGGAATGGCTGGTTGGCTCTTTGCTGACAATGCAGACACACTAAACCAGATTCAGTATTCCTCCGAAATCCTAAAGCAGGTCAAACCTTTCAATCAGCACTAGATCTGAAGATGACATTTTAAGTCTCAAAGTGGCATTAAGCACAGTTGCATCACAGTTGCATCAGGCTGTAAATGGAGATACCTTTTTTGGTCAATTCTAAGCATGGCTCAAAACAGTGCACATCTGGTCGGTGTAGCAGATTGCTAATAGGTGAGATGTTTTGCTAATTAGGGGTTTGGAAAGCTCGAGTCCGTGCACGTTCCAACAGCATGTTTGCTTTTTATTTGTTGAAGGAATCAAAATCAGATGCTTGAAATCCAGGTGAAAGAGAAATTGCGAGGAGTAGACGGTGAGGTCATATCCTCAGTTTGCACTGCAGAGGAATGCTGCATGCTGAAGGACAACCAAGATCTGTGTACGCAATCCGCCTAGCATTCCACCTTATTACAGACCTTTCATTTTAATTTGCACACAAATCAAATCATTCTCTCCACTTTGCTTGCAGAAAAAATACATTGCATGTTCAGTTATGCACTGTGGCTGCATTAAAACTTCAACTTCCAACTGCTTCAGCCCCCAAAGCAGAAGGATTTACAATTCCCCAAATGATGAATTTCCCCTTTGAATTATTACAAGGTTTCTACCTTTTTTAAAACCTCCTTTGGCAGATTATGTACAAGACAGCGAGCCAGGATCAGACATGTCAGCACATGCCCACTGAAGGGACCCTCAAGGTGCCTCATTCTGATTTTATCAGAGTAAACATCTGGTCAGACGTGCAAACGACAGTCAGTGACCTACGTCTGAGTTATTCTGAACCTGGAGGCCGTTGTGTCATCCTGTGGTGATTTGTTTCCCTTTCTTTTTTAATTTAGATAGGTTATACTGAAGTTTTGATTGTTTTGGGACTGTAAATTTAATTATTAGTTTTGATGTGTTGGCTTGCAATATGGCCTCTAACCTGACTAAAAGTGTTTCCCAGGCTCCAGTAAAATATTTATCAGTCTTTGGACTTTACTTATATGTCTGTTGACATGCATATATGTATGTGAGTGTACATCTATTAATGGTCTCATCCGCTTACTGATAAATCTGCTCTAGAAGCCTGATTGGTGCAGAGAGGAACTGCACAATGGAAGGTATTTTTATTGCCGTCCTGTTGCAGCTTGACTGGGTTCTCTGTTTGCGCAGATTCAAATAAATGCATCTGCGGTCCTCCGATAGCGAGCAGAATGTTCAGACTGGTGTTTATGATGGTACTGAAGAGAGCGGGATCTTCGGCTCAGATAAAATATCTCGTGTGTTTAGGCTCTCGACGCAGCCAACTGCTGATCCAATTGATCTCCAGCAGTCAGGCAGTGGAGAGGCTTTGAACTGAGCGATAGAGCTCGCTCATTAGTCACCAGGTGGTAAACCAAAGCATTTCTTCAAAGAATCAGAAATGCATCACATGTTGTCCAAAAACAGTCATTTTGGTCATTCTGTTTTTAACACATGGAAACATTTCTTTATGGGGGGGGGGGGATCAAAGAGCAGAGGTTTGGTTTGATGTCAGTACATCAAAATTTGTGTCCACAGTGCATGTGCATGAATACACATTGCTCTTTGTGTTTTGTTTTTTTTTGCCTTTCTTAAACACTTTAAATTATGCACTGACTTTGCCAGCGTCGCCCGGGGTGATGGAAGTGTCAGCACAGACATGCCGGAGGCCCAGCTGTTGGTCCCTGCAGTGCCCCAAGTCATGACATCTAGCAGATGTCATGCAAGTTTGAAAAGTTTTGTGCTTTTTTTTTTTTGTCAGTGTCTTCAGGAATGATGCATAAATATCCATCTGTTCAGGCTTTTCATCTACTTCCACTGTGCATGAGTAGAGGATAAACCTTGACGAGGTTTCTTTCTTTCATACTTTAGGAAGTTCTTGCTTTTGGTGTGCAGGACTTCTAACGTCTGAGAAAGTGTTTCTTTTCTTACTCTCGTGTTTTCCCTTTTTTGCAGATGTTTTGCTTTCCATATTTTCAAGTAATAAAATCACTTGTTTGTTTGTGGTCCCTTGAGAGTAGCTGCTTTCCCCGGGTTTCTAGGAAAAAAAACATGGTTTGCTAAAAGCAGATGTTGTACCATTTACATTCTCACATACATTTCTTTACAAAGGGCATTGTGACTGATTCAGCTGCAGTCAATGCAAGTACCCGTCCTGCCTCCATCACAAACATCCACATTTTGTCACCTACCAACAGCCTCCTGGTCTAACCCCTACTCTGCCATGCTGCCCTCCCTTTAAACCTCTGCTGTTTTATGCTGTTTTATGTGGCCTGACATCTTGTTTCTCTCCCTTTAGAAGACAGTGGAGTCTCCCTGCTACAACTGATTGGAGATCCTCCTCCAAGTGAGATCACCCAAATCTACGGACCAGACAACACCCCTAGTTTTGTCTTTGGACCGGATGCCAATACGGGCCAGCTGGCACGCGCCCACCTCCCGAACCCATTTTATCGAGAGTTTTCCCTCATGTTCAACCTGAAACCCACCACTAATCAGGGCGGGGTCATCTTCTCCATCACGGATGCTCGGCAGAGTATCATGCATGTGGGAGTTAAACTGTCAGCCGTGCAGGACAACAACCAAAATGTCATTCTGTACTACACCAAGCCCAAGTCAGCTCGGTCCTTTGAGGCAGCCAGGTTCCTCGTGCCCTCTATGACGAACACCTGGATCCGTTTTTCTCTCGCAGTGATGGACGACAAGGTGCTATTCTACTTCAACTGTGACACAGACCCTCAGGTGGTGCACATCGAGAGGCCTGCGGAGAACATGGAGCTGGAAAGTGGTGCTGGCGTCTTTGTTGGGCAGGCTGGAGGAGCTGATCCTGATAAGTTCCTGGTGTGTAAACAGGCTTTTACCTTTTTGACCAAAACACTGATCTAGTAAATACAATACATTTATTTTATATCCTTTCATAACAGGTAAAGAACTATCTGTTGATTGTGCATCGAGTAAATCAGACTGTTGCATTCCTAAACTAAAGCTTCATACAACCAACATTAACTTAGAGACCAGATTCCTGCTGCGTGAAGTCTTGGAAAGGTGCAGATCAGTGTTTTGATTTTTCACGGTTGTTATTATCCTGTGAAACATTTTGGCTGAATAACTCTCATGTGATCCAATTGCTCAAATTGCCTACTCCAAACCAAAACATTAATGTCTGTATCATCTGTAGATTCTACAAATAATTGGAAGACCTCACAGTAGTGATGTAATTAGTGCCAGTCGTTTGACTGGTGTACATCTCAGCGGTTGGCCACCACAACTGGCGGCCTTAGCTGCAGGGGTTGCAGTAGTTCAGCCATGGCTAATTACACGGAGAAAACAGCCAGTGATCATTTTTTATTCTGCCTCAGAGAATGCAATTATTTTAAGTTTATCAACACAAAAAGCAAAAGAAGAACTCGATATAAAAACTGAGTAATTTGTCAGGGACAAACCTTTTAGGCAAAAACTGAGTTGCTTAAGTTATTTTTCATACTTGAGATCTCAATCAATCATTGCAGAGTGATTGTTTTATATCCATGTAATGCAATTATGCACTCTTTAGTAACAGTTGTGATTAAAATCGCTGAAAAGATTTATATCTTTGAGCCTTGAAAATTCAACCAAACCCTTTTGGGTGTGGAACAATCTTTCATTTGTGCAATTTTGTTTTTGGAAAATAAAAAAACGGAAGTTTTTTAGATTTGAATTTCAACACTTAATAGACAACACTCATGAAAGTCATGCATGACCTTATATTAATAGACAAATATAAGTCTAAGTGAATCATTTTCGTCCCACTTTCCACTTTTTTTAAGGTTACATCCATCAAGACTGATGGAATCTCCTACGTTCCCCTGGAAACTGATAGAAAATAAAATGAAATGGAAAAGAAATGTAGAAAAAGGGAAAAAATGATTTGCCTAATATGGGCACTGTTTTCAGCTTCATCCCAGACTGCTCTCAGACTTGTATATTGGAAGCTTTCTGGTTTCGCTCTGTTGTGGTATTGACCAATCATGTTTGAACAGTGCTTTGGGTACAGACATCAAAATACCAGAAATGTAATAGTCCGTACCAACATCAGCAGATTTACATGATTCTTGATACCCAATCTGTGCCATGGTTTTTTGTTTTTTTTTTTTGGTAGATGCTGCACCACTTCTTTAAAAGTTCGAGGTACATGAACACCAACACGAATGTTTTATTTATTTCAAATTTTATTTGTCACATATATAGTACATAGTACAACATGTAGTGAAATGCTTGTGTCTGAGCTGCGGAAAGGCTGCAGACGTAGCCACGCCAATCCAGGCCTTGGTTTTAGCATGGGGGTCTAGCCAGGACCCTTACTGGATACCAGGTGGGAATTGAACTTGCAACTCCCCCTCCAAAGGTGTGTAGTCTAGCTGAGTTAGCTTAGGCATTTATAGAATGCTCTCATCAGTTTGTCTTCTGCAAGAAAATCGTAACATGCATTTCAGGACCCCATTAAAAAGGATCACACTTTCAATGTTGTTAATACGAAATAAAAGTCTTCCACCTTAGATACTTTGAACTGACTTTGAAATATATCTGAAAAGCATGACAGCATCGTGCATACATATACCATGTACGATAACTACTGCTCCATATTCAACATAATTTGTCTAACACATCCATTTGCTAAAAGCATCTATTTAATAAAATTGTTACATAAATGATGACACAAGATAGAATTTTGTTAAATATATATATATAAAAAAAACACCCAGTTCGCCCCTGCGGGCGGTTTATCCTTCAAGCTCGGGTCCTCTACCAGAGGCCTGGGAGCTTGAGGGTCCTGCGCAGTATCTTAGCTGTTCCCAGGACTGCGCTCTTCTGGACACTCCGATGTTATTCCCGGGATCTGCTGGAGCCACTCGCCTAGCTTGGGAGTCACCGCACCTAGTGCTCCGATTACCACGGGGACCACCGATACCTTCACCCTCCACATCCTCTCGAGCTCTTCTCTGAGCCCTTGGTATTTCTCCAGCTTCTCGTGTTCCTTCTTCCTGATGTTGCTGTCATTTGGAACCGCTACATCGATCACTACGGCCGTCTTCTTCTGTTTGTCTACCATCACTATGTCCGGTTGGTTAGCCACCACCATTTTGTCCGTCTGTATCTGGAAGTCCCACAGGATCTTAGCTCGGTCATTCTCCACCACCCTTGGGGGCATTTCCCATTTTGACCTCGGGACTTCCAGGTTATACTCGGCACAGATGTTCCTGTACACTATGCCGGCCACTTGGTTATGGCGTTCCATGTATGCCTTGTCTGCTAGCATCTTGCACCCTGCTGTTATGTGCTGGATTGTCTCTGGGGCATCTTTACACAGCCTGCACCTGGGGTCTTGCCTGGTGTGATAGACCCCAGCCTCTATGGATCTTGTACTCAGAGATTGTTCTTGTGCTGCCATGATTATTGCCTCTGTGCTATCTTTCAGTCCAGCTTTGTCCAGCCACTGGTAGGATTTCTGGATATCAGCCACCTCCTCTATCTGCCGGTGGTACATACCGTGCAGGGGCCTGTCCTTCCATGATGGTTCCTCGTCTCCCTCCTCTTTCTTGGGTTTCTGCTGCCTGAGGTATTCACTGAGCACGCTGTCAGTTGGGGCCATCTTCGTGATGTATTCTTGGATGTTTGTTGTCTCATCCTGGACTGTGGTGCTGACACTCACCAGTCCCCGGCCCCCTTCCTTCCGCTTAGCGTACAACCTCAGGGTGCTGGACTTGGGGTGAAACCCTCCATGCATGGTAAGGAGCTTTCTTGTCTTTATGTCAATGACTTCTATCTCCTCCTTTGGCCAGCCAAAAAAAGGATGTATATATATACCGTTCCTGGTGGTTGGATGTTTAAGCAGGAGGACGTTTTCTCAACTGCTTATTATTAAAAGTTATCCTAAAGCAATATTTTTTTAATAATCTGAAGACTTTTTCCCCCCATGTGTTATGTGTTGACCTGAGCATGGCCCTAGGGCTCCAGAGGTCTTGTGAATTTAATTTCCTTAATCAAATCAAGACTTGGCAAGCTCTTGCAAACATCTAAATATTTATATTTTGCATTTTAAAAATGCACATTCCATTCTAAAGGGGGATTTAGAAGTATTTTAAGTTCATCAGAAAACACATGCTGTAGTGACAAGTTTTGACCTTCATGTGAACAAAATCGAAGATTTATTGTGAAGATCTGAAGCAGTAAAGATTAAAAGGGACATCCACTGTATGGAAATGTTACTGAATAGGCCTTAAAGGTCTGTGGAGAGACTGGGTTAAAATGTCAAAGTGCTCTTTATCTTCAAAGTTCTCTTAAAAAAATCCATTTGACTCTTTTTCTTGGGACATAAATGTGTCCTGAAGAAGAGTCGACTTCAAATAATGCCACAGCAGAGAGACCACCTCGACATGCACAGCTAATGGGCCTTTCATAGGCAGGAAGACGGTAAAAATGCTATCTGCGTGAGTGTCCTGTGTGGGAACATGTATCAGATGGTGTGTTTGAGGCACAGATAGTGGTACTTCACAGACAGAGACATCAATAGCCCCTCTGATTTTGTGGAAGGGGAAATTCCCTAAGAAATATAATTAAATCAAAGCACTGCTGAAAAAGAAAAAGCATACATGTCCTGGCAGCAGTACATGTTGTATATGTGAGAAGAAGAGCTGTACTGTTCTTATTATCATCAAACATTTAAATATCACATTCATGTTTTGCAACAGGGCGTGATCGGCGAGCTGAGGGTGATGGGAGATCCCTTTGCTGCCAGCAGGCACTGTGAGGAGGATGAAGATGACTCAGACATTGTGAGTAACAACTTATCACATACATACTGGATGACTCACATGTGACTGAACTCACTGGACATATGGCATAAACTCGTCAGGAAAGTGTTTACAGAGGTAAAGCTTCAGTGCTGTTTTCACATAGAGTTCTATATTTCCAGGTTGGTGACTAGTCAAAAGAATGCCAGTTTAAACATTGTGTAAGGTGTGGATGTTAACCTCCAAGGAAAGGTGACTCTGGGTGACAACGTTAACATTGGCCTGCAAACTAATCTGGCATCATGCACTCAAAGTTATGCATGGTGCAAAGTGCCACAAATATCAGTATAATATTATTTGATCATAAGTTTTCCTCTAAAACTGTATGAGTAGTTTGATTTTTTTACAAAAAGGGTGCTGTGCTCAAACCAGATTCAACTCAGATAAATGCAATGCTACCAGCATTAGCTATGTGTGCACAATAGTGGCTACATACTGCAGTGGTCTACACATTTACTTAGGCTACGTTCACACTGCAGGTCTTAATGCTCAATTCCGATTTTTTGATCAAATCCGATTTTTTTGTATGCTTGTTCACACTACAAATAAAATGCAACAGTAAACGTGCTCTAGGTCTACTTAGTAGACCCAAATCTTTTTGGTGTTCAATCACGAAGTCCACCTTGTGTAGAAATCTGCCCAATCAAATATACGTTGCTACCTGATGTGACGACTCTTAAATAAGAAGGCAGACAAATGTATGCTATGTGTATGTGATAAAATTTAAACAGGCTGCACAGTTAAGCTGACGAATATTCCACTTTGTAAAAGTAATCCAATATGATCCATGTTTAAGATCTGTAATAAAAAGTTTTAAGTAATTTTCAAGGCTTCAAATTCAGATAATTGCACATTAGAATTTTTTAAAGGATGTGCTGAATCCCAGTTAAAAAATGAAATGTCCCAGCTTTTGACCACTTGTGTCTTTTAACCACTAATATCAGGGATAATTAGCTAGCTAACTAGATAAAACCGTCTCTGGAGTAGTTTTTGGAACTGGCAAACTGGCCTAAATTAAGTTGCTACATTATGTTTATCAAAGTCTCAAATCAGGGATTTTGTTCCATGATATCTTTTTTATAGTTATAGCCAGCAGCATGTGTGTTTATTTGTTTATTTGTTTATTTATAAGGAACCCCATTAGCTTCCACAACAGTGGTTGCTAGTCTTCCTGGGGCCCAAACCATCAAATACCACCAAATAAAATGTTACACAATGAGTTGGATGCAAAATGTCCACATAATTTGGCTCTTACATCCACAATAAGGTTTTACAATTCTGAAAATGTAAACATGTAAATATTAAAAATTATAAAAAAAAATAAAATAAAATAAAAAAACACTCAAACTAAATACACAATTTCCATTACAAGTGACATTACCCTCTTACAATTTTTACAAATAAATTAAAAACTGCTTAAATAGACTTTTAGGTGATTTTTAAAATTATGAATAGAAGCCAATTCTCTAATTGCATAAGGCAACTTATTCCACTGAAAAGATGCTCTGAATATAACAGAGTTTTTCAAAAAGTTACTTTTAACTCGAGGAGTTACTAAATTATGGTTAGTTGAAAATCGTGTAGCATGATTATGTATTTCATCTGGATACTGCAACTGAGCATAAAAAAAGTGTGGTGTGTTTACCAGTATTGCTTTCTTTAAAAATACAAGTAAGCCATAGTATAATTTAGCTTGTACAGAAAGCCAAGAAAGATTATCGTGCATTTTATCAATACTTGTATAATATGAACACCTTAACACTGTGTACTGAAGAATGGACAGCTAATCATCGACATAGCCAAAGCTAATGATTTATTTCAGCAGTTTTGAATCAGTTAATCATGACTTTAAAGGAAATAAGAACAGCCAAATCGTGGAAGAGATATCCTACAGTAACACAAGTGATGCCATTTTACTTAAACCTGATGCTTTAGTTCAGTATGCAACTTCACTTAAACCAGTAAGACCCTACCCATTAAAAAATAGCCAGAAAATTCACATTCTTTGGAACTGAGATGTTTATTAACCTTATAACTACCTATTATTTTTATTATAGATTTTTTGTATTGCGTTTGATACATTAGGTGTTTTTGGCAACTTTTTGTTAACAACAATGTTAATTTTATTTAAAAAAAATAGAGTTTTGTCCATAACAAATTATGGCAAGTATTAATCATGTACCAAATATGATACAAAGGGCATCATAGGGTTAACCAGTAAATCTGTAAGGGCTGTAAGTCTGAGAGCAGCCTTTGCACCGCTGACCCTGACCACCCAGACACAAACACAGGTGCTTTGCCGCAGCCCACCAGCAGCCTTAACTGTTATTTAGTAAAACATTCACAGCTGTTCAGCTCACCCAGACCACCAAAACCATGTCCTTACTGACAGAATAAAGTTTGTGACTTTACTGCTTGTTGTCATCAAATCTTTTAGATGTTGTTTGGATTAGATGAGGGAAATCACAGGTTTCCCATTTCAGGATGTGCCTTTTATCTCCAATGGCAACCTAACAGCTGTTTCCATGTTTTGTCAACACATCAAATACGCTGATATATCAAGAAAGGTTGAATGTAATGGGAGTTTATTGTATGAAAGCTTCTTACTCTAAATTAGTATAGCAAATATGTATGCCTTTGACTTACTGGTGTTAATGCAGACATAAATTCTGTGTAACATGGAACCTAGCCAAGAAGGTAACACAAATACTAGATTTACGACAATAGACACAACACGGTCGAGCAAAAGAGGCCACATACGCTGTGACTGAGAGCGCAGGAAGGAAAGAGCTTCTGGTCTTAAAATATATATGCACACATATTTTATTAAAACTTTCTTTGCACACAGTTAAAAGGACATTTTCAGGTTTATAATGGTCAGAGCACTGAATAAAACCAAGAGCGTGGTCTTGTTAACAATAAAATGAAGTGTAAAAATGTATGATCGGTCTCCTCAGGCTTCAGGGGAAGGAAGCGGTTATGTGGAAACCAGACCCCCAAGACCAGGCACGGAAAAACACACATGGACGGTATGCAACATCTTTTGTGTATTCTCAAGTTTCTTTATTTCCTATGAAGGTTTCTCTTTGTCACTTTGCATTCTGCTTGATCGACTGCACTGCTATTTTGCTTGTTCCTCTCGATGCACTGTTGTAAACATGCTAATGAGTTTGCTTTAAAGTTGTGGATCAAACGTGCACAAGAATGCATTAATACATCATGAGGATTCAAGCCGGTGATCAAGTAAGACACAGACACGGAGTGTGTGCAGCAGACTGTGCTTCTGTAAACTCAGTGTTGAATATACCACTGATGTCTCAGATTACTCGATATAAGTGAGTGACCACTCATCCCCCCGTGGGAGATTAAAAACTGCTGAGTTGATGTCTGGAACACGAGCTGCTTCTGTCGTATACATTTAGGGACAAAGAGCTTTTACAAAGCAAATTTTAGGAGAGCATCATTTAAGGCATGGCTACATGGTGGTTGACAATGACCAGGTATGCATTCCACATATAAACTTTAACTTGCCATGCAGGTAAGTCAGCTGTTAGCAAACTAGATTTGGAAATCGTCTCTTTATCACTGACGCTTTACTGATTTACTAGTGGACAGTTGTCTTGACCTTTTTTTTTTCTTCAAACATTCACTCACAGCTAACCGGGTAGCTCGGCTCTTCCTGTCATGTCAGGCCGGCTAGCCTGCTGAGCCACTGTTGCTTTGGTGCTCATTCATTCTGGTCTTGTGGTCACATGAACTCCAACTCTGGTGTCTTAGATGACAACTGGCCAAGACACAAGAATCCCTGTTGTCCTCTTGAGATCTGCTGCAACACAGCAGAGCAGAACAAGGGCTACAAACTGCAATCCAAGACCATGCAGCTGGGGTCCATCCATGTGATGAGAGTCTCTGTTAAGGCAGCTCATTCTATTAATCCATCATCTTATGTTTTTGGACTGGAGTGTCTTATAAATGTATTATTTAAAACTTTTTTTTGAGAAAGCATGCATGTGCAACCACAAAGATCAACACACAGATCAAAGCAGCACGCCTCCTCTGGTCTGTCCAATCTAACGTGAACCGAGCTGAGGCTTCAGAACCATTAGTCTGAGGTTAGAGGCAATCTACTCTAAATGATCTTATTTTTGTTTATTGGTGCCCTAATAAAAACCAATAATTGCAACACAAGTTCTGAGCTGTTACGTTCTGTGTATGTGGAGCTATCGCTGGTTCAACATGGATCAAACATGGCCCACAAACATTGCTGGGCTCACTTACATGCTCATGTTGTTCTGCGCATGCATCATCTACGACTATCTTTTAGTGACTTCCATCACCTCCCTTTTTGTCACTCTATCTGTAACCTCTTTGTCTTTCTGTCTTCCTCTCTCTGGTTTCTGTCTCTCTCACTCTCATAGATTCCACAGTCACCCACTCACATCTTCCCACCCTCACAGATAGCCACGCAGGCTGAGAAGCTAGCACAGTCCTCCACCCTGCACTGCCATGCGCTGTGCTTGCACGCATGCACTCCCACTCACAATTATAGTGAAGAGTTAGAAAAACCAGATGTCAATTTGGACTAAATCTGATCCAAGTTAGAGGCCCCCGGCCTCAAGGCTTTGTTATTCTGACTGGTTTCTCAATCAAACGCGTGTACAGGAACTGACAGGGGTGGAAAGAAAGTTGGAGAGGGCAGGTACCTCCAGTCGGAAGTATCTCCATCATTACAGGCCTACATTCGCTGCCTTAGTGCCTCGCAGCATTTACAAAGGGGTTTTTTTCCACCTTCGCAGACTTTTACTAGCATCATATAATATACAACGCAATTTAAAAGACAACAGCTGGCATTTAATGCCCACATGTTAGTGTTTTCCATCTGATGATGATGATCTGTTCACACAAAGTATAACTTACACTCTGCACAATTGTCCAACTGGTGCAATTTAGGCAAGTCGGGGCAAGGACAAGTTAGACAGGGAGAGTTGTATAAGTGAGACTTTCCATTTTGTCATCCTGGAATTCACGGTGATAGATGGGAGAGCGAGTCAGTCATCCTTAACGCTGTCACAGCTGGGAGTGAAGAGCATAATGCTTGAAACAGTTCTTCGTTAGCCAAGAGTTCGGTGGATTTTATCAATTCTAAATGTGAATAAGTGCACACTTCTCTCTAAAGTTCACGGGAGGACTTGATTCCTGGGTTTATCTCTACATGTTTCTCCCATTTCAACTATCTTAGATATGAAAGCATGCAAATAACGGTTCAATTGTTCAGCAATGAAACTGTGAACCTGTGAAAACACAATTTTATATTTAGAAGGGAGAAGACGGTGAACATTCAGACTGATACACTGAATGAACCCAAATCATGTAATTAGATTAAATGGCGAAGATAAAAATCTGCAGAGATGGCTGTTGTGAAATGACCTATTACTCCAGTGTGTTGCCTTTCTAGATAACTGCTGAAGAAATCTCCTTTTTCATCGTACCTGTAACCATGTCTCACATTTTGTTTGCAGTGGGGTTTTTAATGAGACGTAGCATTGTTTTGGTGAATTGTTTCTATTTAGATCATTTCTTCTTCTTTTTCTTTCTGATTCTAATTCTTCTGTTACCCAACACCCTGTTTGTTGCATTTTCTAAACACACGGGCTGTTTTCCCTTCGTCCTCAGGCCAACCACAAATATGTGCAGATTTCAAGAAGTTTCTCTGCGATTCTTTAGAGCGCAGAAAAGAAAGAGGGGGGGAAAAAAAGAGGCTAAACTGCTGTGGAGGTGGGATATGCTCGTTGCTGAGGGAGCTGCATACCTGCTCTTAGATTCAGGGGGTTGTGTGGTTCAAATCCATCAACACTATGTTCTAAATGAGCCTCCCACCCGACATCCCCCACTATGATGGATCGGTGAAGAAGTGAACAAGTATGGTATTCTCCATCACATTGATGCAATTTAGAGGAGTCAATAATGCTCCAGCCAGATTCTTGGCATAGTCAGTGCTGTGAAACGCAGCGGGAAGGAGTTTGTCCTGCAGAGGAAACTGGTTAATTATCAACAGTGGCATCACTCTGGCCCTTTAGCTCCCCTCTCTTACATTCTTCAGCCCACTCCCCGCTCGAATTCCTCAGGTGACCATCTGAGGTGTGTCACCGGTGAAGAATGAGCCAAAGAGAGGGAGTATTTGCATTATTTCCTGTTGCTTTGGGAACGTTACTGACCTCGCCTCAGCTGACCTTTAATTGTTCCTGTTGCGTCTCGAAGGCCCGCTGATTTTAGTAACACAGGATTGTCAGCAGACTGCATGCTGTCTTTTCTCGGTCCAAAAAACCTGCTCGTAACTTTTCTATTGAAGGGACAAAAACAAAGACATAATGAGTCTAATTACGCTTGTATGCGAGCATTTTGCCCTTGTCAATCCTTTGAATTTAATGACTGCCTGAAATGTTGAATTCATGGACAACACCAAATTCTAAGCCTTTATTGCTCACATAGCTTAATTGTGGGGTCTCTCTGCCTTCAGGTTGCTCTTTATTAACTGAAAAGTCTGCTCTTTCTGGGGTTGAGATCGGGTGACTGACTCGGCCATCCAAAATATCAGATTTCTTTGTCTTGAGAAACTCTCGGGTTGCTTTTGCAGTAAGCTTTAGATCGTTATCCGTTTGCAGTGTGAAGGTCTGTCTCAGCTAAGCAGAGAGTATAGCTCTGTACACTTCACAATTCATCCTTCATAGACATATGGACCCATGCCATAACACTACCTCCAGCCTTTCTGACAGAAAATCATGGATCACGAGCTGTTTCTCTTGTTCTTCATGTTTTTCTCTTCATATCGTTATGGTAAGAGATTGTTTTCAAAGTCTAATCACTGATAACCACTGGTTTGTCCCTTGTTGTACATTCTCTGTATTTCTATTTCTATTAGAGATGTGCATTTTAGTTGGAGTTGTTTTTCTTAATTATGGAAATAATTCTGCGATCATTCACTTTATAATAATAATGGATTGGATTTATATAGCGCTTTTCAAGGCACCCAAAGCGCTTTACAATGCCACTATTCATTCACTCTCACACTGGTGGAGGCAAGCTACAGTTGTAGCCACAGCTGCCCTGGGGCAGACTGACAGAAGCGAGGCTGCCACATCGCGCCATCGGCCCCTCTGGCCAACACCAGTAAGCGGTAAGGTAAAGTGTCTTGCGACACGACCAGGACAGAGAGCCCAAGGATCGAACTGGTGACCTTCCGTTTACAGATACGCTTCCCAACCCCCTGAGCCTACTGAAGTACCAGATTGTTGATTTGGCCACTGCCTCCGTCTGTCTGCAATATCTCAACATATCAAACAACATCTTTAACCGCCTTGAATTAAAGCTGAACATCTTCACTTTAACTGACTTAAAATCCACTGTGGTGGTGTACAGAAGCAAAATTACACAAGTTGTGTTTTTGTCTATCAAGTTATGGACCTAACTGTGTAATTCGCTTGCTAATCAAACAGTTTTCGCACAACATTTTTCTATTAATACCAAACCGATAAGGCAGCAGCAACAGCATGACTGAACACACTGTGGATTGTGTTCCTTGTCAGCAGAGGAGGTCTGCTACAGAACCCAGGCATGAGACGTCTGACAGCGATTAACACAAAAACGGCAATTACAGTCAACTTGACAACAAAAGCAGTTTGCCAGTAAATGAAGGGAAATCTGGTACTGGTTCTCTAACTTGGAAAGCACATGTTGACTTAATCATGTTTTTCAAAAGGGTTGGTGTAGAGCTGGGAAACAGTTTTGTTAGTTATTAAGAGAGCTTTGGCTGCACAGTCTGTAAAGATGAATGCAGATGAATGGCACAGCAGTACCGAAACATGACTCATTTTGGTTGGCGTTGTTTGGCATCAATGTTAACAAGGATAACTTTTTCCCAGGCTGCAGGATTATTTCCAGGGCTCTTCTGCGGAGTGGATGGAGGGAAACTGAGCCATAAAATCTAGAGCAAGATCAGTGCAGCTTCCAGCAAATGTCGCCTCCTGCCCTTTTTAAATATGCATC
Source organism: Neolamprologus brichardi (assembly GCF_056152115.1). NCBI lineage: Eukaryota > Metazoa > Chordata > Actinopteri > Cichliformes > Cichlidae > Neolamprologus > Neolamprologus brichardi. The sequence continues at coordinate 4,434,505 of NC_142119.1, read as the reverse complement.
TCTGTCTGTCATGTTGTTATTTTTCTGCAGACGGCTCGTCCAAATTTGAGGCCCATTCCGCGCCCACCGATGACCAGGAATGATGAGACTGGTGAGTTTATGTGACAGCAGACTTGGATTTATTCATTTTCAGTTCATCATTTCATGCAACCCCCGTGTTTTTACAGGTTCTTTTAAATCAGCCCCTAGCGAATGTCAGTGTCTTTAATACATTTATTTTACTTTCAAAGATGGAAAATAAGCTCTACACTTCCACATGCTGACACAGGCTCACCTGCCGGGTATAACTAGAGGAGTTTAATGGTGCCACATGTTGCCACTGAGGTCATATTTATTCAACGTGCATAGCTGAACCAGTCCAGGCTCGTTAGGAACAGATTTGCTGACAAATGTCTCCATCTAGTGGCCAACATGAGTAATGCACTATGGAAGCTGAACAGCAAAAATGTCATTTCACTTTTTTTTTATGCTTTCATAATGAATTTATATGAGAATGTATTCAGGACAATGTATCCTCATATGCTAGTAGTATCTCACATACTGCTAGTATAAATAATAATTTGACTTCTGTATTTTAAAGACTTAACCTAAACCATTAGTGGTATGTGTACTAATTAAGGGGAAAGTGGAAACCATCAAAAGTCACAGTATTGATAATTTTATTTGTAAAAGATGGAAAAAGCCAACCTCATGATGATTTTTTTTCTCTTTTTTTAAGAGTCAGGAGGAATGTTATTTGAGAGAAACAAGTGCTAATCTGTTAGCTAAACTTTGATTATACACTGTTAAGGATACAGTGTCAGTCAATGAACCCACGTGCTCACCATCTCATGACAGAATTTACGCCACTCTGGCCCCAGTTGATCCGACTCTGAGCTGTAGAAAGTATAATCAAGGGCTTAGACTGTATGTGCACAGTCCAAAAACACGCTTACATACTCAAAGTAGTGCAGAGTAAGAGACTAATAAAATGCGACATGTTCAGTCATCAAGCCTGAAGCACAAACTGCTTGAAAGGTCTATATCTCACAGCAAACTATATCATTTTCAAACTGCTCTAAAAGGCACAAATGGCTTAAACAAAGTCTTAAGGTCCACTTTGTGACTGGAATTAACAGATATGAAACCTAGTAGACTACGAGTTGTTACAGCTGCCTGCATCTGGACACCTGCCCAGGAGTTAGTGATGTTGGCCACTTTGCCATTTTAAAGTGCTGCCCTCTTAAGCTACAGGCTTTCTGTATTGTCTGGCTTACCTTAATCACCAGTTTATCAACACTTTCCTAGTTATGCTTCATCTAATCTTAAAGTCATTCACAGTTTACTTAGCTCAGCTGTTTACTAGCACATACTGCCCTCTGATGGTGTTTTTATGTAGTGTGCTATAATACATTACTTCAATTCAGCCAAAAGATGTTTGGATTACTAAGCACTCTGTGTACTCTCACTGTAGTACTGCCCAAGCCTAACTATCGTTGCATTTTCAGGTAGGCTGCACATCATGTCCAAGCATTACATTGCTAATGGCTCTGTTTCGTACCCACGCTTGATGATGACAAAACAGTAACAAAACTTTTCACACAGCTTAATGAACAAAATGTTTGGCTTGTGTCCCAAAAGTACTTTGTAGCTGACTCAAGGAATTCTGGAAACTTCATTTACGCTGTCTTTCTATATTGTGTTCAGCAAGGGACTCCCAGTACGTTTCACTTTCTGTGGAGTCCAGCCCCGCCCTTCACGGGCCACAAGGTGGGTTGAGGGGAGTTTAAAAACACAGACAAAGCATCCAAATCCTGCATCTCTTCTGCTGTCTGTCAAGATGCTCTGCTTATGGCATGTGTAGCTATCAAGCACAATTTCACATGGATTAAACATGCAAACAGGTACAGGAGTGCATGCATATATGTAAATGCTTCTGAATTCATTAATGGTGGTGAAATGTTAAAGTTTGGGCATTGATGGCTGTAATGCCCTGAAAAACTACATTCACAGAGAAATTTAGAAGAACTAAGAGTGAAAGAGCAAGCAAGTGGAAAAAAGTAAATATTTAAGAAATATTAAATTTCTTAAACAAATTAGAGAACTGAAGACATGTGCAGGAATAGTTTCCGGTTGGCTTGGGCTGCTGATGCTGTTTCTTGTGGTATTATTTTATTCCAGCTGTTTTTTTCCCTTAAACCTGGAATATTAAAGATGTTCTTGCAGTGGGCATCATTTTGCTGTGCATGTGAGCACTGTTAAAAGTGACCAGCTTCATGTTCAAACTGAGAACAGTTGGACGTCAAACCCGGTCACACGTGAATATCATCATGGTATCTGTGTATGTGGGTGTGACCACCGTTAAACCTTTACATAGCTGAAAATTATGGCTGTGCACACACACAGATTCATGCGCCATCAGGCAAAAAGTAATTTTCTTTTACCCCTTCCTCTTCTTTTGGGAGCAGGAAATATCCTGTTTATTGTTTGGGATGTGGGACACAGTCGTTACTCATTTTTGAGAGGTTTTCATGAGGATATTAACGACTCTCCCCTCTGCTGTTGTTGTCTCGGGCCAGTCAAGGCTAAAGGACAAAAGGGCGACAGAGGAGAGAAGGGAGAGAGGGGTCCAGCTGGGCCGAAGGGAGAAGCAGGCTCTGGCTCCAGCTCAAGGAGTGGATCCCGTGGAGAAAAGGTTTGGACTCAAAGACACGTTTCAGCCTTTATGGTGGATAAAATAAATGTAGTTACCTGGTGATGCTTGAAACAGTTTCTTATTTAAGGCTTCCTGAAGGATGCATGTTTGGACAGCACAGCCGTTTGTCTGTAGAATAGTGAGTTTTGGCTTAAAATTGTTATTTTTATATTGGGTTATGAAGTTATGTCAGCTTTGTTAGTTGTAATAATGTTTGTTTTAAGGGCTCAAATTAAATGAAAACGCTTTCACGGCCTCACTCTATGTGCTACATCATTAAACGATCGTTGATGAATGAAGCATACATTAGTGTATCCTTTCCTTATCTTAACATACGCTGTTACTAAGAGCCACACTTCAAGAGCCTTATCGTTGGTTGGAAAAGATGAGAGTAGCAGTGAAGAAGATGTGGTAAAAAATAACTTGAAGGAACACTAGAGGGAGCAGCAAATTTCTAATGGAGTATCAACACATTACTGACAGTCTTGTATTTTGTTGATTGGCCTATTTGTGCTACTGGCAAACTAATGTACTTCATCACATTGGGGGGGTGCAAGATGTTGTTGATATGCTGAAAATAATTCATTTAGCACATTGCTCTGTGTTTGCAAGGCAACATAATATATAATATAATTAAACATTTGTGGATATAAATAAAATGACAGGATGCTTTTATAAGGTGCTGTTGGATAAAATGGGCTGTTTTTAGCATCTAAGTGGTTGCCAGGCATCATGGTGATATAATAATGTTCAACATAGACGAGAACCTTCAGGGGCTTCAGAGATGGACGTGTGTCCCAAGTTTGGTTGCTTAACCTCCGATAGTCTAGAAAGTTTTTTAGGCAAAGAAACAAACACTCTGACAGACAGCTTCATGCATCATAGTTTTTATTTTATTCTGAAAGAAAACTACATTTGTGTTCTTATTTCGTAATTGTGAAAGTCAAAATGCACAATGGTGACGGAAAACGAGAAAAATAAAATGAATCTATACTGACCTCATTATCTTCTGCCACGAGACGCATGCATAAAGTGAGCTGGTCTACATTTATGCACAGGTAAAATTGTGAAACTGACATGCAACAAGTGAAATATGATCATGTGTAGCATTTTGAATGTAGTTTTGATTCTGGATTTGATTTCTATTGATGCCACCTCGGCCACAGTATGAGACACTGGGGATGTGCTTCATGCCTGCTATTTTTTCAGGTCTAAATAGAGAAATTGTTTCATCATTACTGTCTCTTCTATTTTCAGGGAGAATCTGGGACAAAGGGAGAAAAGGTAAGTAAGAGATTTCCCTCTGGCTCACTTGTAGCTTGATGATTTTGGTCACAGAAGAATACAAATGTAATAAACGACTAAAATTAAATGGGTGTGACTGCTCTTCATGGTTCCTTAGGTGAACAACTCTACTTCAAACTTAACATGCATCAGATTTCCAGTGATGCATTTGGGCTCTTAAGTAGTGTTTTAGCTGTTAAATGTTAGGCACACTCCAAAAATAGTGCCTTACAAATCCAATTTAACTGTTTGTATCGTTTCTCTAGTTGTTATCACTGAGAAGAATGTTACAGATGCACTTTAGAAAGACAAACAGTGAGAATATTACATTTTAATGTTTTTCCTGCAACAATGCTTTCCATTTCTAGGGCAGCGCAGGCTTTGGATATAAAGGTGTAAAGGGCGAGCCAGGCCCACCTGGACCCCCGGGGCCCCCTGGTTCTCCAGGACCTGCACCCGAGTATACAGTCGGCAGTGACGGCTCAGTTGTTTCGAGAGTTCCCGGACCCAGAGGACCACCTGGAGCACCAGGCCCCCAGGGAACTCCAGGAGCTGATGGAGAGCCAGTTAGTGGACTGAAAATTATTTGCTTACTAGAAAACACCAAACGCAACAAATGTGCTGTTACTGTTGAACCAACGTTACTGTATCTGTCACGGTTTGCATGTTTACATATATTATTCTGATAGTTTTCACATAGTGCTGAGAGAGCGCAAAGCACCGAAACTTGAGAAATTTTTTTTTTATTTTTTATTTTAGTTGTTTTTAGGTGATTCGATGCTGTTTTATCTTGTTTTTGTTTTAATATAGGGCTGTTTTAATTTTATGTTTTATTTATTTATTTTGCTGTTTTCTGTTATTCTATTGTTTTAACTTATTTTCTGTACAGCACTTTGTTCCTGTGCTGGGTATTTTAAAGTGCTTTATAAATAAAATTGGATTGGATTGGATTGGATTGAGAAAACACAACCTGATAAAATACAAGAAAACTAAGGAAGCTAATTAATCTGACAACACATCAGTTTGCTTGAATGTCAGTAGTTCCTGTTGTGAGATACTTCTACATCCTACTCACAGGGCTCTGAATTTAAAATCTATGGTCTAGCTGATTTATTTACATACTAGTCTGACTACTAACTCATGTCATTCTTTATTCATCCTGCAGGGTGATCCTGGTGAGGATGGAAAAACTGTAAGTTGTTTTTAATAATGTATGACTTTAAATACAGAATAGGCATCTCACGACATCTCAAGTGCCCTAACATGATGATTTTCTCAATACAGGGTGCTCAAGGACCTCCAGGCTTCCCTGGAACCCCAGGAGACCCTGGAGCCAGAGGAGAGAAGGTAAGATACACTGACAGAGTAACAGGAAAGGAAAAAAAACAGAAGCTGTAAAAAGAATCCTTTAAAGTGCACATGTGCTGAGCAGACCTACCTTGTCTTAACAAATGTTGTACCTACAGGGAGACCGTGGAGAAGGTCATGCAGGCCCGAGGGGTCCTCCAGGTCCTCCAGGACCCCCAGGACCAGGATTCAAATCTGTGAGTTTCAGCTGATTTTAGTGCTTAATGTTTGGTTTTAAAAGAGTATCCTAATTTCAAATATATTTCAGACCTTTGAGGATATGGAGGCCTCAGGATTCCCTGATCTGGAATCTATTCGGGTGAGAAAAAAAACATTACTTCTTTAATTATCCAGGGTTTTGTTTATATATGTTTATATTGAAGTGAAAGTCTAAATGTAATGAATGTTTTTGTTTGTTTTTTTAAATGCAGGGTCTACCTGGGCTACCAGGTCCCCCAGGCCCTCCCGGACCACCTGGTCTTCCCGGCGCCTCTACAGCTGAAACAGCATCGAGTTCTGCAGCATTCGGACCACCAGGAAAAGATGGAGCACCTGGTAAACCTGTAAGTGTCAGGCTCACAACATGACTAACTAATACATATATCAACATTCAAACTCTCTGAAGTAACTTCTCAGTCTAACCAAATATCAATAATCAGCTACGAATGTCTATCTGATCCTAATCTTTTGGCCTCTAGGGCTTGCCTGGCATACCGGGTACTGATGGCAAACCAGGAGCTCCTGGTCCCAAGGGGGAGAAGGTAAAGACTATGAAGATAACAGTTTCTTCTCTAAGAACTAAATAAATCTGATATTTAATAATCTGAACTAGAATGACATTTCGTATAATGTGTAAGAAACGCTAGAAGTGTGCAGTAGCTGCTGGGGTTCAGATATCAAGAGCAAAAATTAAAATCCAGAGAGAACTGCAATAAAAAAAAAGCTTTCAAGCTATGCTAACTAGCTTTGACCTTCCAAGTGTTGGATGGAAAGGAATGTGTGGATCTCCGGGCTTTCTAGTTTCCCCACCGGACTGGATAACTGGTAGTCCTAAATTTGCCATAGATGTAAATGCGAGTGTGAATCCTGAAAGACACTGGAAGCCTCTACAGGAAGTCTCCGAGAAATTTCAGTGATTTGGTGGTGTGACAGGTAAGCTAAGTGTTGGCGATCCAAAGTACTTGGTACTGGATTAAACGAATCTAAATTCTAAAAAAAGATTCATCTGAGCTGAGTACCACTGGGAGCAAAGGATACTGTGACACATGACACAAACGCTACTCATTTCAACCACAAATATTAGGGGTGGGAAATATGCAACTATATCCTTAAATGTCTACTGGCTACCAACTATAAGCTACTAAGCGAATGCTGATGAGTAAATTGCTCAGTCTTTGGACAGGCATTAGACACAACATGTCCACAGCCGCTTTTAGATTTTTTGAAAGTAAGAAAATTGTTCATAGTTCTTATTTTCAAGTTTCTATTCAACTTTAAATGGTGTTGATAAGTGTTGTCACTGTGTTTCCTAAAATAGGGTGATGCAGGCGAGCTGGGTCTTCCAGGAGCAATTGGAGAAAAGGTGTGAATTGATGACCTATTTTTTTCCCCTCTCCTTCTTTCCTTTTTAAAGATTTTATCTCAAAGTTAGTGTCATTTTTTTCTACTATGGCCAAATGTAAAGTGCTATTGATGTAACTTGTTTTAGTAATTAAGAATTGTTTAGACCAGCGGTCCCCAACCCCCGGGGCTCGGACTGGTACCGGGCTGCGAGTCGTTTGGTACCGGGCCGCGAGAGTTGAGGCTCAGATGTGAAATGTATGGTTTTCAGGGTTTTTATCGGTTTTCAGCGTTATTTTGTTATCGTTTTTATCGTTAACTCGGTTTTCCTGGGTCTTTTCACTGTGTTATGAATAAATTTTCTTTTTTTCGGTACCGGTACTAGTTTTATTTTGTTGTATTTATCCGCGACACCTTAAAGGCCGGTCTGTGAAAATATTGTCGGGCCTAAACCGGTCCGTGGCGCAAAAAAGGTTGGTTTAGACAATCCTGTGAAGAAAGTTAATAAATTTCAAAGTTTATGGCACACTTTTGGGATCTCCAACTATGTAGAGGCACCCACAGGATAACCAGTATGTCATGTAATACTTCTAAAACTTTTGCTATCCCTTTCTCTTCCTCAGCCAAGTTCCTACTTTTCTTTTCTCACCAATCTGCTGCCTCACTATTTATCCTCCTCCTCCTCTCCTAAGCCTTCCCATCTGCAGGTAACTGGGCTCCAGCGTGTCAGTCATCAAAGGGGATTTGTGTCTTCTAACAATATGCAAATGTCTGTCAAATACTGTCAGTTGCAGACTTGACTTTAAGTCTAATCTGAGAATTGGATGTGTTTTATTTCACATATTCTGACGTCTAAATTTAGTCCCAGGACAGTGAGCATGTGTTTTGTGCAAAACAGTGTGTGCTTTGAAAACTCCTTCCAAGTACTCTGATGGCTGCATGTTTAGTTTTGGATGATACATGATGCCAATTAATTAAAAACACATTGTAGCTTTATTTATTCAATTCAGTTTTATTTATACAGTGCCAAATCACAAAAACAGTCACCTCAAGGCACTTGTGAGGCGACTGTTGTTTATTATGCAGTCTACTAAGTATTAAATCTCTCATTTGCTTTGATTAATTTATTTCATTTTTGCCCTACAGGGTGCTCAAGGAGAACGTGGTTTACCAGGAACTCAAGGAGAGCCAGGATTAGCTGGTCTGCCTGGACCCAGGGGACCAGTTGGATCTCCTGGACCTCCCGGGCCTCCTGGACCAAGTTATCGAGTTGGATTTGTAAGTTATCATGATAAGGTACATTTTACTTGTATAGCACTAAATCCTAGCAACCATTACCTCAAGGTGCTTTACATTCTAACAAGTTCCCATATCTTACTAGAATGTTGCTTTGTAGCTGATTTTGTCTTATTTTAAGTGTAATGAGATATTTTGACTAGAAATAAGACAAATATACTTGGCAGGATTTTGAGTTTTTGCAGTGCACTACAATAATACAGAGGAAACCCCAGCAATCAGACAACCCGCTATGAGCAAGCAGTTGGCGACAGTGGAAGGAAAAACTCCCTTTTAAGGGAAGAAACCTCGGGCAGATACGGGTTCAGGGAGGGGCAACCTCCACACTGAGGCATGACCTGATCTTTGAAGAGGTAGAGAAGGTGGGCAAGCAGAGGGAGGTCTGGTTTCTCTGCTTAGACTGCTGCTCCCATCATTCCAACCGGGATAAGCTTCGATCAGTCTCCAGAGTTTTCCCCTCCCCCGATCCAAAATGTTGTCAGATGACTGATGACTGCAAAATGTGACAGACTAGTGACATGCTAGCTTTACTATGTTTCTTTTGCAAAAAACATTTAATCTCCAAAAATGCAATTTAAAACATTTTATTTGAAGGATGACATGGAGGGCTCTGCTGGTGGTTTCAATGGACGTCTTGGCATCGGAGGACCAGATGGAATACAGGTACACGTGTTCTTACCGACTTCTGAAGATAATTTTATATAAGGCTTAAATTCAGAGTAAAAATTTGAATAAGCAATAGTACTTGCTTAACCCTTTATAATACATGGAAATGTTCATTCACTGAACTGAGTACGTGTATACAACCTTATATAGGTTGTGCTGTTCTACAGCATGGTACTCGATGGGCTGGCTTCCATAAAAGAGACAAGCAGGAAGCATTTTAAAGCAAAATCCAGGCAACTTTGAAGGAACAATAACAGGGAAGTTTAAAATTGGTGAAAACAAAATATATTACCATAGAAACTGTAAATATATCAAAGTAAGTTAAAATAGCAGCCCTTTTTTCATTCATAAATCAAAACAAATTACAAATATTGACTGACTAAATTATTTTAACGGTAATAAGACTTAGATTAAAAACAAACACAAATATATGCAATGTAATTATATATATGTAAAAAACTGCTAAACGAGGCGATCGTGGCTCAAGAGTTGGCAGTTCGTCTTGTAATCAGAAGGTTGCTGGTTCAGTCTCGGTCGTTGTGTCCTTGGGCAAGAGACTTCACCCGTTACCTACTGGTGGTGGTCAGAGGGCCCGGTGGCGCCAGTGTCCGGCAGCCTCGCCTCTGTCAGTGCGCCTCAAGGCAGCTGTGGCTACAATGTAGCTGCCATCACCAGTGTGTGAATGTGTGTGTGAATGGGTGGATGACTGAATGTAGTGTAAAGTGCTTTGGGGTCCATAGGGACTAAGTAAAGCGCTATACAACTACAGGCCATTTACCAAACAAACAAATTTACATATTCCTGTATATGAAGCCTAAAAAGCCCTTAAAATGGGGTAAACCTTGTATTGGATCACTGTGTAGTCATGGCAACATCCAATATACTGTTGACCACTACTGTCCTACAGTGAGTTTATGATAAGGTACTTTAATTTTTTTTATTTTTTTATTTTTAGAAATAACAAGTATGGCTTGGTAAATTGTTTTGGTGCATTCGTGAATAATTGATTACCACCACTTGTGTTAGTTTTAAATGACCAAGTCATATGATCCAATATGGTATCACCAAATTTCTAGAAATCCAACACTAACAATACCTATTGAACTATATATAATGCAAGGGTTTCATCAACTTACCACAGTTAGTTCTGATATTATAACCACAAATTTTGGCGTAGATAAGGATGAAAAACTCAATTTTCCAAATTCTGACATGGTTCTGGGCCATTGCTGATAGGTCAGATACACTAATGTCACTAGCTGTCACATAACCTGATCTTTCCTGATTGGCTAGAAGAAACTCAACCTTACAGTGAATTATGGGATGGCCAGTTTTGATGTCCATTTAAATGATCAAATATGGTTCCATCAAGGGTTTATCAACAGTCTGTAAGCCATCTGATTAAAAGGTTTCTGACCAACATGATCTGTCGCTTGCAGATTTCTGTAAGAATGTTTTTAGAACTATTCAAACAATTTTTACGAGAAAACTGCAAATACATGATGAAGGATGAAGAAGCTATACATGAACTACCAAATAACCCAAACAAATATGTGCTTTCAGGGTCCTCCTGGATTACCTGGACTTCCAGTAAGTAAATTTATGTTGAGGTGGAAAGCTTGCAGTATGATCACAAATAACAACAACATGTGCTTAAATGTGCTTTAAGTCCAAATAAATAGTTTACTCTTGTAATTAGTTGTTAGAGACCAACATCCATCCAGCCAACAGTCGACACTGATTATCATTGCCCTTTGCATTAAGTTTTGCCCTCCTGCTTGCAAAACATAGTCCTACGCTGAGTTTGAAACATCAAATCTAGCTTGATGTGTTCCACATTAAGTCAAGGAAGCAAGATTTAGAAGTTGTTTCCTGTTTGCTGCCATTTTCTTCTTCTTCGTTTATAATTTTGTTTGCCACCAACTCAAATTGAGTGTTCTTCTGCAGGGTAACCCCGGCTTGGCCGGCAGACCAGGTGAGAAGGGCGACGGAGGTCCTGCTGGAAGAGATGGACAACCAGGCCTGGATGGCTTCCCTGGACCTCCGGTAAAAAAAACCCCCAACAAAAACGACTTAATAAATAAAGATTAAATTAAATCTCTGAATTAGACAGATTAGTTGAAGAATATTTACATATGATATAATTTCTCCAAGTTTTTATCTTCTTTATCTTCGGAATAGAATTTTTCATGTTGGCATTCATGGACAGCTTGTATATTAAAACTGATATATGAAAAAAAAAAAACAGCGTTTGTTGTTTGAACGTTTCATGTAATTAGGTTAGTCTGCAGACCGGTCATTTGACATACAGGTTTCTCTGTTGCTAATGTATCTCACTCTTTGAATTTTACAGGGGTCAAAGGGTGACAGAGGAGACAAAGGAGAGAGGGTGAATATCATTTGTAATTATGATTGCACTTGTTTTATTACAAAGCACTCATTACTAAGATATAACACAAATGATATCTCCTACCACAGTAGCCTTCCTTAATCTTCTGTCATGTTGATTATGTGATAAGCTTTCACTACTGGATGCTAATAAAAAAAAAATTCCTCTTTCTTTCTGGTTTTAGGGTGAATCAGGTCGAGATGGAACTGGACTACCCGGTCCACCAGGTCCACCTGGACCACCAGGACAAATTGTCTACCAGACATCAGGCAATGTAAGTAACAAGAGATGAGCACTGCTGTTTGAGTCTGTATGAAGCTAAAATCCAAACCTGATGGTAATGTCTGTCTTTTCCACAGTTTGATGAAGTCGTTGGCAGAGCTGGCCCTCAGGTATGTTTGAACTGAAGGTGTTGTTGGACTAAAGACAAAGAGCAGTTTCACTTCATGTTACTTGCACAGATTCAAGCATGCTTGTGCTCCATGTCACAACCCAGAAATGTTACAATTGGTATTAACACTAACATTTTTTTATACAATTTACCAGGACGTCCTACAATTTTGCTTCCTAATGTTGAATCATGCAGCTTTGGTTACCCTCAAAGGGTACCAGTAAGTGATTCCTTCATTTCTAATCATCAGGCGAATCCACAATCTGTGGGAGAATCTCAGCCGATGGCCTTTGAAAAGAAAAAAAAAACAAAAACAATTTCAACCAACTAATGCTTATTTGCCTTTATGTATACTGCATGAAATATGCATAGGCTCTGTAATCACACAGTGGAAAAACCTGGACTAACACAATATTGCACAATAATACCAATATCAACATGTTACAAAACAGCTCTAACACTGGTATCACGGTGAGCATGGACCTGTAGATCCATACCAGCCTCGATATTTGCTGATACTGGCAAATAAGGGCCAAAGCCCATTTTGAAGTTGATGTTGGCAGCAGGTCCCACTGGAAAAGTAAGTCGTACTCAAAGGAAACATCCAGGGGAATATTTTACAACTTCTTCTGCCATATTTTTAAATGTTTGCATTTGTGACTATAAGGAATAGTTCCCTTTTAAAATGGGCTGTCAACTGAAACATGACAAACAGCTTCTACCAAGATTTATACCGCACAGCAGAGCATACAATTATGGTGTTCAAAAGAAACCTCACTGCTCATTGCAAATTTACAGTGTTGTAACAACTGTGGAAAAGTGACAGCCAAGAAACAAACACTGGTTTTCATTCACTTACACCAAGCAAAAGCAGCACTTAACTTCACAACCTGCATTTTTAGCCTTAATTCGCGTTAGCCATAAACTGTGTGTGGATTTGCTCGTAGTTACTGGTAAACAAATGTTTGGCTGGTATTAAGGAAAATGAATAAAACTGATCTAATCAAGTTAAACAGAGGTGTGTGGTTTTGTTTTCCTCTACAGGGTGGGCCTGGTTTACCTGGTCGAGCTGGATTTCCTGTGAGTTTGCCTCTGTTACATAATTGTGTTTTCTTGCATAACCATATGCACAATATTAAAAATGTAATATGTAATTACATGAATGTGGGACATCAGATGATATCATTTTATTCTTTTGAAACAATACTGTAATGCTGTATTAGTCAGGGATAACTTTGAGATAAACACATGTTTGGAGCGCTAGCTTGTATGTAAATCAGGAGGATAGGGTGACGTACCAATATCTGTATTTATTAATTTAGCCATCAACAAATGATTCTTTATACGAATGTCAATGAGAAGGCCCATTATATTGGCTTATTTGCTTCATGGTAACAAAACGTTGGGTGCTGTCAAATCTAACTCATCTAATGGGATGTTTTCATGTATTTTATTGTATTTTTTAATATATTGCAGGGTCCAATGGGGCCAAAAGGTGACCGAGGAGATCCTGGTCCTCCAGGCTATGGTGAGAAGGTAAAGTCTACATTATATGTTAGACTTTTAATTTGGCTGCTTTAATCATTTCTGTTATTGAGTATTTATTGTCTTGGTGCTCTGTGTTCAGGGTGAAAAAGGGGAGCCAGGCTTGGTTATTGGCCCTGATGGAAATTTTCTGAATTTGGCACAGCTAGCTGGTCCAAAGGTGAGTCTCAGTGAATTTGACTATCTGGATTTCTATCTATTATGCATTGATGTACTCATGGTCTTTGGTGTATTTTGTGATGATCATTTTGTTCTTGAAACTAATCATCCCCCCAAACCATGCATGCAGGGAGACAGAGGACTTCCAGGACCTGTTGGGCCCCCTGTAAGGTTTTCCAATTCTAAGACTTTTTTTGGTTAATGTACTGAAACTTTTTCAATTACCTTAATCAATCACCAGTCAATTCACAGCGTGTTTAATTATATAATTTATATGTGCAGGGACCATATGGGCCTCCTGGACTGAAAGGTGAAATTGGAATGCCTGGAAGACCTGTAAGTGCTTCTTTCTTATTGTTTTACTAAATACTGACCATGGTGAAGTGTATTCTATACCATTTTTTTCTTTTGACCTTAGTATGGTTTTTATCTTTTTGTTTCTATTTTCCAAGTTCAACAAAAGACAAACAAATCAATAACTTTCTCCTTTCAGGGTCGTCCTGGGATAAATGGATATAAGGGTGAGAAAGGAGAGCCAGGGGTTGGATCTGGCTTTGGCTACCCTGTAAGTATTAATACTATTATCAATAGCTTAGGGTTATTAAGGTTATTAACACAACTGGCAATCACACAGAACTCTTGACACTGAGTGTAAATACCGAGTCACTTTCAACTTAAAAGGTTAATTTTAGCACATTATAAATGTTTTTTTAATCCCAACAAATATGTAAGTCTTTTCCCCCCTTTTCTATTTTTTTGGTTTTAGCTTTCATAACTAAACATATACTGAGCGTCATTAATTTGTTAGCTCTGTTTTTTAATCTTTTAATGAAACTAAATTCAACAATGACACCTTTGCTTAGGTTCTAAATACTGCATTCATGTGAACTTTCATTTAGCTAAGCATTACTAAAGCAACTTGTGCTTCATTAAACAAGAGCTGCACTTGTTTCCTCACACAAAACAACCTACTCTACTCTTCTTTTGTTTTTAAATGCCAAATGTTATGTTGCCAAACACATTTCTCCAAGAGTGGCCACATTTAATCCCAGCCAAAGCTTTACAGCCTTATATTAAACTCACAAAATTATTGAGTCCTCCAAAAATATTGAATATCTTTGTTTTCGTTAGGGAGTGCCTGGCCCTCCAGGACCACCTGGGCCACCAGGACCCCCTAGCCCAGCCAGTCCTTTAGACCGTTTCAATGTGAGTACACAGCTTCCCAAAAATCTGGTTTTAAATTGACATTTATATGTGCCAGTTAAAATTCATGCCTCATCTTCCCTACCAATTATTTTCCTCTGCTGTTGTTGTTGATTGTTTCCCTTCTGTTAACAGCGCTATGATGAAAGGAATTATCCAGGTATGTCATCTTCACTTGTTTTATTGTTTTAGTGTGTAAAAATAAATACATTACAAAAATATATGGTCAGATTAAATTCATCAAAAAGAAGGATCACAGTAGAGAGGTTCAGTAGATATGAGAGGGGAAAGGAGGAAGGATTTTTTAAGGGTTCAAAGTGTCTGCAGAGATAAACAGTGCAATCTATGAATTTAATTTCAGTTCTGCTCCTTCAGCCTGCAAAGGATATACACTCCACTGTCAGGAGATTAAGCTTTCAAGTCTAGATCTGAAAAAAAAAAATGAATGAAGAAGTCACTGGCAGTAGAGCACATGGCTTTCAAGGGTTCAGTGATATTTAAACCTGCAGAGAGTTATGAGTCATTTTGTAATGTGAAAAACTTTGTATGTTGTGTTGTAGCAATTAAAGGAGAAAAAGGGGAGCGTGGTGAGCGTGGACTTCCAGGGATCCCAGGTAAATCCTCATTTTTGAATTAAGAATAAATGAAATTTCATTCCTTTATGATTGTAAAGGGTTGTGCAATCTTTTCTGTTGACGTTTCTCACGTAAAGTTGTGCATATACTGCTTAAAGAGTTATGTGCTATACTGCGAGGGAAGTGTGTAATCTGCGATTGGTTGGGAATAGTTCTCGGAAGTTTCTGGCTCTCAATAAGTGAAATCACATACAAAGAAGGTGCTACACCAAAAACCTCCTAGTGATTGCTTTGGGGCGCTAGCAGATTGCAGCTGTTGTTTGTAGTTTCTCACGTTTGTCTGTAAATACTTGTTTACTACTAACCCAGCAATAGTAAAAGCTGAATAAGTGCAAAACAAACCAGAAATGAACAAGGTTTGCTTTCAAAGTAGAAGTTGTGTTCAGTGTTGCAACAACATGACTCATAGGATATACATTTTACTTTGGAGGAAAACAGTCTAAGTGCTTACTCATAGGGAATCTACTGATTTTTGTGGTTTTCTTTGTGTTATTGTAGGGTCCCTACAATATAAAAAAGCCTTAAGGGGAATTTTGGCATTGTGATTTGGCATTATATAAACAAAATTAAATGGAAGTGAATTTAAGTCTCCATTTCTGGTTTGTGTCACAATTTCACAACAGTTCAGACAGCAGCTGACCAGAGTTTGTAGACGAGTCGATTACTTCTATTCATACTACCACTGCAAAAATTTGCTAGCAACCAGAGCAATCACAAGGTTTCTGCCAAGCACTTGGGGATTATGCTTGTCAATCTGGGTGGCCTACGTGGATGCTCAAGTTTGTAAATGCAATAACTCATATAGGAAGTTGGCTAGGATTTTCACATCGATACCATAAGTGCACCTAATAAAATTGAATTTCAGTTTTCTAAAAAGCTTGTGAATGCAATAACTTGACAACAAGTTGACCGCTATCATGTATCTACTGGGAAGGTGAGGGGTAGCGTGAGCAGTTACCAGTACTTTCTTGCATGTATATGAAGAAGTGTGAGCATTAGTGATTACATGCCATCATGGGGTGATGCCATCTAATCAGAACCTTTAATCTGGATTAGAGTTGTTCCTGGTGACTAATTTCTTAGTCGACTAACCGACTGGTCTAAGACTAAGAAACACTCAGATTTAGGTTAAATTTGAGAACTGTTTAATTGAAAATATCAAAAACTAACAAAGGCATTTTAAACCATTTATTGCGTCCTCTACTCTGAACAGCTCCCAGTTAACTGAACTCCTCACCCTATCACAGGTGGGAGAGAGCCCATCCACCTTTTGGAGAAAGCTCATTTCTGCCAATTGAACCTGCAATAATAGTTTTAACAAAAACTCTGCTAACAGATTTATGGCTTTTCTCAACAACAATCTGATGGCAGATGGCTACAAAATAATTTTTTAGGAGACATTAATTTTCTGGCTTTGGGCATCAATTAATATTTTAACAATTAGATTAAATGACTAGTAAGTCTGGTATCAACTAGTGAGAACAGCGATGATTAGTCGACTTGTTGACCTCCCTAATCTGGATCCAAATATACTGGTAGTATTGACTGAATGCATTAATGGAAAAATAAATTTTATAAGGAAAGACTCACACGTGGTCATTGTTTCAACACTTGAAGGTGGGCATGTGTGACATTTGCGGGGGTATATTTGTTGGCACAATCTCACAGTGATGACAGCTAAACATTGACATGCTAACCAGCTGTTTGATTGGCCCTTAGTATGACACAGACTGTTTGTGTAAAACACTGTGATTACTCACTGC
This sequence comes from Neolamprologus brichardi, assembly GCF_056152115.1. Lineage (NCBI taxonomy): Eukaryota > Metazoa > Chordata > Actinopteri > Cichliformes > Cichlidae > Neolamprologus > Neolamprologus brichardi. The sequence continues at coordinate 4,417,593 of NC_142119.1, read as the reverse complement.
AATGATTACCTTCTCCTTCATTTTGATTCTTAAACAACTACCCTGCTCTCTGAGGGTTACAATGATCTACTAGCACCTGAAAAGTTGAACTATAGTGCTAAAGCCTGAAATTCGTACATGTGAATTAAACGTCTTTGTGATCACACTGACCATTGTTGATCCCCAAGATCATGAACTGTCAGCACAACTATAATGCTGCATATCCAGCACGCTACACAACTGCTTCACTAAAGCATCTTTTTTTTTTCTCCCCAGGAGCATCCCCTAATGTTGATATCTACACATTGAGGGTAAGCTAGCTCATTGTTACTCCAGTCATTTTTTTTAGTTTATTTCTTCTTCATCAACAAACAAATTTGAACTTCTTCTGACAGAATGAACTGAAGGGAGAGCGTGGAGAATCAGGTGTCAAGGGAGAAAAAGGAGAGCCCGGTGGTGGATATTATGACCCTCAATTTGGAGGAGTACAAGGACCTCCAGGACCACCTGGCCTCCCAGTGAGTTCTGAGACCTTATTTGTTAATACAACCAAAAAACATTTGGCCCCGATCTAGATGTGATATTCCAGAAATTTCTGATTTTCTTTTCCACATTAGGGTCCAAAGGGAGATTCTATAATTGGGCCACCTGGACCATCTGGACCAACAGGGCCACCAGGAATTGGTTATGATGGTCGTCCAGGTCCTCCAGGACCACCTGGACCCCCGGGTACCCTTTCAGGATCATATCGGCCCAATTATCGTAAGTGTCTTTTTCCACAAAAAAAGAAAAAAAAGACACTTCTTTATTGGAGAAAAAAAACAATACAGGTTTACAGGTTTTAACCTGTAAATCTGAATTGTTTACAAGTAGCCACATCTTAATCTTACTGAATGCACTTTACTGGTTGAATACTGGAGATAAATTGCACTTCTGTTTCTATTTTTTTTTATTTAAGCTGTCAGTATCCCTGGTCCTCCTGGCCCACCTGGCCCACCTGGAGCTCCTGGATTATCCTCTGGAGTGAGTACTATCACTGAATTTTAATCATGGCTCCATCACTAGACTCTGAATTCACAAAATTCATTTATTTGCAGAATGGCAGTTTTTGATTTATTGTTTGTACCCACCCATCTATTCATATATCCATCCATCGTCTTCCGCTTATCCAAGGGTTGGGTTGCAGGGGCAGCAACCTAAGCAGAGAAGCCCAGACCTCCCTCTCCCTAGCCACCTCCTCCCTGGCAGAGTCCATTACCCACCGGGAACAAGTCAGACTTATTGCCCGAATGAAAACCCTATTGTTTCTCTTATATCTGAGGTTCACTAATGGAGAGACTCTCCTTTTCAGCACCCTGGCATAGACTTTCCCAGGTAGGCTGAGGAGTGTGATCCCCCCATAGCTGGAGAACAACCACCCCAGTCTGCCAATCCAAAGGTACCACCCCTGATCTCCACACAACATTGTAGAGGTGTGTCAACCAAGACAGCCCTGCAACAGCTAAAACATTCAGGAACTCAGTGTGAAGCTCATCAACCTCCAGGAACCTGCCACTAAGGAGTTGTTTAACTGCCCCAGTGACTTCACCCCCAGTGATGGGTGAGCCGTCCCCCTCATCCCGGGACTCTGCTCCTCTACCGAAGACGTGTCAGTGGGATTAAGGAGATCTTTGAACAATTCCTTCCACCACGCAGAAATATCTTTAGTTGAAGTCAGCACTACTCCACCTGCACTACATACAGTGCAGGTAGAGCACTGCTTTCCCCTTCTGAGTCACCTGATGGTTCCGCAGAATCTCTGAGGCGGTCCGAAAGCCTTTTTCCATGGCCTCTCTGAACTCCTCCCACACCCCAGTTTTGCTTCAGCCACTGCCCAAGCCGCGTTCCACTTTGCCTGTTAGTACCTATTGGCTGCCTCCGAAGTCCCACAGGCTAACTAAACCAGATAGGCTTAGTCAGGCCTTCAGCCTGATGGTTAATTTGACTTCCGGTGTCCACCGTCTGGTTTGGGGTTACCACTAAGACAACAGGCACCAACCACTTCAGCCACAGCTCAGTGCAGCAGCTTCAGCAATGGAGGTGCTGAACATGGTCCATTTGGACTCAATGTCCCGAGTGTCCCTGGAATGTTGTCAAATCTCTGCCTAAGTCGTGTGTTGACGTGAGCCCAACTATATCTAGCCAGTACCTCTCAATCTCAAGCACTGGCACTTGCTAGTTTGAGTAGAGATCAGTCCGCCACGGTCTCTGCCCCTGCCCGCCAGAACGCACTGCACTGTTTGTAATTTTTCTTAAATATATCTGTCTGATGTATGGTGGTCTTTTTTTGTGTGTGTGTGCAGGTGACAGCTTTAAGATCATATGACACAATGATTGCTACGGCCAGACGTCAGGAAGAGGGCAGCCTCATCTACATCATAGACAGAGCAGACCTTTATTTGAGAGTACGCGATGGAGTGCGGCAAGTCATGGTACTTTTATCTACTTTTCAGTGCAGTGCTTTGAATTTTATAAAATCAACTTTAAAACCAGTTTACTCTATTATAATGTATCACTAGTTTATAACATATGAAAAACTTAATGTAAAGCGCCACTAAATGGTTGATTCCTCTCCTCTCAGCTTGGAGAGTACAATCCTTTCTTCAGAGATCTGGTAAGTTTCACAGAACCATAAAATAAAATGTTGTAACGTTCATATGACTTAATTATTTCTTCCATTTTCACACAAAGGAGAATGAGGTGGCAGAAGTCCAACCTCCACCTGTGATTCTGTACCCGCAGTCTCAGGACCAGTCCCAAAACAACGGAGCAGGCCATTACTCTGAGGGTTTCACTTTGATAAAACCCATTGAACCTCCAGCACCCACACCCACAGACCCCCGTTACTTTCTAAAGTATGAGCCCAGATTCCCAGACCAGACACACACAGGCCATACCGATGGAAGATTTGCCAACCAGCAGACGGAAAGCAGATTCCCTGTCACTCCTCAAAGACAACCCGTCCCTCCTGTGCTGGAACCTGCTGGCCATTTCGACATACATGGATCAGGAGTGAGTAAAGTGGATACTCAAAAGCTCAAAAATATAATAAATATTAATTTACCTTACATAGGGATGAAAACTAGCTAGCTTGCCTAAAATGAAAATCATAAAAACAAAACAATATTATGTAGAATCCCTTCTTCTTTTAACAACAGTCGGTAGACATTTGGGAACTGAGGAGCTTAATTGCTTGACTTTTGGGAGAGGAATGTTGTCCCATTATTATCTGATAGAGGATTCTAGCTGCCACTTCCATAGGCTGTGGAACCCAGCCCAAGAGACGTTACGTTACTTAGATGCTGATATAAACCATTAATCATGTAAAGCCCTGACCTTTGTAAAACATCTTAAGTTGTTCCACAGTTGAAGTAAAATGAAAATTTGTGTGATTTTCTTCTTGTGAATCTGTCTTTATCAGCTGCACCTCATCGCCTTGAACAGCCCTCACACCGGTAACATGCGAGGGATTCGTGGGGCAGACTTCCTGTGCTTCCAGCAGGCTCGTGCTATCGGCCTGAAGGGAACATTTAGAGCCTTCCTGTCCTCTAAGCTTCAAGACCTCTACACCATCGTCCGCAGGTCGGACAGGGACAGCGTCCCCATAGTAAACCTCAAGGTAAGACCCAACATTACAACAAGGACAGCTGCATGACTGACACCATCTTTCTGAAAAACTGAATAAAGTCACTGTGTTAAATGTTTGTTTTTTTTTCTTGCAGAACCAAGTGTTGTTTAGCAGTTGGGACTCTCTCTTTGGTGACAATGCCAGCAAAATGAGGGAAAACGTACCAATCTACTCCTTTGATGGTAGAGACATCCTCAGGGATAGCGCTTGGTGAGTCTTTGTACCCCAAAAAATTAAATATATTTAACACCAGCATGCGGTTGTTAACCAGCTTTCGTTTCTTTTGCTTATTTGCAATCTTTTGTTCTTAATCACCTCCAGGCCTGAAAAAATGGTCTGGCACGGATCAAGCAAGAAAGGCCACCGGCAAACAGACCAGTACTGCGAAACGTGGCGAACTGGCGACCACGCTGTGACTGGTTTGGCATCATCACTACATAGCGGCCACCTCTTGCAGCAAAGCCCTACCAGCTGCTCCGGCTCCTACATCGTCCTTTGCATTGAGAACGCCTTCACATCACCCTCCAAAAAATAAATGTCCATTCTCCTGCTTTTTAAATTTTTTTGTCATAATTCTGGGCCCTAGCTAAACATCCATTTTACATCCAAACAGACATGTTTTGTTCTTAATTCCCTGATAACACAGCTTGTGAACATGTGGCGTCCAATGAACTGGCCCAGCGGCACTTCGCCCGGCAGGGAGACTTTGCATTGTCTGCTCCTCCCCTCCATACATGCCAAAGAGATGGGTTAAACCGAGGGGTGTTGGTCCCTTTTCTCGGGGGCATTGGCACATATTTTCTTCAAGGGGCAGAACAACAGCAGAGAAGCTAAAAGCCTTCTCAAATTTTAGCCCTTTTTAAAAATTCTGTATATTACATGTTTTTAATTTGTGTTTTTTTATGTTATCAGTGTCTTACCTTTTGTTAAAAATGCTATATCCATTTTGTTTTTCTCCATAACATAGGTATTGATGATTTCAACATTTTTTTTTTCCTCTGAATTCTCGTTTGGAATTGTGGGTTGTGATGGGGTACAGCAAACTTTTAAGGACTATTTTAAATTGAAATAAGATAATAGATATTTATTTTTAAATGAAGTTATGTAAGTATAAAAAAAATGGAAAATTAAAAAATGCTAAATACCCTCATTTATAATCTACAAAATATGGAACATTTAAAAAAAAATCTGTGCCTTACTACACACACGGAAAAGCTTTACACAATAAGCTCATATACTTCTTTTTTACTCGTTCTGCTGATAGCCGAGCATTAGAACAGTTTTTGCCCAGGTCACGACACTCCTGTTATGAATAATCATGTACCCAGAGGGCAAGATTCCTCTCATAGAAACTGAGCCTGATGATTCTAAAGTGATTATTTCCCCCTTTTCGTCTTTCCACCTTATAAAATCCTATCAGCGATTAAGCTGGAAATGATTAGCTTGCTGCTAATCTTTGGAGTGATTGCTGTCTCAGGAAGCGGATAACCGGAATAACTTTTTTTTTTGGCCTTGTCTTAAATTGCAGAGAGTAACGGCATTAATGCTACTGCTGTCTGAAACAAACCTGTGGATATTTGTGGGGGGGGGGGGTTTGTGGGGTTTTTTTTGAGGGGGGATTGCTTTATTATTATAACTGTGCTGTACTGTTTCTCCCAGGCACTGAATTAAAGTCTTTTTTTCAACCAGTAATGTGATGTATTGTACACAAATCTGTACACCGTGTTGAATTCTTCTCTGGAAGTCAGAGCCATGACCTTGAGCCCTCAACATTACCACAAATCAGATTATCCAGCAACAATTAGATGCCCTTTTAACACTTTGATCATATGCCATCTACTAAAACTTGAAAATTTATAGAGAAATATTGTACTTAACTAAAAAAAATGACTCGAGCCTATCCCAGCTGTCATAGGGTAAGAGGCATGCTACACTCTGGACAGGTCCATAACAGGGAAAGACAAAATGTCCAGTGAACAGCAGATCATCAAATAAGAAAATGCATTGTTGATGTGTAGACTGTCAGTAACTTAAATAACCAACATATGCAGAAGAGCATCTCTGGACACATAACAGGTTAAACCTTGAAGCAGATGGGCTACATCAGTAGAAATCCACACAAGGTACCATTCCCATCAGTTAAAAATAGGAAACTGAGGTACCAGCTTGCACACACTCACCTAATGGAACAACAGACGACTGGAAAAATGTTGCCTGGCCTGATGACTCTTAATTTCTGCTTCGACATTTGGATGGTAAGGTCAGAATTTGGAGTAACCATCACTGAAGAAAAATGAAATAAATCCTTCCTTAGTTAAACTGTTCAGGGTGGTGTGATAGTATGGATGCTACTTTCGCTGCACATTTTGGGCCCTTAGTACCCTAACTGAGAATTATAGCACAGCATACTTTGGTATTGTTGCTGATTATTTCCATCTTTTTATAGCAAGAGTGTCCCTAACTTCTAATGTCATGTCCCAAAACTCCAATCATCTCAAAGTGGTTTCTTGAACAGATTCTTCTTTGTACTCTAATGGCCTCCATAGTCACTAGATCTCAATATAATAGAGTACCTTTGGGATGTGATGAAAAGGAAGATTCACATCAAGGATGTATAGCTGACAAATCTGCTGGAACTGTGTGATGTTGTCATGTCAGTATGGACTAAAGTCTGTGCCTTGAAAAATTAAGGCAGTGAAGGTAGGTAACAAGCTATATTTAACAAAGTGGCTAGTGTGGGTGTATTAAGACTAATACTAATACCACAGACTGCTCGACCAGCTCGAGCACTCGTACGAACTTGCTTTAGCATCACAAGCCTGACTTGTTTCCAAATGAAACTGTCACTCAATCATGGAGACATTGGCTGTAGTTTTACGAGAAAGGGAGATTTTGAAGGACTGAAGTAGGTCACCAGTCATTTGTGATGGCTTACGGAATTCTCTTAAAGCTCTTCCTCAAAGTTAGGTGTTAAAGATAATATTTGATTAAGAAGATTATTCAAATTACTCAGAGTTGACCTAAATTGGTAGTTACTTTAAAATGAGAAGTTTAAGGTAAAACACCTACAAACCTAGATCCCGTGGCATGGCAAAATTAAAAGATTCAGCTAAAACATATGGGCAGCATGTCTTCTCACTGCTGTGTACAGGTCATCTCTAGGACCGATAGGTTAGGGATTAATTCTCCTTCAAAGTGCCCTTGACAAAAGCACTGGCTTAGAACTAGAGCTCTCCTGCCTAGGACCACAAAGATTTCCAAAAGTAAGCTACTACATTTGATGCTGTCAAAGTCACGCACCAAATTTCAAAAAATAGTTATTTGTCAAAATCTTTCCTTACATGTCATCATGACATGCGATCATGACATCGCCCTACTCTTCCAAGTATAAAACAGTAACATTTGCCTAACATAAAGGTGGTGCTAGATCAAAGTCATATTACCAACCATACATCAGAGTTATTCTATGAAACAAATGTAATAATGAAATAAAATACCATCCTGGAAAGGTGTTTTTTTTAAGATAACAGGAAAACACAGGGGAATGTGTGTGTTAAGTAAAAGGCAATTTTCCAAATCACTGTCTGAAAGCATGTTTTAATACTCTCGACGACCAACCTGAAACAGAACATAACCAGCACATACAAACCACTGATTCAAGAAAGAAAAGCTCAGGCAAAGGTGTTTGATGGTCAGAACCCAATTTGAGATTTTTAAATTACAAAAATTTAAGTAGCAGTCATACATGAAATGTGTCCTGAACAGTGATGGCAATAACGGTGTTACAAGTAACGGCGTTACTTTTTCAAAGTTCAATTCAATTTTATTTATATAGCGCCAAATCACAACAAAAGTCGCCTCAAGGCGCTTCATAGATACAGAGAAAAACCCAACAATCATATGACCCCCTATGAGCAAGCACTTTGGCGACAGTGGGAAGGAAAAACTCCCTTTTAACAGGAAGAAACCTTCAGCAGAACCAGGCTCAGGGAGGGGCGGGGCCATCTGCTGCGACCGGTTGGGGTGAGAGAAGGAAGACAGGATAAAGACATGCTGTGGAAGAGAGACAGAGATTAATAACAGATATGATTCAACACAGAGAGGTCTATTAATACATAGTGAGTGAGAAAGGTGACTGGAAAGGGAAAACTCAATGCATCATGGGAATCCCCCGGCAGCCTACATCTATTGCAGCATAACTAAGGGAGGATTCAGGGTCACCTGGTCCAGCCCTAACTATATGCTTTAGCAAAAAGGAAAGTTTGAAGCCTAATCTTAAAAGTAGAGATAGTGTCTGTCTCCCGAATCCAAACTGGAAGCTGGTTCCACAGAAGAGGGGCCTGAAAACTGAAGGCTCTCCCTCCCATTCTACTTTTAAATACTCTAGGAACAACAAGTAGGCCTGCAGAGCGGGAGCGAAGTGCTCTAATAGGGTAACTTGCTCAACACTGGTCCTGAATATATAATAAACCAAGAGGATGCTGTAAAAGAAAAATGACAAAACCTCATAACCTTATAGCCCTTAAAGAAGGGGTGGGGGACTCCAGGCCTCAAGGGCCGATGTCCTGCAGGTTTTAGATCTCACCCTGGGTCAACACACCTGAATCAAATGATTAGTTCATTACCAGGCCTCTGGAGAACTTCAAGACATGTTAATTTAGTCATTTAAATCATCTGTATTGGATCAAGGACACATCTAAAACCTGCAGGACATCGACCCTTGAGGCCTGGCATTCCCCCACCCCTGCCTTAAACCAACTACTGACAACTAAACTAACAGTTAACTGAAAGACCTCCATTTAATTAAAGAAAGAAGCTATGCATCATTTATTGAACTACTGCAGGCGTTGGGCTCAGTTCTCTGAGCTCATCACTATGTACTTTAGCAACACTTTGGTATCAGCTACATTTTCAGACTGATAAATGTGTTACAGTGAATCACTTCCTGTGGTGATTCACACTAAACAAGACAGTTTTTTGGACAGAAAGGCCAGTGTGGATTGCACAAACTTTGGGGTCAGTTTCTGTCAAGTCTAATATTTTTATAAACTCTCACAGAAGTCAGGATTAAATAGTAGGAGCTGGAAGGCATCATCTGTCACAGCGTGTCACTGAAGAATCAAGGCCCAAACTTATCCATTCGCCCACCCTATAATAAGATGTTAGGGATATCCTAAAAATAATCAGTAAATGCAGCAACTTCCCACTCAATTCCATCAAATCTTAAGCATTGAAGCTTTAAGAGTGCTATAAGGCTTATATTAATTGACTGGGGGGGCTCAGTGTCACAGCAGTGTCCCCAGATGAAAGAAAAATAAACTAGCATCATAACTCCTGTCCACAATGTCCTGACAGAGTAAATCTTGAGGAAAAAAACCCCCCAACATAACTCACAGAGTGGCGTATTATTGAAGTCTAAGTAAGGTTACGGTGGGAGGGGGTGGTTAGGATGTAATAACCCACAGCTGCAATGTGCTATCGCACTACGTGCCTGAGGACAGCTATATTTAGTGGGCAGTAAGTAATAAGTAAGTACAGTGAAATGATCCAGCAACAGTAATGATACAACAAGGTGACAACCAGATATTGGGGGACTTAATTACATTGGCGGAGGAAGCGAAAAGCCACAGTTGTCAGATCTCTGGGTGGTGTTTATCCATTGGCGGTGACTCACTGTCACTTTAACCCAAATCTAACAATATCTAAACAGCGCGGTGCCATAGCCACTTAGTTTCTTCCAGTGTGTTCTCAGAGAAGAGATGCCTTCGTTTGGTGTGGTAACAACCTCAGCAGCACACAGGAAATAAATATGTATAAAAAGACTATTGTACTTATACACTATCAGTAAATGTGTGACTTTAATTTTATTAGTTTTAATGCATTCTAGATCAACATATTTAAAGGGGAATAAGGAGATGTGACGTTACATTTGTGTTGCATCTCAGTACTTAAAGCGTTCTAGGAGGCTTTCACATCTCACTGACATTTAGATAGATAATGAGTAACACTCTTCCTGTCTTTAAATCCCCTTGTGAATCTTCTGGCATTTAAGTCTATTTTTTTTAACATCTCGTCTTTAAATATTTGATGAGGATGATGTTATCTCCAGTGGATATTCCTGGCATTGTGGAGATGAAGGCTTTGACCACATCATCATAGCTTTGCTGTCTTTTACACTGATCCAGGTATGTTGCTCTGATGACTCAATCAATCAGTCTCAACGGCCTGGATGTTTTTTAAGCAAAGCTATGTCACACGGCCTTGTACTGACTTTCTATTAGTGACTGCCTATATTGAATTGATGCATTTTAATTAATGCAATTTGTGCCCGTGCTCTTGCTTTAATGCATTTTTTATGTTTTCCTTTTTCTTTCCTCTAAATGAAAATGTCGCTTGGCAGCAGCGAGGGAAGAGAAGACTTCAGCTCGTGCCAAAACTCTCAGCCAAACTGTAGCAGCTCACGGATAATATAATTACTCTCTGTTAATTTCCGAAAAGCTTTTCAGACTTCTCCTTTAAATAAACGATGGTGTAGCTACTATAGATAAAAATAAAAATTTTGCTCGGTTTATCAAGCTTCCAATTTTGTACTTCCGTGATGGCATAATTTAGAATTCACTCAGGTCAGGTCTGCAGCGCCGTGTTCGCTGCTACAACGCCAACCTTACACAGCTCACTGCCCGTGGTCGTCAGTGCAGCTGGGTACATATTCGATGTGACATCTCTTTCCATCTTCTAATGAATTTTTTATGTTTCTTCCTCTCACGCTTTCTCACACACACACACACACACACCCAGAGACAGACGGGCTTCGTTTCAGGCCTATTCTGAAGAACTATGCCACTGTAAATGACATGTTGCCTTTGTCCATAACCCTTCTGCTCTGTCACTGCTATAGATTTCAGTATGGTTCCAAACTGATTGTATATGTTCAGAGACATTCATGCATACATGAGATCCTTTACAGGATGTGCTGTTAACAGAGATAGTCGTGGTCATGAAAGGAGTTGAAAAAAACCCAGTCGATGGGATAAATAACTGTGAGGTTATTTTTTTCAGATACGCACTTGTGCATTTATATCCAAGCCTAACGGCCATTTCACAAGCAAAAGGCCAACACAGATGATTATTATTATTACTATTTTAAGAAAGTCTATCCCTGTTTGAATTCATTTCAGAGAAAGTTAAACTCTGGGGTTTCATTCACCACTAAACTGAGTGTTTGATGTCATGTTTTTGCTGTGTTTTGCTATAATGCACTTGTGAGTGCATTGACAGCCCCCACTGATTTTCAGTGCTACCTGCAGCCCTGCAGCCCCTAGACGTGCACAGAGTCTGACCCTAGAGCTGTGGATCATTTTTTATAAAGTAAGTCACTGACTCGTGCTATCCAAGTATAGTTCCATTAATCTTACAAAACAGTAATCGCACCAGGTTGACCCGAATGACAGTTCGGTGATCTCTCCGAGTCTAATTAAATGCTTTGCAGAAACACTATTAAAGGTGTAGTGATAAATTTGTCAACTAATTACAGTTGAAAGGGTTATTCAGGTGTCCGAGTCATTCAGATTCGATGCTCTTCTTTACATGTCCTCCAAAACCCTCTGAAGGATATACAAACCAAGTGAAAAGCTAACAACATAATCACTGGGAAATTGTCTGTCCAAATCCCTGTTTCCCACAAACAGAGTTTATTTATTTATTTATTTTAAATAAATGAAAGAATGACACAGACCCAATCTATCAATTAATTAGTGGCATCTCCATCCATCTTCTCCTGCTTATCCAATTCAGGGTCACCAGTCTATTCCAAGGATACCAGAGAGAGACATACAACAATTCACACTCATATTATCACCTATGGGAAATTTAATCAGCTGCAAACCTAACCCCACAGAAATGGTGTGGAGTCATGCTCTTATTTTTGTAAGTTCAGTCACTGCTGACCACCAGCTCCAACCCTTCCCTCCCCAGGTTTCCCTACCATCTGACTAGATTAATTCTGTGGAGATCCTCTACACCATTCAGCTGTCTCTCCAGTGTGCTTCACGTCCTGTGGACATAATCCAACTCCAGTGTCTCACTGAGGCTGCAGAGCTGAACAAGGACCAGGTAACTAGTACCTAAGACGTTCAGCCTGACTGCAAAAATAAGAAGCAGCTGGTTCTCCCCTAACCATCTGTGGCTCTCTGGCTAGGTTGGTAATGCAGTGATCCAAAATATCATGCAGCAGTCTCACCAGTTACTCACACCACAGTCAGACAGACAGACTCTAAATCCACTGGGTGTGACTGAAGTTGGTAATAGTACTTCTCCTTCTCTGGAGATGCACTGCATAGGTAAGTGTAACCAGAACCTGCAGCAACTGGAGAACTGGTTTGTGTAACCAAAGACTGATCCTACAGAGCAAAGAAATGACCTACAACCTGCAGTCTAAGACCATCAATGAGAACTTCTTAAAGTGATGCACGTGTATTCCTCTAAGATCAGGAGCAATATGTTTGCATACCTTTTCTTGCAGACCTGGATAGGATGAAAACACATTTTCCAGGATGTCATGTTACGGCCAAAGATCAGTGAATGAGAGCCATTTGAATAATGCTTCTTTATAGAGGTATTCATGAGTTAAAAAGTCTGGCATTTAGCGTCTGCTCTTCTCTTTCCTTTAGTGTGTGGCATCATCATGCTAAGAGCTAAAGAGCTCTGTAAGGCCTTCAGAAAAAAGGTTGAGTGTATCCAAGAGCTTGCCAAGGGATTTAAATAGATTTCCAAATTTATCTACAAGTGGTGTAAAACTCAGGTCCATGATGACCCCCGTCCTCAGGAGAAAAAAAGACAAAATCAGCCTTGGAGCACGCCATTTGCTACAAATGCAAAAGTGTTCATCTCAAAAATCTAAAAAAGAAAAATACTTAATTTATCAATGTGTTGAAAAAATAAATGAAAGAACAGTGAGGTGAAGGTCATGATTAACCAAATAACATTTTTTTTTTTTTTTACATGATGCATTTTAACATTTGGAAAAACCACAAAGACAAAGCCCAGGCATTTAAGTGAGTTACATTTCAGACATTAAAAAAAGAAAGGATCAAAACATAACTTTTATATAAGAAATGGATCAAAAAAAGGAACGACTAAAACAGAGGAGGAAAAGAAAATTCAGCCACGTAAGAATCAATTAAAAACAATGCTTGTGTAATTATTGAGCTATTCCTCACAGGAACCATCCCTGAAGGTGAAACTGAGCACCATGGTGGTTCTCCACAGGGGTGGATCATTGCACAGGAAGCAGATTGGCGTCTGGTGATTGGTGAACAGCTTCAGTCATGCTCACAGAGCTGAAGAAAATGGTACCAAAAAACCCAGAGCATGAAAAGACTTGTGTGCACTGAGATGGCTTGTCTGAATCTTGTTGCCCTTTTCCAAACACGAACAAGTTGCTGGCACTTTCGTGAAAGATCAGTGCACTCACTGCACTCACCAGCTGCTTAATCCTGAAGTAAGGCAAACTCAGGTGGTATTATTTCTAACAATCAGTGTGCCTTTAATAATCATGCTTTGTTCATTGTTCTTTCAGCGAGCTTCCATCTTCCAAGCACGACAGCTTACGGGATGAAATTTTCCAATGGAAAAAAGGTGCAACGTTTCTTGACTTTTCTTCTCAAACGAATTATTATCTTTTTGCAAAATTGCAAAAGGCACAAAACACATTGCAAACATCGGTATTAACACCACCAAGTCCCCATTTCCCGCGGTTAGAAAGAAGAACATGCAAAACTCACTTCACACCTGACAAAATATCAGCTTGAACTGAATTTGATCAAAATGTCATGTGTGTTTAAATTACAATTATTTAAAATAGTAGCAATAATGTAAAAGAATACTACACAATAGAAAAATGCAACTTGTCCTTTGCCAAATCTGACTGCACTTTCTTTCATTGCACTTTGATCACAGAACCCGTCAAACACTTAGCCGCTCTAATATTGAGAACATGGTGGGTAAACTGGCCCGAAGCACGTCTAATTTATCAACTTTATCTGGTCGCCACTGTTTTTGAACAATTATGCTAATTGGACTGAGAGTGTGTTTTGTAAATGTATTCGTAATTTACCTTCTCCCGGAGGGGAATATGCATGCACAAGGTCAGGGTACCATCTAAAAATACATACACATTGCAACATATAAGATCACTGATTAATTCTACGCATGGAAACCTAGGGTAAACCGTGCCCCAGGCATTAATGTGCTTTGGAAAGGAGATATAAAGACAGCAATGGTTGGTAACTGTAAATAAAGCGTGAACCAAAGCCAGCTTTTCAGGGGAACAAACGGAAATCAACTTCTGGTTTGTGGCTGCTTCACTGCCTCGGGGACTGGGCAGCTTTGACCTATAAATAACAAAAATATGAAAATGATTTTTTTCTACTAAAGGCAACTCTGATGTGGATCTTTAAACAGTATGCAAATAATTTCCACCAGGAACAACACCAAAAGAAGATAAGAGCATTTATGAGATAGACTAGAATCTTACTTAAAATGCGGCTGAAGGAATTTTACAGGACGAGCAGTCAAATCTTCAGCAGTTTCACCAAATTTCTCCATATTAAAGGAAAGTTGAATCATACAGCTCCAGCACAAGTTTCTTCCAGAAGGATTTTGCCTGAGATCTTGTGATATGACCTAAAAAGAACCACTGAATCAAGACATCCCAAAAATACTGATGAAGAGAATGAAGGAATGGTCCAAATTACCATCTCATTGTTGTGCAAGTCTCATAAAGAGGTTCTCTGAGTTGAGTTCTGCAATTTCAGTTTAGTGTGATGAAAACAATCAGTAATTCCATATATATGTATGAAAACTGGTTCATCCACCATGCTCTCAGCCACTGGTTTGTGAGGACACTTTATAAACCTAACGCGTTTGTGCTCATCGTGTTGTTTTGGAATCAAATATGATGAAAGACAAGACAGCCAATGAGAATATCACATATACTCTTATTTTCTGACTAATTTTCAGCAGAAATTACTCGAGCCCAACCAATATAGGACTTTTAGACCTATAACGATATTTGGTGATTTAAAAATCTAATTTTCCGATATTTCAGCATTTTTCCTAACATTCTTTATGTGCAGTTAATTATTTATGAGCTTACGCTCCACCTGACTCCACTCTGACTCCACTCTGACCAACTAGTTGTTGCGTTTGTGGCTACTACACAATGTCAACACTTCATGGCTCCCATCTCTTCTTTACCTTTACATTTTGCATTTACCAACTCTTCTAAAAGCTGATAAATATTCAAACATCGAATATAATATCAGCCTGTGGATCTAAAATTTACTAAAGGAACACTTATTCAAAACGGGAGATTGTGATTGAGGCCAGTGTAAGTATTTTGGCAACCAAAGAATTTGCCTCCTGCTGGCCAGGACAAAGAATGCAGGTTCACTTTTCAGACCCAGTAGCTATGCAGATCATTTATGGTATTTATGGGTTTATTTATTTATACTATTCATGTTTCTATTTCATGTATCATCCCTATGTTCTTTTCCTTTGTGCTAGAAAGTTGTGGGCTGTTCGTCATGACTGGCATGCACACGTTTGGTAACTGGAAACGTTTACACGGTGCGAGTGTGATTTAAGGCGTCTGTCTGATCAACTGCCGGTCTCTCCACTCTATACTCACTTCTTATCCAATGAATGCTGGGATAGACTGTAGCAGAACTCAGAACAGCAGTTAAGAAAATGGGAGTATCATTTTCCTTGAGGAATGTTCTTTTTTCAAAAGGATATCAGGGTATTATTAATTGTGAACCAAGTGAGGAAAGTGCTGGGTTTCATAGCACCGTTTCAAACCCTGCATCCTCCACAGCTGGCGGCCCTTGAGAATTCTTAAAAAAAAAAAAATCTAGTTTTCAGCAAGTCATCAAAATGTGCTGACTAAAAGAACAACCACTTTTCTGTTTTTCTTTGATGTAATAGTATAACTGGTGTTTCCTTTGTTTCCTGAATTGGTGATGTGCCTCTCATTCCTCAACCTGACCGCTCGCCATTGATCATTTATTATGCTCGGTGCCTGCCGGAGCCATCGATTGAGAGGGAGGAAATAAAATAAGACTTGTGGAAGTGAGGTATGGTCCTCAGTGAGCGTGAGAGCAAAGGTGCCTGATGAAATTTCACACTCGGTTCTTATTCTCCGCTCATAGTTGACGAGCCTGTAGATTCAGCGTTAAAGGCACAGAGCGTGACACATATGAAGTCATAAGGTTTGCATGTGACAGCCTGTGAATATAAACACGAGTGCTTATGCTTTTTTGTTTGTGTGAATGACTAATTCTCAAACTCCAGTGAACTAGAACCTCTTTATTTTTTACTGTCGAGCAGCAGTGGTATGATGCTGGGATGATTGGCCCAGAATCTAATCACTCTAATGTCTGTGGCAGCCCTAAATCACAATCTGTGGCAGGAGTGTGACGCCTGTTCTGTCCTTCAGAAGGGAAGCCTTTCATGACTCCTTCCATATTGTAATTATTCCAACTGGATATGAGCTATTGCACTTATTGGCTGGGGTAAGGCACCGGCTGCCTCTGCTTTCATTGGCTGGCTGGACACCTCTCTGCCACCTGCCATTGGCTGCCTGGAGGAGAGTGGGAGGGGAGCTCACCCCATCCTCCCCCTGTGGCAGAGCTTGTAAATGTAAAGACTCTTTCTCTGTCTATTATCTGAGTGACTCGGGCTTTTGGAGTCTGCCTCCGAGCGCGTGTGTGTTTGTGTGTGTGTGTATGTTGGAAGGAGAAAAGAGATAAAGAGAGAGAGAGAAAGGGAGGGAGAGGCAAGCGGCGTTTATTCTCCCCCCTTTAGCCTCCCCGTCTCCCTGCTCCCTGTCACTCCATCCTTCCTCCCCTCTCCTGGACCACCCTCCAGCCCCGCTTCCAGCCGGACCGAGACCCCCTACCACCCAGACCACCCCGGGACCCTTTGACTCTCCTCACTTCTCCGTCCCACCAGCCAAAACCTCTGAGCAGGTAAGAGTCTGCTTTTCTCAGTCTGCACTGAGCTTCAAAAAAGTACTTGCTGCTCTCTCCTCTTCTTCTTTTTCTTCTTCACTCACCTAAAGCACCTCTAAAACTGCCGCTCTGTTCTCTTCTCACCTGTTTCTGTCTTCTTTGCCTTATCTATACGCATATTACAAGTTTTCCCTGCAGCACTTCTTTCCCCTCAGAAAAGTGACACGGAGATGCTATCAGTGAGGTCACCATATTTTTGTTCTTGCACTGATATTCTGCTTTGATATCAACTTCCTCCTCCTTCTCTACCCTGCAATCGCTGCATCTCCTCCCCTTTTGTCTTTTGCAATCTCATACCCTCCAGCTTTAACCACGTGCAAATTCACTGAGAAGTCTTTTCTTTTTTTCTTTTATTTTGAAGTCTGCCCCGGAGCACAAATTGACAAGGACACCATGCTGTATTTTGGTAGCGGAAAAGGCATCTCTAATTGATTTCTGAAAAGTGTTTATGTTAGTTGGTGATGGCTATTTATAGCTGCTGACGTGCAAGGCACACATGCTTTCGCTAGGCCACTTCCTAGCAGAACACGGGTCCGTCCGCTGGCTCCAGAACACATGACATTGCACAAAGTGTAATGACTTTACAAGGCAGCGACTTGCTTGATTGAATCAAGCAATCTTTCCACCCAGAGAAGTCCAATATTAACATGGCCCATAAAGCATTCCTGGCAACAGCAGAGGAGGAGAAAAAACTGCTTAGTTCTTGAGCCGCACATCCTGTACTTCACCAGGAAGGGGAAGTGGAGTGTGTATATGTCTGTGTGTGTGTGTGTGTATTTGTGACTGAGACAGAGATACAGCTAAAGTGCTTTAGACATCAATACTGCCAGCCAAGAGATTTTAAAGCCACTCAATCATTTCTGAAAATTGGACCTTACAACAACATCAGCTGCTGCTTCCCATGTGGGGTTTTGAGGGTGGTTTTTGAGGCGCAGGTAGAATGCATAATACTAATTTAACTTGTGTTTTCACTCCACCGGAAAAACTCCTCTTATATGCAGAGTTACAGGTGTGAAGAGCTGAAGCGATTTTTATTATCAATCTCTCTGCTAAATGCAACACGGCAATTAAAAATGTTTCTTACACACCACTTTCACCTTTGCTTAGTTTATTTAGATGTTCACATTTTCCTATGTGAGAAGTTAAAAACACCATCATTTGCATGCATATTCACATTATATTTCCATAATGCAATCATACTAAGCCTGCCTGTGACTTTTAACTTAAAAAGAACTCATTGTGTCTTGCAGACGGTTTGACCTTTCTCTCTGTGATAATCATTTTCTAATTTAGACAAAAAGAGCATCTGTGACAAAGCCTTCTGGGAGCGTCAGTTGTCCCAGTAGGGCCGCCTCAGGGGAGAGCAGCATCGTTAGTGACAAACAAGAACAGAAAGAAAACACAGAAATCTGTAACTGTGAGCAGTACTTTGATTTGGCATCTTTACGGTGTTTTTGACTACAAATATGTCAGTGTAGAGAGGATTTATGATGCTGCCGACTGCATGCTCATACTCATTTCTTCAAGTGTCAGGCTGTTAGTTTATTAGGAAGTGTAAATTAAGAATGAAGGAACGTGCTGGTGTTTGTTTGCACCAGTGCACAGCAGAAGCTCAGCTGGCTGTGGCCAAGATGCTGACTCTCTTCTGTCTTTCATTAATCCAAACAATTAATTTTTATTCAGTAATGAAATCTTAGGCTTAATAATGTTGTAGAGCTACTATGGTGAAGGTTCTAATCAATAAGTGTAATCTTGATTAACTCAATTAGTCCTTAACTTGATAAACATCCATTTATTAAACTTAAAATGTGCCTTTTATATGGGGACATTCCTAAAGACATTATGGGGGCAAAAAAATGCTATGGTGGGGGTGGGGACATGGTCATCCAGTACAGAGTTGGGACCAGGCTAGCGGGTGCTTTTGACCTCGCTAGGGCAAACTGCTGCCCCGCATCCTCTACTGTGGGACATCTCCGGGTGGCAATGACAGAGGCAATTATGGGCTCAGGTAGCAGCAGATTCACGCGCCTGAGGATACCTGCACCATACCAAAAGGCCACGCTGACAATCAACCAATACCTCAGTTGAGCACCATAAAGTGGAGTTGATGGCAGACCCTTGCAGGTGCAGACGCTACCTGACGTCTGTTAGATGAATCCCATTGACGAAAGCTTCTCTTTTATATCAAGATAAAGACAATTCTAAGTGAGTTTGGGGATTTAGAGAGACTTAAAAAACAGACCTCTGTAAAGGAAAGGGGTGCAAAACCAACAAAAGAGTATAGCAGCAAAAAAAAAGTGATTTATTGTTTTCCAAATCATTGACAGACAATTAAATGAAAGACACAAGAGGATGCAAGGGACAGGGTGACAGGGAGGCTGTGGTTACTGCTCAAGGGAGCATCTGAAAAAAAGACAACGGCCTAAACGGAAATTAAACAAAATGGCAAAAGTTGGAATAAAAGATGTAGGTCTGACCAGTAAACGCCATGATTGTAAATTCACCGTTTTCATCAAATAGTCAGCTGCATTTAGTGAATCACAACTTATATTCATGAATTCAGACAGTAATTCTACTGTAAGTAAAAAACATACACCTCAAAGCAAACCTAAAACAACTATAGGTACATGAAATATAAGTGGCCTTGTTTTCCTTCTTATGGACGCAACTCTCTCATGAGCCCAGGAGCTCCCGTGCAGCTATATTTAATGCACTTACTGCGCTCTTGCACCGTAAGCTCTCATAAGAATGCATATGCAACATCCCTTGAAGAATGAGATATTTATGAACCCCTGTGATGTGTTTGCACACGCCTGCTTGCGCACTTGCGTGGCTTTATAAGCCACCACTTTATGCTTAAGCTGAGCTGCGTGTATTTAATGCAGACAACGAGTGTTGCTCACCGTGTCACGGCAGTTTTACACCTTCACTTCACAGAATGCCACAGCTGTCAGTTTAGGGCACTAGGTGTTTGTGGAGGTTTGATTTGAGCAAAACACACAAATGTAGTGCTGAAAGAGCAGCAAATGAATTGTGAACAGGCAGGAATTGTTTTTACAAAATAAAGACTGATTAAAGCTGAGCAGAGATCTATTAAAGGGGTGCAAAATGTGTTAATAGAGCTTGTTCATTTCCCCTAATTTTCCAAATCTAATAACTGCACTGGAAAAAGAGGCATCACATGTATCCAGTACTTCCTCCTATGTAAAGCCAATGCAATGCAAGCAGCTGGCCCTTTGTGGCTTGGCCCTTTTGAGCCATTCCGGATCTCCCACTGGCCTGGCCCAGTGCACAGTGTGGTGGGAGCTGCCTGTGTGGGGACTGGCTCAGTGTGAAAAAGACCTGTGACACTCACTGGATGCTGTCATGCAGTAAAGGAGAGCAAACGGACACGGACAAAAGGCCTGACAAAGAATTCCTGTCTTTACACTGTGGAGTTCTTCCCTTTGAGCTAATAAATGATAAACTAACTGAGGACTAGTGTATATATTTCCATAATAAAGATTGATTACAGCATATGAATAACATGGAAAGTCATTTTTACTTCATCTTTGCTTTTCAAGTGGCATTTCATCCCCACCTCTCAAACCCTGAACCCTCCCTTTTTGTGGATGTGATTTAACACCATAAAAAGACAGCCTTAAGGATTAAAATGTGTACACATGTGGCATGTTGTTTACATTCAATCACCTAACAGCATAAGATTAAGGTCTTGTTCTGTAAACTACACTTTCAGGATAAATCCACACTATAAAAAAAATAAACAAAAACAGAAAAATCATCAGGGTTCTTGTTTGTTCGTTTGGTTTTTTTTAATGAAGCGTTCCGTAAATAATAAATTCAATGTGTAGGTAAATTAAAAAAACTGGGAAAAAATCCTTTAAAAAACAAATAATCCAGAAAATTCCTAGAAAATTGTAGAAAATTTCTTCTAGCAGTGGAGGGAACCTAGGTGTTTGTGGAGTGACACAGAAAAATAAAATGAAATAAAATAAAAATATAAAATAGCTGCAGGTATAACGCCATGTCCATACTCTGCAAATGATATTTGGCATACATATAAATATAAATATAAAATATAAAAGTGTGTCTTTAAATTTTTTTCTTGCCAACACAAACCTGGTGTGTACGTTTGGACTGAAGCCAAAGTGGTTTAGTTCTCCTAAATCAGCTGTCAAACTGGTGCATATACCAAATCAGATGACCTACAATAAAAAAAAGCCTAAAGCTGCTTATCTATGGCAAAAATGATCATGATATTTAACAGGGGTGCTCATTAACTTTAAGAACACGCTGCATTTACTATATATATATTCGTTTAACAATGGATTTCCTGGAACCATGATATCCTGCAACTGTGACTCAACAGTCAATCAATCAGTGCAGACTGAACTGAGCCTGACGCAGGCTGGTGGGAGTGATTATGGACTTTTAGGAATGGGTACTGTTGTTAAAGGAATGGGGGTGTCGGTTTTATAGAACACACAAGGATATTATCATGAAACAATTTGTGGCAGCTATTTCAATTATCTTGTTTTCATAATTGGAGGAACCCAAAATTTAATTTGAAAAAAGGTTAATTTTTCATGTATTATACAAACCAACTGACTCCAAGTACAGCAGACGAGGTTCATTTGGTTTTAGCAACAGTAATGAAAATGAAATTAAAACGTGCTTCACTACTACAGTCACACTATTAGACAAACCAAACCAATCATCTGGTCACCTGTGTTGCATGCTTACAGGAAAAAAAAACGACATTTTGTAATGAACAACTAATGGTCTTGGTGTCACAAACATTTAAAGCCACCGTGCATCAATGCCACTCACATGAGCAGGACAGAAAATTTAAAACCATTTTCTATACTGTATTATTAACCAATACACCTTTAAGTTGGGGTGTACACGCCATAATTATAGGGTGTTGCAAAAACTCTGTGATACTTAGTGAAGCTGCTAGATGGCTAACCTTAGCTAGCTTGCTTCCTTGCCAACGTGACCGTTAGGAACATACTGAAATCAGTTCTTTGTTGATATCAGTGATTAGTGGAATACATTTCTAAGCTACCATTCATCACTGTTGATGATGTTGGGAGCAAAAAACAGCGACTGAGGCAGTCAGGATTGACAATAAATGTCATATTATTTGGACTTCACATGGAACTTAACAGGTTCTTTGAGGCAGCTGTGCTTAGGCATGCCATACATTAGTGAAACAACTTCAACCACATTAAAAAGACCCTTGCAGTTAATTCAAATTAGCAGTTGGTCAGATGCTATTAAGTATAGCCATACCAAAACATGAAAGTATATATATTTTTTCATTCTAGCTCGAGTGGTTGAGAGCATCAAGCCTTACAGCAACCAATGGGCATTTAGAGAAATTATACCCTGGGTAGTTGATAAAACACTTGCATAGGAAACTGTGCAAACAAACCAGTGGGCACTCCTGAGGCCACCGTCTGTTTTTTTACATTTCACTCCTGCCTTTAGACCAGTTGATTTGTAAGCATTTCTCAGTCACTGAGCTGGGCCATAAACCTAAACAATCTATCAGGTGTCATAATTCAAAGCAATGGATGGGTGTGAGGCACTGCTGAAATTGAACATGGCATCTCTTAAAAGTTGAAGCTATTGGAGAGAATTATGATCTGTGAAACCCGAGGGCCGTTCTGTCTCCGCGCAAAAGCCACTGGCTGATGTAATTTAAGCTAGCGAAGGTTTTTGAGATCAATCAGGGAGGATGGAGAGTAGGGAGGGGGCGAAATGGAAGAGGCTGCTGAGGGTTAAGAAGCAAAAGGTGAGGCAGGAACAGAGCTTTAGCCTTCCCCGCTGCTTTTCTTGCATCGCTACGGGTGGTGAAGTATGGTCATAAATAGGCAGCCCCTCTGCCCCGTGTACTATTTTTACACTCGCTAATACGGGCAGTGGTGAAGTGACAAGAAAATATTATTGTTGGCTTGGAGTAAAGCGAACTGTAGTGATTAAAGAGCTATGCAGAAACCCAGAGCGGAGGGTTGTGTCAGAATTAGCCTTGTGCTCCTCTGTTTTTAGGGGGTTTTTTTTAATTAGATTAGAGCTCCACTGTGTTCATTTATTACTGTGTCTGACATGTGTTGAAAGGTCCATTTTATGCCTTGAATACGAGTGCAGTTACTCATTACTTTTCTATTTAAAAGAACAAGCACTTCTATGCAGATTTATTGTTGTCTCAGTTAAAACAACAGCAACGCTGTGACAGCTTCAAATGAATTAAATATTCCAATTGCTCATGGGAACACTGATATTAAAGTTTCTCACGAGAAATTTAAAAAAGTGACCTGGAAGAAACAGGCACAATGGAATATAAGATTGATAGAGTTTGAGTAGTGCTAAAGAAGAAATTTTCCTGTAATTCCATCCATGTCATACCAATATCAGCTGCTCTCACCATTTCAACATCGACAGTTTACACCTGCTGATGCTGTCACATACTGTGACCCAGATTGTGACAGAGGAACACTGTGCATACCTTATTGGTGTCTCTCACATGTAACAATCAATTATTCAGAGGACTTTTTTAAATCCACACACCCACCCACTGACTCAGAATTTCCAACCACTCCTGCCCCACCCTCCAGAGATTCATCTGCCTCATGACAACAGCCCAAAACCGGTGCTATTAATTTTATTTTTGGCGTTTGACCTTAAAATTCACCTCACTGCTCTATGGTATGCACCTAGGTCATTGTGTGTGAATTTAATTAAGCTACTATTTATTCATTTACTAGTATCATTATTATTAATATTATTATTATCATAATTGTTCTTCTAATGACCTAACCAGCATAGACTAAATGATGAATTGCAGTCTTTTTACCCAACTCTATAATAAATTAGTGTGCAGACTCTAAGATCCGAAATTTTTCAAAACCCCTCTACAATTAACAGTCTTACAGCTTTTCAAATCAGTCACATTTTATCCACTTTTGACAAAGAAAATAGTCAAAACTCTTCCTACGAGTCGCACTATGCCAGCTGGAATAGAATCCAGCCCTTTAGGCACCAATAAGTAAGATAGGCAGTTAAGAATATGGATGGATGGAAATAAATAATCAATGGTTGGTTAAAAAGTTTGCGTAACCCCAACCCCTCACTGTTCTTCTGAATGAGCAGCTGGCTTGCAGTCTGCCATTTCTTGCTTCATCCAAGTCTGAAATGTGTCAGAAGCAAGCAAGAGACTAAACATTCTGTTGTTTGCTATAAGAAACAACATAATCAGTATTATGCACACACACATCATATATATATTATATAGATTTTTTATCCCTGCAACATAAAAATATGTTGTATATAATTTAGAGTTTTTAAAGATACTTTTCCAAAACTGATCATGAAACAGTGGCCAACATAGTTGTATGTTAGTCACTGCTCTGCACAGCTAAAGTCTTGATCTTATAAATGGTGTTTCATATGGGCAACAACACCCCGCTGCACTCAGAAATCTGTTATTCTTCATGGTTTGTGCTATGCAATAACAGTTTGTCACACAGCTCAAGAGCTCTTATACAGCGTTCAGGCCTAAATTAGTTGCTGCACACTGGACCGTCAGTGAGCCGCAGAAACAAAGCATTCAGACATCGAAGCTAACGTCAACTAAAAGCTGAAATTATGTGTCTGAACTTCCTGAATTACACAACACAAGTCTGTGTTTGTATTGGCCCTTTGGGAGGAAAGGTGGTTTCCAATCCAAGCAGACATGTTAAAAATTTTCTTTAATGCTTAGGTAGCATGTTGTGGGCAGAAAACATATACATACTTCAGATTTGTTATGCGTTTCTGCCCAAGAGGAACAGATTTAACAGAATATGTTCCTGATGGGTCTGAGAGCTGATATGCTATGTTTGGCTTTCTCCAAATGTACCTCTGTGCATTATAGCCAAACATCTCTACTTTGTTCCTGTCTGTCCAAAGGATACTGATCCAAAAGTCTTGTGATCGTTTAGATGCAGCTGCTAAAACCTAAACAGTGCTGCCATATTCTTTTGTAGAGACGAGAGGCTTCCTTCCAAACAAGGCATACTTGTTCAGTCTGTTTCTAATTTTGCAGTTATTAAGTTTAACATTTAACATGCTAGCTGAGGCCCATAGACTCGGAGATGTAGCCCTCAGCCTTTTTTAAAATTTCCTTGAGCATTTCACATCTTGGGGTGAAATTGCCATCTTTAATGTTTTCAACTTGTGAATAACCTTTCTCACTGTAGAATGACAGACCTCAAATTGTTTGGAAATGGCTTTACAACTGTTCTGGAAGCAACAATTGCTTCTTTAAGACCTTTAACTTTAAGACCTTGCCATTGTGTTAACACACAATTGCCAAAACTTGAGCTTTTATGAAGGTGCTCACACGTGTTGATGGTGTATTTTAGTTTTTCCACAGTTGCCCTTTGATTTTGCTCAAGCCAAGGCAGTAGATAACGTCTGGGTTCATAATCTAAATTAGACTGTCACAGTTGAGCAATGCTGTAACTGCGCTCTGCACCAGGGTCTCCTGTAGTGCAGTAGGTCATGAAAAAAATGAGAACAATAGACTAGAAACTACACAGATTGCCTTCATTCACAGTAAATGTGAAAGCCATTTGTAGAACGCACACATGAATGGCGCTATAAGGCAGCTACACTGAATATGATGACTCACATGGAGTAAAGGACTGGAGAAAATGACTGTGTCCTCTTTAAAGAAAAAAGGAAAGAGAAAAACAGACGTGTCTGCAGCTTACAGCGAAAATGCACGTCTGGTAATGTCAGGAGAAAGTGTAACAGATATTCTAAAGCTCATCTCTTAGCCTGGGCTCCTGGCACTCGCCACTGCCTCTCAGCATTTTTGCTTGATTAAAAAGCACCCAGGAGTTAGTAAGCGCGTGGTAGGTGTGAGCGCACACCCTGACAGCTTAACATACTGATTATTCAAGCCTCTTAGGCTAAGCCACGGCACTCGACTGATGAACGTCAACTCCCCTCTCTCCCTCACACAGTCTCGGTTTCTCCTCTCTTTTATTCTTCAGTTGAAAGAGTGGAAAGCCAGTGACAGCTTGCAGAAGGCAAACCTGTTGTCTGGGAAGCAGAGGGGATCAGTGACACAGTGATTCATACAGTGCAAGGCTTTATTTAGACATAATCCAGCCAATGTTGGGTCCGCTCACTACTTTTTATGTGGAACTGGCTAACAGGAGCCAGGCTCGAGTGTTTCTCCTGTGGGGTTTAACACATTATCAGAGCTTGTCTATGGCAACCTTGTGAAGTTAAGACATCAGTTAAACACAAAAAAGATCAGTCGTCTATTATATGTCTTTGATCATTTCTGTTTTGTTTTTGTAGATGAATTGCACTTTCCACATCACTGCCCCAGTTCAGTTACGGTGATGGGAAACACTCTGATTTCTGTCAACTCAGAGAATAATGCTCCTGTTTCTATTTAAATGCCCTTCAAGATTAAAAAGAAACATTTGAAGAACAATGAATTGCCACCAGAATACAGTGTGGATTTTATCCTGTGTGTTGCACTGCAGTGTAAGCAGTGTTCCTTTCTGTATTTGTGCTGTGTGCACTCTCAGCTTGCTGGCAAGGCCATGGCTGCTACTGCTGAGCCACACCTGACCAACAGATTGGCCCCAGCTGGAGGCCGGGGCCTGAACAGACACTGTGGAGGCCAGTGATTCAGCCGATGTCGTGGACTTGTACAGGTGTAAAAAAAAACAACTTCAAGAGCTGTGCATAAATCCTGGGTAGCAGAGCTGCTCATTAATAATCTTTTTGTATTTGTAATCTTGATTATTATTAAACAAATTTCATTATGTTGTTGTTTCTCAACTTATAAGATATTTTGCTGAACTTTAAATAAAATTCTAATGAAAGAAAAATAAATAAATGAGAAAAAAGGGATGGAGTATAAAGTCTGGCCTTTATTATGGAGTATTTTTGACACCTCTCCCACCTCAGGATGGCAGATGGGGGGTGGGGGTGAAAGAAAAACCCAGGTGGCAGAGGACAATGATGGGAAATAGAAATAAACTTCTAACTGCTCAGTCTCCACCACCCAGGAATAATGAGGATCTGACACATCCTCTCAAGCTGATGAAAATAGTTTTTTTTTTTTTTTTTTTTTACAGAAGCTGCCCAGAGCAGATGAAGAGGCAGGAAGTCAGACACGAGAACAGCACAGAGAATCAAGACCAATTTCAAAATAAAAGACCAAGTGGAGAATTAACGCTCCACTTCTAACACACTCTTGGTGTGACGTGAAAGATGGAACTAATTGTAACGCAAAGGCAACGTCAAAGGCACATGCTGGGTATATTCCTAGTGTGACCCTCTGCAATCCAGAGACAAAAGTAGCAGCAGGCAACCATTAATGATTCTTCCACACACTCCCCTACAGATACAGTCTTTCAGTCATCTCAGCTCCAGCTGGCCTAGGTGCTGGGTGACTCTGGGTTTTATGCAAGGGGCAAAGGCACATCACTGTATAAAAATGGGATGCATTTGTTTTATAGCACAAGACAAGACATGAAATCTTTGCATATCTTGTTTTCATAACTGTTGGAAGCTAAAACCAAAACTAGGATGGAGTACAAAATAAACTGCAGCATGATTTGTTCAGTGGTTACACAAGATTTTCTCACCGTGCGAGTTTGAAGGACAAAAATAAGAGAGACATTGACTGAGTGGCTATTTTCATTTCAAGCCCCTCTCACAGCAAATAAGCAATTCATATTTTCCCCCATAGTGACAGTGGCGGGCAGATGTTTTTGCCTGTTTCTAAAGAGGCAAATATGAACTAAATGGGCTCAACTGGGTACTTGTTTGAGCATAACACTTTAAGGTAGACTGCCGCAGAGGAGACTGTCATTCAGATTGGCGTCCTTGGCTCAGACAGACAACTTTTGCCGTCTTATTTATTTGTTGTGAAGGCTGAGAATGCACTTGACTGGTACACTGTAGACTGGAATTACCAGAGATGCTTCATCTAAAGCTTTTTAAAGCAAGAAAGCATTTCTCCAAGCAAACGTGTTGGAAGTTAGTAAGACTGTCTAAATATTGGACTCCCTGATTCTGCAAATTCTCGCTTCAGTGGACGGAAATCTTGTAGCATGCAATTTGTCTGCACCCAGCTGAAGCTCCACCCCTCACAGTAAGTGGTCAGGGAGCTGAAGGGGGGATTCGACAGTGTTATGTTCGACATACTGTTAACATTGAATCATTAACCTGAGGTGGCACAGCATTGAGAAAAAATTAATAAGGAAAAAAAGCTAACTGCTTAAAACTTAATTAGAAACAGCAGGGGTCTTATTAACAAGTCACTCTCAGGTAATGATGTAGTATACACAGGATCATAAACAACAGTTTAAATCACACTAAATATCCTCCCTGTTTGAAGTCTTACACATACAAGAAAAAGAAAGAAGAAAATCCTTGGACACCGAGCATTTAGAGTTTAGGAGTCTGAAGCCTGAGTGCGTAGTCCAAGCTCACTGTATGTAACACTAAATATATGACCGATAACGGAGACTTGTTTCCTACAAAAATATGCTACATCCTTATTATTTAACTCAAATATGTTTAATAGATGTCTTCGTTTTAATTTTTTTACCTCACCACTGAATCCCTGGATGCACCAATAAAGGGACAGGCATCGTCAGCAACAAACTCAGGTAGTCTATGGTGCTAAAATAATTCTTAAACTCAGTTGGTTCCAAGGGGCTCAAAAGGGTGCCAAGAAAATATCCCACACACCATTACACCAGCAGCCTGAACTGTTAATACAAGGCAGGATAAATCAATGTTTTTTTGTCCAAGAGTCGCTCTCATGACTCATTGAGTGACGACACTGACTGGCCAATAAGCAGCATGTAGTCTGTTGACGTCATATATTCAGACTGACTCAGATTATATATATATATATATATATATATATATCTCAACACACATACACACTTTTGTGTGCAGCTCCAGAAGCATCCGCAGAAGAAGCTGCTAAGTCAGCAAGAACTCAGCCAAGTGAGCTTAAGCAGAGGGGGGAAAAAGAAAGAAAGAAAAAAAAAAAGGAGGCAAGACCGCTTCAGGAGCTTGAAAAACTGTTCTCCGGGTTGCTGCCGCTGGCGTATACTCAGCATCTTAGCTAGTGGGTTTGATGGGAAGAGGAAGAATGATGAAATAGGGGTAGGTCTGAAAGAGGAAAGCTTCAAATCATATTAGCCAAGGCCGCGATTTTCCACCTCTCTACGTTTACAACCTAATTCATTAATCAGTAAAAATTCCAGACATCCCCCAGGAGACACATTTAAGAATTCGATCATGTACAATCAGGGTTGACATTTGAATGCTTTGTTGCTCTGAAATAATGCTTCAAGTGTGCAGTAACTCCTGCAAAACCTAACATGCATGCATGCCTTAGTGTAGATGCTTTCCCTTCTGTCTTTCCCTTCTTTCCACATTAAGAGGAAATGCTCTTAACCCTCCCTTCTTCCTCTATTATTCATTCAATGGAATACTGAAACTGCAACTACTCATACACTGAACCAGTGCTCCCTCTCTCCTGCCTTGTTCTCTTTGCTTTCTTCTATGCTCACTAACTCATCCTCTAATCTCCCGTTTGCCATGTCACCTCATGACAGAAGAGACATGACATTTCACAATGCTCTTTGAGACACACGGCATCCGTTTCAGCACGGCACATAATAACAGCAGCAATAAGGGAGACTTGTCGTTCATTGTCTTAACGCTTCAGTCAGCTTTTCTTTAACTAACAGACACAGCTCTTCTACTACATTTACCTCTCTGTCGGTTGACATTGTGATGCCAAATCTGGCACAAAAACTATAAGAACATCCTCTTGATGTTCTTTTTAAATTTTGCACAGCTTGATATGAGTGGAGCTACAGTCTTCTTCCCTGCAGGGAAATCCAAAGCGGAAGCAGATTATTTAAACAGCAGGGTGTGATCTCCGTGCGCCCAGATTTAACAAAACTTGATCACTGGCTAATTTGCTTTTGTCGTCCTGTAAAACGAAGCTGTGTGACGTCATCGATACCCCATGCAATGACAAGCACACGCTCTGTAATTTCTCTGTAAACTTTTTTAAATTATCAGTGTGAAATCCCAGGCTACCACAATAAATCGACTTGTTTTTGTGTGTACAAGTTCAGAAACATAAAATTTCCTCCCTCCCTCTTTGGGATTAAGTGGTTATATACTGGGACATCAAAGAGCTTTGGTGCCATCTCGATATTAAGGGAAGGCTCTGTGATGGAGGTGTGAGGATGTCAAATGTTGCTTAACAACACAGGATATTCCCCGGACACACAAACGGAAAGACAAGCACAGTCAGTGCCTGTTTAACACACCAATGAGCCAAACACACCATTTCATGATTTTGTGCTGCTTGTCTTTTTTGTGCAGTCTCCTGCATCTTGCACCTTTCTATACTCCTTCGTGCTGTCATTCATGACCTGAATTTTCTCTCTTTCTTTTAGGCTTTTCACAGGTTTAATCATGTTGCACAGCTAAAAAAAAATGCTTGTGAGTGGGACACAGGAGGGCCCATGTACATGAAAATTGCATCAATTATAGATGTCACATGTCACTAATTTACAAGATTGATGCAAACAAACAATATGAGTTCCTTTAATGGAGATACCATCATTTGGAAATGCAAGGAGAGAGACTGATTTGCGTTTGATATGTTGGGATTGATGTGTATGTTTAGACTTTACTGGGCAAGCAGTGCCTGCCTCGCTTGCACAGAGAGCACACCCATAATATAAAGAGGGCATATACACAACCCTAAAGGCTTTACTGCTTGTCATAATGATGCTGACAGTTGGATATAACAAAGTTTTCTTTACCTAATACCTTGAAATTCGAAATTGTCTTGTTTTATTCATACACACCGACAGAATTAGATCTAGCACTAAACTTTGAACCTGACCTTAGAAAAGTTGTCTAGTCCTTCATTTTAATTAAGATTAATGACCAGAATTGAACTGATGTGCCATTTCTAACTTTCTGGAATAAATGAAATGCTAGTTCAAAATGCAGCATCGAGGTGTGTTGTTGGTTTGACTGATCAGTTTAAAGCTCTTCTGGCGCTTGTCCTAAATGACATGGTAGAAATGTGGACCCTATGTGAAACATTTGAAGCTTTAAATCCTCCAAGGCACTCCTGTCTGTTTCAAAGTGTGGGCTTAAATCTAAGGTAGCTATGGTTTGACATCAGGATCCCTCGCTTTTCAAATGACCTGTCTGGCTCACTTTTTTTTAAAACTGTAATTTTAAGACAATTTTATATCCCTGTGCAACATTTTCTCAAATTGTTGCAATTATGTATGTGTGTTTGTTGTTTTAAAAAAAATTGCTTGTCATTTATTAAGTTGACAGTATTGTTGCTTTTTTGCATTAGGTTTTGTAAGACGTGGGGCCTTACACAACTTTAGATTTGTCCCGTTTTGTTTTTTATCCCTAATGTGCATTTGATTGAACTTAGCATTTAGCATTTGCACCGATATCAAAGGATTCTAAAACTTAGTTCTCAGTGGTACAATATAAATAGAATTGTTTTTATTCCAGATATAAACACTTATTATTAGCACACACATGACTGCCTCTTTCAGCAGTACAGAATTGGTCTACACTAGGCTGCAAAGGATATTGAGATGTGTATAAGCACAGGGGCAGTCACATATTGAAATCTCCCTAGACCACAAATAGGACGACTACAGTATTTTAATCACTGCAAATCTGCACATCCAAACTTTTAACATCAGCTCACTGGTACAACAAACAGAAATAAGACTGGATGATTTTTACATTTGATGTCTGGCTCCATTAATTTGTGTTTTCCTCAGAGTTCCAAGTGCCATCAAAAGGTCTTGTTAGCCAGTGACCTCATTAATGTGGTTGGATCAAACAGACTTGTATCTGATTCTAGCGACCATTTAGCAACAGGGTTCTCAGCTGCAGGGTCAGAACACCACAGGGGGTCAAAAGTCAATTTTACTTCATTGAGTCTTTATTTATGGGTCACCAGGAGTACTTTCATCCCCTATAATAATTGCTTAATATACAGGGGCACCTCAAATAAGGTAGTACAGCTTATTAAGACATTTTTTTGGTATACTTTGGATAACATATGTAAACACATTTTTATCTGCCTATATGATTTATATACTGTTTTACCTTTTAATTCAATTCAATTCAATTTTATTTATATAGCGCCAAATCACAACAAAAGTCGCCTCAAGGCGCTTCATAGATACAGAGAAAAACCCAACAATCATATGACCCCCTATGAGCAAGCACTTTGGCGACAGTGGGAAGGAAAAACTCCCTTTTAACAGGAAGAAACCTCCGGCAGAACCAGGCTCAGGGAGGGGCGGCCATCTGCTGCGACCGGTTGGGGTGAGAGAAGGAAGACAGGATAAAGACATGCTGTGGAAGAGAGACAGAGGTTAATAACAGATATGATTAACTATGGAATCTTTTGTTATATGGATTGTTGGAATGTATGATGATGACTTATGATGCTAATCTTTTGAGTCAGGGCAATGGTTGGTCACAACAATCCTGCACACCGTGTGCAATTTGATATGCAATTAGTAAAATATGGGATCAATACTGGTATGAATGTTTTACATTTTCAAAAATCGAAGGTCTGATATTAGTTAGAAACTGAATGTCCTACATGGACTACCAGGCCTTGTAAGTAAAATAAGGCCGAAAATAACATGTTAGAGATTTTTTTTTTCAATGCTAGGATGATACTGTATGCATCTCATGAAGAGGGATCATAATAGGGCATTCCTTTGATCATTACCCATAGGGGTAAACATCATACTGTATTCAGCACAACAACATGTCAGTCAGGCTCTATTTATTATTCAAGGAAGCAATTATAGTAATGATAGTAATTCTATTCTAAAAATAATAGCTCCTTTGTGTACATCTGCTTATATCTTTGCTTGTGTTTGAGCAAAGGAGAAACTGAACAGCTGAGAAACTGAGTAAGTGGCTCCTAACTGAGAAAATTCACTTGAGAATGCTCAGTTAGTTCAGCATTATTAAATCTGTAATTTACCACCGTAGGGAGCAATCAAGCACCATATGCAATCCATCTTTATGGAAAGGAGAAACTCAGGTAATACACCCTGTCAGAGAAAGTGACTGGTCAACAGTTTGCAACTGGTAATTTATCAGATTTATTAACGCTGGCAGTTTTCATCTGCTCAAAAAAAATTGTACTAGTAAGGGAAAAAAACAGCTGCACAATTTCCACGCACAAAAGGGGGTGTGTCTCATGATGCATGAAACATATTTGGCTGACTACGTCTTTGTGTACAAACAGGTGACAAATTAAAGGAAAATCTGTATAACACATCTTAGTAAGCTTCAAAAAGCCTCATCTTTGGAACTATGCTGAAGGGATGGACACAGTTCTTCCAGAAGTTATTCCCGCAGGAGTCCAAAATCTCTCGCAGGTGTTCGGTTGAGTGGAGTTCTGGATACATTTTCAGTGCCCTAAGGATGGTGGCTCATGCTGGAAGAGACCATTTTATCAAAGGATTAAGGTCACTCTGATAAACTACAGACTCTCCATGACTAATGTGAGACGTGCCCCCTCATTTGTATTTGTTTCTGTAGGTATTTGACTATGCAGAGAGAGGTACTGTGAGACTTTAGGCAGTCTAAAGGCTATGGAGATGCACTTGTGGGCAGTGCTCCAAAAAGGCAACAGCTTTTTGTCCAGGGGAGACTGCACAATCTAGGGGAAAGCTCACTGGTTATAAAGTTGGCATGAACAGGACGATAAGAGACAACAGTTCTTTCTGTGAACTATAATTGATGGCAACTAAATTCTAATTTTTATATCCATAATAAAACAAACTATTAAACATTAAACATATTTTTTAAAGATAACTGGATGTCAACTCTTTTCAGTTCAGTTCAGTTCATTTTTATTTCAAACATTTCAAACATGTGCCTTCACAATCATTACAAAATATTATTACATTATTTGTTTGAAAAGGAGTAGGCAGAAGTATTTACTTATTTGTCCCTACGCCCTCATATTTGCAGATACACAAGTTATGGAAAAACAAACAAACCAAAACAAAAAACCCAAAAAAGAACCACAACACCATTACCAGCAACATTACTGTCCTGGGTTAACCCCGTTTTCTTCATTCTTATACTTATTTAAAATTAGGTTTTTATATCTTACTTTAAACTGGTTTATGTTTTTACTGTCTTTTATTTCTTCTGTTAGACTGTTCCATAATTTAACTCCTGCAATTGAGATAGACATCGTTCTTAAAGTTGTTCTAGCACTTTGTATTTTCAAATTCCATTTCCCTCTTAAGTTATACCCACCTTCTCTTTCTATGAACAATTTACAGATTTCTTTTGGAAGCAATTTATTTCTTACTTTATACATTATTTGCGCTGTTTTAAGCTTCACCAAGTCTTGGAATTTAATAGCTTGCATTTTGACAAAGAGTGCAATTGTATGGTCCCTGTACCCCACATTATTTATTAATCTAATGGCCCTTTTCTGTATTATAGTTATTGTTTGTGTGTTACTTTTGTATGTGTTTCCCCAGACCTCTACACAGTAGCTCATATATGGCAGTAGTAAAGCACAGTATAAAATGTGCAGTGCTTTCTGATCCAACATATGCTTTGCTTTCCCCAGGACGGCAATGCCCCGTGCCAATTTCCCCCGAACATAAGTAATGTGTGGCTTCCAACAGAGCTTGTGGTCAATGATCATCACCCCAAGAAATTTTATTTCATTTACCCTTTCTAAATATACATTGTCAACACATATTTCTACTTTGATGTTTTTCTTTTGGTTTCCAAACAACATAAATTTGTTTTTTTCTTTTTTTCTTTTTTAATGAATTCCATAATTTTCCTTGAAACTGCTTTGAACCCGTGTTCATACCAACGCTCATGCTGGGGCTGGTGGCTTGTAGCTGGTTAAGCTTAGCCTTTGTTAGTTTCTTTAAATATATACATGTTTACCTGGATGGAGGTATTTTAAATGTCTCATTTTTTCTGGTGTCTCTGTGGTTTGTTTTGGCAAAATCTCTGTCTACACTCATGGTGAAGAGCTACCATGTCAATCAGTCTTAACTGTAGTAAAGGTGAAGAAATAAATAATAAATAAGTTGCCTTTTTGTCTTTTCCATAGCAGGGGGTATATTAAAGGAGAAACAGAGAAAAATTGGTGTGTTTCAAGAACAGTGCATATTTTCATTTACTCAATTTTATTCTGATACTGCCCCCTGGTCACAACAGACACCCCCAACACGAAGACATTGGTCTACAAATCTGCATGTACTACACGACTATGCTGGACCTAAAGGGGAACAACTGGACCAAACCTTGTTCAGACACCCCCCAACATAATAGAGCCATAAGACCTAACTTTTTTTCTTTGATACGTCAAACGCCAGGATGAGTGGAATACATTGTACAGCTTAAAAGGGCTAATTATAGACTGTAATTTCTCTTTCATTAGAAATATTTGAAAGAAAGATATGAATACTTGAGCTGGACATAAGTGGAGCAAAGAGGTGGTTAGCTTCTTTCCTCCTGA
Source organism: Neolamprologus brichardi (assembly GCF_056152115.1). Classification (NCBI taxonomy): domain Eukaryota; kingdom Metazoa; phylum Chordata; class Actinopteri; order Cichliformes; family Cichlidae; genus Neolamprologus; species Neolamprologus brichardi. The sequence goes on along the minus strand of NC_142119.1, from coordinate 4,382,243 downwards.
AGATGTGTGCAGGATTAATAAGGCTCATATCCTCTACTCAGGGAAATACATTACTCCTAAAGCACAGAGGAATAAGCTCAACTATAATTAGAGTGATAAAAAGGAAGAAAAATATTGATAATGTCTTTAAAAGATTTACATTAAATTGGGTTTAAGTCTTCAGTGGAAATGAGTAAAGCTATCTTGCTTGAGCCATATACTTTCAAATGAAAGTTTCTTGGATGGATGAGCAACAATTATCTGTTCTAATATCAGCATTCAGAAACAGATGGCAAGAGATTAATAAACACCAGTGGCAGAATCTGATCAAGGGTACTTGATCTGATGCTTGCAGGGTACCTATCCTGTCAGGCAGAAAACAGACGTGGCTGTAAATCAAAGGAATACTCATAAAACTGACCTAGCAGGTCCTGACTCACTGCTGATCAAGGAACTAACTGATGGCAAGACTTATTTATTGAACAAGTTGCATGTCGCAGCAGATAAGACCCAATTCCTCTATGCAGCTTGCAAAAAAAAAAAAAAAGAAACAATCTGTGGGTGACCACCAACTGCTGGCTGGAGGCACTACACTTTAAAACAGGACTTTCAATTTCTGCATATTGTCAGATTAAAACATGGCTGTTCAGAACATAGACTGTTTACTTGCTTTGACACAAAAATGGCAGCATTTTTCACATGGGCAGTTATATACACACGTATATAATAGAGGTGGGAATCACCATACATCCCACGATACGATATTATCACAATACTTAATGCACGATACGATATTATTGCAATTTAAAATATTTTGCAATATTCAGATTCTGTGCATAAAGGTAAACTTTATCAATATTCATTTTATCTAATATCAAAGTCTCACACTCAGTCTTTCTCTCATTTCAGTTTTATTGTTGACAAACTGAACGGTTTGTATTACAGTCTAGTCCAACTTAACTGAATCAACCATCTGGTGCAATTATAGCTATTCTGAACTATGCAGTTTATGAAAACTATGCAGCCCCTTCAGCAACTGAAGAATTTGAAAGTAAATTAAAACAAAATATAATTTTACATTAAATAAAAAAGTTTTAAACTTAATTAAAATAAAACATGTCTTAAATTAAAATAAGTAAACTGTCATGTTTATTGCTGCCATAAAAAAAGTTAAACACATTTGGACAGTGAAGGAATGTCAGGATTCTTGCTCAGAAAAAGGATCAACATGCTCTGAAGTCAGAGCACAAAAACCTTTTTGTAACAAAATATTGATTTCTGCTGTCCCTGTATCGATACATTATTAGCAAACAAAATATCACGATACTACAAAGTATCGTTTTTTTCCCCCACCCCTAGTATATAACTATCAGTGTGCTCAAAATTCACTCACACAGGTTGTGAATTTACCTGTAGAGGTGGGTGGAGCTGTGTATAACTAATCTGCATGCAGACAATAAAGCAGCTTATGGCAGACACTGTACACCAAATGCGTTGCAGATAAGAGACCCCTTCATTTTGTAGGGAGATACTTCCATCACATCAGTCCTAAGCTTAAATCTGAAATGAAACAATCGGTGATTTTTTCCACATGATAAAAAACCTTTCACACTGCACAAACATGTGGGTAAATGCCTTTTAACTTAGTCTTCAAAAGTGACAAGGGAAGCGTCAGAAGAAAACAAACAAAAACATTTTTAGAAATGTGCCATTAGTATTCCCAGCTCCATGTCTCAGTGCTCATTCATGCAGATGTCACACAGGATGAACTGATTCTAATAACCGCTGTGAAACGTAATTCATCAGACAGTAACGTAACAGCCCATAAAATTATCCTGACAGGCCTCAGTTTGCTCTCTGCATTTGTCCTTTATGCAGTTTGACTTCATTAAGTGGACGCTCAAGTCACATTTTCACATCTCAGGGTCAGGCTTCCCCTTTTATATATATATCAAGATTCTGTTTTGCTGCACACACAGTAATCAGAAAGTACTGCAGCAAATTTATGGAATAAAACAAATTTGGTGAAAATTTAATATATAATAGGACAAAAACAGTATAGAAGATTACATTATTAATATAGTGGAAAAATACCCAATTAAAAAAATATTTCTCATTTATATATAAAAGGCTTACAAATGAAAACATGCAGAACATTGCAAATATTAAGGAAAAAAATGGGAATTTAAAGTAAATATTATAACTGCTGATAAAGCGTGGGAGGAGTCGTGTACAGTTTGCCATAAAGGAATTGAAAGCTAACTATGGAAAGAATTTGACTGGAAACTAAAAATCTCTCATAATCTCTTCATATGTGAAAGAACCCAACAGGGATCTATGTTGGAGAAAATGTGGAAAAACAGGAGCACTCACATATCTTTGGGACTGCCCAGTAATCCAAGGATTTTGGATACGGGTCAAAGAAGAAACTGATCAAATCTTACCAGTGAATTCTCCATTAGAGCCACTGATCTTTTTTTTTGGGAGCTACACCAACAGAGACATACAGCTCAGACCAAAGGCACAGTCTACTGACACTTTTACTGATTGCTAAGAAAATGATAACTGTAAACTAGAAAAAAACAGAACCACCATCCATAACTCAGTGGGTACAGAGACTGAAAAAGGTCTAACACAATGGAGCGAAGTCTGCAACTGAAGCTGGCCATTTTTCAACAGAGGTAGAACTGCTGGGTTACACCGTACCTGGGTGACTGAAGGATTTGGGTTATTGTAGCAAAGCCACTATTGTGATAGAATAGTTAGAAGGAGCTGTGCTTTTCTAGGACTGATATGGTTTTGTCACAAACTTCCCTTTTTGTATCCTTTTTTTTTAAATATGATTTTAATTCAAGTCGTATATCAGTGAATACCGTCGTTTTGTGGAAAGATGAAAAGAAGTTCATAAAGACGGGGTTTTTTAAGTGAGGTGCAGTTTCATGTGTTGGCCTCACGGTCTGATACGCTCTCACACAATTAAATCTTTTTTTAAATACTTTAGAACAAAAAAACATCCTTACTGAAATTTTCATACGCACGATGCAACTGTATTAACATGTAAAAATGCTAATTCTGAAAATTGTGTAGCAAGTTTTCATGTGTTTTATCTTTTCAAAGACAGAATTGATCATGTTTGCTCTTTCTCCAGGTTAATATTTTTGCCTCATATTGATAGCCTGTTTCGACTAAGTGCACTATTCTTTATTTTGTTTGTCTTTCTTAGTTTGCCTCCGATTCTTGTTGTCCAGCGGTTGTTGTTTTCCTAATTTGCACTTATTTTACACCGATCAGCGGGATTTCAGTGGGACCATTCTCCATTTAACTGAATAACCATTTGAGATAGCAAGTAGAATGTTTATACTGGTTTTGTGCACCGTTTTCTCTCTAATCTAAAAATGGAATTGGCCTAAATGAGCTCAGTAACCATTGTTCAATGTGTTTGTTAGAATCACAGACAGTACAAAAGACGAACATAGCTTCTAAAGTTGGAAAAGTAAATCAAATGCTTTAGGGTTTAAACCTTTATTACCTATTATTTTTAATAGCCACCAGGGGGCAATGCCTGTGGCTGCTAAAAGACTTCCAGTCCTGTTGAAGTTTAATGGAACACAGTCCTCTGTCCTGGCTTCAGTGATTACATTCCTGATGATTTTATAGCCACACTCTCATTTTACATCACAATGAATAAAACATAATTTTGTAAACTTTAAGTGTCAGTAAGGAGGATTAATCAGAGAATGCTCCTTTGCTAATCACTTTGACTCTCAGACATGAGTCTTGTTGAGTCTTGTTGAGTCTTGTCACATCTAATTTAAAACACCAAGAAATCATCAAACTTCTCACCTCAAGGTCTCAAAACAGGACTTCACAGTGGCTACTTCCATCTTTTACACCATCTATAGTTAGATTGTATAAACTATGCATCTATTTTTAAATCACAAAATAAAGGTTATAGTTCATGTTCACCAATTCTGGCAATACTTCTATCATCACAGTAAAACACATGTAAACTTAATATTTCGTAAATAAATGATGGGAAATAACTTCTCCCACCTTACATTAGAATTTAGGGGATTTGTAATTTATTTACATCAAACACAAACATTATGCAAATGGAAATAAATGTGTAATCGCATACAGTAAACAGTATACGCATGCAGTGGGTCACGTCTTATCAACACTGCACATGAAACCAGCAGAAACACCACACGGTTGACTACCAGACAGTTTGTGTGATGAGCAGGCAGAAAGGCGAGCCTCTCCGGACATAAATATGTCCAGCCTTAAGATATACAACTGGCAATTCCATCTCCAGTCGAAGTCTCACCAATTGCTTTTTGCCCCTTCCCTACAACTCATGCAGGCGTATAATCCACAAGACAAAAACACGGCCTTGTCCACGTGCAGGTGCAGCACAGGCTCATAATCACACCACGGCAGTGTGAGAGAATGGATATTTATAACAAAATGAAAACGATGCCTCCGTTTAAATGGAGGTCACACTAACAAATCCATCAATGGGATGTGGAAGCTCTGTGCAGTCAAGCAGAAATCCAAGAACACAGATAAGAGTCTTATTCATGATAACTAGCAATATTCGAGGATCGATACTCTCGGACTGAGGACTTTAAAAAGTGCTTTGCTTAAATGTTACTTTTGGACAAAAATTGAAATTGATAAATTGTCCCAATAAATAAAATGTTTTAGTCCAATGTCTCCAGTGCTTCCCATTTACAGGCCTTATTTTGATTGGGCATCTAGGTATGCTAACGGCAAACCCCTATTAGCATTATTTATTCATATTTTCCATCCATTTGTGATTATGAAGCCATTAGTGGTCAATTAACTGGCCATCTAGTTTCAGCTCCTTCACTGTACCCATTTATTTTGCTAGCTCAAGTCAGGTCTACTTACATTGATATATGTTCTCTGGTATTTCACTCTATGTCCACATTTGAAACTGAAGTTAAGACCATAACCTCTAACATCTGAGTGCTCATTTTACATGGAAATAATGTTAGAACCATATATCTTATGTCATTAGTGGCAGCTGGGCTTGCCTTTGCATCATCCTAATCTACAGCTTCTCAAACCTCAGGAGAAACTAAAGCATTCCTCCTGCTTGGGCACATAAGCCGATTTCTTACCAAGAAAGCTTTCCCGCTCTTTCACAAAGGCCCCAAACTGGCTGTCATTTGTATCAGTTGGATACTGTTGCAGTTTTGCGCTGGCAGCTATTTGGCTTATAGTTCTTTTTGTTAATATTAGTATTATTATTAATATTATTATTAATAATAGTAGTAGTAGTAGTAGTACCTTTTCTTAGTAGCTGCTGTGTGAATTTCCTTTCTTTGTTGTGTCCTGAATGAGCCGGGCTTAACAAAAATCATAGCAAAGCCACTGTAAGTTAAATTATGACATCAAAATTTAAGCAGTGGAAAAACAACAGCTTGAAAGTGATTGCGGTTAACATGTAGAGTTTCTAACCTGCTTTTCAGTCTTCATGTCATCTCTGACTTCCTAACATGCCCACTTGATGTGGGTCAGTCAACTGGCAATGATGTGAAGCACCAGATCACTGTTGTCTATAATAGCTCAGTGTTGACACACAGAGAGAGAGAGAGAGAGAGAGAGAGAGCATTTCTGGGTGCAATTCTATAGATGACACTGCACAGCTGGCTTAATCTGTAAATTGACTGGTTCCCTTCTATTCTACTTGAGCAAGTCTAAGTGTTCAAGTAAAAGAAAAAAGTATATGAGTGTGTCTGAATGTTAGAGCATAGCACCTCTATGCTCTAAAATCCTGCTAAATACTATAGGGTATATATAGCTTATATAGTTCATAATTTATAGCTTCTAGTTTATACAGAACTTTAGACTTGTCAATGTGAACAAAGCTATTTTTATAAGTCAGCTATATCAGAATTTAGTGCAGCTGCAAAGTGATAGATTTCATCCACAGCATATCATTGGCTTTAATAAATAATATACAACATGTGAGGTATGGATAATATCACTTTTATAACTAAAGATTTAGTTATAAAAGTGATATTATGTAGGCCAGTGACGCAGCAAGTGCACATCAAAGTTCAGCAAACTTTAATTCTCTGTGAAGTCATAATAGAAATTCACGACAATGTAAAAATGTTTCCGTGTGTGTTGCTCACAGAGTGTCAGTGACGGGTGAAAACACCTCAGAAGCAAAAATCCTTAAAACGCAGCACTCAAGAAAGCTGATGCACACTCTCCAATAAAAATAGCATGACTAATCCCTCCTCACAAATGACAAGGCCTAGTCATCTCACACACAATGACTTCAAAGCTAGGCATTTGCCACGATTCAGACCGGAGTGATGGAGCTCCATTTCTCTCCGTAGCATACAGGGTTAACTAAACAAGCAATTTCAGTGCGGCAGCATTTACTAAAAAGCTTGATGGGGCCAGCTAAGCTCCTGTGATTGGCCTTTGTGTGTAAAAGTGACCACTTAAGTGCTGTGCAGCCTCTCCTGAGTGTGTTTGTAGGCATAAGCATTTCCTCTGACTTTTTGCCTGCTTGCACTGTGCATTTGTGTGTGTCCTTGGGAACGTATTGGTGTGAGTTCTTGCTCGCTGGTGCATTTGGGGTTGATCTGCTGTGTGCGCATGTGTGCAAGAGAGCCATCTGTGTTTTTAAAGGCCTTGATTTGTTGTGGTGCCGTAGCAATTTAAACAAGCTTATGGTAATATGCTCATTTTTCAGCATTCACAAAGTCACATGGAATTTTCCTCAGTTAAAATATTATTTGTCATCATTGAAATTTATATTTGTTTCTTTAGCATAATTTATATGCCCCCAAACATTACTTAAAAGGCGATATAATCATTACAACACTGATGTAATTTGAAATGTTTTCATTTCATTTGTTGACATTCAGCTGGATGATATATGTTAAAAGTTAAAAGCATCTATCCACTTGTTAAGTGTGACAACATGTCCAGGTGCAAATGCTAACTCAGTTCCCTGAAACAAAGTACCTAACCAGGGCATCTTTCAGGGCTAAAAATGGTCTTTTAACTACAATCAAGTGATCAGTGTGGCTGTTCTTCAAAGTGTTACAATCAAGCAAAGAGAGAATCATAAGGCTGAACGAAATCAGACGTAGCTGTAGTCTAGCTAGCTCAAAATTGACATCTGAAAATTACATATGTCAGTTTTGGAGGGTTAAGCTATTTGGCATAGCTTAAAATTCTCATTAAAGTGGCGGGGCTCAACACCAGTGGTCTGGATCAAGGCCAGTTAATGTACACTGGCAGGGCTAATGTTTGGCCAAGTTTTGGTTTGACATGCTGGTGCTTTAATGTGAACTTTAGTTTTTTTAAAGTTCTACTTACTGCACAATGTTCACATTCATACTGTACAGCACATGCCTTTAGGAGAACGTTTTATACTCTTGGTCCATTTAAAAAAAAAAATGCAGCAGACAAGGCAACTAGCCAAGTGAGGAATTTTTTAAGGCCAAGTACTGGCAAGGTTTTCAAAAGCCACCACAACCCACTTACTGACAACTGGACTGACTGCCGTAGTGCCTGACAGATTATAAGAAGTGTAAACAGCTGTATTATAGGCCTGGCACAGCATTATTAGGTAATATGTGATTGCCAGCATTCAAGTAATTGTTTAGTTATTGATTACAAAGGATAATGCTGTTAAAATATAATGTTATGGCATTAGAAATACTTACTGGTTTATTATACAAGTAATAAGTATTATTATTACTACTATTACACACTGGTTCAGTAGCTATCCGTCACAATCCAATAGCTCCCCTTACCTTACCCTATATATGTATTACCTGAGGAAAGTTAGCTGGCTCCAGCAGTGTTTTAATTAGGAAATAAAGATCAGCATTCAGGCTGTGTCGGAATGAACTGACATATAAGCATTCAACAAGACCATTCACTACAAACACATTCACTACAGCTAAGTGGCTGTTAACCTACAAACATAGACAGATGCTGCTGCCTCAGTGTTAACAGTAGCCATGCTCTGAGTGACCTTACTTTTAAACTAAACGATTAGTCTAAAAGTAAATTAGCTTTTAATTGAATCACAAAATTAGTAAGTACTTTCTTTCTTCTTTCATTTATTCCTAGAAGACCAGATGAAACATCAGGGGACTGAACACTGTGAATTTTACACTCTTTATTCACAACTTTCTTGTTACAAATACATCATATAACCCGGCCTAATCTCAAAGTTGTAACCCAAAATAGTCTGAAACAATTCACTCGTTCGCTGAGTACATTGGGTCACCTTGTTTAACAGCTCTCTGAGCTCAGCTATTCAGTATTTAGTAATAGTATTTATACACATGTACCACATGAACAACAACTTTGCTTTAAGACACAGCTAATGGGGATTTTATTAAACAAACAATTAACAAATTATGCAAAAAGCTTGATGGTTTTACATAACACGTCACAGAGAGCGCTGAGACACAAGATGTAGTTTCCTTCCTACTCTTTTGATTTAAACACTCACTGCTTTTCCTGCATATGAGTCACTTTTTTAACACCTCCATATTTCATATGGTCTCCCCTTAAACACATCTTAAACGGCACATTAATTTCATTCATGTCATGTGTGTGTATGAGAGAAGGATGCATTTACCATCAGTGAAGGGTGAGTCCTTCAGTAGACAGGGTCAGTGCTCTAATCTGAGGAGGTGACGATATTGTGAGGATATTTAATGAGAGGATAAGAGCGCAAGCGAGAGGTGGGGGAATTAGCCTTTTTAGATATCATTAAACATTAATATTCTCGGGGGACTGGAGCACACTGGGGTCCTTTTCATTGACTTTCATGCTGCGTGCTAATAGAGTTTCACCTCTGGGGACCTCAGCACCCCTCACCCACCCCTAAGTGCAGAGCTAAAGCTAATGGAAGATCAGATCGCCATCCCGCTTCTGAGGATGAGATTAGTGTGTGTGTGTGTGAGTGTGTATTCGCTGTATATTGTAAGATTTTGTACTCTCTTTTGCACCCTTTCTATCTTTTGCTCACATATATATGCAAGCGTAGCATACATTAAATATAGCTATTAAAAACTATAAAAATTTTAATGGACTTGCATATGTTAACTTAATACTTAATCTGGGTGCCTAACATTGTCTCCTATGGCATGTTATTCTTACAGTATTAAGCAAATTGACGTTACCTGCTCTGTTGTTCAGGGGTTCAATCTGAAAGACTGCAAGAAGATATTTGCATTTTCACCTGCACCTCTGTGGGATAATCTATAATAAAGTTCAGGTTCTTCTGTGGTTTATATCAGAGACTGCTATAAACGCTCCATTTCAAACAGCTTCTTTCCAGCCTTGGATCTGTGCGATGTCATGTTGAGGCGATATCCCTAATATAGCCATGTCAGCCATACGGCTATGGGTGTCTGCACTGACATTTAACCACTTCCATTTACAATCTTTCCTTTTTCTTTCTTTTTTTTTTTTTAATGAGAGACAACCAACAAGAGGAACATCGACTTAAAGCTTAGGGTGGACTTATAGGGGGACATTTCAGACAGTCAATAAGATGAGGGGCTGCATCAAGTAGAGATGTACCAGTCCAAGATTTGGATCGGATTTCTGTCAGATCCTGATTCAAAAAACTGGATGTGATATTATATGCGAGTCTCGTCCTCGCAGTGTACATTACAGCTTATTAATTTAGCACTGGTACAGGATCAGTACTCTGCGTCAGCAGATCCCTTAACCCCTGTGTCTGTATCAGCTCAGAAATGGTAATGGCTGGATTGGTGTATCTCTAGCATCGTTATAAGGCAAATGAAGATCGCAAATCACCAGATACTACAGTAGCTTTGCATGAGTCACAGACCAAAGTCCAAGAATATAAATATTCAAATGGAAATGTGCATGAGTCACATTTAACCCCTAGTAAACCAATGGGGTCGGATCTGACCCCATTGGTTCTCCAGGGTTAAAACTGACCAGATTACTTTGAAATGTGTTTTTTAACTTAAACAAACATAGTCTGAACGTTTGGAATTTCATGTGAATCAAATCATGTAAAAGCTTAGCAAATGGGTGCTGGTGATGTACTGGATGGTTTTAACCACCTGACGCAAAGCCTTCCCATACTGGGCGGCGCATATTCCCATAACAATTTGTGATTTTTCCAGTTAGCACGTTTTCTATAGCTCCCTGACACGGGATTAGTCGTCTTGACATTCCTCAAGAAGATTTCTGAGTTTTCTTAGCCAGTGTGGAAATGTGAGCATGACAGGTGTTCTGTGCATTCACCTTGTCCACCTCAGTGCGTGCCCTTGCCTTCTTTTTAGCTAGAGCCTTTTAGATTAATAAAACTTAATTAATTATCAAATTTAATTAATTTAACATTTAACTAATTTTTTAATCTAAGGTTACAAATGTGCATTTTGGACTGTACAATGTGTGTGTGTGTGTAATATGCATTATATAACAATCAATTATGGAAACAATTATCGAATTGTCCTCTTTATGGCTCCTTTTCTATTGTTCTAAATATCTTTAAAATGGGTGGTGTATGGCACATGGAGCGCCAGCAGAGGGCGGTGACTTCCTTCTAAAGAGAAGAGGCTTAGCCATCAATGCAGGAGCTCCTTTGCCCTGTGTGTGTGTGTGTGTGTGTGTGTGTGTGTGTGTCGTTCAGCTGGGTGTGGCTGCGCCTGAATGAGCCCATGTGCCCACTCTGCTAAGTGGGATGTGGGCAGATGGTGACACAGGGAGCTGTTATCGTACAAAACCCAAGACACACTGATACTGCAATTAATAAATGAATCCTTTTTTCCCCCCCAGGGATTCCACTCGGGTCCTCTCCTCTCTCGGAGTGCTGTCTGTGAACATCTCAACCGCACAATGTAAGAAACATTAAGCACATTTTCATTTTTAAATTTGAAACCCTTTAAAGCTTGCAGTTCATGCAGTTTGATAACATAGAAATTATCGTGGAGTGAACGATGTGCTTTTAGATATTACACATCACCCTTACAGCAGTATTTTTCTTTCTTCCACAGATCCACTTAACCCAGCTGCCACACTTAATTTGATCTAAATAAGCTTCTGCTGACCAGGCGCAGCAAAGTAAGTGCTTGTACCAAATTTGATTTATCTAAACACACAGAGCAAATTCACATCCTTTCCACGGCCTCAATCACAATCCACTCCTAATGAATCACTTTTCTCCTCTTTGCACCTGACTTGCATTTTTGGAAAACCAATGGAGTAACCTTTGCTTTGGGGGGAAAAAAAGTCCACAAAAAGTTTTCGGCCTTCCTTCACAAGCTCAATTTTGAAACTTAATTTACTCGAGCATAAAATAAATGTTTGCTTATTCAACTAACTGTAAAGTAAGACATAGAAATTTCTTTAATTATGTGGGCACCAATCATGCTTACATGGCTGAAAGGACCTTCCTGAGCAAGGACCCTGGTTATGGAGGTCACGTTAGCCTTAGCCACAGATTTACAGAGGCCATGGGAAGCAGCACAAACTTAACCTTTAAAGGTTTTTCAGTTCAAATGGTTACTATGAGAACTCAAACGTGTCTTTCACACATCCAGCCATGCAGCCATAAGCAATGCATTGTCAAAGATGATTACGCCTCAGTACGAGAAAAGTGTAGGTATGCATTTGAAAGTGTCTGACAACTTTTATTTCCAGGCTGGAGAGCTTCTATTCTCTCTGAGATGTGTTGACTGGTGTTAGAAAGAGGATCGATCTCACAGAGTTAGCAGAAGTTATATTTGTGACAGTGACAGCACAATAAAAATATGATAGTAGCACAGCTGGGCAAATATACATTTTCAAATGAAAATCCCCACTGGTGATTACAAATTGATAGGCACTGACATAAAATCATCAGTTGTTAATACAACTAATGATTTTTAAAAAGCAGGAAGAAGGAAGGGGAAACCTATCCCGTTGGATTATTGTAGACCTAATAAACAATATCTTTTTTGCAGATTACAGATGATAAACTTAGTAAGTAAGAGCATCAGACAACCATTGATTACTGATATTTGCAGATGGGTGAGTGTGCAGCAGAGGAACAAGGCACCACCTTGTGGCTATATTCATCAATTGCCCCTTACAGGCCAATTATTAGCAGGCTTCTATTCTTAAAGGAAGAGACTACTAACAACTATATGTTCAAAATGAAACACCACAAAAATTACCCTACAAAATCAGTGTGAACAGTAGCTGCAGGAAAACTGTTAAATAAAGGATCTATATTTATGTGTCTATATCTAATTTGCATGTTCCGACAAGTTTATAAAATCTTAAACTAGTAAAAGCCTCATGATTCAGCCAACACTCAATAATTTAAACATGGCCACGTTCTCATACGATCTCTTTAGGTCCATCAGCCAGACGTCCAGTCACCTCATTCTGCTGAAAGGCTGATAGCCACAGGTCACATGACCTGGAAGAAAAAGCCTTGGAGACTTTTGGGATCCCTCTTTGGTCAGACACACCTTCTCATTGTTATTTCTTGCACACACTGTGAGTAACTTGACTGATGGGCTTGTCTATTCTGATTGAAAGTCTGTGTTGGGAGCGGCTTAGTTTGCTTCAAAAGGAATTGATCCAGTGCAGAAGCCCAGGTTTTATCAAGAAAATCTGCTCATTTATTGATAATCTATACTGCAATGCAATAACAAACGCGATTTGAAGTGAGCTACCAATTTAAAGTACGTAATTATAAAAATATGTGAAAAGAGCAGATTAGTGCTGCTATGTCTCATGCATTAAAATGTATTCAAACTGTTTAAAGCACAGCTACAAATAAAAGCTGATAAAGCTTTTTTTTTATTAATTTTATTGTGTTTTAGCATGGACTGGTTATCAACCTGAAGGGAAATCCAAAGGCTGATGAACTGATCCGTGTCTGTGTGAGACCACATTGCTCTGGTGTCCTATATGCACTGCGAACACACCACGCAGCGCAACTCTGGTGAGTAACACCACTCATTTGATCATTCAAGGTTAAACTGATGGGATTTACTCCATTTCATTACTGAAACATTTTAGTAAGCAGGTGTCCTTGCTTTGAAGTTTTGAAAAGGACAACAGTTGATGAAGGAAGGCTGATGATGAAGAGGACGCCGATGGTGTCAATGGTTTTTAAATAGTCTCATCTTCCAATGACATGATTTTGTTCATTTGAAATCAAGAGCAATAAGCAAAAGCACTGGTCAACTAAACAATTAAAACATAACCCTAAACTAACTAGAACCAGACATACTCTCCAGTTTAACTAATAATTCATAATAAACACATTTTAATTGCCAGTTCACTGTTGGTTTCCTCTCTCTCTACATAATGGGAAGAGAAGAAAAAAAAGCTGTGTGGCGCAGGGCAGCTCTGCAGTACTTCAATCTGTTTGTGTATAGACCGTATAAACGTAAATTGGCTCTCAACCAGAACAATGCACAAATTTGTAGATCCTAACCTGCTAGGAAGGAAGGGTGTTGTTGTGCCACTGCTATCCACAGACGGAATAAAAGATGGACACAGTTTGAGAAGTGAAGCCAACATCAAACTGCCTTAAACCTGCATTCTTTTCACTGGCCACGAGGGGTGATACCTGTGGATGCAAAAAAGATTCCTACTTCTATCAAAGTCTACTGCAAACGGGACCTCAGTCATAACCTCATCAGACACTTTCCTGATGAGTTTATAGGTTCACTCAGTCATTTCATGCCACACTGAATAAAACATGAAGCCTATTTTTGTGATATTTGGTCATTCTAACAGGAAGGACGATCATCAGGGGTATGCTTACTGGCTAATGACTTGAGCCTGCAGTTGCACTGGGAGTTACACCCCTTGCTCATCACATTCAGTTTAAAACAGCCATATCAAGGCTTCAAAGACAAAACTTCATAAACCAGTGGGTGAAGCCAAGGTGACTTTGTGCATCTTTTGTACCGTCTCTGCTGCTAACATTAGCCTAAACTGACCTTGTCTCCAATGTAGAGTTAATTAAATCTGCAGGGATCAAAGCCCCATCAATAATAACTACAAATTCATTTACTTTGATGGTACAGATGCAGAATACCTCTTATTCCCAATTAGCTGATATTGGTCTTCCTACATTGGACTTCATCTTACAAACTACCCTGATGTGCTTCCGGTAATTGTTTATTTCCTAAAGCTATTCAATGCATTTCTACACGTAATCCTATATAACTGAAGTAAATTTACAGTTCAAACACCCATGTGGTAGAGTTATTGAACGTTATGTTATTGAAACATTTCCCTCATTGTTCCTTCTCAGCTGCTTTTCCAATACATGCAGTCAATATAAAAATACAAAGCTATTGTGTGGCAAATGTAAACAATACTGAGGCACCAACTAAATGCGGCAGACCGTAATGGCCACATATTATAGTTGCTGTGACTGATAATGGCCACCTTCAGCTGTTTTGAAAGCAACAAGGAGGAAAAGGAATAAATGTGTCCAATTCCTTTCAGGTTTTTCCATCACAGATATATTTTATATTTGTCTGACCGTCTACCTGTCTGCATCCAAGTCCTTTGAGCTTTTTGTACATGTCACTGCATACACATGTATGTGTGTTTTGACACTTTAATACTGGCAGCAAAGCTTCAAGAAAAAAATATCTAAGCTTGCTCCCACTACAGAGAACTGCTCTGTACTGATAGGACTAAGTCAGGAGATACCGGCGTTCTTTTCATAACTCTGTAGGGGAAGAAAACTGCTATTTCTAACCATAGCATAATTCATAAATACACAAAGACACGTTAGGATATTAATACACATACATATTTCAGACAATTTCTCTTTCACAAACTAAACTTAACAGGCTAAACTATTCATACAGTAATCAATGTAAAAATCATAACTAAAAAAATGCCTTGTGGAAAAATTGAAAAACATAAAGTACATTAGATGCTGTTTAGCTTTTGTGAATGCAACTACTTTGCCTAATGCAGACAGTACCTTATGTTATTTGGTGGCCCTAATGATCAAGCATTAACAAACTAACTAAAACTGGCTTTATGTGCATGTTACGTTCTGTTCTTTCAATAATTGCTGCAGTGTTGACTTTGTCAATAATAAGGATAATTAGAGGCTTGTCTCAAAAAAAGAGCACTATACTGAGCACAGTAGGATCTCTGTTGGAACTGATGGTATGCTGAGTAATTCTGACAAAAGGCTATCTCATGACTAATAGCGATAGAAAGAATTCATTCCAATAAGTGCTAAGGTGCTAAGGCTTGCAGCGAGTTATACACACCATTTCTAAAAATGCTGGGACGTTCTTTAAAGTGTAAACAAAAACAGAATTACTCAGTTACACTACATTTAACTGAAAACAGTATATCAGAGATTTTAATTACCTTTAGTATATATATATATTTTAATTTATTATAATATTTTACTTTATGAAGCAACCTTATTCTATTACATTCAACTTTTTACTTTCTATTGTATGCTATTTAGCTTTGTACTTAATGACCTCTTCTGTGTTATTTAATCTGACTTAATTTTTTGTATTCTAAAACAATTCTCATTTTTAAACTGCTTGTGGAGGAGAGGAAGCCTCTTCCTGCTAAAAAGAACATGGCACCATCGCTGCATGGTTGCATCTGAACAAACTGCAAGATGTCTGGAACAATGTGCTTTGGACAAACGAGAGCAAAGTGGAGTTGTCTGGTGTACCACAGAATGGCTAAAACCAAAATGACCCAGTCAGTCCTCAGCCTGATAAAGATGCTGTAGCTGGACCTTAACTGAGCCGTGCATTAACGAACAAATAAGCAAAGCAAGAGCAGGTCAAAGTTGGTTCTACAAACTACTAAATGATGGGGTTTTCATAGCTGTCTTTAGTCTATTTAAATTAAACTCTGGTTTCTTTTCTCCCCTCGGTGCAGCCAAAACGCTTTGTTTATGGTGTGAGCGTGATTCGAACCAACTACCAGTAGAGCTGGGCGATATAAGATGTTTTCATATCACGATATGTTTTTTTCATTTCAGGCGATAACGATATATATCACGATATAAGCCAAATTACTATATTTGTAAGATTTAAATGTGCCGTTGCTCACAAGTAAAATGTGAAATAATCAGCAGCTTGTTTTGATTTAAATATTTATTTCCCATAATAAGTTCAACAGGGTAGATGTACTTAAGGAACATGAGACTTTTTCAGATAAATAAAGGCAAATATTGCAAACTACACAAAAGGCAGCCGCTAAAGCGTTTAAGTTTCAAATCAGAACAAACAAAACAGACTAAATTGTCAATTCCACTTAGAAACAAAATATTAATTCTAAAAATAAATCTTAGTTTGTTTTACAGAAGAACAGAAAAAATTGACTAACTTTTGTCAATATCAAATAAACTGAGAACTAAAAGGAAATTCTCAATCTCTCCTTGTTGTATAGCTTAGCTTTTCAAACAGTTTTAACAGTTACTTTAGTCTGACAAAAGCCGAATGACGAATTAGCGCTTTCAGTCAGAGATCGAGCATGCACCGCTTTATTGTATTTCCAGACTTGCTTTCGGCACAATTTACAGTGCGCGCTACTCTGTTTGACTTGAAATAGCCGAAATACCTTCACACTACCGAACTTCTATGGCTCTTCCGTTCGACAATCTCTCCGGCATTGGAACCATCATCGGTTTTCTCCTCGGTAACCTTCGGTCACGCTCTCGGTTGATTTTTCTCTAGTCAGCACACTCATTTCCTCCATTACCCAGGCGGCACGGCGGCTGGCTGCTTCCCAAACAAATACACATGTGCAGCTTGGCACTTGTGCTGTACGTAACAAGTCACATGATGTGACGCTGCGGCTGTGATTGGTTCGGCTCTGCGCTACTTAATTTGGATTGGCTGTTCTTCTTCTTTTTTTTTTTAAAGAGGACAAGCGAGATGAGGCTTATCGCAACAGTTTAACTTTTCTATCGAGAAAAAGTTATTTTGCAATACATATCGTTATCGTTCTATCGCCCAGCTCTAACTACCAAGCATTAGCCACGTATGCTTTATATTTTCAATGCAGGAACGTACTATAGATCTGCACAAGTGAGTACAGGCCAGCAACTAGCTGTGAAATGAATGTAAATTCTCTGTGTTCACAAATAATCCAGAACGCAGCACCTTCTTCTGTACTTACTTTTGTTGCTCCCGCCCCACACACATGTGCCCAATGAGCAGACTGAACATTCTCACACAGTTTGAATGAACTGAAGAGATCAACACAGGGCGATAGTTTCAGTCAGAAATAAGCCTAGTTCACAGATTAAAAGGGTATTTATTTAAATTTCAAAAAAGTAGTTCTTTAGGGATCTGTTAACAGAACAAATATTACTGATGTGGTTGTGATACTTTATAATTTAGCATCCTTTTTAATGAATATCTCTTCATTTTAAATGTAATATGTTCATAAACTGATTTGTTTACTTGTGCTTACAGACTGCTTTTGACTCCAATTAGACTAAAGTTCAGCCCACATCATAAGCTTGTGCGTCAGTAAATGACGCACACAGCTCAGACTGGGTGTGTCAAACACAAAAATATTTTAAGGTGCAAGATATGACAATTTGGGAGCAGGAAAAAAAATGCAGCTTTTTCATGACAGCTGACGTGCATCAAAACGCTGCCAGTGTGGGCCTACGTGGAAAACAATGGATATGGGTGTTGTGATGAACATCAGTCATACTGTGCATTTGTGTGCTGCTCTTAATTCTTTGCCAATTTAAATAACAAGCAGAAGCATCGGGATAGGGGCTGAGATTTTAGAGTGTTGTCTGACCAGCATAGCTATTTCTTATCAAGCATTTATAATCACTTGTGTCACTAAAGCCAGAAACATCTCATTTGGACTTCATATCAGAGAGTATATCTGCAGACTCTACATCATGGCCTGTTTTCATTAAACAAAAAGCTCACGTGCAGGCGGTTTCCATTCACCTTTTTCCTCACTATTTATAGCTTCACAGCTGCATGCCATGGCCATCAAAATGTGTTTTAATGAAAGGATGCCATCCTCTTGATGACCACCCATTATCACGCAGTTCCCCAGATCAAATTCTGATGCCAGTGTGCATATGCCTGAGCAACGTAATGAAATAAAAACAAATATTTAAATATGCACCAATCACTGGCACCCTGTACTGCATCCAGAGAAAACTATATTTCTCCTTTTCTTTGTCATTGTGGTCAATTCCTTTGATATAAGGCAGCAGAGAGTAGTCAGACTGGGAAACCAAATGTGACATGTTTCTCAAAGTTAGTCATTTTCAAACATTTACTCACTGCCTGCAAGCAGCAGCTGCCAACATATCTTTAAAATGCATATTGAAAAGAGGCAGGGGAAGCTGTGTACACACACCAAAAGCAACATTTTTTTGTATCACAAGAAGGCCTCTGCTTCTGATGGCCTGACAGTATAAAAGTGAAAGTTATTTAGACAGCAGCTTTCAGTCATGCAGTGCTTATTAAAAAACACTGCATGACTTTTAATAAGTGCAACAGCAAAAATGCAAAACCACTAAAAAACTAAACATGTGCCGTTATGAACCAGTGAAAGTGATCAATACCATTCCTGAGAGAAGCAATAAACACTAGTTAAAGCTCATTAGTGTATTCCCATGAGCCATAAACAAACATGCCATCAGTTAAGGAATGTGTCATTAGTACACTGAAGAAAAAACAAACACACACACACACAAAAAAGCAGATGCTATCTGTAACCTTTGAATTGCTGAAGGATGAAGGACACAGAATTTCTTTCTGAATGGAGCGCTTAGGAAATTCAGCCATAGCTTTAGGGAATTTGTCATTTGTTGTCACTGATTGATTTGAGCGGAAGTGAAGCCAAACGAATCGAGTCACCGCTTGTTTATTTCATACTAAAGTAACCCAAGCTGCAAAGCTCACACTGCAGCTCGCAGTATGAGATTTGAGGGATAAATATTATTTGAGTGATATATCCGAGAACGCCGTGGCACAAGAACGTCTATGTTAGCTTACTTCCACTGATCATAGCAACGAACTTAGACATATTACATTAAGATCTGTGGATTAAACCATGTGACTATTGAAAGAGCTGCTGAATGTGCTGCTGCACATTAGATTTTTTAAGTTTTCACATTAAAAATTTAAAGAGTCTAGAAATGGAGCACTGAGGCCAGGCAAGGTGACTCCAGTGCCGAATAGAAATCCACCCATACCTAAGGAACATCACGAGACATGATTATGGTTATATGTTAAACTGGCCAGACAGTTGCAGAATACCACAAAGGAAGCCACTCCTCTCCCAAAATAAAAAGAACAACAGATAAATTATAACACTAATAATAATTATGTAAAACAATTTTTAATCACTGCTTTTGAGGTTTGGTTTTTTTGGCTGATCAAACTTTTTTGTTTTGGAGAAACACTAATTTATGTAAAAAGGCAAGACAGATGGGACGAGACCAGCACTGATGTGGTGACCACAGACAGTGGGATTTGCCAGTTTGTAGCAATGACAGGCTAAATTATTATTAGCAACGAGACTCCGAGATAAGAGGCTGAAACAGCTACGAGTGGGAGAAAAGGATTACGTTCAATGATGGAGCCTGGAATCTCCACTAGCGATAAACTGTTAGATAGAAAGTGAGGGGTGATGAGTGACCTAAACTTAAGAATATAAATCTGATGAAGCTGTTCTGGGAGAAAGAACGGTCAGTTCAAAATGTATCCTGGATGTTGTTTAGGTCTGATCTGCAGCTACTGAAAGTCGCTGCTGTTAATAAATCCAAGAGGTTCTCTCCCACCAGCACCGGCAACATGTGCTTGCTCGCTTATGTCTTGATAAATCTAGATTATGCTTGTTTGTGCTTGTGATTTAGGTTAAGATAAGATCAGACTGTGGTACTTTAATGAATAAAAAGTAATAATAATAATAAAAATCAGCAAAAAAAACAAGGTAATTAGGAAAAGTTTCATCTTATTCTTGTTTATTCTTGTTTAAAAGTGCCACCAAGCAGGTTTTCATCCCCAACTGTTATACAGTATTCGATATGTCCTGATGTAATATTTAATAGATATCTGGTTTGTGTAGGCAGGATGTGAGTGTTCAAACAATGCTGTGAGCATTTTTACTGAAAAACTCTGTGGGAAGTTATTTTAGTTTGACCTCGGGAACTGGTGTTATCCATCATCGTGTTTTAATTTGTAAACTAAACCGCTTGATTTCTGCAATTCATCTCACGGTCATGAAGAAAAATGTTTTACTGGAAATAAAATTACAGAGCATGCCAAGTCATTTGTTATCTACTGAAAATATATCGCACCTGTTGAGTTTACTTAATTGTAAACCCATTTTACATTTAATAAATGAAACTGTTTAATTTTTAATAGAGTTTAATTATTTTTTCTCCGGTAATAAATACTGTGGTGGATAAACATTTGGAGAAAGTGTTTTTTGCTTGGACTTGTTCTTTGCTTAACCTGCAGTTAAGCAAGAATAATCTAATGTGCAAGAGGAAATGATATACTCAAGATTAAGATGACCTCACTGTGGCTTCTCTTCTGTTACTCTACCTTTCTGACAGGCTTTCACAAGACTTCCTAGTGAAGAGTGATGTTTTGTGTGAACATGTGAAAAACAATATATCTCACAGTGACTATTACCTCATTTGAACTTTTCATTCTCTTCAGAAAAGGTCAAGGTTCAGTTTGATACTGTCACCATATTAGGAACGATAACAGCTTGAACCTGGGAGGTCCTTGGGGTGGGGTGGGGACCATGCAACTTACACCATGTTAGAAGCAGGTTGCTATGAGGGATGGTGTATTGGTTCAAAATATGTTATTATAACTTTTTTTTTTTTACCTAAAGCATCATTAGGGGAAAAAATGGTTTAAGACTGACAAAAGTGTCCTATAGCCCCTCCCCCAGAGCAAAACTGCGAAATAATGACTTTGAAAGCAGTTACAGTAACAATCACGAGTTTTGTCAACTTTGTCAACTATAAAAAAAATACTGGCACCCACCAGTGCTGGTGGGTGCCAGACTCCTAGCAGATTAATTTGGAAGTACCCGGTTAAGTCCTTCTAGAGTTACCACGTTCACAAGATTTTCAGAAAACGTGACCTCTGACCTTCTGGTCACTGGGATTCAAACTAAAGATATTTTAGTAGATGCAGTAATGATACGAATTTTCTAAATCCTATGTTACCTCATTCTTGAGTTACAGACTTTGGTGTCTATGCCGCCCACCCTTCAGGGTGACAACAATACCCCATCTGGCTTTTATGGCTGAGGGTTAAAAACATTTCCTTTCTCTCCACATGGGATCACTGCCTTTGCTGTGTTGCTGACTCTTCACAGTCTGTTCTGTGTGTGTGCAGAGCTGCAAGCTTCACCATAAACTACCCATAATGCCCTTTTCATTCCTGCTGTGCTAACGTTTTTGATGAGCAATATACAGACTACCTAATGCAAGATGTGAATCAACTGCCCCCAGCGGTAACATTATAGTGGAATAGTAGTGACACAGTGATATAACAAATATTCAATAGTCAAATGTAAGCACAAAAGTAGCCTAGGGTAGAAAGGTGGGTTTGTAAAATAAGGCTACGTCTACACTAATCCGGATAAATTTAAAGATGGAGTTTTCTTCTAAAAACGCTCCGCGTCCACACTATCGTTTTCATCCACACAGAAAACGCCACGTTCCTGTACTACGAATGCGTGAAGCGTAAGACGATTCGACCTGTGTCATTTCCGTCTGCTGTTTATTTACTTTCCGGCTCTTGAAATGTTGCGGCAAAATGTTGAGGAAAAGTGCCGAGTTTTATTTGGAGCATGTACAAACTGATATTAATCTTTAATAAGGCTGTCAAAATTGAGCGCAAACAAAAGAACTGCTGTACAATTCTGTCCGCCATCTTAGTTGAATTGGTCACATGACTGCATCACATGACTAAAATGCATCATAGTTTTTGAAAGCCTCCATTTTTGCAGTCCACACTGCGACGCGAAAACGGCATTTTCAAATTTATCCACTTTGGAGAGCGTTTTCAAAAAACGCAGTTTTCCTTGACCAAAAATGCCGTCTCAGTGTGGACGAAGGCCAAAACGGAGAGAAAAAGATGTGTTTTCAAACAAAAACGCATTTACTCTAGCAGTAACTAAAGTAACATAGCTTTGTAACTCCTCAGGAGTCTGCACAACATAATACAATTGAATCTGAAAATTGTATGTATTTTGGCTTTGGCCTGTTAACCAGATGCTCAAGGCTTTCTTTTAATACTGCTTATTATAAAACTGCTCTTCCTGTCATATAAAGTGCAACTAACAAGTGTTCCAGTGAGGTCATTTGTTTACACTGAAGTCATATATCGCCAGCTGCGAGTGTCTCCTTCCATGTAGCCTTGCTGTCCTTGACTTGAAAGACTTTTCTGACATTTCTTTTAACAACGTTTTTAAAATAAGAGAAAGAAAAAAAATGTGTAAAACTCATTATATATAAACAAGGTCAGGAGAGCTTCATTGTCTTAACTGTATTCAATTGCTTTGGGGTGCCTCTGCATACAAGTGTCAAGGCCCAATTAGAGGTAGTAAAAAAAAAAAACAAAAGGCAAAATGTGGACGTGGAGGATTCTGGTTAATGAACAAGATAGTAGAAAGACCAAATGTACTTTTTGTCCATGGTTCTACCATAGTGGATAAATTACACAGAACACTGGCTACTTTGCATGCAGGGTCCCCCTCGGGATGCTTACAGCACCAGACGTATCTATGATTTACAGACAACGACAGCAGCATTATCAGAATGGGGAGAAATGAATAAAACACAAACATGGGAAAACAATAAGATAAGAGGAAAGTTTGCAAGTGTCATTGTTGTCCCGAATAGTACCGGTAATTGGCAAATGCTCGGTCAATCAAAACATATTCTTTGAGTTCAACAGAGTCCTACTAAAGTGGGTAGTGAACTGGAACCATTCAATTTCAGACCCTCTTAATGCTCCTTCTTTTGCTTGTAGCAATAAAGTGACAGTGTGTGCAGCAAGGAATTACTTTATCAAACAGCAAATGCAGCTTTAGTGTGTGGTTTAACAATATGTGCAAGTCAACCCACAATGCAGGCAAACCAAATACTTGGTTAAATGCAGATTACAGGTCAATCGCAATGTTTTTATTTGTTTCCCCCCCCCAATTATGTCATTATTAAAAGGTAAATTCAGAAAATCCGAGATGTGGTACAGAAGTTGATTTTAGCAATAGGCTGACAGAAAGATTTAGCATCCATGTTCGATGGATTTACCAACATGTCATTGAGAATATCCTGGCGCCCACTGCAATTGTTTGCCACCTCCAACCTCCCCCCAGACCCTGAGGGGGACCCTAATCTGGGGCACTCGTGTCTTCTGTCCATATAAAAGAGGACGCTTGTCCATGACGAAATGGACAGGTCTGCTGCGAAACTCATCTGAATCTGGGAATATTTTCGGGTTACACTACAAATGTGACCTCACCATTTTTGATTCGCCCACATGACCCAACGTCTTGGCCAATGGCTTGGCAGCTTTTTGTCTCGTCTTGATGGTAGGAAGATATATTATTTCGATTCCGATTGATTCATCTTTTGTTAACAGCTGAGGCGGGGGTCATCTCTTTGGAACTGCGATCAGGTAAATTTATTATTCTATTTAAAGATGATGTCCCATGTGTTTTGATTAAATGTTTGTGGCCAAAGGTTAAGATTTCCTAAAAGTAAACGTCTTATTTAGGATGGCTTTTCTGGAGGAACACAATAAGATCAGACTCTGAATTGCTTTAAATTGATGAGTTGAGATGTTTTATTGTGTTAATTTATCCTATACTTAGTAAAAATTTGGGGTCATGATTAAGGCTAAACTCAACTCGTAGATGGCAGCTTTTCATGTTGAATGCTTAAATGTGACTTCTTGGTGCAGAATGTCTTTCAAGGTGACTGTGCCAATCTTGCACTGTTGGTTACAAATATAATTTCAGTTCATGGTGAACCGGAAAACCTGAATACTACAATTTTTACATAAGCAGGGGAGACATGGTTTTACTGGTAGCAGAGTCTACTTAATCAACCAACGACCCTGTAAGAGAGGCATGCTCTCCATTAACGATTACTGACACCATGTACAAAATAAATAATTTCTTTATATATTCTTGGGAAAACTGACAGCTAATCACAGCGACAACACATGTTAGCCATCCAAGCTAATCCTAAGAGGCAGAGGAACAATGCAAGCGGCCGCCGGCCTGTGAGTCTAATTTAAGCTGAGATCTTAACCAGGCCGACTGATTGGAGATGACAGGCTACAGCCAGCTTTTGGGGGCAAATGGGGGGGACTGGCTGGATGGTTGCTTACAGACAGAGGTGCAGCAACAAAATTCTCCTCGGCATATGTAAAGGCAAATATATTATTCTCTTTCTGCTCTAATATAACTCAATACCCTAAATGCATCAAGGCTGTTGTTGTCTGAGAGACCATTTTGATTTTTTAGAAAGGGCTCTGCTGTGGAGCGAAGATGCTAATAGGCCACAGAAGCTAGCAGATGATAATTAATCCAAACAAAATGATGACAATTGTTCTTTGAGGTTATTCATGCAAAAGATGTCCCCCGGTAAGCAAAATGCACAAAATTGTCCCACTGATATATACATATATATATATATATATATATATATATATATATATATATATATATATATATATATATATATATATATATATATATTTATTTATTTTATTTATTTATTTATTTTTTTAAAACACATCACACTCTTTATGTTTGAACTACAGGAGGCAAAAACACCAAGTGATTTCTAAAATACTAAGGGTCGTTTTTCAAAGAGCCTTTTAGTACAGTTACTGACAAAACTGCTTGGGTGAATGTGATTATAAGATTACTGCATGTTATTTATAGAGAGTATTTTTATGAAACTGGATAATCAGAAACTTCTGCTTTCGTTTTAGTAAATGCTTATAAAACAGGCATCACATTTATTTTAATACAAAAAAGTGTATCTCACCAATTTGGTTAAACATTTTACTGTAACTTTTCCTTTTATAGTCCTGAGTGATTTTTGTTCCCAATTCCGTCTGTCCTTGTAGACACAATAAACAGACATCAACAAAGATCAGATGGCGTTCAACTCACACTCGTTTATCACCAAAGACAACTATCATTTAGAAATCATGATGATTTGTGTTGGATGTTCGACACTGGAAAATAAAGATACAAATTTAATTTAAAGTAACTGGAAATATCAAGGAATTGAGCAGCATATTTATTTATAGGAATATTTATGGTTATAAAATACCATCAATAGCCTTTACCAAAATAGTTTTTTAACCTTTTTATATAGCTTACAGTTCAGTCTCTGTTTTCGGTTGAACATGCACCATGATTGTTAAAACAGGACAGAAATGATCAGGGCTTTATTATAAATATACACTGAATACAAAACCAATTTGCTATATGGGTTTAGTCAAGCTTATAGAGTGTAAATTCTAAGAAACACAATTTAAACACCACAAATGTTATATTATGACTAATCTAACTTTAAAGTATCTGAGATTACGAAACATTTTAATTAGTACAATTCTACAGTATCATATATATTTCTGCATGTGAGTGTCTGTGTGCACATGTAAATAAATAAATTAGGCCTTTAGAGCTTTTCTGTCAAGCTTGAGTAATTTCTTTTTTCCCCCATGACGTCCTCTACGCATACCTTCCTTTACTTTCAAAAAGCTTCCACTTTAAAAATCTGCAACATTCAAGCTTGTATTTTGTTAATTACAGTAGTTGTGGATTAATTGATTAGTTGATTGTTCCTTTGTGTTAAATCTAATCTAATTTTATTTGTAAAGCATCATTTCATAAAGAGGTGGTTCAAGGTGTGTTCTTGTCGTCCTTAAAAATTAACACAAGGTCTTTACTTTGCTTTTTAAAAAGACTGTGATTGGTGCACTGATGATAAATGCTATGTCACCTCACTTTGAAAAACCCTAGAACAGGGGTAGGCAACTCCAGGCCTCGAGTGCCAGTTTCCTGCAGGTTTTAGATGTGTCCTTGATCCAACACAGCCGACTCAAATGGCTAAATTACCTCCTCAACATGTCTTGAAGTTCTCCCGAGGTGTGTTGACACAGGGTGAGATCTAAAACCTGCAGGACACCGGCACTTGAGGCCTGGAGTTGCCCACCCCTGCCCTAGAACATGTAGAACTACCAGGTGACCCAAGCGGTCTAATAGGTGTATGTACTGAAAGCTTGTTTGGTACGTATTTAAAAAAAAAAAAAAAAAACTTGTTATGTTTGAGATGTTTGTTTGTCGGCAGGTGACAGCCTTTTGATAATTTTCTATACACTGGAGGTAGTAATTATTTGATCCCCTGCTGAATTTCTAAGTTTGCTCGCTCGTGCCTGAGTATGTTTCAGCGGGAAATCTACAACTAACCTGACATGCACCTCCAGAGAAATGAACGCAGCCCGCAGCTATTGTGGTTGTCCTGTTTCACCTGATTCCTCCTGTGCATTTTTTTACCACTTTTTCACCGGAGTTTTTGAATTTATGAGCGAGGCAGTTGCAATTGTTGCTTTAATATAATGAATAACAATCATAGCATCAATTTAAAGATTCATAAATGTCTGCAAGCTCTTGGAGCGAGATTGGTGCAACTGTCAGAGAGGATGTTAGGGGCTGTATAATGTATAGATGGAACCATGTATCTTGGATAAAAACTAAAGAATGTGCATTTCTTTGTAAGTGAGCAAAGTTACAAACTGTGGACACTGTGGAGCAAAATAAACAAAAACCACTATAAAACATATAGCCTTCTTACTTTTAGTTCTAAATATATTATGCAAAACGTGTAAAAGACAACCTCAACTGGCTTTCTTTAACAGACATTACGCTGAGTAAAGCTAGCTATCCATGTAGCATGACAGTCTGTTAAAACTGTGCAGAACCTGTGACTACCTTTCACAATAACAAGAGACAGAAGTTGAAGAAAAGAGAACAGAGATGGACCAGAATAAGCTAAATAAAGTGACCAAGTGAGAGCTGTGTAGAGGGATTTTACATGCATGAAAGTTTGAAAAAAACATAAAAGACCTAGGACATAAACCCATGAGGAAACCATTTACTGAGCTAGGGCAAAGGTCTGTTTTCCCAGAGGCCTCTATAGGAGCACGGACGTTTCCCCATCATAGCCAATCCAATAAATGCTGGCTTAAGGCACTTCCATACTGGCTTCTCTTTTCAGACACGAAAGCTAAAACTAGCTGTCAAACTAAGTGTTTTTGCAGCTCTGTGCAGGCCAGTCTTAATAGTGACTAATCAAATGAGTCATAAGTTGATTTTGTTTGAAAATAATGTCAACGTCTAAATAAAAAGCATAAAAAACACTGTTCAACACTGTTCCATAGGCCCATGGTAAATATTAAGAGCACACAATTTGCCATTTTGGGTGTGTGGTCTATTTTATTTTTTTCCAATGACAGCAAATTTATTTGTATCATATATACTCCTGACAGAAGAATGAGGTATTATAAACTCATTCTAAGAGCCCACTTATCCAAAAACAATATTAATACTATGATAACACGAAACATCAGAATGCAATGACAAAAATCTATTAGAACCTACACATCACTTTGGTTTTCTCTCAGATATCTTGATTACAACTGTTCCTACACTAGCTGCCTCTGAGCTGTAAGGACAAGAGCAGGATTTCACCTTCCCCCCAACTGAGCTATGCCATCATAGCTCAGGGGGAAGTGATATTGTTTTAAAATAAAAATGCACATATTTGCAGACGCTCTGCAGAAACATATTCCTAGCATTGCAGAGTGTATATTGCTTGCTTACAGAAGAGCTCAAGCTGTCTCTTCTGTACACTTAGGGAATCATGACTTGAATTCAGTAATGCCAATGTCATAGCGTGTCATATTTTCAGGAAGTCAGGGAAATTGTCAGGAACCCTTTCCTTCCTGACATCTGAGCAGTGTTTGGGAGGGAGGAGTTATTACACCAAACAGGAGTAGAATGGTGCCTTAATGCTCAAAAGCATTACACTGGATTGAGTTGAATAATGTATACAAAAACATTCAAGGTGTTTACAGTGGATTTTTGTGACTATTTTATGAAGGAAGTCTACTGGCCTCATAAAATTATTAACTCTTTTTTAATGCTAGCTAAGATACAGCAGTTACACTTACTCCCTGAACATTAGTCTTCATCCGTCCTATGTACTGATTCTTGAATCAGAGTCTCGCACTACAGACCCCAGTCACATATTTTTACACTTCAAATTTGTTTAGTAAGTTACTAAATTTGGTCTCGTCACTCTCTAGTTTCTGTTCTGTCATTGTCTCTCTTTGCCCTCTTCCACTGGTACCTACTTGGGTTTGGCACTGCTCAGCTTATAGGGTTTTCTATTAGGTAGTAGTACATGGTGCCAGATACTTTTTTAGTACCTACTTGGCCGGGATTACAAGTGAATCTGAGGCAATCTGAAAATGTGGCATCACCAGATTGCATGCTACCAATTGGCTAGTCAATGGGTCACTCAATGAGCCATGAGGGCGTCTTCTTCATGAAAATCCAAACCGCTAGTTTTTAAACTCTGAAATAAGGGAAATGGCTACACAAAAAATAGTCTGTCAAAAAGCCATACACAGAGCAGCAGGTAAACTACTGGCTTAAGTTTGGGAAAAGTTCATGGTTTAGGTTCAAACTAGAATTAACCTTATAATAAACCGTAAAAAGGAGTCTTTAGGTTTGACAGAAATAAATACACAAAATTGGCGTGATAAGATCTTTCACCCCATTTTCACCCATCCTAAGTTTACATTCTGCTTGATTCTGTTCAGATCACCTGTTTTCCGTTTATATTGTTCCTAACATGTGTGCAGCCTCTTAGTGGACAAACTATGCAATGTCAAAACCCAACATATTTAATAATAATAATAATAATGGATTGGATTTATATAGCGCTTTTCAAGGCACCCAAAGCGCTTTACAATGCCACTATTCATTCACTCTCGCATTCACACACTGGTGGAGGCAAGCTACGGTTGTAGCCACAGCTGCCCTGGGGCAGACTGACAGAAGCGAGGCTGCCATATCACGCCATCGGCCCCTCTGGCCATCACCAGTAGGCGGTAAGGTAAAATGTCTTGCGACACGACCAGGACAGAGAGCCCGAGGATCGAACCGGCGACCTTCCGGTTACAGATACGCTTCCCAACCCCCTGAGCAACGGTCACCCTCATGTATGGTGTTTCTCTCATCTCTGCTTTTCTTTCCTTCATTTTCATTAATCATTATCGTTTACAAATGCTGATACTGATAGATTGCCAAATAGGTAATAGCAGCCAATAACACTGACCTGCCAGTAAATCAGTCAGGCTGTACATCACTTCATTCTTTGTTATGAGACTGCGCTGAATGAACGGTTTCCCATAGCTGCCAAATACTCTGTTTGTTTTGATAATGCAGTGCTTGCCCTACAGCTTACTGCTTTGGGTGAGAGATGTTACTGCGTTATTTTTTGTGGAGTTTCATTTCAACAGCAGCTAGTTTTTTTTCCTCAAGTGTTACTCCATCTCTGCAGCAGAAATGCCACGAGGGTTAAAGCCTGTGATCATCTGTGTTTGCTGTGTGGCTGTGCTGTAAATGAGCAGCAGAGCTGTTTTTGCTCGAGCCAGGACTAGCTTCCCTGTCATCGGATGTACAGATGTTTGAGGTTGTTCACCACCAGTCCATCTTTTAGATTATAGACTAATTAACCCTTGCTAGAAAACTTGAAACTGGGGTGTTATTAACTCAGTTAACAATGCCTTCCCTTCTGCAACTGCGCCACATGCTCTGTTCCACCACTTTCCTCTTCACACATATGCACACAGTGACAGCCATGAATAGAAGTCAGGCGACAGAATGAAATTACATTTAGTAGAGATGCTCAAAGAAGTTAAAAGAAAATGTTTCTTTAGTGCTAACTGAGAGGCTGGTTTAATCAAAATTTTAATTTACAGGTAAGCCAATCCCAAGAACATCCCTCGAACAAACTATAGCAGTTTAGAAAGAAGAAGACAACAAGCGGAGACGAAGCAGGAGAAACTGATGTTTTAAATACAGCAACACTGATATGTGAACAGTTTACTATGGGGTCTGATTCACATGTGAACAATTATGTGACACGTGATGCTTGTTAACACCTTTGCTTCCACATGCTGTCTGACACCTCTTGATAAAGGCACCGTGATCATTAGACCCGGAGCAAGATGAACACATTTGTGAGCATTTTTCTTTTTGTACCTTTATTTACACATCAACACGGTATGCTTTTTTGTTCACAGCTCTCTAGGTGTTGCCAAATGGTTAGGGAAAAAAAACAAAACAGCATCCCTACGAGGTGCAAAAAGCACAAAGCCCAACGCACCATGTTGGCAGTTTTGTCTGACTCATTTGTTCTAACACCACAAACTATCACTCTGCAGTTGACCCCGTTTCTCATAGCAACACGTGAAACAGTCATGACAAAGTCGTCTAAGTGTTTGTGCTCATGGATATGAATCCTCTCAGTAGTCAGCACACCTGTTAAGCAAATTTATTTGTATTGCTACATTTTATTATTGTCAGCAGGGACACATCACTCTGGCAAACAACAAAACAGAGCTTTAAAAGAATTTGCAACTTCTGTTTTTAAAAAGAAGATCCAAAAACATTAAGTCGTTTTTAATGAGAAATACCACATTTCAAATTACTGTACCAGCCACATGCATATAGAGGCACATGCTACTAGCAGGTAGCCCCTTGTGTAGCTCTCTGGCTGTGAAACCCCAGGCAAGACTCACATTAGTAGTTACTTGAGTCAGGGAAGGGCAAAGCAAGAAATGCAGTATGAGGAGACGGACCTGGACACCCTACTGATAAACACATGTTTGCTGAAGGTTCCTCTGACTGCACAGAAGCAGGGTAACCCAAAATCATGCAATGGGACTGTATTGCAGGAAAACTAACAGACAAGCCTACAAGGTTCTGAGCAGGTGTTCACGTAACTGCCCATTTATAACGCATCAAAAACTGCCCCTGCATTTTACATTAGGTGGGCCTCAAGAAGCCTTGAAAGAGGTATAATAGTAATGACTAATACTTTGTGACATCGCTTAGGATAAATGAGGCATCTCACTACCAAGCAGTAACAACCCAGGGAGGAAATGCAGGGGAACCTCTCTCAAACAAGGTCCCTGTCAGGACAAGAGGCAGGCTGTAGGACAGGAAAACTAACCATGCCAGTGCAATGGTTGGGCCTGGCTCTTACCACTTATTTCACAACTTTGTGAAATATTCATAATAAACAAATTCTAGTTTCAAAATGCTGTAAGATTATGAACTTCCCAGAACATTTTAACTGAAACATCTGTTACCTGTCCTGTACAAGAAGTGCTCTCATCTACTTACTATAAGAGAAAACACATTTTAAAAAGTGATTTGCTGTGTAGAAGTAAAAGTAAAACTTTAGTGGCAAACAGTCAGTCAACACACAGAAGGTTGTATATAGGGTTGCCAACTCCCTGAGAAATAAATAAGGGACACCTCGTGGCCAGGGCCGGGCGACCCAGTTGTCTTCACCCTTCCCAGTGTGGTGAATTTTTTAGCTCTTTTTTTGTGTGTGAAATTATTTTTTAACCATTTGACTTGAATTTGATTTAAGTAGATGTGTATTCTTTGTGATATCAACACATGGGAAACAAAAATCATTTAGCCATTTATTTTTAGCTCAAAATGACAACATTAACACAATAAAACAGGTCTCTTTCTTAAACAGAAGATTGTCATGCTTAACTTTTGAGAATAAAAGTAAATCTTTCTTTAAAAGAACTCTGTCCTGCTTAACTTAAAATTATATAAATTAATAGAAAACAATAGAAAGAAAAATATTCTTGTAACAGTGCACATTTGTGGGCCAAAAGTGCGAAGCCCAGCATAATGCTGGGCTCACACTGTGCGATTTTTGGCCCATTTTGAGCCGATTTTTGAGTCGTGCGACCAATTTGGTGATCGGCCCGATTTTGGCCTTCATCGTGCATGTGTAATATACGTGGGGTAACGAGAAGCGATTAACACCTCACGACCAGCTCCCGATCATCAATCGCTCGTGAGGGTGTCACCGCAGCCGCTCACACTACTCACGCGCAAACACGTAAACGTCGGTGAAAAAGACGGAGCAGCACGGCTGTGCAGCGTGTGATCTGGACACAAGCGATGGAGGCACAACTTGTAGAACTTTGGAAAGCTCATCCGAGCCTTTTCGATGTGGCATCACCAAATTATCACGACCACAACAACCGTGAAAATAGTTGGGTTTACATTGCTGCTCAATCACAGCTGCCTGATCATGTTTTTCATTAGCAATTTAGCAAAGTTGATGGTGGCGTGTGTCTGTGTGAGTGAAAGACAGAGAGCGAGAGCGAGTGACAGATTTTCTGTTATAACCTTCATTTTATGGAGGCACAGTGTGAGCACTCAGGTCGCATCAGAGCATCGGGCGGCATAGTGTGAGACCTGCATCGTGACCTACGAACTTATAACCCATACGAGCCAATCGTGCAGTTTGAAAATCGCACAGTGTTTGCCCAGCTTCAGGTATACTGTCGTCTGAGACTTGCACCGCAGTGTCGGCGTTTGTTTCCCTGTTGGCCATGCTTTTTGTTGTGGTCATCTGTTGTCTTCCGGTATTTTCTCCGCAAGCGACCTTTCCTCAACCAATGAGATGAGCGGTAATCTGAATTGTCATACTGGAATTGCAAAGCGTTAATTACATTAAAACTTATAGACTACTTTTGATTCTCACTGTATTACGGACAAAGTGCGTTCCTTTTCAGCTGGGACGTGTACTTTTGTTTCTAAATACGGGACGATTCCGTTTTTTAAGGGACGGTTGGCAACCCTAGTTGTATATAACACGGAAAATGTAATTACCAAACTGAAAACAACAGAGGTGGATTGTTTTACTCACGGCATTCAGATGAAGGTCATTCTCTTTGTCCGGGAGAATTACTTTTCCTGTTGGATCTGTCCGGGCTCCTCTCGGCCTTCACTCTGTGCCGTTAGCGTGGTTAGCTAGCTGACAGCATTAGCAGCACACTTGATAGCAGTGTGAGTCAGTGTGATGTTGTTGCCTTTAGTTCACTTTGTCGGGGTTTACTACAGCTTCACAATGGCTTCACGTACATTTAGAAGTTTATTATTAAAGGACTGAATGTTACAACCTGGCTGTCTCCATGCAAACCTTTTTGAACACCTTCCTTGGTCTTGCAAAGCTGCTACAGCTCTAGCACAACCTCACCTGTGGGCAACTCTTTTCCCCGAGGGCCATTCTGGCTAATAAACATTAAGAGAAATACCCCATTATTTCAAGTTTTTTGTTATGAATCTGATATATAACCTCTAAATTTAGTGAAGTTATCCTTTCCCTTTCTAAAAGTGCAAATTATTACTTGTTAATTGGTGCTCAGAGGTTCCCAAGGTGCTTGGCAGGTAGTTTCTTCCACCTATCCTGCAGAACCTGCCACCTTTTCCCCCTCAGGTTCTTGTGCCTCCACTTCTATTACATCTCATTAATCTTGTGCTGTGCTGAACTCCTGTTTTTTTCTGAATATATATAAATCTAAAATTAGACCACTTTTAGCCACAGCAGTTTAATTCATTGCATATCACCGGAGTATCTGTAGATGTGCCACACTTATACCTGCATTCCATAGTTAATGATAAATCCCACTTTTCTGTAGCACAAGTAGGCACAAATATTGGTAGGCTACAACAAAGCAATCTTTATTTCCAAAGATGTATAACAAAAAGCAAAAATAACTGACTGGTGTAAGTGTGTTGCATCAAAACAAATTTTGCATCAAAATAATATTTTAATTGATTAACCATAAAGAGTATTTTTATTTATTAAAATATGAACTTTGTTTTCAGTGTACCAGATGGTCATCAGTGCTATTTTTTGGATATAATGAAATATCCATTCCTAACTGATGATCTGACCTGAGGTTGCCTGAAGCTTATCCCAGCTGCCACTGTGCAAGGAAAGACAGGGTGCACCCACATCACCAGTCAGTCATCGGGCTAACACACTCTCATGAGCATGTTTTTGGACTGTTAGGGACTTATCTTTATTGGATCCCTGTTAAATAATTAAATTCCATTTAAAATGTTTTTGCTTATATATGAGGTCTAAAATGATGAGGTAACTCTGGGCCATGTTTATATCAATCAAATTATATTCCTGTCTCATGTCTGTGCCTACCAATCATCCCTCAGCCCTTTGTTTAAAAGCAGTAAAGTTTAGGGATGAGTGTTTCTCGTGGGAAACACAACACATCTGATTGTTTCAGTGGGTTCTAAGCTAGACATATTTTTGGTTCGTGGATGTAATCACTTCAAGGTCCACAGTCTTACTGCTTCTTCTTGTAATCAACTAAACTTTGACCTTTGAACCAAATAAAGCACCAGGGGCTTCCTGGTGACCAAACCACTCTTTGTGGCTGACTGTATGTGTGGGGTTACTTTCATGCTGCAGAATGAATTTAGAACCAATCTTATGCCTTCCTGGTGATGCAGAGTGATAGACAGGAATCTGCATTTAAAGTTGGCCCGGCAGATATATTTAAGTTGACCTCTAAAATGTAATTTACATATATCCAGTGTGGATATCAGTATCTGTGGGTTTTGCCCTCACTTCAGTGCAGTTAGCATGATTTATATTCCCTTTCTCACAATACTCAAACCAACCTCACTAACCAAAATGGGTGGGGAGGGCTGATGTGCTAATTTTTTATATATTTCCTCTTCATCTTTGTTTTCATAGGATAATATTGTTCCATTTTCTTATATGAGCACAAAAAGTAAACAGTAGCCTAAGGTTGTGTCTGGCTGGAAATTAGAAGCTGTAGCCAAATGAGTCTCCACAAGCAGCAGAAAATAGAGATTGGGGAAGAATCCCCTGGGGCTGCTTGATAAAAATTTAAACCTCAAACTTGCAGGTAATGATAACAGCAGTAACTCAACAAGATGGGTGATTACATCAGATTGCAAACTGTATCTACAGAAGACTTAATATTGACATTTGGATGGTATTGTCTGAATGAAATGACAATAGCCAAAGGGTTACAGAGCACCACACTAACCACGGGACAGTAGGAAATGAGAAACAGACTGGATTCAGGCTCTGCATCACATCACACATCATATATTGACATTCGTGTAATAAAGGTCATTCTAAACTTGGCAACAGTACAGAAACTTTTCCTTTACTCATTAAAGATTTCTTTGTTATATACTTTAGTCTATGTCATAAGTCATTTCTTATAACTTTTTAAAACACAAAAAGCAGCTATGACTTTTTGGCACAGCCATCCAAGCATACAGACGGTCTGTTTGCCTTTGCCTTAACAGCAAAGGCAGAGGAGAGCAAAGTAATTTGACTAACTGTAATAAGGGCACAGGAGGAAGACTTTAATGTCTGAGTCAGAGGAAAAAGCTTTTTAGCAGTGAAGACTTGGAGGATTCTGCAAGTCATCATGCTGCACCTTCAAAGGAACATTACATATATACAGATAAGGCATTCCTGTAGTCCATGTATTCATTTATTCACCTAGTTTCATCTCAATGGCACGGACCTCCGTCACAAATGTTGCAAATTATTTTACTCCTGTATTGGTCAGTCTGGTATTTCCAGTATATTCCTAAATAGTTCGTGAATAAGAGCTCAGAAGAATTTTCTCTCTCTCTTCTGATCTGGCCTGCAATTAAAAACAAAACAAGTGATTGCTTTGTTTTTGCGTTTGAATTTTTAACAGAGCAAATAGACGGGAAAAAAAATACCCAGGGGGGAGCTGAACGTGATTACATTCTGTTATCTCTCGATCTTCTCAACACAATTACGTGTCATTCATTAAACAAATATTGAGCAGGCAGCTCATAAATATGTTGCTTGGCCACGCTGCAGTCGAATGGGCTCTGCACGTTGGATTTTTAGCCTAAAGTCATCACTTATTTTTAATTTAGGCATTTGTGGCTAATATACCCCAGAAAACAAGCGTGTTATTTGGTGCTGTAGATATGAGGAGTGTGCAGTCTCACAAACAAATGAACCACTGAGCATTTGTTAAAATCGCTGAAAGTTTTATGTTGTGTCAAAGCAGTCTGTAGATTAATGGCTTTAGAAACTATTTTATGTGTCATACAGCAGAAATATGATTCAGTTACCACATCGGCAGAAGCACCAAACTGCCTTCTTATAATAATTTAATGCAACTGGACGTTGATATCATCTGCTGGTTGTGAACACACAGACTCTGTTCGCTTATGTGTGATGTTGTGTTTTGTAGGTGACTGGCTGGCTGGAATACCACCGCACTCCTTCTCCTTCTGAGGACATCCTACTGCTGGACCACCAGTTTTTCCTCCCTCAGCATGGAGCCCACAAAAGTCCAGTCAGAGGGTGGCCTCAATGTCACCCTGACCATCCGCCTCCTCATGCATGGAAAAGTAAGTGAGCACAGTGATTGAGTGAGTGCCATATTGACTGTTAGGAGGGCTGAAAAGTGAGAGACATGCAGAGGGATTTATTTCTTCATTTCAAGATCCTTTCAGTGATAAATCAGGTGCCAGTTTTTACATGGCCTCTCTTCCTAAACCTTTCACCTGATTTTAATGAAGTTGTATTCAGATGAATTGGAATTGTACAAATTGTGCAATGAAATTGTTAACTTTCAAATCTTTTCTCTGTTTGTCCCTTTAACCCAACTCTGACCTTAGACTTGACCGTCCTAGTAGCAGGACATCTGTAAATTTAAAAAAAAATAATTATATGTCACAACCTGCTGTAATTCATAGGACTTGCATCATAGTGGTGCCTTACATTTTTAAATAATTAAATTAAGTAAGTTGGTTTGTGGAGACATCTGTAGACATATACCAAAACATCTATATGTCACAATATTCAGGATAGTTGATGAAAAAGAGAGAAATTACAAAATATTTTTAATTTGTTTACCAAACGTAGTTCCACTTTACTGTCAAGGTGTGTGCTGTGGCAGGCGGCAGGCAGGATGTACGACCCAAATGCAGGACTCATACATGGAATGAGAAAACTTTCCACAAAAATAAATTTCACAACAAACAAACTAAATCC